>NW_027507784.1:22984198-23584198 GCF_037356315.1 Lithobates pipiens | reverse complement strand
AGGTCGTCCGCGAGTTGGTTGTGAATCGCGGGTACATATACTGTCCTCAAAACCGTCAGGTGAACTTGAGCCCACTCGATTATAGGTCGAACTTCCCGCATTAGGACTTTGCTTCTGGTGCCCCCTTGCCTGTGGACATAATTCACAGCCGCTGTATTGTCCATACGTAGTAGGACACTCTTCCCTGAAAGAAGGGGACTGAAAGTTAGGAGTGCTTGCCATGCGGCTCTGAGCTCCAGAACGTTTGAGACTATCCCTTGTGGACAGAAGGGCCAGCGGCCCTGTGCTCCCTGGTCTAGATGATACGCTCCCCACCCAAGATGACTGGCGTCTGACGTTACTATTTCTGGGAGTGGGTGAACGATAGGACGACGGCGTGCTAAATTGCTGGTTTGAGTCCACCATCGTACTGATTCCTTGACTGCCCTGATGATCGATATTTGTTGTGATATTGATACCCCATTCCATTGTTTTAGGAACGAATTCTGGAGTATCCTCGCATTCCATTGGGACCACTGAACCATTAGAAAGGTTAATGACATTGAGCCCAGAACGCTTAAGCACTTTCTTGCAGACAGGTAGTCTGCTGACAGTAGCCTTTTTACTTTGCGGATGAGTGGATAAAGTTTTCCCTGGGGAAGTCCTACTGTGTTGGATCTGGTGTCTAATTCGGCTCCTACGAAGACCATTTTCTGTACTGGGACCAGGCTGCCCTTCCTCCAATTCACTATCCACCCGAATTGCTGGGGTGTGGAAATCAGGATTGAACGATGTTGTAGAAGTGTTTCTCGACTGTCTGCTAGAAGAAGAATATCGTCGAGATAGTGTAGGACCCTTAGTCCCCTCTCTCTCAATAGTGCTATGACTGGAAGTAAAACCTTTGTGAAGGTCCTGGGTGCCGTCGATATCCCGAATGGGAGGCTTTGAATTGAAAGTGTTGCTTGTCTATCACGAAGCGCAGGTATTTTTGAAAGGTTTGATGCACTGGAATGTGTAGATAAGCGTCGGACAAATCGACTGAGAGCATCCAGTCTTGCTCTCCTACTGTTAGTAATATTGATTGGAGACTCTCCATCCTGAATGATTCGACTAGAAGCATTTGGTTCAACCTTTTCAAGTCCAACACAGGCCTCAGGTCTCCTGTTTTAAGAAAAAAGGGGGGAGTAAAGACCTTCTCCTCTCTGCTCCTGTGGAACTTCTATGATTGCCTGCTTTTGGAGCAACTGTATGAGGTATTTGACTAAAAGCTTCCTTTTCCGACGCGAAAAATGGTAGTTTGGTAGGCCTGTAGTGTTTTTTTTTTTTTTTTTTTTTTTTTTGGTGGTTTTTGCTTGAACTTCCACCTGTGACCTTGCTGAATGGTGGATATCGTCCAGGGATCTTATATTCTGTCTATCCATACTTGGGCAAATAACCTCAGCCTCGCACCTACTATTGCGGGCTGGGCATGCATGGCATCAAAAAGATTTTTGTTGGTCTCCCGGAATGGTTGTCTTTGATTTTTTGGACTCTCACAAAAGAGAGTTGTGTGTTTCGCCAATACCGTTTGAATTCTTTCCCGGGTCTATAAGATCTTACGTCCCGGTACCTTTCGGGCAAGTGTCGTCTGAAGGACGGATTTATCTGTTGTTTGGGTCTTCTGTCCGACGGTTTTAGACCCGATTTTCCTCCCGTGACGTTTGATATTACGGGATCTAATTTTAAACCGAAAAGGTTAGTGCCATCGTAAGGGATCTTACACCAGCTGGATTTGGAAGTTGCATCAGCAACCCAAGGTTTCAGGCAGAGCGCCCTCCTGGAAGTTACTGAGGCTAGCATCGCTCTTGCTGAAGATCGTATAACGTCCACCGCCGCCTCTGCTACAAAATCGCCCGCTAGGCTGAGTTCCTGCAGCGCTGAAATAATCTTTTCTTCTATTGGTAGGGTTACATGGCGTGCTAAACGCATCAGTAAGGAGTTTACCACAGGAGCGGAGATGAGAGGGTTCACTGCTGGCTCTTTTAGGGGATAGAGCTTTGCTAATCTGTTATTCAAACCGGATTTTTTTTTTTTTTTGGCCTTTGCCATTCAACTTTTATGAGCTCCTCTAGCTCTTCAATAAAGGGAAGGACCTCCGGGTCCTTTTTCAGATTAGGGAAATATTTTCCTAACTTAGGGGGGGGTGTCTTTCTCTTCTTCCCAACCGATCGCCTCCTTAACTGTTTTCGCAATGGGTTTATCAATGCAAAATCGGAAATTGTAGGGGCCAAGGGTTCCTCTTCCTCCGGGGAGTCGTCTGGATCCTGAGGGGTGTGTGAAGTTGAGGCTGAGTTAGATGATCTGATTGGATCGTATGCTGTCACCTGCAAAATCGTTTTTTTAACCGAGTCTCTTATGATATTGGAAGCTTCTCTTGCGTCAGCTTCTTTGTTTTGAGTTGCTTCCTCCAGACAGATTTGGCAAACAAGCTTACTAGGTAATGCTTGCGCTCCACAGACCCAGCAGGTATTAACCGCAGGACGGGTATGGTGCTATGACTGGAAGTAAAACCTTGACCGACTACGCCGAGAGTGCGAGTGTCTTGAGGGGAAACGTTCCTTTCGTTTAGAATAGGATGACCCCGATGACCTGCCAGAGCTACCAAAATGAAAGGTATTAATGGCAGTGCTCTCTTTTTCTCCTGTTCACTACTTACCAATCCATACGTCCCCCTTACCTTGTAGTTCTTGGATGGTCTACTATGGCAGCGGTCTCCATAGGGAAGGATAGAGTACACCTTCAGTGTAAAAAGCTCATGCAGAGTATAGGCAGAAGGTGCTGACACAGAAATTAATGGTACGCAACATAAAGATGATAGAAAAAACACTTACCAGAGATCAAGGAGGACTTGTCTTGCAAGGTAGCAGGCTGTGTGCAGAGACCAGGATGACCGGTGGTGTAGAAACACAAGCAGCACATCAAAAATGAAAAAGGCAGTTTTTAAATAGACCGCCGTCGCCGGAGGAGTGACGTCACCGCTGCGCATGCGCACTGGCCGCCCGCGCCGCCCCGCGCCATCTTGGATGCTGGCAAATGCAGAGGGCAGGGGGAAATGTCACTTCCTGAGCGCCGAGCGTCCAAACACGGCCGCCATGTTGGAAAGGGTATACCGCTGTGGAACTACAAGGCTCAGCATGCCCAGAGAAAGTAAAGAAGGAAAAGAAAAGGGGAAAAAAGAGAAAAACGAAAATGAGACAAAGGAAAAAGGTATGCCTGGGGAAGTAAGAGGGAGAGCAGTAGCTAGAACAAAATAGGTAGAGGGAGACCGCTGCATAACATTAAAAACCTCTTTAAGGTTTTTTTTTTTTTTGCTTACTTGATTTTTTGCCCCTGAGACCACCAGAGTGGGGCCCCCTGCGTTATAGCTCATTTAGAGACCGTACGGACAGGAGCTTCCAGGTAGGAGAGGCTGAACCTAGCTGGGGTAGTGCGGTAAGGGGCTCCATTGCTAACCGATCGAATAGATGATGTCCCATTCAGGTGAGGAAAAAAAGGAGAATGCAACGGTGGACTCCTCTTCAAATCTTATAGCTAACCAGTCCTATCAGGTTGTGGAGGCGGAGTCACAACCCACTGTGTGTGCTGCCATGATGCGTCAGGAAAATAATTTTAGACCTGAAGCTTACTTAAAACCAACAAAAACTTTACATAGCTTTCTGAAAGCAGAGACGCTGGAAAATAAAATTGCGGTTGTCCAAATTTTTATGCCATGAAATTTTAGTGCCAACAGTGTATCAAGAACATTTATTTTACAAGCACTATATTAAGGTTTTACACAGCAATTATTACCATGCTTGTGGGTCGAAGCCATTCTTTAGATCAAGCATACAATTTCAGCAAAACAATCGCATTTTTTTTTCTTTCTGCATGCTAATCTCATATCAAAAATGAAGAGTTTACTAAACTGACTAAAATTCTCGTACGACACAATAAAAAAATCGTAAGTGATGTCATTTTTTTTTTTTAATAGCATTTTCAAACAAAAATCAAACAATCTGACAGTGGATGTCCGATCAGATAATATTGGGTGAACTGTCATGACCAGCTCTCGAAAGCTCTGTGCCAACAATCAGATTATTGTACGATCGCTCCAAAAGCGGTATTTTTCGTATGATTTTTTTTTTTCACAATATTTTTTACGTTCAAAAATTTTTTATTAACAAAGAAGACATAGGCCGCGTACACACGCGCGGACTGTTCGCCCAACCTTGTTCGGCAAACAGTTTGTCAAACAGTCCGCTCAAAATTTGCATGAGCGGACTTGCCCACACACGAGCGGACTGTTTGACGAACAAGGTTGGGCAAACAGTTCGCTCAACTTTTGAAATGAACGGACTCGCTCACGTAAGGAGGAGGCAAATCCGCCCATTTCGAGCGCGTGTACAGGTAGGCGGGGCCCGCGAAGGAGACGTCGCGGGCTCCGCCGCCTGGAATGGGCTTAAAGGGGAACCCCAACGCCGAAAAAAATCGGCGTGGGGGTTCCCCCCAAGTCCACACCAGACCCTTGTCCGAGCACGCTACCCGGCCGGCCAGGAAAGGGGGGCGAGCGAGCGCGCCCCCCCCCTCCTGAGCCGTACCAGGCCGCGTGCCCTCAACATGGGGGGGTGCCTTGGGGAAGGGGGGGGCCGCGCGGCCCCCCCACCCCAAAGCACCTTGTCCCCATGTTGATGAGGACAAGGGCCTCTTCCCGACAACCCTGGCCGTTGGTTGTCGGGGTCTGCGGGCGGGGGGCTTATCGGAATCCGGGAGCCCCCTTTAAGAAGGGGGCCCCCGGATACCGGCTCCCCACCCTATGTGAATGAGTATGGGGTACAATGTACCCCTACCCATTCACCTGTGAAATAAAGTACAAATAAAAACACAACACAGGGGGAAAAAATATTTTATTGCACAGCCGGGGGTCTTCCGTCTTCGGGGGTCTTCTCGCCGGACTCCTCCGCTATGTGTGTGTAGCTCTTTTGCCAGCGGAGGAGTCCGGCTTTCTTCCTCCCCGCCGCCGGCCTCTTCTCCCGACTTCGGGGGTCTTGTCCCCCTCTTCGGTTCTTCTGCCGGGCCACCGCGCCTGGTCCGGTGGCCCGGTCTTCTGTCGCCGTCTTCCGTTCTTCTGTCGCCGCCTTCGGTTCTTCTGCCGGGCCACCGCGCCTTCTTGTAGCTCTTTTACAGGCGGTGGCCCGGTCTTCTGTCGCCGTCGCCGCCTTCCGTTCGTGTTCTTCTTCTTGTTCTTCTTGTTCTTCTCCAGGCGATGTTGACACGTCGCTCCCTCCGGCCGGAATGCCAGAGCCGCCCTGCGCTGTGACTTATATAGTGACAATGGGGCGGGGTCACATGGTATATGTCACATGGGTTGATGTCACATGGTGACCCCGCCCCCTTACGATGTCATAGTCCCCATGTGACATCAACCCATGTGACCAACCCATGTGACATATACCATGTGACCCCGCCCCATTGTCACTATATAAGTGACCGCACAGCGCGGCTCTGGCATTCCGGCCGGAGAGCTCGTCGAGTCAACATCGCCTGGAGAAGAACAAGAAGAACAAGAAGAAGAACAAGAACGGAAGGCGGCGACGGCGACAGAAGACCGGGCCACCGCCTGTAAAAGAGCTACAAGAAGGCGCGGTGGCCCGGCAGAAGAACCGAAGGCGGCGACAGAAGAACGGAAGACGGCGACAGAAAACCGGGCCACCGGACCAGGCGCGGTGGCCCGGCAGAAGAACCGAAGAGGGGGACAAGACCCCCGAAGTCGGGAGAAGAGGCCGGCGGCGGGGAGGAAGAAAGCCGGACTCCTCCGCTGGCAAAAGAGCTACACACACATAGCGGAGGAGTCCGGCGAGAAGACCCCCGAAGACGGAAGACCCCCGGCTGTGCAATAAAATATTTTTTCCCTGTGTTGTGTTTTTATTTGTACTTTATTTCACAGGTGAATGGGTAGGGGTACATTGTACCCCATACTCATTCACATAGGGTGGGGGGCCGGTATCCGGGGGCCCCCTTCTTAAAGGGGGCTCCCGGATTCCGATAAGCCCCCCGCCCGCAGACCCCGACAACCAACGGCCAGGGTTGTCGGGAAGAGGCCCTTGTCCTCATCAACATGGGGACAAGGTGCTTTGGGGTGGGGGGGCCGCGCGGCCCCCCCCTTCCCCAAGGCACCCCCCATGTTGAGGGCACGCGGCCTGGTACGGCTCAGGAGGGGGGGCGCGCTCGCTCGCCCCCCTTTCCTGGCCGGCCGGGTAGCGTGCTCGGACAAGGGTCTGGTGTGGACTTGGGGGGAACCCCCACGCCGATTTTTTTCGGCGTTGGGGTTCCCCTTTAAGCCCATTCCAGGCGGCGGAGCCCGCGACGTCTCCTTCGCGGGCCCCGCCTACCTGTACACGCGCTCGAAATGGGCGGACTTTCCGAGCGGGAACAGTCCGCTCATTTCGAAATTACAGCGGACAGGCCCACACACGGGCGGACTGTTCGCTCAAACACAGTTTCAGCGGACAGTTTTTCGGAATTTCCGAAAGACTTTGTCCGTCCAACTGTCCGCTGAAACTGTCCGCTGAAAGCCCACACACGAGCGGACTGTCCGCCCAAACACTGTTCAGCGGACAAGGTTGGGCGAACAGTCCGCCCGTGTGTACGCGGCCATAGAGTACATTGGCAACAGCATTTCGTCTTGTACATAATACAGGCAGACAATAACAAAATGTACTCCAAAACATGACAGGTTACAATAAGATTGTCAAGGTAGCAATATGAATACAATTGGTTGAAACCCATGAAACACGAGCCTAGAGGCCAAAGCATATAGACATATATATGCAACATGCAAACAGTCTAGGACATTATAATACAGAAAAGTGCAAAAAACCTAGTTCTATGCTTTCAAAAGGCCACAGAGCATTCGCTATTTAACTAGTGTTATCCAAAATCACCTCCAGGGTGAACGAATATCACAATTGAGTACATTAAGAGGGTGGATAGCGAAGTACAAGGCAAAGAAGCAGAAGAGAAAAAAGAAGAAAAGATGGAGAGACTAGAAAAAGGGGTAGTAAGAAGGAACGGAAGGGAAAGGGAAGAGAATAGAGGGGGGAAGGGGGAAGAAAAAAGCAGATAAGCGAAGATTTCGGTCGGTCGACTCCCACTAAATAGCTTTAAACCAGCTGTTAATCGCTATGACAGGGAAAAATGTTATCATGGGTCTAATAAATGGCGGTCAAAATGTGGAGGTAAATAATGTTCAGCCCAAGGACGCCAAATTTTAGAGTGTCGGGGGACAGTATCTTGAATGGTCGCCTCAATTTTGCTATGTATCATTGCCTGCGTAATCCTGTTTTTGGTTTCGGTCAGGCGTAGGGTGGGAGTTTTCCAGGCTTTGGCTATTGTTTGTTTGGCTGCTGTGGTGACCTGCAGAGCGAGACGTATCTTTGCCGGGTCAGGGTCTATTGTGATATCAAACAAAGTAGATAAAATCAAGAAGATTTCAGACCAGAAGCGTTTCACCACAGGGCATGTCCACCAGATGTGTAGATGTGTACCCCTCTCGGCACAGCCGCGAAAGCAGTTTGGGGAGTAAGAGGGTAAAAATTTTGCTATTCTATCTGGCACAAGATACCAACGCATGAGAACTTTATAACTCGCTTCCAGGGCCACAATATTTTGCGAGGAGATCTTAGTATGTAGCCAGATGTCAGACCAGTCGTGCTCCTCCAAGTCCAGGCCGAGGTCCCTGGACAAACACTGCGCATACATCGGGAGCGTCGAGGGTTGGGAGGTAAGATGTGCATACAGTTGTGATATGGTACCTGGGGCGTGCGGATCAGAGTTACATATATTTTCAAATATTGTGTACATACCTCTTCCTCTTGTCAGGCCAATAGTCTGCTTCACAAAGTGTGAAATTTGAAGGTATCGAAAATATTCGCTGTTTGGTAATTGTTTTTGGGCCTGCAGGGAGGAGAACGATTTGATTGAGCCACCTGCCACCAGGTCACATATACGAGTTAAATCTGACTGTACCCACACTCGGAATGAGAAAGAAGAAGCGTAGGCAGGATGAAATTTAGGGTGACCAATATAAGATAGTAAGGGGGAGTGTGGGGAGATCAACCGAAATGTCTTACACAACCTATCCCACAACTTGATAGAGTCAGAGGTGAGGGGATTGGAGACGGGGCCTCGGGCAGCAGGGGGAAGCCAAAGAAGGTTAGTTAGGGATATAGGGTAAAGATCTACCGCCTCTAGACTCACCCAGATAGGAACTTCAACCGTGGCGTGGTAAAGTGCCAACTGGGCTAGCTGGGCCTCGTGATAGTAATGTTGGAAATTAGGTATGCCTAAGCCTCTGGCCCTATAGTGGCGGAGCAATGTGGATCTAGAGATCCTAGGTTTTATGGGGCCCCATATATAAGTAAAAACCCGGCTTTGGATTATGCAATGAAAATAAGAGGGTACTGGAATGGGGAGAACTCTATATAGATAGAGAAGCTTGGGGAGCAAAGACATCTTGACGGCGGTAATACGCCCCATCCAAGAGATGCAGAGGGGACGCCAATCCTGGAGTAAAGATGAGAGGTGCTTCAGCATTGGGAGGTAGTTAGCACGAAATAGATCCGTGGGATCACTAGTAAGTTTTATGCCTAAGTAAGGAATAGAAAGGCTGGACCATTGGAATGGAAAATTAGTCTTAAGAAGTGCCATAGTGTCGTGCGGTAGTGTTACGTTAAGGGCCCTGGACTTTGCCTGGTTAACTTCCAGGCCGGATACTTTAGAAAATTTATCCAGGAGGTCAAGCAAGTTGGGGATAGTGATATGTGGGGAGGTAACAAACAGTAAAGCGTCATCTGCGAAGAGGCATAATTTCTGGGTGGTAGAGGCTACTTCTAAGCCCTTAATATCCGGGTGGGCTCTAATAAGCGCAGCCAGGGGTTCAATTGCTAAGGCAAAGAGTTGCGGTGACAAGGGGCAGCCCTGACGTGTCCCTCTACGTATTGGGAAGTTTTGGGAACTAAACCCTGAGTATTTCACTGAAGCCTGGGGGTCAGCATATAGGGACATAATCCATTGAAGGAAATGGGGGCCAAAACCCCAGCGTTTCAAAATGAAGTGCAGATAGGGCCAGGAGACCGTGTCAAATGCTTTTCTGATGTCCAGGGACAAGAGGTGCATAGGAATTGAGCGTGCTTTCGCAAGGTGTTGCAATAAGACGACTCGGCGTATGTTGTCACTAGCCTGTCTACGGGGGATAAATCCTACCTGATCTTTATGAATCAGTTTACCTATAATCAGATTAAGGCGCAAGGCAAGGACTTTGGCTAGGATTTTTATATCTACATTGAGTAGGGATATGGGGCGAAAGTTAGACCACAGGGTGTTGTCTGAGTTGGGCTTGGGGATCATAGCTATCGTGGCCATCAGGGAATCTCTACCTAGGACCTGCTGCCTTAATAGGGCGTTAAATGAGTTCGTTAATAAGGGGGCTAGTACGTCCGAAATTTTTTTATAGTAGTTACTGGGTAGTCCGTCGGGGCCAGGACGTTTATGGGGTTTGAGAAACTTTATAGCCAATAGGACTTCCTCCGATGTAATCGGAGCATCAATGGAGTCCCTATCTGAGAGGGATAGTTCAGGTATAGACAGATTTTGAAATAGGGAGTCAGCTTGCTGTTGAGAGAACTGAATTTTGTCTGAGTATAAGTCAGCCAACTTTTCACGAAATTCAGCTAGTATTTTAACGGGGTTACTAGTATAGGAATTCTTGGCGACTTTGAGTCTAATTGGTTTATGGATCTTATCAGGTTGACGAAGGCGTAGGGCCAAGAAGGTATCAGGTTTATTTGCCTTGGTGTATAATGTATGATTAGCCCTACGAAGGACTTTGTCTGCCGACTCGGCTAATAGTAGGTCTAGTTCTAGTTTGGTTTTTTTCGAGAATGAGTCTATGGGGTTCCGTGGGTGAGTCTTGGAACTGGAGGAAGTGCAGGTGGTACTCCTCCTCCAACTGTTGCTGCCTACGTTGACGGTCTTTTTTGATGTGTGTGGCTAAAGAGATGCAGCTGCCCCGAATTACCGGCTTATGTGCTTCCCAGAGGAGAACCGGGGATATGTCTGTAGTAGCGTTGTGGCGTAAGTAATCAGTTATAGCAACACGAATATCAAGGCAGTAAGTTTGATTAGTAAGATGCGCCTTGTTCATACACCAGGACCCATTCTGGATTCTGGGAACCAACGAAGCAATAGTAATGATAACGGCGCAGTGGTCAGACCAGGGAATCGGACATATACTGGATTGGAGCACGACTGGGAAGGAGGCCACCGGAGTCAAAATGTGATCAATCCTAGAGAACGATTTGTGAGGATGCGAATAGAACGTATAATTCCTCTTCAAGGGATTACATTCCCTCCAAGTGTCTAGGAGGGATGCCGTGTGAAACTGCTTCCTAAGCTGAGCCGAGAGGGAGTGACTTTCTGGTGTATATGGTGATTTGTCTAGGTGGGGATGTAGGGTTAGGTTGGAATCGCCACAGACAAAAAGCGTGCCTTTGCAGTGAGTTTGAATAACCTGTAGGAGATGTGAAAAAAAAGGGTTAGGATTGCCATTTGGGGCATAATAAGAGACTAATGTGACTTCGGTATCCTGGAGTAGACTAACTAAAATAATGTAACGACCCTCAGGGTCTTTAATTTCCGTAGTGGGTGTGAAAGGCAAAGAGCGATGAAACGCTATCAATACACCCCTATGTTTAGTAGCCGCCGAAGCTGTAAAGACTTGAGGGTAGTGGGGGCTAAAATATTTGGGGGTTTGGGATAACGCAAAATCCGTTTCCTGGAGGGCTACTATCCCAGCGTTCAGGGAGTGAAAATTTCGGAAGGCCTTAACCCTCTTGTTAGGGATGTTAAGACCCTTAACGTTCAAAGATAATATGTTCAGGGGGGCCATCTATAGATAGGGTGGGAGAATTTATAGGATAGCGTATAGGATGTAGGAGTCGACCGACCGAAAGGAAACAAAAGAAAAGAGAAAGAAGAAATAGAGGGGGGGAAAGAAGGAGAAGAAAAAAGAAATTCTGTCTGCAGGGCAAACCATAAGATGGCAAAAGCCGTCGAATACCAAGATGGCTTGCTCGGCAAGGCAATGCTCAAACCCCAGGGCCCCAAACAGGTTGCCCGGGAGAAAGTGCATTAAGTGAGGGGGGAGCAGTGACCGTTCTCCGCCGCCGCGGGGGTAACAATAGCACGTGAACAAAACAATTTGCTAAACCAAGCAGATATTTAAATAAGAACAAACAAATAAAAAGGAAACAAGAATAAAACATGAGGACCTAATCCAATTAACGGTACCACAGAAAGCAGTAGGGATACATTTAGACTGAAGAATAATACCTTTGTAGAACCATATCACAGAGGCCTTCAAGTAATAAGGAGGGTAAGGGTGGGGTAGACAAGGATGAGAAGGAGGGCAAATCAGGGTAGAAATGGGGGGAAGGAGGTGAAAGCTCGGAAAAGAGACAAGGGAAAAGGGGAGGAAAAGGAGGGTAAGGGGGGACAGGGTTGCATATGATAGGCCAGTGAGAAATCTGTCATCTTTCTGCACTAATTAAGGTTAGATCATGTAGACATAATAAACAAAAACATTACCAAGTTACATCGAACGGCCATAAAGCAAGTTCAAGGTGTCAGCATATCTTTGCAAGTCAGGGGCTACCGATATCGAAAAAATCTGGGGAGAAATAATACTGAGAAAAAACAATGGGATAAAAAAGAAAGTACATACGGAACAGCTAACAAGTAGGATTCGGTGGAAGATGGCCTCCGGGACAGAGGTCAGTTGTCGTCTTCCGCACGGATGTCCAAATCCTAAAAGATCTCACAAGGGGACATGAAAGATTTTAGAAAAACAACATGAGAAAGGTCAAGGGCACCTGATTAGCCAGGTCAACGTGGAGGGCAAGATTTAGGAGTGGAGACTATACCATCCGACAGCCTGGCAGGGGTTCCTTTGCGAACTGATACAGGACCTGGTATGTTACGAAGCGGTGTAGCCGAATAAGGATGAGCCGCCGAACGAGCCGGTGTACGAGGCAGGTTTGACTCAGTATGCGAGTCCGGGTGGGTAAGATGGAGGCCTTCCAAGAGGCGCTGTAAGGACTCCGGAGATGAACAGGTGTGCTGTTGTCCTTGATAGGAGAACTGTATAGCGAACGGGAATCTCCAGGTATATTTCAATTGATGGTGGAGTAGGATCTGTATCTGAGGTTTCATGGCTCGGCGCTTGGTAATAGTGAGGGGAGCCAGGTCTGAAAACAATTGATATGCGTGCCCTTGGAATTGCAGGGAATCCTTGTTGCGGGCTGCACTGAGGAGCTGTTCTTTTGTGCGAAAAAAATGTAGCCGAACAATAATGTCTCTGGGTGGGCCGTCTGCCTGTCGTCGAGTGAGGGCTCTATGAACCCTGTCGAATTCTAGGCATTCAATGGGTATGCCCGGAGCTAATTCTTGGAACATGGCCGTCACAAAGGACTGAACATCGTCCACGGTCTCAGGTATGCCCCTTACCCTCAAGTTGGCTCTACGGGAGCGGTTCTCGGCATCCTCCCAACGTGAGAGGAGGGTAACATTTTCTTCTCGGAGAGCTATTTGTTCCTGGGCTTGTTCCTGTAATGCAAATTCGATATCGTCTACCCTGGATTCTAAGGCTGCAGTGCGCTGGCCTATATCGCGTATCTCTCTCGAGAGCCGGTCTGTGATCTGCTCCGATGTGGCGTTCAGGGCCTTCTGCAGCATGGTCTCCATGTGCTTGAGGAAATCGCTGGGAATCATCCCGGACGGCAGCGGGGGTGCTTCTGTGGGATCGTGTGTGCTCACCTCCCGGTCTTCGTCGCTATCTGAGGTTTCTCGGCTGGGGGCAGAGGACACCTGCTGAGCAGCAAGGGCCTTCGCCGCCATTTTAGATGAGGCGCGGGCGAGGGCTTCCTTGATGGGTTTAGGCTTATTCTTCCCTCTATGGCCCGTCAGCACCATTCCACTGGATGCCAGGGCTGGCGAGGGTGAGGTACGATGCAATAGGATGAGGATTGCGGGCTTGGTTCAGCGATTAGGTCCCGAAGCGGCGGCGGAGAGTGCGGAGCCTTAGCAAGACACGTCCGCCATGCTAGACCTCGCGCATGCGCCCCTTTCACAATATTTTTTATTGAAAAGAATTTCAGTTAACAGAACAAGAGTAATACATACACCAGAGAATAAAAAGGAGAAAATAGACAGCATGTAACAGTCGGTTGCGGTATTAGACAAGTAACTCAGCATCATTATTGTTAACAATAGCATTAAGATGGTATAGAACATTATCTAATGTAGATAGATTACAACAATATATACTCAGGACCGAAGAGATTCCGACATATGTAGTGAGGGAAAGAGGGAGGACAGAAAAAGGGGAAGCAGAAAGAGGAGAAAAAGGGTAAGCAAAAGAGGATGGAGAAGAATGGTAGAAAGTTGTTTGGGTAAGTATCGGAAAGGTATCGGGGGACCTATTTTCGAAATAAACATGTCAGTAACATACATTACAAGTTAGTGATGCATGGAGCTTCAGGTAGGAAATTGATCCAGCCAAATTTTCCAAAGCCTAATGGCCTTTCCCTCCGATCCCCGCTTCCGGGCGAGAAGAATTTCATATGTGGAAGTAGTTTGGAGGACATGGTATAAATCAGATATATTTGGCGTTACAGCGCTTTTCCATTGTTTGGTTATAAGTGATTTAGCAGCCAAGAGTATATGGATAACCACGGTGCGGAGATCGGGAGGGAAAAGCTCTATACCTAAGTTTAGAAGAGCAAGACTCATATTAGGGGGGGTGAGAATCCCAGTGGTTGAGGAGATCAAACGAAACACTGAATTCCAATAACTATTCAGATTTTTGCAAGACCATAGGATATGCTTAAGATTACCTATTTCGCCACAACCTCTCCAACAATGTTGCGAGTGATCGCGGGAAAACTTGCTCAAGCGATAAGGTGTCAGATACCATCTCAGGGCAATTTTCTGGTGGAGTTCCCAGTGATTGATACATCTAGTGGCCTTATACAGGGTTCTAAATGCTAACTGCCACTGTTGAATAGTATAAGTAGTTGCCAAGTCTCTCTCCCATTTAATATGAGATGTGGTTTTAACAAATACTGTTTTTTGTTGAAAAAGCAGGTAAAATATAGATATTCCCTTCTTTTGAGTCTGTGTTGATGTAAGGTAATTCCACGCTGGTTCGTGGAGATATAATTTGTGGGACGGGAGTGACTTAAAAAAGTGGGAGACTTGACTATAAGGATAGTTGTCCTGGACCTGGAACTCATATTGTTGGACAAGATCATCAAAAGATTTTAAAGAGTTATCATGGAATAGGTCAGCAATCGTCTCAATTCCCTTATCCCGCCATCTTTTAGTGGGTATGTTGGGAATAATGTCTGCCAGTATATCTATGGGGACGGGGATATTAATGAAGTTATCGCCAGGTGACGGGGCTGCACAGAGAGCTCGCCAAGCCAGCAAAGAGGCCTGTATTGTCAGAGGGAGCTTCTTGAGTGGAAATGGTTTCCACCTGTCTATTAAAAGCATAGCTGTCAGCGTACTAGTAGGGCTTATCGCTTGCTCGATAGATCCCCAAGGCGAGGACTTCGTATTCCGAAACCAGTGTCTAAGTTGGACAAGAAGTGAAGCCCTATAGTAATCTATGAGTATTGGATAACCTACCCCACCAGCATTTCTATGTTTCAATAAGTAAGTTCTTGAGCATCTGGGTCTCTTGGATTGCCAGACATATTTGGTAATTATGGCATCTAGTCTCTTTAAATGTGTAGGGGAGAGAGGTACAGGTAGTGTACGAAAAACATATAGGATCTGTGGTAGGAGGAGCATTTTGAATGATGCCAGTCTCCCCGACCAAGAGAGTTCTACTTTGGATAATCGGGTAGTCTCTGTAATCAAATGGTCAGAGAGCTGGCGGTAATTGATATCAGCTAACTCAGTTGGGTCCGCAACTATCCGGAGACCCAAATAAGTTATGCCCACTTCACTCCAGGTGTAGGGAAATAAGGCCTGTAAGGTATTTCTGAGATTGGTAGGGACATTGATTGGTAAAATTAAAGACTTGGAAAAATTTATTTTATAATATGAAATTTGGCTAAAATTTTGTAGAATAGCGTGAGCAGCGGGTAAGGAGCTTGCGGGGGCATTTAAAAATAAGATGACATCATCTGCAAACAAGTTGATCCTATGGGAAGTGTTTTGGAAAGTGAAGCCAATTATGTCCAGGTGTGTTCTGATTTTTTCCGCGAGGGGTTCAATAAGTAAATTAAAGATGGAAGGAGAGAGGGGGCACCCCTGTCTCATGCCATTCGTAATTTTAAAAATCTGAGACAATGTACTTGAAGTATATACCTGCGCAGATGGAGATGAGTAGAGGGCAAGAATAGCAGATAGTATGGGCCCAGTGAACCCAAACTTTTTAAGGACCTGAACCATATACCCCCAGTGTATCCTGTCGAACGCCTTCTCCGCATCCAAAGAGAGGAGCAGAGAAGGCGTCCGACAGGACTTCGCGTGTTGGAGCAGGTCGACAACCCTTCGGGTCGCATCCGAGGGCTGTCTCCCAGTTGTGAATCCCGACTGGTCAGGGTTGATCAGGGAAGGCAGGGTGTCCAAAAGTCTTAAGGCTAGTATTTTTGCATACAGTTTGACATCAGTATTTAGGAGAGATATAGGGCGGAAATTTGAAGGGGCATCAGGAGTTTTACCAGGCTTGGGGATAGTAACTACATAAGCTCTAAGCATTTCTGGAGGGAAAGAGGCGTTTAAAATTGCTTTAGAAAAGACGTCTTGTAATGTCGGGGATAACACCGTTTTAAATACTTTATAGTAATCATTCGGGAGGCCGTCAGGGCCGGGTGACTTGCCTAGGGGTAATGTATGTATGGCTGTTTGTATTTCTTTCACAGATATAGGGGCGTTGAGGGACGTTAACTGTGAATGAGACAAGGTTGGGAGATTAAGGGACTGCAAGAAAGTCTGGATATCATCTTCTAAGGGTTGAACTGTGTCGGGGTCTTTATCTATATTATAGAGAGAAGAGTAGTACTCGGCAAAAGCGTCCGCTATACCTCTAGGATCTGAGATTTTGGCACCGTCAGAAGCTCGCCTGATAAAGGGGATTCTGGTACGGGTTTTATGGTCTTTTAATTTATTAGCGAGAAGTTTCCCAGCCCTATTACCGTGAGCATAGTGGTTGATTTGCAGAGCCTTGATATATTTATCATGAGAATCCAAAAGTAAACCCCTCAGTTCATAACGGAGGGCTGTCAACTTGTCCGCCAAGGGAGCCCCAGGAGTGACCTTATTTTGAGCCTCAATGGTTTTAATTTCTTGAAGCAGAGAATCTAATTTGCTCGATCTCTGTTTTTTAAGCTTGGAGCTGAGTTGTAACAAAATACCCCTCATATACGCCTTGTGGGCGCACCAGAGGGTCATAGGGTCGGAGACAGAGTTTTTGTTGATGTCAAAGAATTCCTGTAGTGTTTTTGTTAAGGAGGTCACGTATCCGGGTATCCGAAGCAGACTCGAGTCAGCCCTCCATACAAAATCTCCCAAGGGGACATCCCTCTCCGCCACCACCACCGAGACCCGCGCATGGTCTGACCAAGTTATGTCATGGATAGCGGAGGAGGATGTTGCCCGTAATAAGTCTCTATCCCCAACAATCATATCTATACGGGAATAGGTATTATGCCTAGCTGAGTGAAATGAAAAATCTTTTTCACCAGGGTGCCTACATCTCCAGATGTCATAAAGTTCTGCGGAATGCAAAGTGGATTGGAGTGTGGGTAAAAGTCTTTTGGACTTAGATGTAGTGTCAATAGTGTAGTCCGTGGTGATGTTGAAATCGCCTCCAATAAGTAAAGTACCTTGTTTGACTTCATTAACTTTTTTCAGTAGCCGTTTCAAAAATCTCAGCTGATGAGAGTTTGGAGCGTAGAGGCTGACTATTGTATAGAGTTTGTTGTTGATTTCTCCAATGACAATGACATAGCGACCTCCCGGGTCAGTAGTAAAAGATTTGAGAGTGAAGGTTACAGAAGCACTGATGAGAATAGCAACTCCTTTATGTTTACGTGACACCGAGGCTTGGAAAATATGAGGGAATTTTTTATGATGGAGTCTATGCTGGTCCTGTATTGTGAGATGCGACTCTTGTATACAAAGGACATCGGCTTTCAGTTTACCGGCCTCCTTCCAGAGGGCAGCTCTTTTAGCTGGGTGGTTAAGCCCATGTGTATTAAAAGAAACAAACTTTACCATTGGCAACCATTATAGGGAAGAGAGTGTAGTGAGCATACCCAAGCGGTCCTGGTCAGACAGATGTCCTCGAATATCCCGTCGTGGAAGCGATCTTCAGCAGTAAGACGGGGAATCCGAGAAGTAGAACGAGTCCATCCTGTGAAGAAGTGGGGGAGGGAATAGAACAGAAAGGAGAAAAAAACAGCAAACAGGGGGAAACAAAACCAACATGGTTGCATGTGGAAAAAGAGAAGCAATAAAAGAAATGAACTCGGAGCTTTATCCTGCTCCGGACTAAGAAAAGGGCCCTTTCCAGGAGCCCGTGGCAGAATTTCTGCACTAAATGTCATGGGGTGTAAAAAACACTTAGTGGCATACGTGCTAGGAGAGCCGGGTATTCTTGATTGGGTTGGTAGTGTGTAACGGAGAGATCAAGTGTGTCTCCTAGAGGAGGCATTTTTGTGTTTCCTGGATACAACCTGCCAGGTGTCACCGACATCCATTGAGGCTGGTGGAGAAGGGTGAGGTTCTGATTGAGCTGGAAGGATGTCCCAGGCTCGAAGCAGCTTTAGTCCCTCTTCCAGCGAATTTACCACAGACACCTGCTCATCTTTAGTGATGTGTAATTTAGCCGGGTAACCCCAGCGGTACAAGATGGCATGGTTACGCAGAGCTTTAGTAATGGATAACAGGGCTTTACGTTTCTGCATGGTGTACTGGGACAAATCCGCAAAAAGCTGAATATGTGCATAGCATTCAGGTGGTTGTTTATTTTTGCGGTGAGCAGACATGAAATTTTCCTTAATGTGGTAGAAATGTACTCGCATAAGAACATCCCTAGGAATGTTGTCTGGTAGATGGGACGGTTTGGGGATCCGATGGATCCTGTCAATCACTAAATCGGAGTCAGTAGCATCCGGCAGGAAGGATCTCATCATAGCTTGAGCATATTGCAATAATTGGCCTGGGGTGATCACTTCGGGGACCCCCCTGATTTTGAGGTTGTTGCGGCGGGATCTGTCCTCAAGGTCAGCGACCTTTGACCTAAGCCAGGACACCTCGTCAGCCTGCTCATTATGGGCATCAACCAGTGAGTTATAAGAGGTAGCATAATCGCCCATTTTTTCCTCCACATGAGACACTCTGTCGCCCAGCTCCCCCATATCTGCCTTAAAACTCCGCATGCAGTCCATTAGGTCCGCGTGGAGGGAGCTGCGAAGGGACACTAGCATGTCTTTCAACGTGGTGTCAGACACCGGCTGGTTGGTGGTGGGAAAGGATTGGAGCGTTTCAGCTAGTTCCCTAGTGTCATCCAAGCCCTCGTGGTCCCCGCTCACCTTGTCGGCAGTCATGTCTTCCGTCAGACGGGGTTTAGATTTCGCCGGGCTCCGGGGCAGCGGAGAGGAGACATCCGGAGGGTCTCTGGGCATGTTTGTGCTGTGCCTCGGGCTCGGTGAGGATGTTGCAGATTCGCTGGAGGTAGGCGGCGAGGCATCTCCGGCGCCATCTTGGATTAGGCCGCGGTCTTTTTGCGGGAAGAAGTGCTGAAGTTTATGGAGCTGTGAGACTCCTTTCCTCTTTTTGGCCATGTCGAGGGAATGAGCGATAGTTCCCACGCAAGTAGTGATCAGATAAAGCTGAAATCTTCTCCGTAGAGCGTCGTTCCCCGGTCTCCAGCACGGAGCTATCTGCTTAGACGTCCATGCAGTAGCTCGGTAGCCACGCCCCCTTTTTCGTATGATTTTTTGATCGTGTGTACGGGGCTTAAGGGTGATTTTAGCCAAACAAATGCAATGTACTGTATTACAGAACTTTCGGTAAAATATAAAAGATGAGGCTGTGACAAGCAAAGAGATACTCAACGTGTCAAAAATTGCACATGCTATGACCAATCACTGCGATCATAAAACTTTTAAAACAGAAACTAAGAAAAATCTACTTTTTTTTTTCTAAATTTTCAGTATCTTTTCATTTTTTATATACCGTATTTATTGGCGTATAACACGCACTTTTTTCCCCCTAAAATCTGGGGGAAATCAGGGGGTGCATGTTATACGCCGATCCCCCGCCCCTTCCTAACCTTCTGTGTCGCTCTCGGCAGCTTTCAGGTATTTTCGGCCATTCTCGGCCACATTCGGCCCGAGTGTACCCAAAAATAGGCTAGAAGGGCAGAAAATAGTGCGGCCGAAAATACCCTGAAAGCTACCGAGAACGAGCGCCACCGAGATACACAGGACATTGGCTCTGTATCTCAGCGGCACCATTTTTAAAATGGCAAGGAGACAAGCTTGCAAATGACTGACAAGACTACAAGGCTGCAAATGACTGACAAGACTGCAATGCAAGGCTGCAAATGACACTGATAAGGCTGCATTGATGGGCATTTAAATGTAAGTTTTTTTCCTTAAACTTCCCTCCTAAAAGTTCTTTTCTTTTAAATTCCCTCCTAAACTTGGGGTGCGTGTTATACACCGATAAATACGTTAATAATAAAT
This sequence comes from Lithobates pipiens, assembly GCF_037356315.1. Lineage (NCBI taxonomy): Eukaryota > Metazoa > Chordata > Amphibia > Anura > Ranidae > Lithobates > Lithobates pipiens. Next base: position 23,564,381 of record NW_027507784.1, on the reverse strand, counting down.
TAAAAAAAAAAAAAAAAAAAAAACACACACACCACACACACACACACACGTTATCAAATACCACCAAAAGAAAGCTCTATTTGTGTGAAGAAAATATCAATTTTACCTGTGCCCACCAGCGCCACCTATAAAATGTCACCAATCAGTGCTGCCTATCAATACCACCTACCAGTGCCCCCTATCAGTGACATCTATCAGTGCCACCTATTAGGGCTCATCTTATCAGTGCCATCTTATCTGTGCCTATCAGTGCAGCCTCATCAGCGAATATCAATGAAGGAGAAACATTAGCTGTTTGCAAAATTTTATAACAAATTATGAAACTTTTTTTTTTTCAAAAATGTCTGTCTTTTTTTTGTTTGTTTAGCAAAAAACAAAAACCCAAGTGGTGATTAAATACCATCAAAAGAAAGCTCCATTTGTGTGGAAAAAAAAAAAAAATTATCAAAATGTAATTTGAGTACAGTGTAGCATGACCGAGTAATTGACGAGTACAGTGTAGCATGACCGCGTAATTGACGAGTACAGTGTAGCATGACCGCGTAATTGACAAGTACAGTGTAGCATGACCGAGTAATTGACAAGTACAGTGTAGCATGACCGTGTAATTAACGAGTACAGTGTAGCATGACCGAGTAATTGACAAGTACAGTGTAGCATGACCGTGTAACTGACGAGTACAGTGTAGCATGACCGTGTAACTGACGAGTACAGTGTAGCATGACCGTGTAACTGACGAGTACAGTGTAGCATGACCGCGTAATTGACGAGTACAGTGTAGCATGACCGTGTAACTGACGAGTACAGTGTAGCATGACCGTGTAATTGACGAGTACAGTGTAGCATGACCGCGCAATTGCCATGTCCGTTTGCATTTTGCTTTGTGAATGGAGGGTGCTGTGGGGACACGGTTCATTCAGAAGATCGTCTCAGTCTTCCAGATTGAATCACCTGGGAGGAATTAAAACATTTTTTTTTTTTATATAAACTGGTTGGGTTGAAAATACATAAATAAAATTTGTGTTATTAAAATCTCTTCATCACCAGAATCAGTCTTGAGGATTTTTTGTCCCCTGAAAGGTAACACACCAATAAATATGGTTTCATTGTTTGCGTGTATTATTTAGTCATATAATTATTTTATTGTGGAAGCCAAACAAATTCAAACTGAATTTTTCTTTTTCTTTTTTTTTTTGCCAGCCGGCAAGGCTCTCGGTACTGCAGATTATTCGGTGTGCGGTTCCCCGTTGGTGTCCAGTCGGATAGTTGGCGGTACAAATGCGTTGGATGGGGAGTGGCCCTGGCAGGTCAGTCTTATAGTTACAGAATCCAGTGGATCATATTCATGTGGAGGCTCCCTGATCTCACCGCAGTGGGTTATGACGGCAGCGCATTGCATCACCCGGGGAGTATAACTTGTTCCCTTTATAAACTGACTCTTCTGTCAGACACCAATCATTCTGCTTTTGGAGAAAAAAAAAATTCTAAAGATCAGTCATGTGAAAAAGAAAAGAGTTTGGGTGCTCTTATAGAGAAAGAATCCAATAAAGAATATTTATGTGGAGGCTCCCTGATCTCACCGGAGTGGGTTATGACCGCAGCGCATTGCATCACCCGGTGAGTATAAAATGTTACCTTTATAAACCGATTCTTCCGTCAGACACCAATCATTCTGCTTTTGGAAAAAAAAAAAAAAAAAGTTCTAAAGATCAGTCATGTGAAAAAGAAAAAAAGAGTTTGGGGCTTTAAATGAGGCCTCTGAAGTAGGAATCAGAGGTACCTCCATCCCGGCTTTTGCGCAGCAAAAAGAGAGAAAGGGTTTAGGACTTTGAGTGAAGCATGGAGGCACTAAAGGTTATCAAAATTCATTTTATTCCATAAATACAACATACAATGCAATACATTACTGGAACAGAGATACACTGAGACCCGCAAGCCATCTAAAGTTGAGTTGTATAATTTATAATATGCGATATAAATACAAAAAAAATATAAGATACAATTGTATATGACGTCCCATACAATAGTGATAAAGTAGTCACTGACTGTAAACATAAGGTAGCAGCATTGTTGGCTCAAACAACTGGATGTATAACCATGGTTGTAGCATCTATAGCTCGACGTGTTTCGTGACTGTCACTCATCAGGAGCAGACGTTGTAGGGATGTCTAAAAAATTTGAAAGGTGAACAGTGAGTAAACTGAACACACATAAGATGGGGAAGGGGGAATGATGGAACATTCACCCATACTTACAGGTCAACAATGAATGTGGAGTGCGGCGGTAGATGATCAGTCATGTATGCCGTCTGTGAATTGATACAATGTTCATTGTATATGAAGTGTCCACTTTAAAACTGTCAGATTTGCATCATTCATCATCGATTAGGTTATGTGTCCCTTTGTGAGGACTAATATTTAACGATAGATAGAATCAGTGGGAGCCCTGAGGGTGTCCTTTGCTATGTCGCCTGCTACCAAATGCGGATTGTCACTTGCCACGTCACCTGCCACACATTGCGGATCGCCACGTCACCTGCCACACATTGCGGATCGCCACGTAGCCTGCCACACATTGCGGATTGTCACTTGCCACACATTGCGGATTGTCACTTGCCACACATTGCGGATCGCCACGTAGCCTGCCACACATTGCGAATTGCCACATCACCTGCCACACATTGCGGATCGCCACGTAGCCTGACACACATTGCGGATTGTCACTTGCCACACATTGCGGATCGCCACGTAGCCTGCCACACATTGCGAATTGCCACATCACCTGCCACACATTGCGGATCGCCACGTAGCCTGACACACATTGCGGATTGCCACTTGACACGTCACCTGCCACACATTGCTTATTGTCACCTGCCACACATTGCTGATTGTTACTTGCCACATCACCTGCCACACATTGTGGATTGCCACTTGTCACATAGCCTGCCACACATTGCAGATTAACACTTGCCACGTAGCCTGCCACACATTGCGGATTGTCACCTACTGTGTCACTTTTCTGCTAAGGTGGTCTTTTGTTGAGTCCCAGAGTAAAGATAGGCAGCAGAGAGATGATGTTATCTCTCTGCTGCACACAGCTTCCCGCACAGTGAGGGCGGAACTGGAGGGATGCAGGGCAGTGAGAGATGATGTCATCTCCCTGCTCCCCTGCCCGCTGGCTTCCTGATTGGCCAGCAGCCCTCCTAAGCCGCCCAGCTACCCCCATCCACTTACCGGCACTCAGCGCAGTCACCCATGGAACCGGCTGCGCTGGCACCCGCGGAACTGGACGTGGAACCGGGCAGAACCGGCCACACTGGCCCCCATGGAATCGGCCGCATTGGCACCCGCGGAACCAGCCGCGCTCTCATCCGCCGGCCGTATTCCCGAAGGGGGCAATTTCCCCGTTGATCCCCCCTCGGATCCACCCCTGAGGTGGTCTTCTGTTCACTTACCCATAACCACCATTACCTCCAAAAGAAGAAAAACAGATACGAACAATCCTGAAAATTAACTACAGATACTTCTGTAGTAAAAAAAAAAAAAAAAAACACCCCAACTTCTGCTCAGATATGCTCCTCTCAGCCATCACCATACGGTTTATCCACCAAGGCTGAAGAACCATAAATGGCGAGGTGGAGGCGTCGCTATTCTTGGCAACCAACCAAATTTCAGATAGATAAGACTTGAATATGCCAACGTCAGGGCAAATATAAAAATCCAATCTTTCACAAAGAATTGGAAATCCTGGCTTCTACACCCGAAAGGTCCTGGTGATGCTTAATATGACCAGCCTTTCCAAAAGCTCCTAAACCGCCCCAAAGATGCTGCTTGCAGGACTTTTTCTAGCATCCTACAAGCGCAATGCCCCCATGTGACAGCAATCGGGCTTTCACATTGGAGTGACAGGGGAGGCGCTTTACAGACTCTTTGCAGGCGCAATATTTTTTTTAGCGCTAAAACGCCTGTAAATCGCCTTAAGGTCAATTTACATTTTTAAAGTTCCCCTTAAAATGCAAAATACTCCAAAGTAGGTGATAAATAAGTAAATATATGGAAAGGATGCAGTTATTTTCAGTTTCAAGTACAATTAAAAAATAAATAAATAACAGCCCATTAGAAGATAAAAAGACAGCTTTTCAGCAATAATTCCTTTCAGCTCCCAACTATTTACAAAAGAACTTCTTTTCTGCCAGGAGATGTACTCAGCCATTCAAACTGAATAACGACCGGCATCATTCAGTCCAGCTCCTCTGAGCCTATGATGTCATGAACTCACCTCCAGCCTGTGACTATACAGTGACAGAGAAGCAGCACAGTGATAGGGCCATCTGTCTCTTACTCTTCTCTCCCCCCTACCGCCCATCTGTATACTCAATGTGCCAGTGAATTGAATGGCTGGCTCCTTGTGCTACTTCTTCCTCCCCTAGTCTGAGATCTGCTCTACAATGACTGTAAGAGCCTAATACAAAGTCAGATTCAGGTGCTTATACCGCTTGCATTTAAAAAAAAAAAATAATAATAATAAAAGATGCATGGAATGATGTGTTGGTCAATTAATTTGTATCCTTTATATCAGTTTTTTTTTACAATTTTTATTTTTTTACCATTTTAGTTCTTACTTGTTTACATTGTATTCCACTTCTGAGCCTTCAATAGAGATTACAGTGACTTAGCACCACAATAAACACCGATGACCCTGTTCATACCATTGAGCTTGTGTACATACAATCAGAGAGAACATATTATGAACAAGTTGTATTTCATTCATTAGATTCTGAAGTCCATTGATAGTAATGATATTGCACTGCCTTCTGCAGCAGATGGGTCCTCATTTATACATGTTATGTGCTGTTTTCTTTCTTCAGTCCTATCCAGCTATCGAATTATAAAGTATATTTGGGCATGTACCAGAAGGGTGTGACCAGCTCTCATACAGTCGTTGCAAATGTAAGGAATATCATTGTCAATAGTAATTATGCAAATGCAGGAAGCCCTGGAGACATCGCCCTGATACAGCTGGAGACACCTGTCACCTATACTCAGTACATCATGCCAATCTGTCTGCCATCTTCCACCACCACCTTCCCCTGTGGTACGGAGTGCTGGGTGACTGGCTGGGGTGCAAGATATTCTGGAGGTGAGTCCATGAAATGATAAGACAAACCCATATCACTTATTTTCCATACTAAGAAGCCAGACCTGTCACTCACACCCAATACATCCTGTTATATAGAGATGGGTGATTATTCATTGGGGGGGGGGGGGGTGGGTTCACGTTCAACTTAGCAGAGAATTCTATTACAGTCTAAAAGAGATTGAGCAAATCTTATCTAGTCTAAGCCCTTGTACACAGAAGAATCCGTCGGAATGTGTCCAATCGGACCGTGTTGTCGGATAATCCGACTGTGTGTGGTATGCATTCGACTGATTCCATCGGAATATCCGTCGGACCCAATTTTCCAACTTGTTAGAAATATTTTCCGACCAACTGGTTCGATCGGACATACTCCGATGACGTGTAGAGAATTTTGATCGGACCAAGTGCCACGCATGCTCAGATCAAATTCCTACATCAAAGCTATTGGCTACTAGCCTGAACGTAGTCCCATCGTAACGAAATTACGTCATCATGTTCTGAATGATCGGATTTTTTGACAACTTAGTCCGACCGTGTGTATGCAACAGTTTCGGACACAATCCGACAGGCAAAATCAGACGGATTTGGTTGTCGAAATCTCCGACCGTGTGTACAGGGGATTATAGGCAAGCTATTGTCAAAAAACAGAGGGGGCCGGGATCTGGGAGTCCCCTTGTTAAAGGGGGCTTCCAGATTCTGATAAGCCCCCCGCCCGCAGACCCCCACAACCACCGGCCAGGGTTGTGGGGATGAGGCCCTTGTCCTCCTGAAAAACGGCTTTTTAAAACTTTTTTTTGCATTGATCCATGTCCCCTGGGGCACTTTTTAGGACAGTAACTTGCATATTAGCCTTTAAAATTAGCACTTTCGATTTTGAACGTTCGAGTCCCATAGACTTTAACAGGGTTCTAAAGTTCACACGAAGTTTAGATCTGTTCGCAGGTTCTGGTGCGAACCGAACAGGGGGGTATTCGGCTTATCCTTAGGAGTAACCTTCATTTGTGGGCCAAACATGAGCTTTACCCACAAGTCATTTGGAGTTAAAGAGAAATAAAAACAAATCCTCCCTTCACTCCTATAGCAAAAAAATGTAAAAAAAAATGATCGATATTACACTTCCTGGCCTCTGAACTAGGGTCTTGTTGCTTACAATGGTCAATGATGGGACGATTTTCTATGGCCCAGTCCCTTCCCTATAAATGTCACTGTTCCCAGCAGCTTTTTGTAAGTGTGTATTGGAGAGATCTGGAGTAGATAGTGAGAGCTGACAAAGTGCTGCTATATACTTATATATGCACACATATACCTCCCAACTTTTGAACTTCTGACAGTGGGAGGAGCTTAAAGGGGTTGTAAAGGTTCGTTTTTTATTTTCTAAACAGGTTCCTCTAAGCTAGTGCATTGTTGGTTCACTTACCTTTTCCTTCGATTTCCCTTATAAATGTTTTTTTTCTTTGTTTTCTTTGTGTGAATTTCTCACTTCCTGTTCCTCCTCAGTAAGCTGTTCAGTAAGCTGTTCTGGCTGACTAACCACCAGCTCGGATGATGGTGAGAAGTTTACTGAGGAGAAACAGGAAGTGAGATATTCAGACAAAGAAAAAAAACATTTAGAAGGGAAATCGAAGGAAAAGGCAAGTGAACCAACAATGCACTAGCTTAGAGGAACCTATGAAGAAAATAAAAAACGAACCTTTACAACCCCTTTAAGGGGCGAGCAAGAGTTTCATGGATACATACAAACCCCAGAAAATTAATTAAAAAAACTGATAAACGCATGCAGTACAGGTACAGTGTTCAGGGTTCTGGGAAGAGCTATGTACAGAGTGCCGGGTTCTGGGATGAGCTATGTACAGAGTGCCGGGTTCTGGGATGAGCTATGTACAGAGTGCCGGGTTCTGGGATGAGCTATGTACAGAGTGCCGGGTTCTGGGATGAGCTGTGTACAGAGTGCCGGGTTCTGGGATGAGCTGTGTACAGAGTGCCGGGTTCTGGGATGAGCTGTGTACAGAGTGCCGGGTTCTGGGATGAGCTGTGTACAGAGTGCCGGGTTCTGGGATGAGCTGTGTACAGAGTGCCGGGTTCTGGGATGAGCTGTGTACAGAGTGCAGGGTTCTGGGATGAGCTGTGTACAGAGTGCAGGGTTCTGGGATGAGCTGTGTACAGAGTGCAGGGTTCTGGGATGAGCTGTGTACAGAGTGCAGGGTTCTGGGATGAGCTGTGTACAGAGTGCAGGGTTCTGGGATGAGCTGTGTACAGAGTGCAGGGTTCTGGGATGAGCTGTGTACAGAGTGCAGGGTTCTGGGATGAGCTGTGTACAGAGTGCAGGGTTCTGGGATGAGCTGTGTACAGAGTGCAGGGTTCTGGGATGAGCTATGTACAGAGTGCAGGGTTCTGGGATGAGCTATGTACAGAGTGCAGGGTTCTGGGATGAGCTATGTACAGAGTGCAGGGTTCTGGGATGAGCTATGTACACAATGTGGGGTTCTTGGATGAGCTATGTACAGAGTGCAGGGTTCTATGATGAGCTATATACAGGGGGCAGGGTTCTGTGATGAGCTTTATACAGGGGGCAGGGTTCTGGGATGAGCTATATACAGGGCGAAGGGTTCTGAGATGAGCTATATACAGGATGCAGGGTAATGGGATGAGATAAATACAGGGTGCAGCAGAGGCATAATTAGAGCCTTCAGGGTCCTGGTGCAAAAACCATGAAGGGCCCCCTGACCTCCGCCCTAGGCCATTCCCTTCGATCCCAGAGCCCTTCTCACCGATCCCACCAACCTTCATGGTCCCACACCAGATCCCCTTCACATGTTTTGCAGTCCTGCATTTTGGGCCCCGTCATGGTCGCAGAAGGCCAGGGCCCAGTCGCAAGTGTAACCTTTTCTGGTAGTTCTGCCAGTGGTGTATGTGTGAACTGTGAATGGTGTCAGTCAGTAGGGCAATGGACATGGTCAGTAGAGCAGTGGTCGTGGTCAGTAGGGCAGTGGTCAGTAGGGCAGTGGACGTGGTCAGTAGGGCAGTGGTCATGGTCAGTAGGGCAGTGGTCATGGTCAGTAGGGCAGTGGTCATGGTCAGTAGGGCAGTGGTCGTGGTCAGTAGGGCAGTCGACGTGGTCAGTAGGGCAGTCGACGTGGTCAGTAGGGCAGTCGACGTGGTCAGTAGGGCAGTCGACGTGGTCAGTAGGGCAGTCGACGTGGTCAGTATGGCAGTGGACGGGATAAATAGTTTTACATTTTTACTTTTTTTATTATTATTTTTTACCATTATATTTAAAAAAAAATTGGAGTTTTTGTTGGGAGTTGGTGCAGTGGAGGGCAGTATGATGGGGTGGAGGCCAGTATGATAGGAGGGGGTATCAGTGGAGGGCAGTATGATGGGAGGGGTGGAAGTGGATGGCAGTATGATGGGAGGGGGTATCAGTGGAGGGCAGTATGATGGGAGGGGGTATCAGTGGAGGGCAGTATGATGGGAGGGGGTATCAGTGGAGGGCAGTATAATGGGAGGGGTGGCCGTGGAGGGCAGTATAATGGGAGAGGTGGCAGTGAAGGGCAGTATAATGGGAGGGGGGCAGTGGAGGGCAGTATGGGGGGACTGTACAGCATAACTGGAGGGGGAAGTGTATGGGAGGGAGCAGAGTGACCATGAGAGTCCTCAGGGCAGTGCAGGGAGCATTTCTCCTACCTTTCTTCCAGTGGCAGGAACAGCCTTCAGGAAAAACACGGAGCCAGTGGGAAGAGCTTAGGCACAAGGAGGAGGGAGCAAATGGCTCCTGCTGCATCTCAGTCAGTCAGGAAAGAGAGACCCGGCAGAGCCTCGGGTCTTGTGCACATCGCTGGATTGAGATCAGGCTTCGGAAAGTATTAGGAGGGGCTGAGGAAGGAGCTGCACAGGTTTTTTTACCTTCATGCGTAGAATGCATGAAGGTTAACAACCTTCAGCCTTTACAACCAATTTAAGGCTAAGTTTAAATATGCACGATTTGACACCGCTCATGCGTTTCTGCGTTTTGTTAATCTGTGACTATACGTTGCAGTAAATCAGACCATTCGTTGGAATGGGTTGCCTACTGGATCTAAAAGTGCATGACTCTTTTTCCAAAAAGCGCCATACCAAAACGCATGATACTTTGTTACCCTGTTTTTTTTTTTTGTTTTTTTTTTCCCCTTTTGATTTCTCACACACAAAATTATGTACTTTTTCGTGTGCTAAAAGAACACCCGAAATTTCGAATGCGTTTCTGTAATGCACAAGCGTGAAAGAAGCATAAATGTGATCAATCTATATATCTATCTATTACTTTGTAATCATCTTCTTGTCTGTTTCATCACCAGGGAGCTCAGTTCTGTATGGGACCCTCCAGGAGGTCATGGTTCCCCTAATAGACCGCAATACATGCCAAACATATTACAATGCGGCAGGAGGTTCCTACAGGATTCAGAATGATCAGATCTGTGCCGGCTACAAGGATGGGGGAAAAGACTCCTGCCAGGTGGGTGACACCAAGTGCGATCCAGCATGGCTCACTTTTTAGGTCTGGATTTCTTCACAGGAAGCGGAATCAATGCATGACATCAGTTAACGTGACACGAAACTCTATTTTTATTTTTTTTTATATAAAAGAGGTTATATCTACCTGCTCTTCAAGGCAGATTTATGTATTATATATATATATATATATATACACATACATACATACAGTATCTCACATAAGTCAGTACACCCCTCACGTTTTTGTAAATCTTTTCTTCTATCTTTTCATGTGACAACACTGAAGAAATGATAGTTGGCTACAATGTAAAGTAGTGAGTGTACAGCTTGTATAACAGTGTAAATTTGCTGTCCCATCAAAATAACTCAACACACAACCATTAATGTCTAAACCGCTGGCAACAAAAGTCAGTACACCACTAAGTGAAAATGTCCAATGCCCAATTAGCCATTTACCCTCACATAGGTCATGTGACTCGTTAGTGTTACAAGGTCTCAGGTGTGAATGGGAAGCAGGTGTGTTAAATTTGGTGTTATCGCTCTCACTCATACTGGTCACTGGAAGTTCAACATGGCACTTCCATGGCAAAGAACTCTCTGAGGATCTGAAAAAAAGAATTGTTGCTCTAGATAAAGATGGCATAGGCTATAAGAAGATTGCCAAGAAACTGAGCTGAAGCATGGTGGCCAAGACCATACAGTGATTTAACAGGACAGGTTCCACTCAGAACAGGCCTCGCCACGGTCCACCAAAGAAGTTGAGGTCACGTGCTCAGCGTCATATCCAGAGGTTGTCTTTGGGAAGTAGATGTATGAGTGCTGCCAGCATTGCTGCAGAGGTTGAAGAGGTGGGGGGTCACCTTGTCAGTGGTCAGACCATACGCAGCACGCTGCATCAAATTGGTCTGCATGACTGTTGTCCCAGAAGTGCCAGTTCGCCCCGCGGTCGGACCCTGGGGGTTCTTATTATGAGGGGATCACACCATCCCTGTGCTGTGCTGATTTTCTCCTGAGGGTTCTTATTATGAGGGGATCACACCATCCCTGTGCTGTGCTGATTTTCTCCTGGGCCTGCTCATTATGAGGGGATCACACCATTCCTGTGCTGTGCTGACTTCCTCCTGGGGGTTCTTATTATGAGGGGATCACACCATCCCTGCGCTGTGCTGATTTTCTCCTGGGCCTGCTTATTATGAGGGGATCACACCATCCCTGTGCTGTGCCGACTTCCTCCTGGGGGTTCTTATTATGAGGGGATCACACCATCCCTGTGCTGTGCTGACTTCCTCCTGGGGGTTCTTATTATGAGGGGATCACACCATCCCTGTGCTGTGCTGACTTCCTCCTGGGGCTGCTTACGGTGCAGGTGTCAGTGCTCTCTATCACGGTGCTGCTGTCAGTGCTGTATATCACGGTGCTGATGTCAGTGCTGTATATCACGGTGCTGATGTCAGTGCTGTATATCACGGTGCTGATGTCAGTGCTGTATATCACGGTGCTGATGTCAGTGCTGTATGTCACGCTTCTGCTGTCAGTGCTGTATATCACGGTGCTGATGTCAGTGCTGTATGTCACGCTTCTGATGTCAGTGCTCTCTATCACAGTGCTGCTGTCAGTGCTGTATATCACGGTGCTGGTGTGAATGATTTATGTCACGCTGCTGATGTCAGTGCTCTCTATCATGGTGCTGTTGTCAGATGCCTCTATCACGGTGCATGTGTCATTCCGGTATGTCACGCTGCTGGTGATCATCTCCTGCACCCTCTTCTTTGCCTACCCTGGTCCCTGACCTTCCCTCTCCTCCATTGCCTTCATGCGCTCCACAGTCCTGAATTGTCAGAACAATTTCCCATATAAAAAAAGAATGCTTGTAGTGGTCGATCCCAAATTCACCTCATACATGTGTTATGTCATTGGCCATGTGGTGGGACTATGTTTGCACAGCTAATAATTATTTTGTGGCTGCAAATTTGACCTATAGGTTTGCGAAGTTTGCCTCCCATTGAAGTCAATGGGGCCCGCCGCAAACGTTACGGTTCGCGAACTATCGACCGTGGTTCGCGTTCGCGAAACGTCCCGTCGGAAGTTCGTCCATCACTAGGCAGGGCAGCTATAACCTTGGGATTTTTTTTTAAAATACAGATTTTATACATACTGTCCCTGGTTTTATTGAGGCTGGCAACCCTAATGGGGCCCCTTCGTGGTATGGAGCCCTCGGGCAGTGCCCGAGTGCCCGAATGGTCAGTCCGCCCGATCGCCTCTGCCTGCAGCCAATCAGGTGCCCAGTTTTACATCCGGGCCTCCTGATTGGCTGAGAGGAAGTTCTGTGTTTGCAAAGCAAATATTCATTTGCTTTGCTAACACCCCTGTGTGCACTGGGAGCGCAATGGTTCGCTCTCGCAGTGCACCTTTTTTGAAGCCTATTAGAGCCTATGGCTCTGATCAGGTTCTTCAAAAACACCCCCCCCCCCCTGCCTCTGTAATTCAGGCACCTGAAAATGGGCCTGGACGCCTGAATGCATGAATCTATGCACACTAGTAATCTAATAATGATTATAATAATTATACTTTAATTCTAATAATCTAATATAGTCATTCCCATAGCAACCCATTTTTTTTTTTGGTCCATTGAATCCCTTCTCAGGCTGATATCTGCAGTTGACACAAAAGACTGCGATTACCTGCGGTTATGTGCATATAGCTGCGCTACATCGCACCTGGACGCATTCAATTCTATTTTTTTCTATTCGCACCGAACCGCACATAACAAAATTGCTGCTAAATGCTGTGTGTGAATGGGGCCATAGGAAAGCATTGTGTGCATTTAGCTGCGGTAGAAAACTAGAAAATCCGCAGCTAAAAGCACCATTCTATCCGTCCGTGTGTAAGGGGCCTTAAAGTCTATTTTTTTTTTTTTATATATAAAAAAGAGGTTATTTTTGCCTTCTCTGTTACCCGATAACAACAAGGAGGAAGCCGTCACATTTCTCAGTGGTAGTAATACCAATGCTAAATATTTCACTTCACAGCTGGAGGTTAATTCGGCAAAACCCCTATTTATTCAGCCAAACACCTATTCATTCGGGCATTTGTACAAATTTCCCCATTGGCTGCACACAATGCGGAAGTCTCCCACATCATGTTTTCCCTGCTGGTCGATTGTTCTTAGCCTGTAAATTCTCATGGTCAAGTGGTCTAAGTGATTGTAAAGTCTATTTTTTTTTCTATAAAAATAACAAACATATTATGCTTACCTGCTCTGTGCAGTGGCTTTGCACAGAGCAGCCCCGATCCTCCTCTTCTCGGGACCCTCACTGGTGTTCCTGGCCCCTCCCTCCTGTTGAGTGCCCCCCTGCAGCAAGCAGCTTGCTATGGATGCACCCGAGGCGAGTCCCAGCTCCCCTTGCCCATTCAGACACAGAGCTGCTGCCCACCTCTCTCTCTCTCTCTGTCTCTCTCGATTGGCTGACTGACTTTAATTGATAGCAGCGAGAGACAATGGTGCCACTGCTGTGTCTCAGCCAATCAGGAGGGGGAGACACTCATGGACATCGCTTGACAGAGACGGGCTCAGGAAAGTATGAGGGGGTGCTGGGGCACCTGCTGCACACAGAAGGCTTTTTTTATCTGAGTGCATAGAATGCAATAAGATAAAAACCTGCTGACTTTACAACCTCTTTAACCACTTGCAGACCGGACCATTTTACTGGCCAAACACCAGACCACTTTTTGCGATTCGGCACTGCATCGTTTTAACTGACAATTGCGCGGTCATGCGACGTGGCTCCCAAACAAAATTTATGTCCTTTTTTTCCCACAAATAGAGCTTTCTTTTGGTGGTATTTGATCACCCCTGCGTTTTTTATTTTTTGCGCTATAAACAAAAATAGAGCGACAATTTTGAAAAAAATGCATTATTTTTTTACTTTTTGTTATAATAAATATCCCCCAAAAGTATATAAAAAAAAATGTTTTCCCTCAGTTTAGGCCGATACGTATTCTTCTACATATTTTCGGTAAAAAAAAAAATCACAATAAGCGATTATTGATTGGTTTGCACAAAAGTTATAGCGTTTACAAAATAGAGGATAGTTTTATGGCATTTATATTCATTTTTATTTTTTTACTAGTAATGGCGGCGATCAGCGATTTTTATTGTGACTGCGACATTATGGCGGACACATCGGACATTTTTGACACATTTTTGGGACCATTGTCATTTATACAGCAATCAGTAGTATACAAATGCAGTGATTCCTGTGTAAATGACACTGGAAGTGAAGGGATTAACCAGGGGGTGGCAGTGTAGGGGTTAAGTGTTCCTAGGGGCATGTTACTAACTGTTGGGGGGCTGGGCTTTCTTTTAGTGAACACTGATCTCTGCTCCAATCACATGGAGCAGAGATCAGCGTCACTTGTTGCTAGGCAGAACGGGGAGATGCTGTTTACAACGATATCTGTCCGTTCAGCCGCCCCCATGAGACGATCACGGATATGCCCGCGGCGATCCAGTCCGCGGGACCCGCGACCGGACTCATGGGGGTCCCGACCAGCACGCGAGCGCGTCGCCGACGGCGCACTTGCGATGGCAGGGCAGCATTAAAGATTGGACGTATGATGCACAAAAGTGTTAGAATCCCTCTATGTGCCATTCCCTATTTTCATACCGCTATCCCACATCCCATTTCCCCCTCCCCATCCTATTCCGTTGACACCGTCAGGTACAAAAATGTCAAAAAAGTGAGAGCTTCACTGTCCATTTCTTTAATCTTTGCTCCGCTCAGCAGCAAGAGTCTTGGCATATGAATCCTTTATTCCCCACCATGCACTGTGGTTCCATCCCATCTGCTGACCATCACTACTGTGACCTGTAAGGATTTTGAAGCCAACTAGAGGAACCACAGAGTGAGCGTGTGATATACAAAAGGCTTCGAAACTAGACATGCGCACAACAACAAAAAATGGTTTCTTTTCATTTTTTTACATTTGTGTTGATTTGTTATGATTCGTAAATTTTGTAAGACGCGAGTTTTCATATTCTGACTCATTCTTATTTTTGTAACAGTTTTATTTTCGTTGATACAAAATGATTCGTAAATTCAGTCTAATTTTCTTTGATTCGCAATTCGTAAATTTTGTTAAATAATTTTCATTTATTCGGTACACTACTCGTAATTTAGTAATTGTTACTTTTGTGAGATTGCCTTTTTTTGTTGATTCGTACTTTCGTAGGAAATAAAGAATAATGATCCTATGCTTGCTTTTCTAACAAGTCCTGTATTTACTCCCGTCCAATCCTCAGTCACCAGACCGGATTCCGTCTCCTCCTCTAGAAAGATTCAGGAATGCCTTATGACTCCGAACCAAAAGGGATAAGCTGATTGGATCACCCACTAATACAAGGCCCATTCGAAAAAGAACATTTCGAGAACTTGAAATTACGAACATACATATTAAGATACACTTATGCCGTGTACACACAATCAGAATTCTCGTCGGAAGAAGCTCTGATGATTTTCCCAACGGAATTCCGACGTAATGCCGCTCAAGCTGTCTTGCCTACACACGGTCACACCATTCCGATTGTTTAGAATGCGGTGACGTACAACATGTACGACAGGACTAGAAAAAGGAAGTTCAATAGCCAGTAGCCAATAGCTTCTGTCTCGTAGTTGAATCTGAGCATGCGTGATTTTTTGGCGTGTCGGAATTGCATATACACGATCAGAATTACCGATAGCATGTTCTCAATTTTCCCGACGGAAAAACTTTCTATCAATTTTTGGCTGGCGGAAATTCGGACAGCTAAATTCCAATGGAGTGTACACACGGTCGCATTTTCCGATGAAAAGCTCTCATCTGTCTTTTTCTGGCCGGAATTCCGACCGCGTGTACGCGGCATTACACTGTCCATTCAAAAGAACAATTTGAGAACACGAAGAAACGAAATTACGAACAGACGAAGAAACAAAATTACAAACACACGAATGAAAATACGAACAAAGGATTGGAAATCCGAAATGTAAATCATTCATTATAGATGTCATTTTCTTTCTTTTACTGTTGCGAAGATTCGTATTTTTCGTAAGATTGTCCGTTCGTAAGTTGGTATTTTCGCATGTTCGTTATTCTGCTTATTCGTAATTTCAGAATTTTCACATTTTGGTTCTTTCAGCTGTTTGAATTGATCTGAATGTCCGAATACTAAGAAATTTATTCGAAAATCCATTGATTATGAACAGAATTGCACATGTCTATTACAAACCCTCTATGTTCCATTCCCCATTTGCATAACACTCTCCCACACCCCATTTTCCCCCTTCCCATCCTATTCCTTTGACTCTATCGCGAAGTACAAAAATGTCAAAAAGTTGGACCTTCACATTTAAAGCTGGAGGAAACTCAGTTTCAAAAAACACTAAGGCCGCGTACACACGAGCGGACTGTTCGCTCAACCTTGTTCGTCAAACAGTTGCCGCAACAGTCCACTCAAAATTAGCATGAACGGACTTGCCTACACACGACGAACGAACAGTCCGCTGAAACCTAGCGCGATGACGTATACAGCACGTACGACGGGACGAGAAATTCGACGTCCAATACACTGCAATGCAACCTTCGGCGTGAAAATCCTTTCTGAGCATGTGCGCAACTTAGTTTGTCGAACAAGCCTACACACGAGGGGACTGTCCGTTGAAACCAAGTTTCAGCGGACAGTTTTTCGGAAATTCCGAAAAACTTTGTTCAGCAGACTGTTCGCTGAAACTGTCCGCTGAAGCCCCACACACGAGCGGACTGTCCGCTGAAACACTGTTCAGCGGACAAGGTTGAGCGAACAGTCCCCGCGTGTGTACGCGGCCTTACATTCCCGGCATGCCGGAAATGCTAACTTTCACATTGGTTGTGCTCTCAACCAAACTTTCAAACCATCCAATGGCTGGTTTTATATCAAATCACATGTGCAGCATTATGGCAGCTGAAGAATCATTAGAGGCCAAGATGGCAGCTTCCTTGACTGAAAATGATAGAAGGGTTGACTAACACTTTTACCCTCCCCATGCTCTGTGGTTCCATCTGCTGACCCATCATAACTGTGCTGGGTAGGGATGTAGAAATTGACTAGAGCAGGGGGTCTCAAACTGGTGGCCCTCCAGATGTTGTGAAACTACAAGTCCCATCATGCCATTGCCTTTGGGAGTCTTGCTCTTAACTGTCAGCCTTGCAATGCCTCATGGGACTTGTAGTTTTTCAACAGCTGGAGGGCCACCAGTTTGAGACCTCTGGACTAGAGGAACCACAGAGCAGGGCAGGGGACCAATCATGTGACACACCTCTAAGTATATTAGATGTGAAAAGGCCATTGCTCCGCAATCAGAAGAACGTATGGCAGGGTGGGTGAGCGTAACTCCTCTTTCTTTGTGGGTCCCGATTTTTTACCTTTTTTTTTTACTTGCCAACAAAGTTGTTATAAGTAAATGAAAATGTACTTGGTTGCAACTTCTCAAAGGTTTTGGTGCAGTGCCAATTCTGTACCCATTTACTGAGTGCCGAACTAATTTGTGTAATTATACATTCATGGAAAGACTGAAACATTTTCCTGATTCATCCTGAACAGATAGATGTTGGTGCAGCTGATGAATATTTATGTCTTACAGGGCGACTCAGGAGGACCTCTGGTGTGTAAGGTCCAGGGCGTATGGTACCAGGTTGGAGTTGTGAGTTGGGGAATAGGCTGCGCCTCCCCCAACTACCCTGGGGTGTACACACTGGTGACGGCCTACCAAGACTGGATCAGCAGGAACCTGAACGTTACTTTCAATTATGTGTCAAATATCCCTACACCAACGAGGACATGTGGAGGAAACCCTGTGAGCAGCACTGTCCATCCTTCTCTAACCACGGCATCTGAAGGTAATGTCATTTTATCAAATACAACTGAATAATGCATTGTTATAACTGATGTAGATGAGTGAACCCCCCACCTTTCACATAATCACAGGGTGATCCTCGTCCAAACTACTCTTTCTGCTTGCACTAATATCATGAAAACACTTCCATCTCAGCTGACCAAGGCAATTGGGTTTATTTACTAAAATAGGAGATATGGTTGGATGATTGAAGTCAGCACAGCTTCCCCTCACCCACAACGCTAATTCAAAAAATTTTACAAAATGAACAGGCTCTACTCCTTTAGCCACTTGGCACCCAGGCCAAATCTGGCACTCCGCTCCTACATGTAAAAATCATCATTTCTTTGCTAGAAAATTACTCAGAACCCCCCAAACATTATAAGTTTTTTTTTTTAATCAGATACCCTAGAGAATAAAATGACGGTCGTTGCAACTTTTTATGTCATATGGTAGTTGTGCAGCAATTTTACTTCATTTAAAAAAAAGTTTAATGAATTAAAATAAAAAAACAAACACACACACACACACAAACTAAAGTTAGCCCAATTTTTTTGTATAATGTGAAAGATGATATTCACTTACCATCATCGATGGGCAAGTAGTTTACCATATATTATCCATTTAGGCTTTAGTCCTCTGGCTCTACATTAGGGATGGGCTTCGTGTTCGAGTCGAACATACGTTCGACTCGAACATCGGCTGTTCGCCCGTTCGGCGAAGTCCAAACGTTTTGGTCCGTTCGCTCCAAATTCGTGTGGCGCTCGCGGCGCACAATGCACTGCCATGGTGCAGTGCATTGCTGGCTCATGATTGGCCAAGCATGCACTGTGACTCCGCATGCTTGGCCAATCGCAGCGCCAGCAGCGAGGAGAGCCATGATTGGCCACAGGCAGGATGCCTGTGGCCAATCATAGCTCAAGCTGTGTAGTGCACGCCCCACACTATATAAGGCCGCCAGCGCGGCAGCCTTGTGTAGTGTGTTGGCATCTGAAGCAGTGGGTGTTCTGTGTACCTTCAACACAGTACACACCGATCGTTTTCGAACGATTTTTGATCTTGCTGTTGTGTAGTGGTTGTCTGCGTGCCCTGACCGCAGTATACACCGCTATATTCACCTCACCTATATAGCTAGTGATCTATCTTTTATAATAGAGCTGGCAGTCAGTAGTGTTAGGAGCTTGTGCGTGCTGTCTGTGTGCTCTGTACCCAGTACACACCGCTATATCCACCTACATAGCGCTTCTCTATTTGAGCCCACTTGCCATCTGCAGGAGTTATTGGAAGTTGTGTGTGCCTCCAGCACAGCATACATCTGTATATACCCCTTTATCTCTGGTGTTCTATAATAAAGGCATCTGCAGGAGTTAGTGGGTGTTGTGTGCCTCTAGCACAATATACACTATCCAACTGCTGTTTTACCCAACTCCTTGCTGGCCTTCCAGACATGGTAATGGCCTGAAGGGAGAGGCAGACAGGCACGAGCCGATAAAAGAGGGCAAGCAGGCTCTGTGTCTAGAGACAACAGTGCTGGTCGTGGACGCGGTCCATTATCATCAGCCCGTGGCCATGGGACACGCTTGTCCTTTTCGGCAGCTGGACATGTTGAGCCGCAACATGCCAACCACTTGGTAGAGTGGATGACCAAGCCCTCTTCATCCTCCTCATCCTCTCTCACCCAGTCTCTCACCCAGTTGCCAATGCATCGTCTTCCCTCCTCTCAATGTCATCAGTGACTCCTTCCCTAGACCCACCACGTCCTCCTGAGGAGTCTCCTGAACTCTTTGAGCACAGTGTTGGGTACATGCCCAGTGTTTTGTAGCCTCTGATGATGACACTCAGCTAGAGGAAGGCAGTAGCGTGAATGCAGAGAGAGGGGATGCTCAAGAAGGACAGAAATCTGGCAGTCATGTTCCACAAGCTGCAGCATACTGCCAGGTGATGAAGGCACTGACTCCACGTGGGTGCCTGGTAGGAGAGAGAGGAGGAGGAGGAGGAGGAGGAGGAGAACGAGGCAGGATGCCCTCCGGGGGCCAGCTTAGGGGCAGCACACTGACTGAATCACACCGCAGAGCTCTGCCTGTGCAGGGCGCTGCCTCTGCACGTTATGCTAAAAGTTCTTTGGTGTGGGCCTTTTTTTGAGACGAGTGCATCAGATCGCACCGCTGCTATTTGCAACATATGTCTCAAGCGTATCTCGCGTGGCCAAAACATCAGCCGCTTGGGCACCACATGCTTGACCAGACATATGTTGACCTGCCATGCAGCTCGTTGGCAAGCGTTCCTCAAAGAACCACACCAAAGCGGACCTCTCCTTGCTCCTCATCAGCTGGCATCTCCAACCTCACTAGACCTTCAGTCCTCTCTGAAACCTGCTCTGAGAGGAATGAAGGTGTTGAATTAGGTGCGTCACAGCCAAGTGTTTCCGGGCACTCTGCTAGCAGTACACCCACGTCCGATTATATCAGGCAAATGTCCCTGCCCCAGCTGCTGGACCGGCGAAAGAAGTTCACTCCCAGCCATCCACATGCCCAGTGGTTGAATGCTAGCTTGGCTAAATTGCTAGCACTTCAACTGCTGCCTTTTCAGTTGGTAGACTCGGCCCCCTTCCGTGAGTTTGTACAATGTGCGGTTCCTCAGTGGCAGGTCCCCAAACGCCACTTTTTCTCACGGAAGGCGATTCCAGCTCTCTACTGGCATGTGGAAGGCAATGTCCTTGCCTCGCTGGACAGGGCGGTCAGCGGTAAGGTGCATATTACCGCTGACTCATGGTCCAGCAGGCATGGACAGGGATGTTACCTGTCTTTCACGGCCCATTGGGTCACTCTTCTGGCAGCTGGGAAGGATGCAGGACAAGGTGCATTAGTGTTGGAGGTTGTTCCGCCACCTCGCCTCCAAAATGCTACTATTGGTTGTGACACACCTCTCTCCTCCACCCCCTCCTTTTCTTCCTCCATGGCCTCTTCCAGTGCTCTGTCCTTAGAACCAGCGGTGCTCCGTAGGCGTTACAGGGGCTACGCAAGTACGCAGGCAAAACGATGCCATGCCGTGCTTGCACTGGTTTGTTTGGGGGACAGGAGCCACACTGGGGCGGATATTTTGTCAGCTCTACAGGGGCAGGCCGAGAGGTGGTTGACGCCATGCCAGCTTAAGCCAGGAAAGGTGGTTTGCAACAATGGCACCAACCTCCTCTACGCCCTCCAACAGACAACTGACCCATGTGCCCTGTGTAGCTCACGTCCTTAACCTGGTGGTGCAGCGGTTCTTGGGCAGGTACCCCGGCTTACAGGATGTCCTGAAGCAGGCCAGGAAAGTCTGTGTGCATTTCCGCCGATCATTTAATGCCTGTGCTCGGCTGGCTGAGCTCCAAAAGGAGTTGAACCTGCCCAAGAACCGCCTTATATGTGACATGCCCACCAGGTGGAACTCAACGTTGGCCAAGCTGCAGAGGCTGCACACGCAGCAGAGGGCCATCAATGAGTACCTGTGCGACTACGGCACCAGGACAGGGTCAGGGGAGCTCGGTTTTTTCTTACCACACCAGTGGGGCATGATCAGGGATGCATGCACTGTCCTGTCACCGTTTGAGGAGGCCACAAGGATGGTGAGCAGTGACAGTGCATGCATCAGTGACACTATACCTCTTGTCCACCTCTTGGAGCATACGCTGCATGGAATAATGGACAGGGCACTTGAGGCAGAACAGAGGCAGGAAGAGGAGGACTTCCTTGCCTCTCAAGGCCCCCTTTATCCAGACAGTGTTCCTGCTGTGCCACCCATCACACAGGAAGAGGATGAGGAGGAGGAAGAGGAGGAGGAGCAGGAGGATGACTGTGTCAGCATGGAGGTGGAGGCTGGCACTCAGCAGCAGCAGTCTTGTAGGGATGATTTACAGTCCCAAGAAACACGTGGACTTGTACGTGGCTGGGAGGAGGTAGCTGCGGATCATGTTGTCCTTAGTGACCGAGAGGACTCCGGACTGAATGCCTCAGCTAACCTACGCTGCATGGCCTCCCTGATCCTGCAAAGCCTGCGGAAGGATCCTCGTATTCTTCGGATCAAGGAGAGGGACCATTACTGGCTGGCCACTCTCCTTGATCCACGGTACAAGGGTAAGGTTGCCGACCTTATCTTGCCATCGCAGAGGGAGCAGAGGATGAGACATCTCCGGGAGGCCTTGCAGAAAGGTCTGTGCAACGCGTTCCCATAGACTGGGATGTTACAAACTCCTGGTCCTGGACAACGTGTTGCTGAGGCATCGGTCAGAAGGAGCAGTGGAGAAAGTGGCCGTCTGACTGATGCTTTCAGACAATTTTTTAGTCCGCAGCCCCAAGGTATGATCGGTTCCAGCACCCATCGCCAGCGTCTGATTTACATGGTGCAGGAATACCTAGGGGCAAGGTCAGACTTGGACACCTTTCCCACCGAAAATCCTCTGGTTTACTGGGTCTTGATGATGGATCACTGGCCAGAGCTTGCACAGTATGCAATTGAGCTACTGCCCTGTCCTGCATCCAGCGTTCTTTCGGAACGCACCTTCAGTGCTGCTGGTGGCTTTGTTACCGATCACAGGGTGCGCCTGTCCACCAAATCAGTTGATCAACTGACCTTCATCAAGATGAATCAGTCTTGGATCACCCACAGCTACCAAGCACCTGAAGCTGATGTAACAGAATAATTTTTTTTGAAATACCACATCCCTTCAAGACTGCCTATGCTGATGCTGAGTGACTGTCCTGTTATGTTGATTGTCTATCCTCTTCCTCCTCCGATATGTTGGAAGAACATTTCTGTTTCTGGGTGATGCCTAAGGCCCAATTTTTCTGCCCCTGTTTAACAGGGACATGTAATTACAATTCTTGATATAATATTTCACAGGAGGGCCCCTTCCTGTGCCCACCCAGAGTAACTGTGAGGACTTATAGTGTTGTGGCACCAGCACCACAACCACCAAAGGTCAATTTTTCTACCACTGTTCAACAATGGCATGTAATTACAATTCTTGATATAATGGTTCACAGCAGGGCGCTCCAGCGCCCACCAAGAGTCACTTTGAGGGCTTACAATGTTGTGGCAAAACCAACACCTTGTTCTGCCATTTCTGCAGAGCATATAGGGCAGGCCCCTACTTTCAAACATCGAACTTACAAACATCTCCTACTTGCAAACGGAAGGAGACAACAGCAAGTGAGATGAAAAAAGATGGACGACAAAACAAATTATACAGGGGTGATAACCCTTCCCTATGTTTTCCAAAAAGCTTAAATTTTTATTTTTTTGACTGGAGCTACACTTTAAAAATGTACTAGTTGAAAATTACAAACAGATTCTACTTAACACAACAAACCTACACAGTCCCTGTCTTGTTTGCACCGCCTGTATACTGCTGTTCTGAGTATATAGGGCCTGGGGGCCACACGCATTTCCTTTTTTTAATATGGGTACAGGGTTCCCCTTAATATGCGTACAAGACCCAAAGGGGCTAGTAATGGGCAGGGAGGGCTACCCATGCCATTTTTCTGAATGATTTTCAACCATATTACAGGAACCAGATATAACATTAAAACCGCAAGCAGCTTTAAATGACGTTATTTCCGTTTAATGTCATTTTGTGCAGGGACTGTTCT
The DNA here is from genome assembly GCF_037356315.1 of Lithobates pipiens. NCBI lineage: Eukaryota > Metazoa > Chordata > Amphibia > Anura > Ranidae > Lithobates > Lithobates pipiens. The sequence continues at coordinate 23,541,217 of NW_027507784.1, read as the reverse complement.
AAACACGGGAAACACGTGGCACTTCACAGGCATACTACAGACACCCCCCAGGCATCATATTTAAAGGAATATTTCACTTTTTTTTTCCACTTTAATCGCCATTAAAATCAGTGCTCCCGCCAAAACGGCCGTTTTTAAAACTTTTTTTTGCATTGACCCATGTCCCCTGAGGCAGGAGTCAGGTCCCCAAACCCTTTTCAGGACAGTATCTTGCATATTAGCCCTTTTCATTTCGAACGTTCGAGTCCCATAGACTTCAATGGGGTTCTAACGTTCGTACGAATTTGGGGTCCGTACGAAAGTTCTGGTGCGAACCGAACTGGGGGGGGTGTTCGGCTCATTCCTACTCTACATTAATTGCCTCCCCCAGTCGCTGCGGGGGGGGGGGCCTGGCCGGGTAACCTCAATGCCCTTCTGGCACCGATGTATGGGTAAGCAGCTGCCCGTTACTATGTATATCCCTTTTTCTGACCCCCAAACCACATCAGAATTGTATTTACGTCTTTTTACTATGAATTTTTTATAGATATATTTTTCAGATGTATCCTCTGCATTTCCTGATGAAGCGGTCAAACCGCGAAATTAGTCGAAATACTACATTATCTGTAATTTTAGAAATAATTTTTCTCATGCGTGCATCAATAAATTACCTAAATTTAATTCTTGTCCATATATTCCTTCATATAGACCGTCGGACCTAGTCCGTAGAAAAGTCCAGTCGTGTGTACGTGCATTACTCCTGGTTCCAGGCTCCCCCTCCAATTGGACCTCTTCCCCCCCCCCTTGAGTTCCCTTCCAGCAATATCCTATTATATTTATTTTTCTTTCAACTTTCAACTCGGATTTTCCAAAGGGAAATGTGTGATGACAAGCTGTTGGTGGAAAATCCAACCATTTGTACTCTCCATCGGACTATTGTTGTTGGACTTTCCGCCAACAAATGTTGGCTAAAAGGTTTTCACATTTTTTGCCAACAAATGTCCGTTGTCAGATTTTCTGAGTGTGTGTGTACACAAGTACGGCGGACAAAAGTCCAAAGTACAAACACGCATGATCGGAAGCAAGGACGATTCTCTTCTTCTTTAATGGGATAATAATGAAGCTGCTTTGCTGATGATACTGATGGAGTTATTGCAAACTAATTTTCAAAGGCTTTTTTTCTAGTTATCTGTCAGGCTAGGAGCAGATAACAAGTAAAAGTTCTTGCTGATGTGTGCTGATTATACAAAGAGTTTAAAGCACATACCATGAGCAGGTCTAAGCAGAGCAGGTCAGCTGGGACTTGTAGTACACTGCTGCAGACGAAGGTAGATGATTGCTGCACCTTGTAGTTCACTGCCGTAGATGAGGATATATGATTGCTGGACCTTGTGGTTCACTGCTGCAGATGAGGGTACTAGTAGAATCAGGAAAGAGTAGTCTAAGCAAGCTGAGTCCTACACAGGTAGATCAGAATCCAAACGATACCGAATCAGAAGCAAGCAAGGAGGGTCAAACACGAAAGATACAGAGCAAATATCAGCTGGATCAAACACAAGTGAACTCTAACACGAGCACTGACTGAATGCTGATACAGGTGATTTAAACGTGAGCTGGCCAATCACTGTTCTTTCCCAGACACAGGCTGTGTCAGGGGAGTTGTGCTGGGTCCTAAAGGGATTCTAGTACTGACAGTACCCCCCCCTTTCTCGAGGGGTTGCTCCTGCACCCCCAGGCTTACTTGGATAACGGAGATGGAACTTCTTCTTAAGTCGATCAGCATGAAGATCACGAGTTGGTACCCAAGATCGATCCTCTGGGCCGAACCCTTTCCAATGAACGAGATATTGTAAGGAATTGTGCACTTGTCTGGAATCAAGAATAAATGCCACTTCATATTCTTGACTGTCTAACACAACCACAGGCTCTGGTTCATTTACTAGGAGGCTGGAATGAACAGGTTTCAACAATGAAACATGAAAGACATTTGGAATGTGCATGGATGGGGGAAGTTTTAATCTGTAGGACACAGGATTAACAATCTGAGATTTCATAGGGCCCGATGAATTTTGGGCCAAGCTTTTTAGATGGAACATGCAGGGACAGATTCCGAGATGATAACCACACTTTGTCAGCAACTTTATATCCTGGTGCCTTTGAGTGCTCCTTGTCAGCAGTTTTCTTAAAAGCCTGCACAGAGCAAGAAATGGCATGATTTACATCGGACCAGATTTTGGAGGAATGTTCAATCGTGGTGTTGGCATCTGGAACATCAGAGGGCGGAAGATCAAAGGAGCACACACACACACACACACACGAGGATGCAACCCGTAAACACAAAAGAAAGGAGAGGTCCCTGTAGATGTGCTGGCGCAATTATTAAAGGCAAACTCCGCCCATGGAAGGATGTTGACCCACTCCACCTCATCTTTGGCCATCAGACAACGTACCATCTTCTCTAGAGTCTGATTAGTCCTTTCTGTTTGGCCATTTGTCTCAGGATGATATGCTGAAGAATATGATAATTTAATCCCCATCTGAGAGCAAAGGGCCTTCCAAAACTGGGCTATAAACTGAGAGCCACGGTCAGAGACAATGTTAACTGGTGCCCCATGGAGCCTGAAAATATGCTGAATAAAGATGCCAGTTCTTTAGCAGATGGAAGCTTCGGAAGCGGAACAAAGTGGGCCATCTTACTAAACCTGTCTACCACCACCCAGATCGTGGAACATCCCTGGGACAGAGGCAAGTCTGTTATAAAGTCCATAGATAAATGGGTCCAGGGACAGGTAGGTATTGGTAGAGGACGAAGGAGACCGGGGGGCTTAGAGGTACTGCTCTTGCTTCTGGCGCAAACTTCACAGGCCTGGACGAAGGCTAACACATCCTGCCTAAGCGATGGCCACCAGAGGTTGCGAGAGACAATCTCAAAAGTTTGTCTAAATCCTGGATGTGCTGCAGGTTTTGATGCATGTACTTGTTGCAATACCTGCAAATGAAGAGCCAGGGGCACAAAGAGCATACCAGAGGGAGTGGAGGGAGGGGCTTCAGATTGTGCTGGTAACAAGGCCTCAGAGATGTCAGTCTGGGTAAAAGCCAAAATCCTATCCTCAGAGATAATGGGTTGAGGAGGAAGCGGAGGAGACTCTGATAAAAAGCTGCGAGACAAGGCATCAGCCTTAATGTTTTTTTGGACCTGGTAAATAAGAAATTGTGAAGTCAAATCTGGAGAAGAACAATGACCACCTGGCTTGACGCGAGTTCAGTCTTTTAGCAGAACGGATATATTCAAGGTTTTTGTGGTCAGTCAGAACTATGAATGGATAGCGAGCTCCCTCCAGCCAATGTCTCCACTCCTCTAAAGCTAGCTTTATGGCTAAAAGTTCTCTGTTGCCTATATCATAATTGCGCTCTGCTAGGGAATATTTATGGGACAAGAAGGCACAAGGGTGGATGGCAGCATTTACAGGATCTTTTTGTGGCAAAAGCGCCCCCACCCCTACTTCAGATGCATCTACCTCTACAATAAAAGGTAGCTCAGGAACAGGATGGCGTAGAATTGGTGCAGAGGTAAAGGCTTTCTTTAACTGAGTGAAGGCTGCCTGGGCTTCAGTAGTCCATTTAAATGTAGTAGGCGTCTTCCTGGTGAGAGAGGTGATGGGATGTGCAATGGTGGCAAAGTTCTTAATGAATTTTCGATAGAAATTTGCAAAGCCCAGGAAGCGTTGAACTGCCTTCAGGTCTGAAGGTGGTGCCCAGTCCAAAATGGCTTGAACCTTGGCTGGGTCCATGGTGAGGCCTGTGTCAGAAATCAGGTAACCCAGGAAAGGTACTTGTTTAACATGGAAAAGACATTTTTCAGGCTTCACAAAAAGGGAGTGAGTCTTTAGTCAGGCTAATACCGAGCAGACATGCTTCTGATGTGTTTCAAAATTGGGAGAGTATATCAAAATATCGTCTAAATATACAAGCATGAAGCGACCCAACATGTCACGGAAAATGTCATTCATGAAGTTCTGAAAGACGGCTGGTGCATTCCTGAGGCCGAAAGGCATGACAAGACATTCGTAATGACCATCCTTGGTGTTAAAGGCCGTCTTCCATTCATCGCCTGCACGGATTCGCACCAGATTATAGGCTCCCCTTAAATCCAGTTTGGAGAAGATTTTGGCTCCCTGGATTTGAGAAAACAACTCTGTGATGAGAGGGAGAGGATACCGATTGGGAACAGTTATTTTATTTAGACCTCTGTAATCAACACAAAGTCTCAGTCCTCCATCCTTCTTCGGGACAAAGAAGCATCCTGCTCCTGCGGGAGAAGTGGAGGGACGGATAAAAACCCTTAGCTAGGTTTTCATGGATGTATTCTTGCAAAGCAAGATTCTCTGGTTCAGACAGTGGAAAGACTCTCCCTCGAGGAGGTGTAGTGTCAGGCAAGAGGTCAATGGGACAATCATAACTGCGATGAGGAGGTAAAGTGTCAGCAATTCCTTTAGAAAAGACATCCCGAAAGTCCTTATAACAAAGCGGAATCTGTTCTATTCCCACTTGACAGGTATCAAGTCGAACAAGGTGCTGGATGCAGCTCTTTTTATACTGATTGGACCAAGCCAGAATATCTCCTGTTGGCCAGTCAATTACAGGATTGTGCTTCTGAAGCCAAGGAAGGCCTAGGATCAAAGGAGTGGATGGAGAGTCAATGACAAGACATGAAATCTTCTCCCAATGCAAAGCCCCTAATTGTAACTGGAAAGGGTTGGTGCATTGGAGCACTAGGTCTTGTGAGAGAGGCCGATTATCCACAGAGATCAGGCGGACTGGGCAATCTAGAGCATGAGTTTCCAGGGACAAAGAGGTGATCAGAGTTTTATCAATAAAATTCTCAGCTGCTCCAGAATCCACCAAGGCCAGTAGTTGATGAGCCCCTGTCCCAAAGTGAATGATAGCGGGTAAAAGTATACGATTGTCCTCCTGGGGAGATGAGAGTAGACCTAAGGTGACCTCCCCGCAATCACCTAGGTCCTGGAGTTTCCCGGACGTGTAGGGCACGAACGGAGCATATGACCCTTGAGGCCACAGTATAAGCAGAGTCCCATATTACGCCGGCGTTTGTGTTCCTGGGCAGATAACCGGGTGGAGCCTAACTGCATAGGTTCTTCCTCAGATTTGGCACTGGAGATGGAATAGTCAAGTGGTAAGGAAGGTATATAGTTTGCCACAGCCATGGTTTGTTCTTGCCTCCTCTCTCGCTGGCGGCGGTCAATTCTAATAGCTAGACACATAGCCTCCTCCAGTGAGGCTGGGTAGGAGAAGTTGACCAGAGCGTCTTTAATAGCATCTGAAAGGCCAATTCTAAACTGGCTGCGGAGAGCTGCATCATTCCAGCCAGATTCCGGAGCCCACCTGCGAAACTCTGAGCAATACATTTCAGCTGTGGTAGTTCCTTGTTTTAAGTTACGCAGGGTCGACTCTGCAGTAGCAGCACGATCTGGATCATCATATAGCAACCCAAGGGCTTCAAAGAAGGCATCTACTGTTAGCAGGGCTGGATGGTTTGGTTCCAGGTTAAAGGCCCAAGCCTGGGGGTCACCCTGTAGTAGAGAGATAATGATAATGATTTGAACCCTCTGAGTTTCAGGGCCAGACGAGGATGGCCTCAACTTGAAATATAATTTGCAGCTGTTTTTAAAGTTGCAAAACCTTTTAGGGTCACCAGAAAACCGGTCGGGCAAAGGAATTTTTGGTTCAGATGGAGTTTTTGTAATGGTGGTAGTAGAAGGAGATTGCACCTTGGTGAGCTCTGTGGCCATTTCCTGAACTTGATGTGATAAACGGCAAAGTTCTTGTGTAAACAACTGAGCCTGTTCAGGATTCATGATAGGTTTCCCTTTATGTATTGGCTCGTGTTAATGTCAGGCTAGGAGCAGATAACAAGTAACAGTTCAGGTGTGCTGATTATACAAAGAGTTCAAAGCACATACCATGAGCAGGTCTAAGCAGAGCAGGTCAGCTGGGACTTGTAGTACACCGCTGCAGACGAAGGTAGATGATTGCTGCACCTTGTAGTTCACTGCCGTAGATGAGGATATATGATTGCTGGACCTTGTGGTTCACTGCTGCAGATGAGGGTAGTAGTAGAATCAGGCAAAGCGTAGTCTAAGCAAGCTGGGTCATACACAGGTAGATCAGAATCCAAACGATACCGAATCAGAAGCAAGCAAGGAGGGTCAAACACGAAAGATACAGAGCAAATATCAGCTGGATCAAACACAAGTGAACTCTAACACGAGCACTGACTGAATGCTGATACAGGTGATTTAAACGTGGCCAATCACTGTTGTTTCCCAGACACAGGCTGTGTCAGGGGAGTTGTGCTGGGTCCTAAAGGGATTCTAATACTGACAATATCAAGAATAATATTATTATGCTTTTTGGGGCAAGTTATCACAACACCATTATTCCGTAGTTTTTTAAGGTCAAACACACAACTATGTTGGTGTCCCTTATCATTTATTTTAAAATGTAACTGCCTACTCCCAAACTGTCATTTGAAGTAAAACACCTAGCCAAGTATTATTCTACACAATTTTTTTATTGTGCTTTAAAGTGGTTGTAAACCGTCCCCCACAACTTTGTCCCATGTAAATCAGCATAAAAAACCCTAATGAACACTGCTTGTAGATATCTCCTTACTTGCTTGGTATTGTTGGAATCCTTGTTGTTCTGTAGAATGAAGTCACTGAGCATGCCCAGATCTCCCCTGATTTAAGGTACACTCTCTATGTCTTATCTGTTATCAGGACTTCCTACGGCACAACACTGAACTCCACTAATCACTCAGAGCTTCCTCCTACACACCATGTGACCATGTGACATGACATACAGTCTAAACTTGGCCATTACTGCATTCTTATCAGCTGAAGCTGATAAGTATGACAAAGGCAAAGATTAGACATCGGCACAAGTAAATACTATGAAATAAACACGTAAGGCAGGGTTGCCATAGAAACGTTGGATTGAGAAGGAGGCTTGGTTAACAGTACAGGAAGTGCTCAATGTAAGGGTGGAAATACACTTCACTGTGGACTCAGAAAACAATACTTAAACCCTGGAAACATGTTTTTTTTAAAGTTTCTTTAACCACTTGCTTACTGGGCACTTAAACCCCCCTCAGTCCCAGACCAATTTTCAGCTTTCAGCGCTGATGCACTTTGAGTGACAATTGCGCGGGCATACAACACTGTACCCAAATGAAATTTTTATCATTTTTTTCCCACAAATAGAGCTTTCTTTTGGTGGTATTTAGTTACAGCTCGGAGTTTTATTTTTTGCTAAACAAACAAAAAAAGATGCAAAAAAAAAAAAAAAAAAAATCATGTTTTAATAGTTTGTTATAAAATTTTGCAAACGGGTCATTTTTCTCCTTCATTGAAGTGCGCTGATTAGGCGGCACTGATAGGCTGCATTGGTGGGCACTGATGGGCTGCATTGGTGGGCACTGATGGGCTGCACTGGTGGGCACTGATAGGCATAGTTAAGGCGGCACTAATAGGCACAGATAAGGCGGCACCGATGGGCACAGATAAGGCGGCACTGATGGGCAAAGATGGGCACAGATAAGATGGCACGGATGGGTGGCACGGATAAGTGGCACGGATGGGTGGCACGGATGGGCACTGATAGGTACCACAGATAGATGGGACTGATGGGCACTGATAGGTGGCACTGATAGGTGGCTCTGATAGGTGGCACTGCTGGGCACTGATGGGCACTGATGGGCGGCACTGCTGGGCACTGATGGGCACTGATGGGTGGCACTGCTGGGCACTGATGGGCGGCACTGGGGTGCAGCACCTTTGAGGCAGATTGGGTGGCACTGTGGGTGGCACTGTGGGGTGGCACTGTGGGTGGCACTGTGGGTGGCACTGTGGGTGGCACTGTGGGTGGCACTGTGGGCACTATGGGCACTGACAGGGGGCACTGACGGGGGGCACTTACTTTTTCTTTTATTTTACTTCAGGATGGCACTGCGGGAGGCAGGTGGGCACAGGCAGGTGGCAGGTGGTCCCTTGTATTGATGGCCGTGATCGGGACTGATGTCCCGATCACGGCCGCCGGTGATCGGCTTTTTTTTTCTCTCCTCGCGCTGTCAGCGCGAGGAGGAATAATAGCCGATTACCGGCTCCGTTCTATCACATGATCAGCTGTCATTGGCTGACAGCTGATCACGTGATAAGGGGTCGGGATCGACCCCTTACACGAATCGGTGATCAGGCGAGTCTCACGGACTCGCCGATCACAGAGCGCGCCGCGCGCGCCCCTCAGGGGGCGCGCAGGCCGCTCGTAACCAGGACGACGTCAAACGGATCTGAAGTGGTTAAACAGTAAGTAATATGCGTTTTGAGCTGGATTACAGTGGCTATAGTCTAATAATGACTTATTATAATGGACTAAATAAAAAGAAGCATCAGAGTGGGAGAGCTTACTTCCTCTTTGAAAAAAAAAAAAAAAATTTAGACATGCTATCTGCCAATAGAACTTAACCAAAAAGTGCATTCTATACATCCAAAATATAGAAAATATACCAAATCAAATCATTATTATTCAAACAAAAAATTATGTCAAAGCAATAACTCCAAGGCCTATAATAAATAACACGTTTTCTCCTCCGATTCCGCAACATGTCTGGTTGGCGAACGTCCGTTGAGAAACGAAATGAAAAGTGTGAAATAAAAAGCACGAATCAACACTCACCAAACTTCTACTAACACGAAATTAGCAGAAGGAGCCCAAAGGGTGGCGCTAAAGAGCTGAAAAACCACAGAGTACGTCCCTACAATCTTAATTGTTGCCCAAAATTTGTGTGGCCGTGTGTATGCCAACGCCCTTCGGACAAAATGCCACGGTTTTGTTGTCGGAAAGTGCGATCATGTGTACCAGGCTTTACTCTTTTCGGGTATCTTCAGGCCAACCACATGATGTGTAGGGTTCTCTTTTTCTTCAGATCTTGGGCAGTTTTTTTAATTATGTAGAAATGACAACAACATCAGCACCCTTCGCTACATTTTTTCCTGGTGCATGAAGTGCTGTGGCGATGCACTCCATTCACAAGTTTGTCTCGGTCTTCTAGTAAGAATGAGGTTGGGTGTCAAATAAATCTTACGTAGTATCAGTCCTGAGGATTTTTATCTGCTGAAAGATGACATATCATTTAATAGGGGTTCATATTTTTTGTGTGTTATTTATGTATATATTTAATTATGAACGCTAAAAAAAAAAAAAAACTTTTTTTATTTTTGCTTGTGTCATCTGCAGATTATTCGGTGTGCGGTTCCCCGTTGGTGTCCAGTCGGATAGTTGGCGGTACGGATTCATTGGATGGGGAGTGGCCCTGGCAGGTCGTTGTTAAAAATACGGAATCAGATAGAGAATATTTATGTGGAGGCTCCCTGATCTCACCTGAGTGGGTTATGACGGCAGCGCATTGCATCCACAAGTGAGTATAACATGTTACCTTTATACACCAATTGATACACCAATCTTCCATCAGACACCAATCATTCTGCTTTTAGAAAAACGTCTCTAAAAAAAAAAAAAAAAAGAAAAAAACAGCCATGGACATATTTATTAAACCAGTGTTCATCTTTTATAAAGTGTCCACTTTAAAACTGCCAAGTGGGCCTCACTGATCATCAGTGATTGGTTTACATCACCAAAAAGCCCCTTAATGAGTGCTAATATTGGACCCCTCATTCAGCTATTGAGTTCATAGGCTTATTCACTGTGAATAGATAAACGCAAGTGAAGAGTAGCCTATACAATACTCTAAACTCACAGTTTACCACTTGGATATTAGGAGCACGCTTGAGACATCATGAAGGGAGCTTTAAACTTCTCTCTGCCTAGAACTAAGCAGGGTCCAGGCAGGGCTGGTGCAAGGATTTTTGACACCCTAGGCGAGACCTCATTTTGCCGCGCCCAGGGGCGGACTGACAACTTATGGGGCCCCCGGGCAATAAGAGATTATAGGGCCCCCAGGCTTACAGATGGCCGCCACATAGCAGCCATTTTTTAAATTTTTTTTTAGAGGAGGGGCACCAAGCTCGGCGACATGCAGGGTGGCAGGAGACCTAGAGCTGGTGACCCAGTAAAGGCACCACGAGCCTCTCATGGGCAGTGCCACCTTAACATCATGGGCTCCTGGGCAAAATACTGCACTGGGACCCCTACCAGGGAGATGATGATCTGTGGCATGCATAGTGAACCATGGCGAACAATGGGCATGGTCAATGACAGAGTCTTAACCACTTCAGCCCCGGAAGTATTTACCCCCTCCCTGACAGACCACTTTTTGCGATTCGGCACTGCGTCGCTTTAGCTGACAATTGCGCAGTCGTGCGAGGTTGTACCCAAACAAAATTGATGTCCTTTTGTTCCCACAAATAGAGCTTTCTTTTGTGGGATTTTTAGTTTTTGCGCTATAAACGAAAAAAGGCAGACAATTTTTTTTAAAAAGCAAAAGATAGATAGATAGAGAGATAGATAGATATACACACACACAAACACACACTTTTTTTCCCACAGTTTAGGCCAATATGTATTCTTCTACATATTATTGTTAAAAAATAAAATCACAATAAACGTATATTGATTGGTTTGCGCAAAAGTTATAGCATCTACAAAATAGAGGATAGATTTATGGCGTTTTTATTATATATTTTTTTTTTTTTTACTAGTAATGACGGCGGGACTGCAACATTATGGCAGACAGATTGGACACTTTTGACATGCCCTACAGCAGAGCCCCCAGAGTGCCACCTTCCATGAATATCCCCTTACACACACACACACACACACACACACACACACCTTTGTGCTTGGTGAGGTAGGCAGCTGGCAGGCAAGGCCTTTGAAAAAAAAAAAATAAAGCCACATGTTGCAGGCTCTGAACTGCGCATGTGCTGTCGTAGATCCAGCGGAATAGTGAACTGCAGTGGTTGGCCTCAGATCGGGCAGTGGGGCATATGAATAAAAGCTGTGCACCATGTTATCACTGCACAGGTGTGCACCCAGACCTGCCTTGCTGCCTGATCCGAGGTTGAGCTCAGCAGTGCACCAATCAGATGGCTCCGAATGGCAACAAGGGCATTTTTCACGGGCACAGGATTGTTGGATCAAATTCTGTTGAGCGGCAGTGAGCACACATGGATCATACAGTATACACACACGCATGCACAGTACACACAGATGCACAGTATATACACAAACAAATGCATGCACAGTATACATACACGCATGCACAGTAACACACAGACACGTGCACAGTATAATTACAGACACACACACACACACAGTAGTGCGCAGTATACACACACATACGTCTGCACAGTATACACACACGCACACAGTATAGACACAGACACATGCCTGCACAGTATATATACACACACACACACACGTGCACAGTATATATATATATATATATATTTTTTTTTATATATATATATATATATATATATATATATATATATATATATATATACACACACACACACACACACACACACACACACACACACACACACACACAGTATATATATATATACACACATATATACACACACACACAGTATATATAGACACACAGTAAATACAAACACACAGTAGTGCACAGTACAGACACATGCCTGCACAGTATATACACACACACACACACAGTATATACACGTGCACAGAGTATATACACACACACACAGTGTGTATATTATATATATATATATATATATATATATATATATATAGCGATACCCTCACTTAAGAGGGCCGCAAGTTTGGTTTGGGTCCTGAGCACAGCTCCGCCAACCCCCCGGCAATCTGCTCTACCCACTTTGGCACAGTTAGTATCTAGCAATACACATTAAATCACTTATACTCTAAATATGTGTGTGTGCGTGGGTGGATAACTCAAGCTCATAGACAATCTTTGAAGGTATATAACTGACTTTACTTGGTGTGTTTTATAAAAGGAATAACATGAATCAAACATTTGGATTGCAACACATAAGCAGGTCCCTGCAGTAACCAGTAATAAAGATAAACAGAGTAATCAGCATAATAAAGTATTTCTATGCAACTCTAGTGCGGCCCTTTTTCAGCTACTTCCCTGCATGGGTAAACTAAGACCCAGCACTATCTACCTATGCAGTCAAGCCTGACTGATCTAGATGGAAGTCCAGTAAAACAATATTCGCTAGCAATCTTTCGGTGGTGCACTTGAAGAACAACTTTGTAATCCAAACGAATAATAAAGATAAAGCATCTGTCTTTAAACAGCTCTCACCACCCGGACAAGTCCAAGTCCGGTTTCTTTGCCTTTTCGTCTAGGAACAGGAATCCACCGACCTCCGAGTCTTCAATCCTTCTGGTGTACTGCAGCAAGGAATGAGAAAATGTCTCTCAGGTGCAACTAGGCTGGCAGAGAGCTCTTTGGAAAATAGCACAAGGCCCAGGCTTCAGGCCTTGTCTCTCCAGCAGTTCAGCACAGACCTCCTCTTGCTAGGAGAGAGGGGGGTGTCCAAAGAGAGCGAACTAGGCCTCTCCCCCTCCTTATATTTCCTCCCCCATCAGTCTTTGAGGCATAACTCAAAACATCCTGGGAACCAGCGGGGTTCTGGGAACAGTAGTTTTATAGTCCTTAAAGAGACCCCGCTACATATATATATATATATATATATATATATATATATATATATATATATATACACACACACACACATACAAACAGTATACACATGCATGCACAGTATACACACAGTATATACACATGCACAGAGTATACAAACACAAGCATGCACAGTACACATACAGTATACATATACACAGTACACACACCAGCACTTTTTACCCAAAAAAGTCTGATGGAACACACTGCTGCCTCCATCTCCTGGCATGCTGGGACTTGTAGTACCCCAGCAGCTCACAGACATAGGAATAGTAATGAATGGGAGGGGACTGTGCCTGTGTACTGGTGGGCAGGTAATGAGTAGGGAGGTGTAGCAGAGATTGGGGGGAGACATTCAGCACATGTACTTCCTCCAGAAGCAGTTCACTTCTCCTCAGACAAACGATCTAACTGCTTCAGAGACAGGAAGAGGCCTGCTTGAGCAAACACAGCCTCCCCCCTCCCCCTTGCTGACAAGGGTAAACCACTCATAATACATTCAGTTTAGTTGCTTACCTTCTATCAGGCTGCAGGCTGTGCCCTCCGTCTTCTTCTCTCCTCCAGCTGTCGGCATCTCCTGCTCATATCTCAAATAAGCCGCGCTGGAGAAGGGGGCGGGTACACTGTTTTCCCATTGGCTGAGGAGGCAGTGGAGAGGCGGGGCATCTACAATCTTGGGATTTTTACATTAAAAGTATGTCGGTAAGGGACATTTCAGGGACAGAAGTAAAAAAAACACAGATTTTTTACATACTGTCCCTGGTTTTTATTATGTCTGACAACCCTGATGGGGCCCCCTAGTGGCCGGGCCCTCGGTCCGTGACCGAATGGTCAGTCCGCCCCTGGCCGCGCCCCAATGGCTCCACCCCTCACTCCACCCCCTTTGCCATGCTCATGTGACAGGAGGCGGCACTATACAGGAAGCATCGGCTCTGCTTCCTCTAGCGCTGGCTCCAGTGCTGCGCTACACCTCTAATTACACTACCGATCAGACGAAGCGGCTGCCTGAAACTGAGTTAGTTACAAGCTGCAGCCTGCAGACGCGGAGGGAAACCGGTGGTCGGGCACCCCTAGGCAGCAGTGTGCCCTAGGCGGCTCCCTAGTTTGCCTAGTGGTAGCACCGGCCTGGGGTCCAGGTCTACGTGACAGCAGGAGGGGGTCCTAGCTGCAGTATAACTGGGCCACTGTCATAACACTGCCTAGTGAAGTCTCTGGGGTGTTGAACCTTCAGCCTGAATAATGGAATCATTTATCTCATTGTGGTTCAAGCCACACAGTATCTCTACTTCAACGATACCTGCCCCTCATCAAAGGAAAATGCAGCACTTATAAGTTTCATTCTGCATACAGAGGTTTGCCAGCCAATATTGCTCCTAGATTCTATGCAGTGGAATAACGTCCTTACAGGATGTCTCCAACTTACAAGCCGACCTCAATGCTCTGTCTAATTGGGCGACTATGTGGCAGATGAGGTTTAATGTTGATAAATGTGAAGTTTTGCACTTGGGGCCTAAGAATATGCATCATACATACTATGTGGAGTACAACTGGGGAAATCCATAGTGGAGAAGGATCTGGGGGTTTTGGTAGATCATAAGCTCAATAATAACATGCAATGCCAAGCTGTGGTTTCCAAAGCGAGCAAAGTCCTTTCTTGTATTAGGAGAGGTATGGACTCCAGAGAGAGAGATATAATTTTGCCCCCTGTACAAATCATTAGTAAGACCTCATCTGAAATATACCGTTCAGTTTTGGGCACCAGTTCTCAAAAAGGATATCGGGGAACTGGAGAAAGTGCAGACAAGGGCAACCAAACTGATAAGAGGCATGGAGGAACTCAGCTATGAGGAAAGATTAGAGGAATTGAATTTATTCTCTCTTAATAAGAGAATATTAAGGGGGATATGATCAACATGTATAAATATATAAGGGGTCCATATAGTGAACTTGGTGTTGAGTTATTCACTTTACAGTCAACACAGAGGACAAGGGGGCACTCTTTACGTCTAGAGGAAAAGAGATTTCATCTCCAAATACGGAAAGGTTTCTTCACAGTAAGAGCTGTGAAACTGTGGAATAGACTCCCTGCAGAGGTGGTTCTGGCCAGCTCAGTAGATTTGCTTTAAGAAGGGCCTGGATTATTTCCTAAATGTACAGAATATAACTGCGTACTGACATTTATAGGTAAAGTTGATTCAGGGAAAATCCAATTGCCTCTCGGGGGATCAGGAAGGAATTTTTTCCCCTGCTGTAGCAAATTGGATCATGCTCTGCTGGGGGGTTTTTTTTGCCTTCCTCTGGATCAACTGTGGGTGTAGAATTGGGTATATGGGATTGTACGTTATTTTTTATTTTTATTTTTTATTTTTTTTATGGTTGAGCTGGATGGACTTATGTCTTTTTTTCAACCTGACAAACTATGTAACTAACTATCCTGTCCCTCTGCCTGTCTCTCTGTTTCATTGTGACCGTGACCTTCAATAATGGTTCTACCTGTTGGTCCTGTACTGCCACCTACTTGGTGGTCATCCGGTTGCGAATGAAGCCTTTGTGTTTTGATATTTGCATCAAAACTTTTTTCTTGATCATACATCACGGGACACAGGAGCTTCATTACATAGTGGGTTATATAGGCACCTCTGGTGATTGGACACTGGTTGACCCCAATTAAGGAGAATTCCTCCCCTATATAACCCCTCCCATATGGGAGACACCTCAGTTTTTTCGCCAGTGTCTATGGTGGTTGGTCACGTAAAACTTTAGCTCTGTGCAGGTCCCTGCGGGGGCCTAAGGGCTAAAACAAACCGGATCCATACCTCGGGCCGATATTTGACTCCCAAGATGGTATGGTACCCGGGCCTCGTCAGCCGAAGAAACGAGGTTTGGCCTGTAAGTCCTCTCCTATTGGAAGACTGGGCTCTGGGAAAACCAGACTTGGTGTACTGTTTATACAGAGCGCACAAAAGTTTCTGGCAGAGTCTTTTACATGGTCCAGGTAGGAGGCTCTTCCGAGAAAAAAGCCCCAGATAAACCTGAAGGTTAGCTAACACTGCCCGCCATAATGGGTGAAGGCTGGAATTTGTCTGTTTCAGCAATTCCTGCGGCGAGGACAGGTAAGGGAAGTTAATCCTATGTATAATTATATGATGGATTTCTTCATTTTGAGTAGTTGTATGTCTTACCTGGTTTCCACCACTAGAGGGAGTTAGATCAGCCTGATGCATACTTACATGCCTTTCAGTACACACGCTCAGTGAAGCCTGGTTCTCCAGCTGTCTCACGTCTCCACTGCAGTCCCTGCCACAACAAGGTAACACAGGGGTCCCACGTAGTCTGGGGGTCCCACGCAGCTCCAGTGGAGTTCTCCTTTCCCCCCCTGGATCCCGCGGTCCTCGTGCACGCGCACGTGCATGCGCGCCGGGAGCGTTCCCGGCCTAATGGAGGAGGGGGGAGTGTGGTTGTGAGCCGTGCACGTCAGTATGCACGGCGCTGTACTGCGCAGGCACCAGGCGGCAGTTTTAAAAAGCCCAGAGCGTCAGGGGGCTGTAAGTGGAGACACAGGAGCTGTGGGC
The DNA here is from genome assembly GCF_037356315.1 of Lithobates pipiens. Classification (NCBI taxonomy): domain Eukaryota; kingdom Metazoa; phylum Chordata; class Amphibia; order Anura; family Ranidae; genus Lithobates; species Lithobates pipiens. The sequence goes on along the minus strand of NW_027507784.1, from coordinate 23,524,945 downwards.
AGTAAGCATCCGCGGGGATTGGATCCAGGCAAACCTTAGACACCTACTCAGCATCAGGTTGTGCAGTTTAAGCATATATATTTATTGTGAGACTTTAAGCACAGCAGTGATTGCACTTGTACTAGTACCTCTGCTTTGTAGCTTAGGACTATGTCTCCTCGTAAGAGGGTCTCAGGGGGAGGTAGCAAAGGCACTGGTAAATCACCCCCTAGGTCCAGGGGTTCTAAAAGTGGCTGTAAGTTACCATTCCCCCCTGCAAGACTGGAGCCAGCCTCTCAAGACGAGTCAGTGCCCCTGTCAGGTTTTGCAGCCTCTCCTAATGTCCCAGCCCCGGTTTATGGGGGATTCCCTTAGGGCTACATTGGCGGGTTTTGAAGGGAGAATAATGAATTTTATTTCTGCTTCCCTGAAAGACAGCAGGAAAGGGGGTAGATCCCCTCCCTCTGCTGAAATTCCTCTCTCAGATGATTCTTCTGACAATGAGGAGAGATCCCTGTCTCGGGACAGGGATCCTGAGCAGTCGGATGAATCAGAGGAAGAGGAGAGAGTCCCCTACTCCCAGGCGCTCAGAAAGCAGGTGCAGTATTATACTGAATTGGTGTGTACCACATTCAGAATGCCCGCTGCTGAAGTCGCTACGTCCTCTGTTACTTCCCTGGGAGTCAGGAAAGCCCCACAGGCTGCCTATTCCTTTCCAATTCATCCCTTAATGGATGAATTGTTGTATGAGGATTGGGGACATCCCGATAAACTGTTTGCTCCCCCTAAAAGGTTTTCTATGCATTCGCCTCTGGAGGAAAGTTTCACCAAGAAGTGGGGGGTCCCATCTGTCGATGCGGCTGTCTCTTGCGTGAATAAAAACCTGACTTGTCCCTTGGATAATGCGCAGGTATTTAAAGATCCAACTGATAAGAAGCTGGAAACCTTATTAAAAGCCTCCTTTTCCATGACTAGCGCTGTAGTGCAGCCTACAGTCGCAGCCGTGGGGTTATGCCAGTTCCTCAAGGAACAGGTTAAGCAGATGCTTGGGCTCCTTCCCAGCGAGGAAGTAGAGAAGTATGCAGAATTACCTCATATTCTGTGTTTCATGATTGATGCGATTTTGGATTCTGTCCAACAAGCATCACGTTTGTCTCTCATGTTGGTACACATGCGAAGGGCCCTATGGCTAAAGAATTGGGCAGCTGAGCTGTCATGCAAGAAGAATTTGATTGGGTTTCCGTTTAAAGGGGAATGTTTGTTTGGAGAAGAATTATACAAATTCGTCCAAAAAATTTCATGGGGTAAATCTACTCTCCTTCCAATCAAAAGGAGCAAGCGTCCTTCATTCAGGCATGCTCTCTCTCCCGGAGCATCAAGCTCTAAGCAGTGGCGACGGCCTTCTCAACCCTCCTCTACAGGAAAGGCTCAGGGCCGGGCCCAGGGGCAGAAAAAGACTTGGGGGCGAAAGCCTGCCAAGCAGAGCCCAAAAGCTTCCTTGTGAAGGCACGCCCCCGCTCGGCCGAGTGGGGGGAAGGCTCCTGCGATTTGCAGGAGCCTGGTGGGAAGAGATCTGGGACAAGTGGGTGACCTCTTCGGTATCTCTGGGCTACAGGCTAGAGTTTCAGGAGATTCCACCTTCTCCTTTTCTAAGGTCAAGGATCCCCAGGGATCCAGTAAAGCAAAAACCGCTATTTCTGGCCTTAGATCACTTACTATCCCAAGGGGTGATAGTAGAAGTGGACCCAAAAGAACAGGGTTCAGGGTTTTACTCAAATCTCTTCACCGCTCCAAAGCCAAATGGAAGTGTCAGACCTATCCTAGATCTGAAGGATCTGAACCGGATTTTACGCATCCGGTCCTTCCGAATGCAGTCAATCCGCACTGTGGTCTCCTCCCTGCAAGGGGGAGAATTTATGGCATCAATAGACATCAAAGATGCATATCTCCATGTGCCAATTTTTCCCGCACACCAAAAATTTCTAAGGTTCGCGGTAGAGCGGTGCCATTTTCAATTTGTGGCCTTGCCGTTCGGGCTTGCTATGGCCCCTCGAGTCTTCATAAAGATTCTGGACCCTCTCTTGGCAAACCTAAGAGCTCAGGGTATAGCCGTCATGGCTTATCTAGACGATTTGCTTCTCATGGAGAAAACAGTAGCGTTCCTGAACCACAGTGTTACCAGAACACTAGAACACCTGGAACGCCTAGGTTGGATCATAAACCTAGAAAAGTCGTCCCTACAGCCTGCCACCAGGTTGGAATACCTGGGCATGATCATCGACACCGCTCAGGGCAAGGTGTTTCTTCCAAGGCCAAAGGCCTTGGACATTGGGGATCTGGTGCGCCTAATTCTGGGCAGGAGATCTTCCCCCATTCGATGGTGCATGAGACTGTTAGGGAAAATGGTCGCCTCCTTCAAGGCCGTCCCATTCGCCCAGTTCCATTCAAGGCCTCTGCAAAGATGCATCCTTGCGGCTTGGAACAGGAAACCCCAAGCTTTGGATCTTCCTATGCGTCTATCCCCAGGGATACGCAAGAGTCTCGTCTGGTGGTTACAAACCAAGAATTTGCTGAAGGGCAAAACTTTTATTCCTCTTCCATGGAAGATTATCACGACAGATGCCAGCCTGACAGGCTGGGGAGCAGTGTTGGAGGAGACGTGCTCGCAGGGGAAATGGTCTGCGATCGAGAAGCTATTGCCCATAAATATCTTGGAGATCCGGGCAGTTTATATGGCTCTCATAAAGTGGTCTTACAGACTACGAGGTCTCCCGGTTCGGGTTCAGTCCGACAATGCCACAACAGTGGCCTATATCAATCACCAGGGCGGTACCAGGAGTCTGCCCAAGAATCGCATACTTGTCTGGGCAGAAAAGCATGTTCCGTGTCTTTCTGCAGTCTTCATTCCAGGAGTGGAAAATTGGCAGGCGGATTTTCTAAGCCACCAGCAGTTGTGCCCAGGAGAATGGGCTCTGCACCCCGACGTGTTTTGGAACATATGTCACAGGTGGGGTACTCCAGACGTAGATCTGTTTGCATCCAGGTTCAACAGGAAACTGGACAATTTTGTGTCAAGGACAAGAGATGCACTTGCTCAGGGCTCAGATGCTCTGACAGTTCCCTGGGATCAGTACAATCTGATCTATGCCTTCCCCCCGAGCCCGCTTCTGTCGTGGTTCCTGGGAAAAGTCAAGAGGGAGACAAAGTCGGTCCTTTTGGTGGCCCCGGCTTGGCCCAGGCGACCATGGTAGGCAGAGATCATGAAGTTGGCAGTAGGCAGGCCATGGATCCTCCCTCTCCGGCCAGATCTGCTCTCTCAGGGTCCAATCCACTATCCTGCTTTACGCAGTCTGAATTTGACGGTTTGGCTGCTGAGACCCACATTCTGAAAGACCGTGGCCTTTCAGGGCCAGTCCCTTCTACTCTGGTCAATGCCAGAAAGCCGGCCTCCAGGCTTATTTATTACAAAATCTGGAGGGCATATGTTTCCTGGTGTGAACTCAGGGAATGGCATCCTAGAAAGTATGTCATTAGCAGGATCTTGGCCTTTCTCCAGTCAGGCCTAGAAATGAATTTGGCCATAAACACTATCAAGGTGCAGATTTCAGCCCTGTCAGTGTTTTTTCAGAAGCCACTTGCATCACATTCCCTGGTGCGGGCTTTCATCCAGGGGGCTATGTGGATAAGGCCGCCAGTCAAACCTCCGGTATGCCCATGGGATCTGAATATGGTTCTCTCAGCTTTGCAGGGGCAACCATTTGAACCTTTGCATCTGGCTTCATTAGTTCTCCTGACTAAATGGTCTTCTTGGTAGCCATATCTACGGCTAGAAGAGTATCAGAGCTAGCAGCTCTTTCCAGAAAAGAGCCGTATCTAATTATTCATAAGGACCGGGTGGTCATGCGTCCCAACAGGTCCTTTCTACCTAAGGTGGTTTCGGGATTCCATTTGAATCAAGACGTAATCCTACCATCCTTTTTCCCGGACCCACAGTCCGCAGAAGAAGAATCTTTGCACACTTTGGATGTGGTTAGAGCAATCAGTATATATCTTCAAGCAACTGCTCGGATAAGGAAAACTGATTGCTTGTTTATTTTGCCGGAAGGCCCTAGGAAGGGCCAGGCGGCGTCAAAATCAACTCTCTCAAGGTGGATTAGACAGGTTATTTCTCAGGCCTATAGTGTAAAGGGGAAGATTCCTCCTTTTCAAGTGAAAGCGCACTCTACTAGGGCTGTAAGCGCTTCTTGGGCAGTGCATCACCAGGCCTCCCTGGCTCAGATCTGTAAGGCTGCAACTTGGTCATCAGTCCACACATTCACCAGATTCTATCAGGTGGATGTCAGAGGGCAAGAGGATATCGCCTTCGGGCGCAGCGTACTGCGGGCTGCAGTTTAGGTCCTCCGGTCCCTGGCGGTCTATAATTATGATCTGTGTCTCCCTCCCCTCAATCTGAGCATTGCTATGGGACATCCCACTATGTAATGAAGCTCCTGTGTCCCGTGATGTATGAACAAGAAGATTCGATTTTTATACACAGCTTACCTGTAAAATCTTTTTCTTGAGAGTGCATCACGGGACACAGGGCTCCTGCCCCTCTTGGCTTTTACGTGGTTTCTTATTGCTTTGCTACAAAACTGAGGTGCCTCCCATAAGGTCAACCAGTGTTCAATCACCAGAGGTGCCTATATAACCCACTATGTAATGAAGCTCCTGTGTCCCGTGATGTACTCTCAAGAAAAGGATTTTACAGGTAAGCTGTATATAAAAATCCGATTTTTTTTTTACTCTTGCTGCTGACCTTGGTCTACGTTAAGTTACCTCAGATAGCAACAAAGTACATCTGACCAGGGTTTAGTATGTTAATAAGAAAATAGCATAATAATACCCCAAATATCTTTTTATTTGGTCCTCATGTGAATCTAAAATATACAAAATATGTAAAAAAACAAAAAAAACGAAATAGAAAATAAACGGAGAGGAAACGTTTTCAAAGTTATATTCTATCAAAAAGAAAAAAAAAAAAAGTAATAGCCTGTTAAAAGATATAAAAGGCTGCTTTGCTGCAATACTCAACTTAAATCCATAGCCGTTCCCAAAATAATTTTGCCACTAGACTAGGTTGAATGATGACCATCATCATTCAACCCAACTCCTCTGAGCCTATGCTGTCTTGAACCTGCCTCCAGCCTGTGACTGGACAGTGAACGAGAAGCAGCACATTCAAGACCTGCTGCCTCACCCACAAATGCATGCATGGAGACGCTCCTCAATACCTATTCGAGAAAATAAAACACTACACGCACGACCGCAGTCTTCGATCCTCTAACCAAAACCTCCTCCTTGTTCCCAAATCTCGGTACAAATCTAAGGGGCAATGGAGATTCGCTGTCCAAGGACCACAGCTATGGAACGCTTTACCAACCAACTTGAAGGAAAAATAAGAACAAAAAGATAGCAAGCTCACCCCATCCCCTACTTACCCAATCACCCACCCACTCATTATCTCCCCCCCCCCCCCCGTTTTTTTTTTCTTTTTTTCTCTTTTCTTTATACTTTATTTCTAATACGATTAAACTTAGTTAAAAAAGGGAGCTCACGTATGCAAACAGAATATGTGTATCATCCGTGAATTACCGTATATACTCGAGTATAAGCCGAGATTTTCAGCCTCTTTTTTGAGGCTGAAAGTGCCCCCTCGGCTTATACTCGAGTCACCGCTGTCTGACTGCTCGATCAGCGTATCGAGCAGACAGACGGCGGACATTAAAATTCAAAAGCCGCGCCTCCTTCTCCGCCTCCGCCTGTGATAGGCGGAACACTGAATTTCCCAGCAGTCAGTGTTCCGCCTATCACGGACATCCGTTCATTCTCATACTACGGACGAGTATGAGAGGATGTCCGTGATAGGCGGAACACAGGCTGCTGGGAAATTGAGTGTTCCGCCTATCACAGGCGGAGGCGGAGAAGGAGGCGCGGCTTTTGAATTGTAGAATGGCCGCCGAGAAGAGCGGCGATCCTGGAGCGGCGATCCATCGGCACGACACGGGACGGAGGAGGCACGGGACGGAGGAGGCACGGGACAGAGGAGGCACGGGACAGAGGAGGCACGGGACAGAGGAGGCACGGGACAGAGGAGGCACGGGACAGAGGAGGCACGGGACGACGGCGGCTCAGGACGGAGGCTTGGGACACAGGTAGGCTGGACACACACACAAGGCTGCACGGACACACACACACACACACACACACACACACACACACACACACACACACACACACACACGGATGGATGGATGGATACACACACACACACAGGGATGGATGGATGGATGAATACACACACACACACACACACACACACACACACACACACACACACACAGGGATGGATGGATGGATGGATACACACACAGGGATGGATGGACGGACACACACACAGGGATGGATGGATGGATGGACACACACACAGGGATGGATGGACGGACACACACACAGGGATGGACGGACACACAGGGATGGACAGCCATGTCTCACCCTCGGCTTATACACGAGTCAATAAGTTTTCCAGTTTTTTGGGGGTAAATTGGGGGCCTCGGCTTATATTCGGGTCGGCCTATACTCGAGTATATACGGTAATAATATTCTACCTATGATATACGAAAATCCTAAGGGTAGTAAATACTTCTCAAACATACAAGAATTGTATTCCATTTTTCTGTTCACTTAATAAAAATTTATGAAACAAAAAAAAATTATTGCATGTAATGATATATTAATCAATACAGAGCTACATTATGTTGTATCTTTTTATCTGCCTCTTTTAATATTTTATTTTTGAACTTTTTGGGCTTGTGCACATACAGCCCATTCATAAAGAGCAAATTATGAATAAGTTTTATTTCAGTCATTAGATTCTGAAGGTCATTGATAATAATGATATTGCACTGCCTTCTGCAGCAGATGGATCCTCATTTATACATGTTATGTTATGTTTTCTTTTTGCAGACCTATCCAAGTATCGAATTATAAAGTATATTTGGGCATGTACAGGCTGGATTTGACCAGCTCTCATACAGTTGTTGCCAGTGTGAGCAATATCATCGTCAATGGTAATTATATAGGCTCTGCAAGCCCTGGAGACATCGCCCTGATACGGCTGGCCTCACCTGTCAGCTACACTCAGTACATCAAACCAATCTGTCTGCCATCTTCCACCACCACCTTCCCCTGTGGTACGGAGTGCTGGGTGACCGGGTGGGGTGCAAGATATTCTGGAGGTGAGTCCATGAAATGATAAGCAAACGTGAGTTCCCTAATTTTCAATAGAAGTGTAGCACCCTCTAGTAGTGTGCTAGAGAGGATACAGTAGGTACATTTAAGCAGTCCTGGCTGGTAGCTTCCGAGAGCAGAAGATTGTATTATGTTGTCTGGCTGGTAGCTAGGCCTGTTTGTTTTCATCCTGGGCTGGAAGTGGCTCAGTGTAGTGCTAGGTGACTCACAGGTGGAATCACTAGGACCTCCTACTTCCTTCTAGAATCTTCTAGTGTTTTCTAGAAAGAGAGGCTGAAGGGGAGGTGGGACCACCTGGGGTAATCTAGGGAGCTCTGACAAATCCCCAGCTTAGATTGGCAGGGGGCAGGCAACCTTAAATACCCAGGGTCAGCCCAGTGTTGGGGAGTTGTCGGGTGGAAGAGCTGGAGTGAGAGAGTGTTGAGGCTGTCGGGGCTCTTGAGGTAGCTCACCAGTCTGGGGGGGGTGACCTTGGGCCTTGGGCTCTGATGCGGTAAAGACCGCCTTCACGAACACATGGAGAGGTCCTGGACCGGAGGCATAAGAGAGACCAAGGAGAGGACAGCGGGAGAGAGCACTGCTAAGAGACTCCAGGAAGGACAGCTGGTCGCAGCCAGGAAGGCTGGTGAGTGAGGCACGGTCAGGAGCACTGGGGAGGAACGCCTTCGTGGACTGGGAGCTTGCAGTCTGAGATGGGTCCAGAACCAGAAGAATGGACTGTGGTGAAAGAGGCAGCTGCAGTCAGGAGGGCTGGCAGGACCTAAAGAGGATTATCTGGGATCAGTAGCTATAGTTAGGGCAGCTAGCAAAAGGAAGTTTCAACTACACCATTGGGGCCCACAGCCCCAGCCTGCAAAGGGCATTTGCCAAGGCCTTGCTGAGTCAGTGTCAGGTCTAACCTACAAATTGTGCTAGCTGTTCCTGGGGAATCAAGTGAAGTATATATCAATAAATAGTGCACAAAATAATATAAATAACTAAATATAACTACTCAAAGCTCATTAGATCAAATTCACACCTTCTGCAGTGCAAAGCAATAACAATCCAATGCAATGTGAGTGATTGGGTACTCCGAACATAAAAAAATTAGGTGCATACAGTGAAAATGAATAGGTACTAAAAATTCAACAAAGTTCGAAATATGTTTCAATCCATAAAGTGCATATAGTGTCACAAAATATTAGTAAAAAAGAATCAATGTGTCTCTATCTATAACATCAACACAGTCCATATTCAATCATGCAATATGTGAATCCACACTGTACCATAAAATAAATTGACTCCGTGAGCAAACGATTGAATCCACCGGTGATCTTGTGTATCCTCAAAGTAAAGTGTCCACACAATGGCTACCTTACCTCACTGCTGTAAGGTAAACAGCATTTATTAATTCCATTAGTTACACAGTAGTTGTCAGCTGGTGTGAGTATTACAAGCAGGCCCCTCTAGGTGCTGAGCCATAAACCAAAGGACATATCCATAGGAAAAAACAAGAGGGAGCTCCAATGGTGAAGTATATATATTATCAGATTAAAACTTCATCATAAAAGGACATAGTCCTGGGTACTCACATTTATACACTTAATTCAAAGAATAGTATAAAACGAACGAGCTCCACAAACGAACGAGCTCCACGCTCGTACTCCGGACGTCACTTCCGGTATCCTCCTAAACCAATCCTACGCGTATCGTCACAGATCATGTGACTTCATCAGGGAATAAACATAGGAAGGGAACAGACGTTTAAATACCATCAACAATTAGCAGACATTTTCTTGTAGCCCACAGCACATAATACTAATGGCCATAGATTACAGCCGTGGCCATTATCTTGTAGCTCGTACCGCATACTAATGACCATGCACTGAGCCCACGGCCATTTTTTTGTAGATATTATGAACGTAATAGAGATAATTAACTAAACGAATGCCGACAGCCATTTTATCGTAGTCAGCACTGCTTGTAATACTCACACCAGCTGACAACTACTGTGTAACTACTGGAATTAATAAATGCTGTTTACCTTACAGCAGTGAGGTAAGGTAGCCATTGCACTCATTGTGTGGACACTTTACTTTGAGGATACACGAGATCACCGGTGGATTCAATTGTTTGCTCACGGAGTCAATTTATTTTATGGCACAGTGTGGATTCACATATTGCATGATTGAATATGGACTGTGTTGATGTTATAGATAGAGACACATTGATTCTTTTTTACTAATATTTTGTGACACTGTATGCACTTTATGGATTGAGACACATTTCAAACTTTATTGAATTTTTAGTACCTATTTATTTTCACTGTATGCACCTAATTTTTTTATGTTCGGAGTACCCAATCACTCACATTGCATTGGATTGTTATTGCTTTGCACTGATGCACTTTAGAAGATGTGCATTTGATCTAATGAGCTTTGAGTAGTTATATTTAGTTATTTATAGATATATACTTGTTTATCTATTTATTGCATTTAGTATTTACTGTGGAGCGCAGCACCACTTATTAATTTGTTACCATACACATCTAGGGGAGGGTTTGTACCCCTGCCGGTGTTTTGCTGCAACCTTAAGTTTCTTTTTTCTTCCTGTTGCTTATTCATTGCGGCACGAGGATAATCTATAATTACTAATCAAGTGAAGTGCTGGAGGGGACTAGTGGTAACGGTCTGCAGCAAGTGATGTGCTGGTGAAGTGAGGAGTGATAGGCTTCAAGCAAGTTTGTGTAGGAGGAAGCTAAAGGAGTATATACCAGGAGTGTACATAATTATCCAAAAACTAATTACCGTTTCTATTGATAAACACTGGGCATCCCATATCTCCCATCCCCATCCAAGTTATAACCCTGAGGCCGCGTACACACGGGCGGATTGTCTGCCCAACTAAGTTCGTCAGACAATCTGACAGACAGTCCGTCCAAACTTTTGAATGAACGGACTTGCCCACACACGGCACTTTTTGAGCGGACTAATACAGCGGACTAAGTTCGCCATACAATCCGCTCAACTTTTGAAATGAACGGACTCGCCCACACACGCGGAGGAAAGTCCGCTCATTTGGAGCGCGTCTCCAGGTAGGCGGGGCCCGCGAAGGAGACTTCGCGGGCCCCGCCGCCTGGTATGAACTTAAAGGGGAACCCCAACGCCGAAAAAAATCGGCGTGGGGGTTCCCCCCAAGTCCACAACAGACCCTTGTACGAGCACGCTACCCGGCCGGCCAGGAAAGGGGGGCGAGCGAGCGAGCGCCCCCCCTGAGCCGTACTAGGCCGTGTGCCCTCAACATGGGGGGTGCCTTGGGGAAGGGGGGGCCGTGCGCCCCCCCCCACCCCAAAGCACCTTGTCCCCATGTTGATGAGGACAAGGGCCTCTTCCCGACAACCCTGGCCGTTGGTTGTCTGGGTCTGCGGGCGGGGGTTTTATCGGAATCCGGGAGCCCCCTTTAATAAGGGGGCCCCCGGATACCGGCCCCCCACCCTATGTGAATGAGTATGGGGTACAATGTACCCCTACCCATTCACCTGTGAAAATAAGTACAAAAAAAAATACAACACAGGGTTAAAATATTTTATTGCACAGCTCCGGGGGTCTTCCGTCTTCGGGGGTCTTCTCGCCGGACTCCTCCGCTATCTTCTTGTAGCTCTTTTACTAGCGGAGGAGTCCGGCTTTCTTCCTCCCCGCCGCCGGCCTCTTCTCCCGACTTCGGGGGTCTTGTCCCCCTCTTCGGTTCTTCTGCCGGGCCACCGCGCCTTCTTATAGCTCTTTTAGAGGCAGTGGCCCGGTCTTCTGTCGCCGCTGTCGCTGTCGTCGCCGCCGCCTTCCGTTCTTGTTCTTCTTCTTCTTCTTCCGCAGGAGATGTTTCCTCGACGATCTCTCCGGCCGGAATGCCAGAGCCGCGCTGCGCGCCCACTTATATAGTGACAATGGGGCGGTGTCACATGGTATATGTCACATGGGTTGGGGTCACATGGTGACCCCGCCCCCTTACGATGTCATAGTCCTCATGTCACATCAACCCATGTGACCAGCCCATGTGACATATACCATGTGACACCGCCCCATTGTCACTATATAAGTGGCTGCGCAACGCGGCTCTGGCATTCCGGCCAGAGAGATCGTCGAGGCAACATCTCCTGGGGAAGAAGAAGAAGAAGAAGAAGAAGAAGAACGGAAGGCAGCAGCGACAGCGGCGACAGAAGACCGGGCCACCGCCTCTAAAAGAGCTACAAGAAGGCGCGGTGGCCCGGCAGAAGAACCGAAGAGGGGGACAAGACCCCCAAAGTCGGGAGAAGAGGCCGGCGGCGGGGAGGAAGAAAGCCGGACTCCTCCACTAGTAAAAGAGCTAAAAAGAAGATAGCGGAGGAGTCCGGCGAGAAGACCCCCGAAGACGGAAGATCCCGGAGCTGTGCAATAAAATATTTTAACCCCGTGTTGTGGTTTTTTTTGTACTTTTTTTCACAGGTGAATGGGTAGGGGTACATTGTACCCCATACTCATTCACATAGGGTGGGGGGCCAGTATCCGGGGGCCCCCTTATTAAAGGGGGCTCCCGGATTCCGATAAGCCCCCCGCCCGCAGACCCCGACAACCAACGGCCAGGGTTGTCGGGAAGAGGCCCTTGTCCTCATCAACATGGGGACAAGGTGCTTTGGGGTGAGGGGGCCGCGCGGCCCCCCTTCCCCAAGGCACCCCCCATGTTGAGGGCACGCGGCCTGGTACGGCTCAGGAGGGTGGTGGCGCTCGCTCGCCCCCCTTTCCTGGCCGGCCGGGTAGCGTGCTCGTACAAGGGTCTGTTGTGGACTTGGGGGGAACCCCCACGCCGATTTTTTTCGGCGTTGGGGTTCCCCTTTAAGTCCATACCAGGCGGCGGGGCCCGCGACGTCTCCTTCGCGGGCCCCGCCTACCTGGATACCCGCTCGAAATGAGCAGACTTTTCTCCGGGCGGGAAAAGTCCGCTCATTTCGAAAGTACAGCGGACTGGCACACACACGGGCGGACTGTCCGCTCAAACCAAGTTTGAACGGACAATCTTACAGAAATTCCGTAAGGCCGCGTACACACGCGGGGACTGTTCGCTCAACCTTGTCCGCTGAAGAGTGTTTCGGCGGACAGTCCGCTCGTGTGTGGGCTTTCAGCGGACAGTTTCAGCGAACAGTCTGCTGAACAAAGTTTTTCGGAATTTCCGAAAAACTGTCCGCTGAAACCTTGTTGCAGTGGACAGTCCCCTCGTGTGTAGGCTTGTTCGACAAACTAAGTTGCGCGCATGCTCAGAAAGGATTTTCACGGCGAAGGTTGCATTGCAGTGTGTAGGACGTCGTATTTTTCGTCCCGTCGTACGTGCCGTTCGCGTCATCGCGCAAGTTTCAGGGAACTGTTCGTTCGTCGTGTGTAGGCAAGTCCGTCCATGCTAATTTTGAGCGGACTGTCCGCTCAAACTGTTTGACGAACAAAGTTGAGCGAACAGTCCCCGCGTGTGTACGCGGCCTCAGACTTTGTTCGTCAGACAGTCCGCTGAAAAAGTCCACTGAAGCCCACACACGAGCGGACTGTCCGCTGAAATGTGTTTCGGCGGACTAAGTTGGGCAGACAGTCCGCCCCAGTGTACGCGGCCTGAATAAAAAAAGAAAAAAAAGTTAATGATAGGCATCAAGCAAGTTTGTGTAGGAGGAAGCTAAAGGAGTATGTACCAGGAGTGTACATAATTATCCAAAAACCAATTACCGTTTCTATTGATGAATACTGGGCATCCCATATCTCCCATCCCCATCCAAGTTATAACCCTCAATTAAAAAAATAAAATAAAAAAAAGTTAATTGACTGGTTTCTGTCTCGGAGTGTCTGAGAGTGAATGCAGGGCTGGGCAGGGTAACAGACAAACCACAAGTCTCAGCAGCCCCTACGGGGGTACTGCTACTCAAGTAAGCCAGGTCTGTCATTTACACCCAATACATCATGTTAATTAATGATGGGCAAATCTACCCAGGTTCGATTCACAAGGGGTTTTTTGGGTTCTGTATAAAATCCATGAAACCTGAACTTAACATTGAATACTATTGAAGTCTTTAGGGGAAGGGTAAATCTTGATGCTAAATTCTGGCCATGGTCATGGCTTATAGGCAAGGTATTGTCAAAAGGGCATGAGGAGATCAACGCTGCCATGTGGGATATTTTAATAAAGCAAAAAAAAAATGAAAAACATTGAATACCATACAGCGGGGAGAGGGTCCTTTTAATGCAATTTTAAGGGAGATACAAACAAAACCACCATTTTTTTGTAGATTACAAGCTAGGGATTAGGGAGTAGGGATGGGCTTCAGGTTTGGGTTCACATAAGCCTGATAAGAACCCAAGTCATTTGAAGTTCGGGAAAAAGGTGAACTAATTGGGCCATTTGCTGCAGTATTAAGCCTTTGTGTGTAGCAACCGATTACCACATTCTACTTCCTGGCCTGTGAACTGTGGTCACGTGACTCAATGGACCAATAATGAGGTTTTTCATATGGACAAGACCCTGCCCTATAAAAGCCAGGATCCCCAGCAGCCATTTGTCAGTGTGTCAGAGAGACCTGGAATAGATAGGGAAAACTGACTGGCAGGGCTGTCTTTAATATTGATTGGACCCCTGGGCAAACATTTTCTTGGGCCCCCTCACTTCCATGCACGCTCTCCCCCTGCTCTGAGAAAATAAATAGCAGCTAGACTCAAAATCACAATAAGAAAAAATAAGATTGCGCTATGGACAAATTTACCTGTTCACTAGACAAGTTTGAAATACAATAAAGTGAACTATGAGGGGTTAAAGCTGCCTGTGCTTGAAACCTATCCCTCTAAATGGGAATAGGCTGGAAATCTGAAAAGTAAGTTGAGCTTTGGCGCTAAAACCTTATTAGTGTACTAAAAATATGAATGCTAATACTCTGCAAGGTTAAACGAAACCTAATGTAGAAATTTCCCAAACTACACTATATGCGTAATATTAAACAAATTGCGTGAGATGAAAAAATGTGAATGAAATGTGTGTCTGTTATCTTACAACATAAACATGCACAAGTGTAGTGAAAAATACAGTTAATCTATCACAACTAAAAATATATATATATATATAACAACTAAAAATATGGGTGCTTTAGTGAAAAGTGCTTTTGCTCACATATGTGAGCCAATGATTATGCTCCAAAAGTGACAATCAGAAAAGTATTGTGAAAATACCAATTAAAAACACCAAAAAAATCATATAATGTCCAATTAAAAATATTTTATAATGTCCAACTAAAAATATTGGTTCAAAGTCGCATCATCTAGTTGCTGTAAAAACGCATAAAACTTTTGTCAGATAAGGAAGGTGAAGCAAGGTGACTGGTGTAAAAGGGTTGGATTCCTTTCCGGTGCGCCACTCTGTGTTAGAGAAGAAATATATATATGCGCTCACCAGACATCAAACCCTCAATGGGTTAACCAAGCAGTCACAGTATGAGCCACTGTGCAGCTCTCTCAGGGCTCTGCCTCCGCTGTGATGTGGAGATATTTTGCACTCTTCCTTCCGTGAATGATCCGTTTAGCGTTTATGCATAAAGGGAAACAGAAGTACAGCCATAGTGCAATACTGTTGTATAAACGTACTTGTTTATTAAAATCAGGTTACTCACAAAATCCGAAAAGACAAATCGCTATGAAATTGGTTGCGCCGGCGTTACTGCTTGAATAGCAGTGTAAGGTGCACGTCCTAGGCCACGCCCTACGCGTTTCGTCAGAGCGACGTCATCTGGAGGGTTTGATGTCTGGTGAGCGCATATATATATTTCTTCTCTAACACAGAGTGGCGCACCGGAAAGGAATCCAACCCTTTTACACCAGTCACCTTGCTTCACCTTCCTTATCTGACAAAAGTTTTATGCGTTTTTACAGCAACTAGATGATGCGACTTTGAACCAATATTTTTAGTTGGACATTATAAAATATTTTTAATTGGACATTATATGATTTTTTTGGTGTTTTTAATTGGTATTTTCACAATACTTTTCTGATTGTCACTTTTGGAGCATAATCATTGGCTCACATATGTGAGCAAAAGCACTTTTCACTAAAGCACCCATATTTTTAGTTGTTATATATATATATATATTTTTAGTTGTGATAGATTAACTGTATTTTTCACTACACTTGTGCATGTTTATGTTGTAAGATAACAGACACACATTTCATTCACATTTTTTCATCTCACGCAATTTGTTTAATATTACGCATATAGTGTAGTTTGGGAAATTTCTACATTAGGTTTCGTTTAACCTTGCAGAGTATTAGCATTCATATTTTTAGTACACTAATAAGGTTTTAGCGCCAAAGCTCAACTTACTTTTTAGACTCAAAATCAGTTTACTGAATCAGATCAGGCATCAATTGTGATTGGTTGCGAGAGGTTATAGTGTATCATTGTACGCTGTATCACTGACTGGCTGCTAGAGGTTACAGCACACATTATGGCTCACTGTTTATTTTATAGCGGGACAGCACATGATTTCTGCTTGTTGTTTGACTGTACATCAAAACTGCTCACTAATTGATTGCTAGAAGTTACTGGACATCTATACCACTGACTAATTGGTTGCTAGAGGTTGCTGCACATTATTACTGCTCACTGATTGGTTCCTAGAGGTTACTGCATATCCTTACAGTTCAATGATTGGTTGCAAGAGGTAATGCAAAGCATTACTGCTCACTAATTGGTTGCTAAAGGTTACAGCACATCATCTCTTCACTGCCTGCACACCATGGACTGGGGAGGTGCGGGGCCCATCAATAGACACAAAACTCCTAGGAATCCTAGAACTCCTGGGATCAGTGGCAATGCTGGGGGAGGGGGGGTGTGATCAGTGGAAATGCTGGGGGGTTGATCGGATCAGTGGCAGTGGTGTGGGGATGGGATTAGTTAGGAGGCAGTACACTGTGACAAATTTGGAATCATGTAGAGCAAAGCTGGAAATCTTTGACAACTATATAGTGGGGGATTCTACCAATGTAATAGGGAATTTACAATGACCACCGATTTGAGGGGGGATTTACACTGACCACAAATGCTAGGGGGAATTTGCACTGTCCACCATGTAACGGGGGATTTTATGCCACCCACCAATATAGAAAATAGGGATTTCTACACTGACACCAATGTAATACAAGCATTTACACCAACCACCAGTGTAAGTGGGAATATAGAATGACCTCCGTGTAAGGGGGGATTTACACTGACAACCATTGTCGAGGAGATTTGCACTAACCACCAATGTAAAGTGACACTTCTACATTGACCACCAATGTTAGGGAGGATTTACACTGACCACCAGTGTAAAGGCAATTCTGTACCACCAAAGTAAAGGGAAATGTACACTTATCACCAATGTTATGAAGAATTTACACTGACAACCAATGTAATGGGAAATTTTTCATCAACAGCAAATAAAGGGGATCTCTACACTGGCCACTAATGTAAGGGGGATTTACACTCACCACCAATTTAAATGGGGCTTCTACATGGACCACCAATGTAAGGGAGGATTTGAAACTGACCACAAATGCAAGTTTGGATTTTTTTAAAGATTACCAATATAAAGGGGAGTTTCTACACTTGCCACTAATGTAATTGGGATTTTCACTGACCACTAATGTAATAGGAGCATTCATAGTAACCACCAATGTAAAGAGGGATTTACACTGACCACCAATGTAAGGAAGACCTTCACACTGGCCACTAGTGTCAATGAAAGGATTGTACACCAAGCCCCAATGTAATGAGAAGACTTACACTGACCACCAATGTAACTGAGACATTTAGCCTGTGTTCACATTTGTGTGTGTTGGGAAAGCATGCAAAATCGCTTTCCTGACACCACAGAAATGTGCTTTAGCAGATACGCAGAAGTGCCATTAATTGCTAATGATACCCTTATGCATCGGCAGAGATGTGCATATTCACATGCACCATGTTCTTTTGAAGAAGGGTTCCACCTCCAATTTGCTTACCTTTGCAGAACAGGCTGATGTTCGGCTTAATGACTATAATTTGGTGGCAGGACTTTCAAGCATGCCCCTTTACCTACCCAGTGGGCAGCATTCAACAGAAGTAATGATAGCTATGACCTCAGGGGGACATGATATACATATGAATGCCACCTCAATAGAGTGTTTTCAGGAATATATAGTTGCTGTTTTACTACACAGTGCTGAACAGTGCAACACCCAGTTCTATATTGTGCCACATGAAAGTGAATTGTAGAACAATGAGCTACTTAGTGTGCCCTCTAATTGCTACATTAGTGTTAGTTACAGTGCGGTGGACTACATATTTTTGTGAATCCCTTTTAATAGACCCAACATTATTTTCTAGAATTATCATTTTGTGTATAGTTAAAACTCTATTGCTCTTTAGCTGCTGCACCCCCCTTGCAGTCTTCTTTTTTTTCTTTTTTTTTTTTAGGTGTTTTATTGTTTTTTATTTCTAATTTTGATATGCTTTTTTTCACTTGCAGTTGGACTATAAGACAAAAGTAAAATATCTGGCAGTTAATGTTTTTATATCTGGGGTTTTTGGTTTAGTGATTAAAAGTTGGGGTTTAGTGGCTTGAGTCTTACTTTTTATTTTTTCAAGAAAGGTATATTCATGTTCATTAGTGGGAACTTGTTCTAACACAGGTCAAGCTGCCCCCCCCTTTTTTTTTACAACATATCACTGTATACTACTGGGGTACAGTTTAGTGCATCCAAATCACCAAATTGTTGATTGCACCAAAGCACCACATTCTTAATCCCCCTAATATCATAGTTGCTAAGAAGTTTAGGTAATCCCCTGCATTTTCAATGTCAGGCAGGCCTAAAGGGAGATGCAAAGGTTCTGCATGCGCACTAGTAGAGGGCGATCAGGTTCTGCAGCTGCAAATTAAAAAAATGCTCCAAAATCATATGATTCACTCTACATAGGGCAGACCACGTAGACTATTGGATGTTCAGGCCTGGCCATTGGATTGAACGCAATACTTTCTCATATTTCTCAATAAAACCTACTTGGTCTCTCATCTGTCTAGTAGAACAGTTTAGGCATTCTAATTTCAATGTACTGATATAAACCGGCATTTTGTACCTCTGAAAGAAAGCTTACTTAACTAAACTGAGTCTGTACAATATTTGTGTCTTTTCTCCGTGAAATATTACACTCTAGTTTTGATTTATAGATTAAAATATGCTTTGTCTCACCCTCTTAAACTACGGCCTACTAAAGCTGCTTACATAGTGTGCATGGTGTCTGTACAATATGTATGCTTATTGTCTCTGAAATAATACTCTCTAATTTTTATTATATGATAAAACCTGTTGGGTTTCTCTCTACTAATTTATGGCTGAACAAAGCTGTTTGCATACTGTCCACCGACTGCACAATATTTTTCACTATTGTTATGCCGCATACACATGATCCGACTATCCGGCAGACTTAGTCTTGCAGGCCAGAGTCCGCCTGACAATTCCATCGTGTGTGGGCTCCAGCAGACTTTTTCTTCCCAAAAGTCCAGCTTTCGAGCAGACAGTCCGCGCGTCTGTAAGCTGGTCCGCCGGACTTTCCAAATGAACGGACTTGCCCACACACGGACTAAAGTCCATTCATTTTGAACTAGAGAAGGAAGTCGATCTCGCCGCCTCCATCGGCAAGATTAACACCTTGCAAGCCCCGTCTCCTGGCATGGGTTTTAAGGGTAACCCCTATGGCAAAAAACGGCATGGGGTCCTCCCCAAAGTCCATACCAGACCCTTATTCGAGCACGCAGCCCGGCGGGCCAGGGAAGGGGGTGTGGACGAGCAAGCGACTTCGGGGGTCTTTTCCGACTTCTCCGTGCTTTCCGGTTATTATCGCCAGGCTCCTCCACTATCTTCTGCTCTTTTGCCACTCTTTTGCTAGCGGAAGAGACCGGCTTTCTCTTTCGTCGCTGTCCGGGGGTCTTCTTCCGACTTCATGGGTCTTCTCTTCTGACTTCTCCATGCTTTCTGGTTCTTATCGCCGGGCTCCTCCGCTATCTTCTGTTCTTTTACCGTTCTTTTGCGAGTGGAGGAACCCGGCTTTCTCCTTCGTTGTCGTCTCTGTCTTCTCCTTTTTCTTCTTCTTCTTCTGTTCTTCCGATGTTGACACGATGCTCTCTCCCGCTCTAATGCCGTTGACATGGTATGCGGCGACTTATATAGGCATCACCAGGGCAGGGTCACCGGGTCACCGGGTGATGTCACGTGGTGACCCCGCCCCTTATGACGTCACAGTCCCAGGGGATGCTGGGACGTTCTTCGTGAGTTCCTGGTATGGCTGAGACCTTGAAGGACAGACATGTGCCCCATGTCGCCGTAATGGTAGAGATTTTGTCTAATAAGGTATAGATCAGCTCCTCCATCTCTGCAATTCGATTAATCCGGTTGGTCCATTCAGACAAGGTCGATCACCAATGAATTGGTACGCACATCCTAGCCGCATTGATCATATGTAACGTGATCAATTTGTGGTATCGTTTTTTAGGTATCTCAGATAAGTGTAAGAGATGCTATGCCGGAGAATACTCTAGCGGGAGAGAGGACACCTTTGTTACAATTTCGTGGACTGAACATTTTATTTTTGCATAGGGACAAGGTGGTATATAAGCCAAGAATTTTATTTTTGTTAAACTCAGCAGGGCTGAAAGAAAAAATAAAACCTGACAGCTCAGGAAGAGCCGCTGTACTAACTATCTATCTACTGTATGTTAGTACAGCAATCTCCTCTACTGTTCTATTGTTTTCTGACAGGGGGGTACCCCCTTCCTCACCAGAATACTCCGGTAAGCGCTCAGGAGCCGAACAGCAGGCCTTTTTTGGTAATGCCCTTTCCAGAGAAGCTACCCCGGCTGCAGTACACAAAGGCCGAATGTCGACCGGATTCTATTGGCCCTGTTGAAGCTGCCAGACATTTGGCCCATATGTATTAGGCTTAGGGGAGTGCCCAGGTTGCATTGCCATCTCTGCCTATGTTAGCTTTATCAAGACAGGAGCAAACTTTTCCTAGGTTGGGTCTTTAAACAGATGTTAATACACAAAAATATCCCATGGTTCCCCGTTAATTCCAAGCCAGGCCCTTACAGAGGCCTGCAGTCTACAGCCAGGGAAGATGGGAGCACAATCATCTTTCCTGCTCCTGAACCATACCCCGCAACATGCCCTCAACATAGGGAGAGTTCCTTGTCAAAGGGAACGCCTAGCAAAGCACCTTGTCCCCATGTTGTTGAGGGCAAGGGCATCTCCCCCACATCTCCCCCACATCTCTAAAATATCTCTAAAACAGCAGCTGTTATTAATCATATGTTAAATCTTTAAATATATGTAGCAATACAATTTCAACTATAGTTATAAACAGCATTACCACATTAACAGCGCTAATAATTACCTAATTAATTAAAAAACCTGTGTGAAAAAATTCATACACACTACTGAAGCTTATACAGTTAAAAAAGACACATAGTTCATAGAGTCCCCAAGAACGCAGTTCATAAAGTGCGAGAAGTGCTCCAGAAACCCACAAAGTTTATGGGAAATCCTTTTGGTGAATCCACACAACACCAAACAGGCAGAAGAAACCTTGTGCTCTGTGTGACCCCCTTTGGTTGTGCACTTACCCCCTCAAGGGTTAATATCAGGCGCTTCACAAATCACCCATTGTATTACTCAAACAGGTTGCCAGAGAATAAATGCAGGTAACGTGCCATCAAAATTATTCCTCAGCTGAAGGTTCACTCTCACCAGGATCTCATTTATAATTCAAATGGTCATGCGAAAAACACAAACACAAGAGGATCCATAGTTTAACCTGTTTAATAATTGAATCGCACTCCAAACACAATAAAAATCTGCTTACAATGTAAACACTTGACTCTTTACATAAAACATCATTCGTATGTGTCCAGCTATGATAAGTTAAGTCTCACCGCTACCCCGCTGAAGTTCATTAACAGGCAGTGGTGGTGAGTCCCAGGAAAACCTACGATAGCATGCAGACACAGGACAGCTGCATAGTCACGCCTATACGTGTTTCGTCATCACGTCTTCGTCAGTGGGAGTGGCTATGCAGATCAGCAGGTCCATTATATCGAGATACAGCAGAGCAGAGGAACACTCCTACTGCGCCGCCTCACGCACAATCTGAGCGCAGCAAAAGAAATCCAATGGTGCACACTTACAATATCAGTTACCATGCAACACCAATAAGATTATACTTATAAAAGATATTTAAAAGGCTACGGCGAGTACGTCCCCTCTACCAGACTGGTCACTAACGATACACAGCCAATATTCCAAGGCTAGTCACAAACACCATGCAGCGACAGTCACCAATCTGAGAAAACCAGGGGAACTACTAGGCTCATAACCATCCTCAAATTGATATCTAAAAAAAAAAAATTCATATTACATACAGTAATAAAATTACAATATTAGATTCATAAAACGACAATAGAGTTTAATAAATCACCCTATATACCTACAATAATAAATGGTTATAAATCAAGGATACCCAAAAATAAGAAAGGCGCATTATATTATAGACTCCTAGTAACAATACTAAAAAACCTTCTAGGAATTAATTGATTAGAACACCTCTGCATTCTCTTGAGAAGATAATACTAATAATGGGAAATGATATCCACACATCATTACCAAGGATAATATCTACGGTATATCCACCGGCGTACATAATTTGAGTGCATGCGAAACGCACATCTATAACTTCAGATCGCGGTGTCCACACACATCGCAACCCGTGTATGAGATTCACAGACACTCTATTCTCGCCTACACAATCCCTGCATTATGCGGCTAAAGATAAAAATAAAATAAAAGAAAATGAAATAAAATAAGACTAAATATAAATAAATGTAAAAAAAATAAAAATTAATGATCACTAATGAAACAATTTAGGTCAAGTTATATATTCATTCCATTCAGACTTAAAGTTTTGACAGTTCTCGTACGATATTACTACCCCTCCAGGCCGGGTGAATCTTATCGATTCCCCAGAATTTCAGACCACTAGGGTCCCTACCATGCTTTTGTCTGAAATGGAGGGAAACACTGTGATCCTTATAGCCAATTGAGATGTTATAAATATTCTCAGAGACCCTCTTTGTTATGCCGCATACACGCGGTCAGAGAATCCATCGGAATGTGTCTCATCGGACAGTGTCGTCAGTGTCGTCAGATAATCCGACTGTGTGTGGTATGCATCGGACCGATTCCGTCCGAATCTCCGTCGGACCCAATTTTCCAACATGTTGGAAATATTTCCCGACCAACTGGGCTGGTCGGACCTAATCCGATCATGTGTAGAGAATTTTGAACGGACCAAGTGCCACGCATGCTCAGATCAAATTCCTACATCAAAGCTATTGGCTACTAGTCTGAATGTAGTCCCATCGTAACGAAATTTCGGACAAGATCCAACGGACAAAATCCAACGGGCAAAATCTGACGGATTTGGTTGTGGAAATCTCCGACCGTGTGTACAGGGGCTAAGAGTTCTTTTAGTTCTACCGATGTACATTAACCCACATGGGCACTCCAAAGTGTACACAACGTGGGTAGACATGCACAAAATGAATTCTTTTATCTCAAAATCTCTTGCATTGGCTGTAGATCTAAATCGACTCAAACCCCTCAGGTGGGTATGGACTTGCCGACAAGATTTACATTTACGGCATAAAAACCTGCCCGATCCCAAAACATCTGTGGGCGGGCAGGAGAGTCTAGTTCTTTTTTTACCACCCTATCGCCAAAGGATTGTGTTCTTTTGTAAATAAAAGGGGGAGTTGCAGGGATCACGTCCTTTAATACACGATCCAACCTCAAAATGTCCCAATGTTTCTTAAAAATAGCCTCAACCTCCTTATACTGTTCATGGAAGGTGCTAATGAAGCCCCATTCCTGTTTCGTATCCTGTGCTCTCACCTTTGGCTGGAGACATACTTCCTGAGGGGTGTCTATTACCTCCTTTATAACTCGATCCAAACGTTCAGGATCGTACCCCTTTTCCAAAAACCTGTTCTTAACCATTTGTGCCTGCAAAAGATAGTCAGTATCTCGGCACAACAAATATGCAAGAATTGGCCTTTAGGGATATTCCGTAGCCATAAGGGGTGATGACCACTATTGATAGGAATATAACCATTCCAGTCAGTTGGTTTGAAATAGGCCATAGTCTGGAGGGAACTTTGTCCCTTCATTATCATTACGTCCAAATAAAGTATACACTCATTACTCCACCTGAACTCAAGTTTGATATTATTTCTAAATAATATCAAATCAAATCAAATAATATCAAATAATTATTTCTAATATTGTAGAGGTTAACCCCCTACAATAAAAGAAACACATAACGTCACACCTAACCCCTACACTGCCCCCTAGTGGTTAACTCCTTCACTGCCAGTGTCATTTACACAGGAATCAGTGCATTTAAAGAGGGATTCCACCTAACAAAAAAAATATTAAAAGCCAGCAGCTATAAATACTACAGCTGCTGACTTTTAATAAATGGACACTCACCTGTCCCGGGGTCCAGCGATGCCGGCAGCCGAGGCCGATCGATCGCTCGGCTCTCGGCTGCTGTCGTCACCATTCTAGGTGAAGGAATCAGGAAGTGAAGCGAATCGGCTTCACTTCCCGGTTCCCTACTGCGCATGCGCGAGTCCCGCAGTGCAATAGGAATTCTCCGCGCTGTCTGCTGGGACCCGTGTGTGTCCCAGCAGACAGCGCAGCAGGGCAGGAAATGGCATAGACTCCCACGGGAGTCTATGCCCGGAAGTGGGTGTAAATACCTGTCTTTGACAGGTATCTCCACCCCCCCTCCCCCCTGAAAGGTGCCAATTGTGACACCGGAGGGGGGGAGGGATCCGATCAGCGGAAGTTCCACTTTAGGGTGGAACCCCGCTTTAAATAGCACTGATTGCTGTATAAATGACAATGGTTCCAAAAATGTCCGATGTGTCCGCCATAATGTCGCAGTCACAATAAAAATCGCTGATCGCCGACCATTACTAGTAAAAAAATATATATTAATAAAAATGCTATAAAAATATCCCCTATTTTGTAAATGCTATAACTTTTGCACAAACCAATCAATAATCGCTAATTGCGATTTTTTTTTACCAAAAATATGTAGAAGAATACGTATCGGCCTAAACTAAGGAAAAAATAGTTTTTTCTTTTTATATATATTTTTGGGGGATATTTATTATAGCAAAAAGTAAAAAATAGTGCATATTTTTTTTTCAAAATTGTCGCTTTATTTTTGTTTATAGCACAAAAAATAAAAACCGCAGAGGTGATCAAATACCGCCTAAAGAAAACTCTATTTGTGGGAAAAAAAAAGGACGTCAGTTTTGTTTGGGAGCCACGTCGCACGACCGCGCAATTGTCAGTTAAAGCGACGCAGTGCCGAATCGCAAAAAGTGCTCCGGTCTTTGGCCTGCAAAATGGTCCGGGGCTGAAGTGGTTAAATAGCGCTATACCAAAATGAATGAAACGTTGTTACCATGCATCCTTTGTTGCTTGATTTTGCACACTTTAGCAAGGTGAATTGGGGAGGAGATAACAATTAATGGCACTGCAGTCCTTCTGCAAAAAAAAAGATGCACATTTTTTGTGTGGCACGAGAAACCGTGCGATTTTCAGTGCGATCCTACAATGCACACGTGTGAATGGAACATAACGGTGATCAGTCTATGTGTAGCCTTGCCAAGAACGGCCATTAATCATCTTCTTGTCTGTGTTTTATCACCAGGAAGTTCACTTTCATATCTGGCCCTCCAGAAGGTCATGGTTCCTCTAATAGACCGCAATACATGTCAAAAAATGTATAACAATGCAGGAGGTAACAGCATTATCCAGAATGATCAGATCTGTGCCGGCTACAAGGAAGGGGGGAAGGACTCCTGCCAGGTGAGTGACACCAAGATCATTCCAACATGGTTCACCTTTAGGATCTCTTTACAGGAAGCGGAAGCAATGCATGACATCAGTTAAAGTCTATTTTTTTTTTTTAATAAAAAAAAAAGAGGTTATTCTTGCCTTCTCTGTTACCCGGTAACAACAAGGAGGAAGCCGTCACATTTCTCAGTGGTAGTAATACCAATGCTAAATACTTCACTTTACAGCTGGAGGTTAATTTGGCAAAACCCCTATTTATTCAGCCAAACACCTATTCATTCGGCAATTTGTACAAATTTCCCCATTGGCTGCACACAGTGCGGAAGTCTCCCACATCGTGTTTTCCCTGCTGGTCGATTGTTCTTAGCCTGTAAATTCTCATGATCAAGTGGTCTTAAAGTGATTGTTATTTTTATAGAACAAAAAAAAAATTTACAAACATGTTATGCTTACCTGCTCTGTGCAGTGGCTTTGCACAGAGCAGCCCCGATCCTCCTCTTCTCGGGTCCCTCACTGGTGTTCCTGGCCCCTCTCTCCTGTTGAGTGCCCCCCGCAGCAATCAGCTTGCTATGGAGGCACCGGAGGCGAGTCGCAGCTCCCCTTGCCCATTCAGACACAGAGCTGAAGCTAGAGGCGATTCAGTTCGCATTGTGCGCTATACAAGTATTTCATTCATTCATTCATTCAGCTGCTGCCCGCCTCTCTCTCTTTCTCTGTCTCGATTGGCTGACTGACTTTAATTGACAGCAGCGAGAGCCAATGGTGCCACTGCTGTGTCTCAGCCAATCAGGAGGGGGAGTCTCAGGTGGCTGAGACACTCATGGACATCGCTTGACAGAGATGGGGCTCAGGTAAGTATGAGGGGGTGCTGGGGCACCTGCTGCACACAGAAGGCTTTTTTATCTGAGTGCATAGAATGCAATAAGATAAAAAACCTTCTGACTTTACAACCTCTTTAACCACTTCAGACCCGGACCATTTTGCTGGCCAAAGACCAGACCACTTTTTGCGATTCGGCACTGCGTCGTTTTAACTGACAATTGCGCGGTCGTACGACGTGGCTCCCAAACAATGCTTGATTTTCTAATAAGTCCTGTATTTACTCCAGTCCACTCCCTCAGTCACCAGACCCGACTCCGTCTCCTCCTCTAAAAAGATTCAGGAATGCCTTGTGACTCCGACACAAAAGGGATAAGCTGATTGGCTCATCCATGGCCCAATCGAAAAATAAAGATTCGAGAACATGAAATTATGATCATACATATTAAGATACACTTATGCCACGTACACACGATCAGAATTCTCGTTGGAAGAAGCTCTGATGGTTTTCCCGACGGAATTCCGCTCAAGCTGTCTTGCCTACACACGGTCACACCAAATTCCGATAGTTTAGAACGCGATGACGTACAACACGTACGACGGGACTAGAAAAAGGAAGTTCAATAGCCAGTAGCCAATAGCTTCTGTCTCGTAGTTGAATCTGAGCATGCGTGATTTTTTGGCGTGTCGGAATTGCATACACACGATCGGAATTACCGATAGAAAGTTTTTCCTTCGGGAAAATTGAGAACATGCTATCAATTTTTGGCTGGTGGAAATTCGGACAGCTAAATTCTGATGGAGCGTACACACCGTCGCATTTTCCGATGAAAAGCTCTCATCTGTCTTTTTCTGGCCGGAAATTACACTGCATTACACTGTCCATTCAAAAGAATGATGCGAGAACACGAAGTACCGAAATTACGAACAGACGAAGAAACAAAATTACAAACACACGAATGAAAATAATACGAACATATGAGATTACGAACAAAGGATTGAAAATACGAAATGTAAATTATTTGTTTTAGATGTCATTTTCTTTTTACTGTTTTCGAAGTTTCGTATTTTTCGTAAGATTGTCCGTTCGTAAGTTGGTATTTTTGCATGTTCGTTATTTTGCTTATTCGTAATTTCATAATTTTCGCATTTTGGTTCTTTCAGCTATTCAGATGTTCGAATTGATCCGAATGTACGAATACTAAGAAATTCATACAAAAATCCATTCATTATGAACCAAATCGCACATGTCTATTACAAACCCTCTATGTTCCATTCCCCATTTACATAACACTCTCCCACACCCCATTCCCCCCTTCCCATCCTATTCCTTTGACTCTATCACTAAGTACCAAAATGTCAAAAAGTAGGACCTTCACATTTAAAGCTGGAGGAAACCCAGTTTCAAAAAACACTTACATTCCTGGCATGCCGGAAATGCTAACTTTCACATTGGTTGTGCTCTCAACCAAACTTTCAAACCATCCAATGGCTGGTTTTATATCTAATCACATGTGCAGCATTATGGCAGCTGAAGAATCATTAGAGGCCAAGATGGCAGCTTCCTTGACTGAAAATGATAGAAGAAACTAACACTTGTACCCATGTATGCTCTGTGGTTCCATCTGCTGACCCCCATCATAACTGTGCTGGGTAGGGATGTAGAAATTGACTAGAGCAGGGGGTCTTAAACTGGTGGCCCTCCAGATGTTGCGAAACTACAAGTCCCATCATGTCATTGCCTTTGGGAGTCTTGCTCTTAACTGTCAGCCTTGCAATGCCTCATGGGACTTGTAGTTTTTCAACAGCTGGAGGGCCACCAGTTTGAGACCTCTGGACTAGAGGAACCACAGAGCAGGGCAGGGGACCAATCATGTGACACACCTCTAAGTATATTAGATGTGAAAAGGCTATTGCTCCGCAATCAGAAGAACGTATGGCAGGGTGGGTGAGTGTAACTCCTCTTTCTTTGCGGGTCCTGATTTTGTACCTTTTTTTTTTACTTGCCAACAAAGTTGTTATAAGTAAATGAAAATGTACTTCTTAAAGGTTTTGGTGCAGGGCCAATTCTGTACCCGTTTTCTGAGTGCCGAACTAATTTGTGTAATTATACATTCATGGAAAGACCGAAACATTTTCCTGATTCATCCTGAACAGATAGATGTTGGTGCAGCTGATGATTATTTATGTCTTACAGGGTGACTCAGGAGGACCTCTGGTGTGTAAAGTCCAGGGCGTATGGTACCAGGTTGGAGTTGTGAGTTGGGGAAAAGGATGTGCCTCCCCCAACTACCCCGGGGTGTACACACTGGTGACGGCCTACCAAGACTGGATCAGCAGGAACCTGGACGTTACTTTCAATTATGTGTCAAATATCCCTAAACCAACGAGGACATGTGGAGGAAGTCCTTCACTAGCATCCAGCTTCTCACACCATCTCTGGATGATCCTGGTTCCAACTATTCTTCTGACACTAATATAACCAAAATACAGCCATCTCTGCTGATGTAGACAGGCATGGAGATCGTATACTTTGCATAGAATACACCAAATCGTATGGAGGGAAGAATCGCAAAAAAATGTGTTTGAGCTCACACATGATTGGATGTGTTAAGTAAATAGCATGGACTAAGTAAAATAAAAACACTTTACAAAATTAGCATGTTCTACACCAGGGATCCTCAAACTATGACCCTCCAGCTGTTGCAAAACTACACGTCCCATGTGGCACTGTAAAACGCTGACATTCACAGACATGACTAGGGCATGATGGGAATTGTAGTTCCTGAACAACTGGAGGGCCGTAATGTAAAGACCCCTGTAACCTTTAATAAATCCCCTACACTGTCTTCTATTGCCAACATCTGAAGAATAATTTAAGTTTTATGAAAACACAGAGGTATTTGTTAAAACTGAGGAGCTCCTTATAGCCTATCCAAAGTCAAGGACAACAATTGTATATATTCAAATTAGCAGTCCTTGGATGTGGTGGCTACATTAGGGCTAGGTGTTAGGACAACAGAACACCTCCCCATCTCATCGTGTTCACGAGGGGGGGGGGTCTGTAGTCCATTTGACTTGAGATGCAAGTCCAGAACAAGCAGAGTACACAAGAATGCAGGAGCTCACTGGATTTTTTGCCAGATTGATATTTTTCATTGGGTCAATACACAAGGGGATGTACATGTATTGCAAAGGTGGATGACTTTTTTTTTTTTTCTTGCTTTAATGTAAAACTTTTGTTTCTGATTGGCACCTTCACTTCTTTTGCATGCCGTGAGCCAAGAGTGAAATCTGACGTACGAACTCAATGCAAAACGCTGCATACATAGATCTGGGAACTATCTTAGCTAATAAAATATTTATAGTCCTGTCAGAGGTATAATTACAAATCCTGCCCCCCCCCCCATAGCAAGATTTTAATGAAATCCCTTAACTATTTTTATTGAGCAGTTGGCAATGTCAACTCTGACAATATGTGTCATTGATCTTAACATAAAGTATGTCTAATGCCGCGTACACACGAGCGGACTTTTCGAGGGACTAAGTCCGACAGACTTTCGACGGAGTTCCGACAGAGTTCTGACGGACTTTCCGAATGAGCGGACTTGGCCACACACAATCACACCAAAGTCCGACGGAGTCGAACGTGATGACGTACGACCGGACTAGAATAAGGAAGTTCATAGCCAGTAGCCAATAGCTGCCCTTGCGTCGGTTTTAGTCCGTCGGAATAGCACACACACGAGCGAATTTTTCGGTAGGAACTGGGTCCAGCGGAGTTCTGGCGGAAAAATTTGAAGCATGTTCCATTTTCTAAAGTCCGTCAGACTTTTGCGAATCAAAAGTCCGTTGCAGCCCACACACGATCGAATAGTCTGCCGGAATCATTCCGTCGGACTTTGGATGTTGAAAAATCCGCTCTTGTGTACGGGGCTTATGGCAAGAACAGGTAGCTGGAGAGCTGTCAGCACAGTCAGTGCTCTACTAGATATGTGATAGTATTGCAAGCTACCCAAAAAACAAATGATGTATGTACTAGAAACACAGTGTGTGTGTGTGAAAAGTATTCAAAAGACCGGCTGCTAGCACTGATCACATCCCCATATGCATGTGCACAAAAATCAATATATAAGAGAATGCAGTGCTGAATCATGAAATATAAACAAATATCAAAAATCATATGAAGTGCATAATTAAACGTCCATGCAATAAAGTGCAAAAAAAAAGTCCATATTAATACAGTAGAAATTCCACAAATGGATGTTGATTGATGAACAAATAAAAATATTGAAATCCTATGTAAAACTTCCAGACCACCAACGAATCACCTCACTCGTTCTTCCCCTCCAATGGGTATAGACTCACCTCCTGAGAGTGAGACCCCCCCCCCCCAACTAAGCAGGGTCATAAAACGCCTGTGAGCCACCCCAGAACTCGCGAGATATCCAACACATCCGGCTCCTAAACTTTTCCCAAGATCTCCTCCTCAGTATGTAAGCAGCAGAGTGTATGAAGAGAAAAAGACTCCAATAGTGCTTGAATTGTTTAAACCAATTACAAAGTGCTGTCTCCTTTATAAATAGTCCCGGCCAGAATCACCAAAATTTATCTGGATGACTCCCCCCCCGGTGCGGACAAGAGGGTACTATGTATCATGTGTGGTGGTCTTGCCTGAAGGATCCAGGATTCTGGACCAGAATTTTTGTTCTTATATATTTAGTGACCACTGTTAATATGGCCAAAAACGCTAAGACAGTAATCTTCAGTGATCCTTTGAACAAGATTCCCAAGCACTCCAGACTCCACACTTTCTTTTTGTTTTTCATCCTTCTGGCTGCTAAGATATCCATAGCCCATGCATGGGAAACCCTGGTGATGCACTATGCAACCGCTAAAATAAAAACATTGTAGCTCATGCTTCACAAAAAAAACTGCCCAGCATTCAACCAGACAAACTAACCAAATTTGAAAGTGAAGTCTGGAACCCCTGGATTCGATATTTTCAGTCACAAAATGAGTTGGGGTATTTTGGAGGCATAGAGGACGGGTCAAGCCGTACATTCCTCTTTTTTTTCTTTTTTACTTTTCACTTGTCTTCCTCTTCTTCCTTTTCCCTCTCTAAGCCCTTGTACACACAGTCAGACATTCCGATGGACAATGTCCGATAGGACTGTGTTGTCGGATAATCCGACTGTGTGTGGTCTCCATCGGACTGTTTCCGTCGGAGTATCCTACAGACCAAGTTTTCCAGCTGGGCTATAAAATTTTCCGTCAACATGCTCTGATCGGACTTTGTCCGATCATGTGTAGAGAATTCCGATCGGACAAAGTGCCACGCATGCTCAGATCAAATTCCTAGATCAAAGCTATTGGCTACTAGCCTGAACATAGTCCCGTCCTAACGAAGTGTGTATGCAACAGTTTCGGACAAAATCCCTCAGACAAAATCCGACGGATTTGGTTGTCGGAATGTCCGACCGTGTGTACAAGGGCTTATATTTTCTTATATTCTTATCTTTTCTTATATAATATGCAGGATTGATTGATTG
Organism: Lithobates pipiens; assembly: GCF_037356315.1. Taxonomy (NCBI): domain Eukaryota; kingdom Metazoa; phylum Chordata; class Amphibia; order Anura; family Ranidae; genus Lithobates; species Lithobates pipiens. The sequence continues at coordinate 23,493,336 of NW_027507784.1, read as the reverse complement.
CACTTGACTATACTGCTATCATCACTACCAGACTTTTATTTATGGAAGATTGCACTATGCATACAGTTGTCTTAAACTGCCTCCTACCTTCTTTAGAGGTGGTAGACCCACAATCTTGTGTTTGTTTTCCCCTTTTTTTTTTGCCTATTTGCCCCCCCCCCCCCTTTATGTATATCTTTATAATATGGCTTCCATAGTACAATCCTGGTGGCAGAGGGGATGACATTGTTGCTCTTAGCACTTGGGTCATGCCTGTCCATTATTTGACATCTATACTGAGGTCTAGTTTTTGGTTATCAATGTTGCCTTACTAGAAATCGTACGGATTAACCTATGCTCTTGTATATATGTTTGTATCTTATATATAAAAAATATTGGGACAGAAATATTTTTTTCCCATTGGAAGATTTTAGTTGTGGTTATATAGGAAAAAAAGTGCAGCGCTATAAATTTAAAATAAAAATAATTAAGGTAATATTAATTGATACAACTGAATATTAAAGTGCAATGGTAAATATAATGTCCATGATAGTGAACCACATATATCAATGCAATGCACACCGACAGTTAATTGAAGAAAATGTCCAGTATATCAATATTAGAAAAAAAAATATCCACATGATGATATAATTAGTAAGTGACTTGAATCCATAAAATAAATTCCTGGTGCATTGTGAAGTTAATCATTCATGAATAGTGAAGTAAAAAAACTTGACCACGTAAGACCACCACCACCACACATAGACAGGAGGCTTACCAGAAAGCCAGTGGCCGCCTTTATTCAGGGGGGGTCATACAAGGCTTGTTGGATCTGTGATCTGTTGGAGAAGTGACTGAAGCCCGGAGCGATATCCCAATATGCTGGGCCTTCACCACCGAATGATGTACACAGCCAGTCCTCTGCTGCCACTTCCAGCAACGTCACCTCTCTACTTCCTCCTGTCTCACCTCCCACCTTCCTCCTAACTCACCTTGTGGTAACAACAAAAAATTTGGGATTTTACCATACTCTACCAGTATCCACTAGAACAAATAGAGAGGGGAGAATCTCCTCTCAGCTGGGAGACAACAGTAAAAAAAAACGTAGGAGCTGGAATAATCGAATAGAATAATAATTCTATAATCCTTCTACACTTATTGAAAACTAGAATTAAATTATATAGAGTTTGGTATCCTTAGATATGTCCTGTCATTTAATTGGCTGGCTGATGAATTGATTAAGTAATGATCATTTGGTTTTGTTTATTTAATGGGATTAAAGTGGAAGTAAACCCATGGATTTAAACAGTTAAAAAAAAAAAGGCATGCCAGGAATGCTAACTGCGCATTGGCTGTGCTCTCAGCCAAACTATCAAACCATCCAATAGCTGGTGTCATAACGAATCACATGTGCAGCACCATAGCAGTTGAAGATTAAACAGAGGCAAAGATGGCAGCTTCCTTGGCTGAAAACGATAGGGGAGTTTACTTCCACTTTAATACCCTTCAGTACTTAGAGACCATTATTTTTTTTTATTATTGTGCTTTTAATAGAGGTAAATGAAATGTAATCTGCTTGGATTTTGGCTTCACTTGTATCCCTCCACACCAATCAATATGTTTTTTTTTTTTTTTTAATAAAACTGTTGTATCTTCATTAGTTACCTTATATTAAATGCAGTGATGTCATCACCATGTCTATGTGCCTAATTAGGTTTGCTGTGCTAACAATCAATAAAACATATTGTGACAATATATAAAAATATGAAACAGATCAAATGGGTGAAAAGGTGAGTCCCATGTGATAAAAGAGTCCATTAAAACACCTCATGAAAATTTCAAATATGAAGGCTCAAATGCCTTTATACGCATTATACGAGGAGAAAAATCACGTGATTTGGTGAAAGTTGGCTGAAAAAGTCCTGCAGTGTGTATGCAATACAAGTTCACGGCCGACGCCCTTTGTACAAAAATCCAAGGGAAAGTTTGTACAAAGTCCTATCGTGTGTATGAGGCTTAATAGTACTTGGTTTTGCACACATATATACGAGAGCACTTTATGTGACTAGGATTGCACTTATTTTGCACATTATGCATGAGAGCACTTTATACTACTAGTGTCATATGAAGGGTTTATTTAAACCCTTTGGAAAGGTACATTTGTAACAATTTTTGGACCACTATTGATTTTAGCACACTAACATTTGGTATATTTTAATTGCTTAATATTATTGGCTGGGGATTTGGACTTTTTTTCAAAATAGCTTCTATAATTAGGAAAACATTTTCAAGCAACCACTTATGGCAGGCGGAGCCTGAGATTTCTATTATGGATTCCATGAACCCGTGTTCAAGAGAACCATTTAAACAAGCAGATTAAAATCACTGAAGCGATCCCTTGGTAGACAATGATATTCCAACAAGTCCGATTATTATCTACCAAAGGCATTCTTCCCCTTGCCTTTCTCTTGCAATCTCCTTTCATGTTGGTTGCATTGGCTGAAACACATTATGGCCAGATTGCTGATGCCACCCTAAATGCTCAGAACATAATTCATCTTCTGACACCAGAGAAAATAAGCCATTTCCTCCTCACCTTCCACAATTCGGTGTGTTAGCATTTGAGCAATTTGTCAACCAGCATTGTAATATACTGCAAGTGGCAGGCGGCATGCCAGACCAAGCGAGGGTTGACCAGAAAGTAAACCAGAGCTTGTGTACCCAAACTACACCATTATAAAGAATAAGGAAGTGAAAGTGGTTTAAATTCGTGGGCACAAAATTGTGTTCTTCACAGATCAGCGCGAGAGAGAGAGAGAGAGATCTGATGAATATCTTCCACTCTGCCGGGATGGGGATGCTCACTGTACTCATTCTCATAGCCACAGGTAAGTAGTTCACCAAAAAGTCTGCACTGACCTAAGGTCTCATGATGGGCTGCCAAACAAAAAGTTGAACAAATAAAATGGAGGCCACAATGAGTTCACTATTATCATTATCGCCGTTGGCGAGCATGCGTGCCCCAGACTCGGGAGTGTGGTATCACATTTGTAGCAGTAAAAGTGCTATAGGGCAGTCTGCAAATGCTTAACATCAGTATTTAACAATGAAATTGGTCTGGAATTAGCCGGGGAAGTAGGTGCTTTACCAGGCTTTGGTATGGTGAGTGAGTGACTTGTATAGCGCTACCTATGCGAACTGAATCGCCTCAGGGCGCTTTGTTGCCACCAGAGTCCATCTGCAGCTTCGCGTGGTCCTTTACCCCGTAAGGTCCTGACACACTTACGAACACATAGTATGTAGGTATAGTGGCTATTTATGTCTGAAGCATCTCAGACGGGAAGGAGACAGAGGACATTGGAGCCGCAAACACCGAAGAGAGAGTGGGAGAAAGGGTGCAGTGAAATTGTTTGTAATAGGCATTCAATAAGCCATCAGGTCTCAGGGATTTTCCAATCAGGAGAGATTGAATAGCCTTGGCAAACTCATGGAGGGTAATAGGTTTCAATGCTTGCAGTTGGGAGCTTGTAAGGGTAGGTAGCTGTAGAGTAGCAAGGAAAGAGTTCATATGGTTGTCAAGAGTTTGGGGAGTACGAGGGTCAGTTTTTACATTGTACAAGGAGCAGTGCACCCGGGAGCCAGAGAGGTGGGGGGGCTGAAGCCCCAGAGTGCTCCGCTCCCTCCTTCTCCTCTCATTGTCCATGTCCAGGGGGCTCTCTCCGCTACCGCCACCATGTTTCCTGCTCAAGCCCCCCCCATTCTTCCTGTCAAAGAAGGAGAGCAGCCGGGGATCGGAGGGGCAGGTCTCTGTGTGGACAGAGACCAGCCACGCAGTGCCGTCGTGGGGGGTGGTCCATGCCTGACACATGTTCTCCTCCTCCTCCTCTCTGTGTCTAACTCAGGACCTGCCTGCTGTGATCTGTTCTCCACGCGGGCGGAGCGGATGCACACTCCAGCTGCCACTGGGTGTTTTTATGTACCCTAATGGAGAGGAGGGGGGTCTGTACTAATGGAGGGGGGTATGTCCTGGTGGGGGGGTCTGTACTAATGGAGGGGGGTATGTCCTGGTGGGGGGGTCTGTAGTAATGGAGGGAGAGTTTGTCCTGGTGGGGGGGTTCTGTACTAATGGGGGGGGGTCTATACTAATGGAGGGGGGGTTGTCCTGGGGAGGTCTTCCTGGTGGTGGGGGGTCTGTACTAATGGAGGGGAGGTTTGTCCTGTGGGGGGGTTCTGTACTACTGGGGGGGTTTACACTAATAGAGGGGGGTTTGTCCTGGTGGGAGGTCTGTACTAATGGAGGGGAGTTTATCCTGGTGGGGGGGTCTGTACTAAGGGGGAATTTGTTCTGGTGGGGAGAGGTCTGTACTAATTGAGGGGAGTTTATCCTGGTGGAGGGAGGTCTGTACTAATGGAGGGGGGTTTGTCCTGCTGGGAGGTCTGTACTAATGGAGGGCGGTTTGTCCTGGTGCAAAGTCTGTACTAATGGAGGGGGTGTTTGTCCTGGTGGGGGGGTCTGTACTAAGGGGGGATTTGTCCTGGTGGGGAGAGGTCTGTACTAATGGAGGGAGTTTATCCTGGTGGGGGGAGGTCTGTACTAATGGAGGGGGTTTTATCCTGGCAGAGGGGTCTGTACTAATGGAGGGGGTGGTTTGTCCTGGGGGGGTCTGTACTAATGGAGGGGATGGTTTGTCCTGGGGGGGTCTATACTGATGGAGGGGATGGTTTGTCCGGGGGGGTCTATACTGATGGAGGGGGTGGTTTGTCCGGGGGGGGTCTATACTGATGGAGGGGGGTCTGTACTGAGGAAGGTCTGTACTGAGGAGGGAAGGGTTTATACTTAGTGGGGAGTCTGCACTGACAAAGGGGGGTCTATACTTAGTGGAGGGGGGTCTGTACTGAGGGGCGACTATAGTTGGGGGAAGGGGGTGACACCATGTTATACTGCACCTGGTGACACCAACCCTAGTGACGCCAATGTAGCTGTGGGCTCTTTTTTCCCCTCTCCCTCTCCTCCTTGCACGCGCTGCTGTACTAGTGAGCAGCGCTTGCCAGCACAACCACCCACTATGTTTCTGCCCCCGCCTTCATATCAGCCAGGGAAGAAATAGAATAGAAAAGGGTAAAGAGAAGAGGATTGTGGGACATGTAGTCCCGAGGACTGGCGGCCCCACTGTAACACGTAAACTGCAGCCCACACAGCATTCCCAGCTGAGTGGGAGAGAGAGAGAGCCAGAAGCCTGGGAAAGCTTTCAGGGAAGTACACCCAGGACTCCAGGGAGAGAAGACAGTGCTGAGAGAACCCCATCAGAGAGAGAACCCCGCTTCCCTGCGCCACCAGAGGGAAAGCCACACAGCCTAGCGCCATCCCTGGCAGAGAAAGGAATGGAGTTCATTGCCAGAATACAGATCTTGGTGCTACCCAGCGGAGTCACCACAGGCAATTCAGAGTGAGCTGACTCCTGATCAGAGGAACCGTTGCTACTGTATATCGCTGGGTCAGGTTAGAGGGCCGATCGGCCATTATCTACTAAAATTCATAGGAACGGCAGTCTCTGACTAGGGATGAGCCGAACACCCCCTGGTTCGGTTCGCACCAGAACTTTCGAAAGGACCCCAAATTCGTACGAAAGTTAGAACACCATTGAAGTCTATGGGACTCAAACTTTCGAAATTAAAAGTGCTAATTTTAACTTCTAATATGCAAGATACTGTTCTAAAAAGGGTTTGGGGACCTGGCTCCTGCCCCAGGGGACATGGGTCAATGCAAAAAAAAGTTTTAAAAATGGCCGTTTTGGCGTCAGCACTGATTTTAATGATAATTAAAGTGAAAAAAAAAGTGAAATATTCCTTTAAATATCATGCCTGGGTGGTGTCTATAGTATGCCTGTGAAGTGCACTGTGTTTCCCGTGTTTAGAACAGTCCCTGCACAAAATGACATTTGACGGAAATAACGTCATTTAAAACTGCTTGCGGTTTTAATGTTATATCTGGTTCCTGCAATATGGTTGAAAATCATTGAGAAAAATGGCATGGGTAGCCCTCCCTGCCCATTACCAGCCCCTTTGGGTCTTGTACGGATATTAAGGGGAACCCCTTACCCATATTAAAAAAAGGAAACACGTGTGGCCCCCAGGCCCTATATCCTGGTGGGGGGAGGTCTGTACTAATGGAGGGATGTATACCATATACATCCTGTAAGCCCGAGTACCTTCCCAAGAACCGCTGAACCACCAGGTTAAGGACGTGAGCCACACAGGGCACATGGGTCAGTTGTCCCTGTCGGAGGGCGGAGAGGAGGTTGGTGCCATTGTCGCAAACTACCATTCCTGGCTTAAGCTGGCATGGCGTCAACCACCTCTCAGCCTGCCCCTGCAGAGCTGACAAAACATCCGCCGCAGTGTGGCTCCTGTCCCCCAAACAAACCAGCGCAAGCACGGCATGGCATCGTTTTGCCTGCGTACTTGCGTAGCCCCTGGAATGCCTACGGAGCACCGCTGATTCTGAGGACAGAGCACTGGAAGAGGCCATGGAGGAAGAAGAAGGGGAGGGGGTGGAGGAGAGAGGTGTGTCACAACCAATAGTAGCATTTTGGAGGCGTGGTGGCGGAACAACCTCCAACACTACTGCACCTTGTCCTGCATCCTTCCCAGCTGCCAGAAGAGTGACCCAATGGGCTGTGAAAGACAGGTAACGTCCCTGTCCATTCCTGCTGGACCATGAGTCAGCGGTAATATGCACCTTACCGCTGACCTCCCTGACCAGCGAGGCAAGGACATTGCCTTCCACATGCCGGTAGAGAGACGGAATCGCCTTCCTTGAGAAAAAGTGGCGTTTGGGGACCTGCCACTCACATTGTACAAACTCACGGAAGGGGGCCGAGTCTACCAACTGAAAAGGCAGCAGTTGAAGTGCTAGCAATTTAGCCAAGCTAGCATTCAACCGCTGGGCATGTGGATGGCTGGGAGTGAACTTCTTTCTACGGTCCAGCAGCTGGGGCAGGGGCATTTGCCTGCTATAATCGGACGTGGGTGTACTGCTAGCAGAGTGCCCAGAAGCACTTGGCTGTGCCACACCTAATTCTACACCTTCATTCCTCTCAGAGCAGGTTTCAGAGAGGACCGAAGGTCTAGTGGGGTTGTAGATCCCAGCTGATGAGGAGCAAGGAGAGGTCCGCTTTGTTCTTTGGTGTGGGTCTTTGAGGTACGCTTGCCAACAAGCTGCATGGCAGGTCAACATATGTCTGGTCAAGCATGTGGTGCTCAAGCGGCTGATGTTTTGGCCACGCGAGATGCGATTGAGACATATGTTGCAAATAGCAGCGGTGCGATCTGATGCACTCGTCTCAAAAAAGGCCCACACCAAAGAACTTTTAGAATAACGCGCAGAGGCAGCACCCTGCACAGGCGGAGCTCTGCGGTGTGATTCAGTCGGCGTGCTGCCCCTAAGCTGGCCCTCGGAGGGCATCCTGCCTCGTTGGACATGTGCCTCCTTCTCCTCCTCCTCCTCCTCTCTCCTACCAGGCACCCATGTGGAGTCAGTGCCCTCATCGTCCCCTCCCTCTTCATCGCTGGAGCAAACCTGGCAGTATGCTGAAGCTTGTGAAACATGACTGGCAGATTGCTGTCCTTCTTGAGTAGTGATGGCCGAACGGTTCGCCCGGCGGTCGTTTTGCGGCGAATTTCAGTCGTTCGCGGTCCGGTCGTTCGCTCGCCTATTGCCGTCGTTCTCCCCGGCGGACTTACGTGTTTAAAGGGAAAGGACGGTGTGTGCTACAGGGACAGCCAGATTAGTCGTCATCATCATCATCATCATCATTAGCTGTTACTATCAGGTCCACAAAAGAGCTATTCCAGTAACCACTAATCGTTCCAGTCTACTCTTTTTTGCCACTTTGTATAGGGACAGGAAGGAAGCAGTGTTGTCAGGCAGTGAGGGTCAGTTTAAAGACTTGCTGTTACTATTAGTTCCACAAAGGTTCTTTTCAGGACTGGTATCAGTGGTATGGTAATAGGCTTGTACACGTATAATATTCTTTCTTCCAAATATAGAAAGAATATTATACTTGACTGCTGCCCTTCTGCTGCAGTCTGCTAATCATTCACAACTCACTTGTTCCACAAAGCTCTTTATCAGGACTGGTAACTTGGTCTGTCTAGGGTGCTACAGTACATAGGGTTGAATGCGGTACAGTCTGCTGTTCTGTAAGGACCGCTATCGGTCCACAATAGATAGGGTTGAGGTGCACCACTGCTGACTGCTGCCCTATACAGCAGCAGTCCTTCATTGGTATAGGGACTGACGTACAGTCTGCTAATCACTAACACACAACCTGCTTGGTCCACAAAAGTTCCTATAAGGACTGGTAACTTGGTCTAGGGTGCTACAGTACATAGGGTTGAGTGTGGTACAGTCTGCTGTTCTGTAAGGACCGCTATCGGTCCACAATAGATAGGGTTGAGGTGCACTACTGCTGACTGCTGCCCTATACTGCAGCAGTCCTTCATTGGTATAGGGACTGACGTACAGTCTGCTAATCACGAACACACAACCTGCTTGGTCCACAAAAGTTCCTATAAGGACTGGTAACTTGGTCTAGGGTGCTACAGTACATAGGGCTGAGTGCGGTACAGTCTGCTGTTCTGTAAGGACCGCTATCGGTCCACAATACATAGGGTTGAGGTGTACTACTGCTGACCGCTGCCCTATACTGCAGCAGTCCTTCAGCAGTATAGGGACTGACGTACAGTCTGCTAATCAGTCACACACAACCTACTTGGTCCACAAAGGTCCTTATAAGGACTGGTAACTTGGTGTAGGGTGCTACAGTACATAGGGTTGAGTGAGGTACAGTCTGCTGTTCTGTAAGGACCGGTATCGGTCCACAATATATAGGGTTGAGGTGCACTACTGCTGCCCTATACTGCAGCAGTCCTTCATCGGTATAGGGACTAAGAGTTTTGTCACAGGGTCATTTAAAAAATGACAGGCAGAGGAAGAGGCAGGCCCTTCCGCAGGGGTGGTAGGGGTAGGGCAGGAGCAACAGCCTTGAGCCAAAGTGGGAAGTTGCAGAAGGTGCGTTCAATTACTTTAAAGGACGCACCAGACTTGGTTGAGTGGCTCACTCATCCTTACTCTTCTGCACCCTCCTCATCCTCTCGATCTGCACCCTCTTCTTCACTCTCTGCTATGTGCACCCCCAAAGACACTACCACCAACAACACCACCACCACATACCTTCCGCTTGAGTCACAGGAATTATTTTCCGATCCATACCAAGAGGACATTTCTGATGCGCAGCCACTCTTGGTATTGGATCAGGAAGAGGAGGTAGCAACAACCGCTACTCAGCAGTCTGACGACAGTACCCAGATCAGCCCAAGGAGGAGGTTGGTCCCCGGTGTTGCTGCCTACTCCGAGATCTCTACTTATAGGGGTGGGGAAGGTGACGTTGATGATGACGTGTCTAGTGATGTCACGTGGGTGCCCACAAGAGAGGAAGAGGAGGGGAGTTCAGAGGGAGATATGGACCAGCAGATAGGGAGGAGAAGCAGGAATAACTTACATTGCACAGGAGGGACAAAGCAGACTGCAAATGTATCAGGAGCGAGTCATCGACCATGTACGGTCACATCTGCCGCTCCCAGGACACCGGCACATGGCTCCGCAGTGTGGGCTTTTTTTAACGTGTCCGCTTCTGACAATAGCGTTGCAATCTGCAATCTTTGCAGTCAACGCATTAGTCGCGGTAAGCCCAACACTCACCTAGGGACGACCGCCTTAAGAAGGCACATGAGCAGCCATCACCGAGCCCAGTGGGAGCAACGGAACACACAAAGCCACACTGCAGGCTCTCACCGTCCAGCCTCGTCTTCTACTTCTCCTCTCTCCTCACAATTGTCCTCCACTCCACCTTCCATCACGCCAAGCTCACGTTTTTCTGCAAAAAGGCAGGCTTCCGTGGGCCTAATGTTCGAGCGTAAAAAAATGATGACGCCGGATAACCCTCTTGCCCAATGGTTGACGGCTGGCTTGTCAGAACTGATAGCCCACCAACTACTGCCATATAAACTGGTGGACTCGGAGGCCTTTCGCAAATTTGTGGCCATTGGAACACCACAATGGAAGGTCCCAGGAAGGAAGTATTTCTCAGAGAAGGGCATCCCAGAGCTATATGGCCATGTTCAGCGGCAAGTGAATGCATCTCTGGCACACAGTGTCGGTGCCAAGATACATCTGACCACAGACACTTGGTCTAGCAAACACGGGCAGAGAAGGTATATCAGTTTTACTGCCCACTGGGTGAACCTTCTGACGGCCGTCAAGCATGTAACCCGTGGCACCCGTGTAGATTTGGTTTTACCGCCACGGATTGCATGCAGGCCTGGCTCTTCTTCTCCTCCTCCTCCTACTCCATCCTCCTCCCTCTCCTGCTCAGCTGCCTCCTCCTTTTCCGCTGCTAGCGTCTCTTCCGCTGCACCGCCCAAGCTCCCCAGAACCTATTCCACATGCCAGGTGAGACGTTGCCATGCCGTGCTGCGTCTGTTGTGCCTGGAAGCCAAGAGTCACACTGGCCCGGCACTCCTTTCATCTTTGCGTTCACAGGCAGATCAGTGGCTAACACCGCTCAATTTGACAGTTGGTAAAGTGGTGTGTGACAACGGTGCCAATCTTCTTAGCGCATTGAAACAGGGCAAAATCACGCACGTGCCATGCATGGCACACGTCTTAAACTTGGTCGTGCAGCGATTCCTTGTCAAATACCCTGGGGTCCAGGACATCTTGCGGCAGGCAAGGAAAATCTCGGCCCATTTCAGAAGATCTTACACGGCCATGGCTCGCCTTGCTGACATTCAGCGGCGACACCATCTGCCGGTCAGACGTCTTATTTGCGATTGCCCGACGCGATGGAACTCAACCTTCTATATGCTTGATAGGCTGCTCCAGCAGAAACGTGCAGTTAACGTCTACCTGTATGAACTCTGCGAAAGAAACGGTTCTGGGGAGCTGGGGTTTTTTTCACCGCGCCAGTGGCTGCTCATGCGCGACGCATGCAGACTTCTGCGGCCATTTGAGGAGATCACCAAACTGGTCAGTCGCAGCCATGGCGCCATCAGTGACATGGTACCTTATGCCTTCTTTATGGAGCGTGCATTGCGTTGTGTCATTGATCAGGCTGTGGAGGAGCAAGAGCGGGAAGATGAGGAAGTCGCAATGCTGGATGAATTCCCGGGGGGGCTACTCTATCTGAGACAAGTCAACAACAGGAGTCTGATGAGGAGTCAGAGGAGGAGGGTGCCGGGGCGGATGAGGAGGAGCAAGAAGAGCATGCTTTAAACCTTTCTGGGATCCCTGTTGTGCGTGGATGGGGAGAGCAGAATGAAGAGGACGACATTATCCTGGATGATGAGCAGGAGCCAGGCCACCACACCGCTTCCACTTTAGTGCAAATGGGGGCCTTCATGCTCCAGTGTTTTAATAGGGACCCCCGTATAAAAAGCATAAGAGTCAAGGACCAGTACTGGGTGGCAACGTACTTAGACCCCCGGTACAAACACAAAATGGCGGAAATGTTACCGCCGTCGCAGAGGGCTGTCAGAATGCAGCACTTCCAGGCCTTGCTTCGAGAAATGCTGCATTCTGCTTTTGCGTGCGCTGACAGAGGAGAAATTCCCACTCCCAGAGAAGGAGTTGCGGGTACCAATCCAACAGCGCCTGCAAGAAGAGGCCGGTTTGAAGATGTGTTGGTGACTTTGGATATGAGGTCATTCTTTCAGCTGACCCATCGACAGGTGTCATCCGGATCCAGCATCAGGGAACGCCTAGACCATCAGGTTTCCGACTACATTGGGTTAACGGCCGATGTGGACGCTCTGAGGAGTGATGAACCCCTGGACTACTGGGTGGGCAGGCTTGACCTCTGGCCAGAGCTTGCCCAATTTGCAATGGAACTGTTGGCTTGCCCCTCATCCAGTGTCCTGTCGGAAAGGACGTTCAGCGCAGCAGGGGGGATCGTGACCGATAAGCGTACTCGCCTAGCTCCCAACAGTGTTAACTACCTCACATTTCTAAAAATGAATGAGGCATGGATCTCGGAGGAATTCAGCACATGTGACCAGTAGACCATGTATATGTCTATAAACTATTTTTTTAATCAAGCACACAGACCTTCTTTCTTCATTTGGCTCACTTCCTTGTCCCAAAAAAGCACACCGTACTATATGCCCCTACCCTCCTCTTTGGAGAGGTTGAGCGGTGTCATATTTCTACTGGGGCTGCTTATGATATCCCTGTGCTGTGCTGACTTCCTCCTGGGGGTTCTTATTATGAGGGGATCACACCATCCCTGTGCTGTGCTGAATTCCTCCTGGGGGTTCCTATTATGAGGGGATCACACCATCCCTGTGCTGTGCTGAGTTTCTCCTGGGCCTGCTTACTATGAGGGGATCACACCATCCCTGTGCTGTGCTGACTTCCTCCTGGGGGTTCTTATTATGAGGGGATCACACCATCCCTGTGCTGTGCTGAGTTTCTCCTGGGCCTGCTTATTATGAGGGGATCACACCATCCCTGTGCTGTGCTGACTTACTCCTGGGGCTGCTTACGGTGCTGCTGTCAGTGCTGTATATCACGGTGCTGGTGTGAGTGCTTAATGTCACGGTGCTGCTGTCAGTGCTGTATATCACGGTGCTGATGTCAGTGCTTAATGTCACGCTTCTGATGTCAGTACTCTCTATCACGGTGCTGCTGTCAGTGCTGTATATCACTGTGCTGATGTCAGTGCTGTATGTCACGCTTCTGATGTCAGTGCCCTCTATCATGGTGCTGCTGTCAGTGCTGTATATCACGGTGCTGATGTCAGTGCTGTATGTCACCCTTCTGATGTCAGTGCTCTCTATCACGGTGTTGCTGTCAATGCTGTATGTCACGGTGCTGGTGTTAATGCTTTATGTCACGCTGCTGATGTCAGTGCCCTCTATCACGGTGCTGTTGTCAGATGCCTCTATCACGGTGCATGTGTCATTGCTGTATGTCACGCTGCTGGTGATCATCTCCTGCACCCTCTTCTTTGCCTACCCTGGTCCCTGACCTTCCCTCTCCTCCATTGCCTTCATGCGCTCCACAGTCCAGAATTGTCAGAACAATTTCCCATATAAAAAAAGAATGCTTGTAGTTATCGATCCCAAATTCACCTCACACATGCATTATGTCATTGGCCATGTGGTGGGACTATGTTTGCCCAGCTAATAATTATGTTGTGGCTGCAAATTCGACCTGAAGGTTTGAAACGTTCGCCTCCCATTGAAGTCAATGGGGCCCACGGCGAATGTTCGGTTTTGCAAACGTCCGGCCTCGTTCGCGAAACGTCCCGTCGGAAGTTCGTCCATCACAATTCTTGAGCTCCCCCTCTCTCTGCATTCACGCTACTGCCTTCCTCTAGCTGAGTATCATCATCAGAGCCTACAAAACACTGGGCATCCTCCTGGAGCATGTACCCAACACTGTGCTCAAAAAGTTCAGGAGACTCCTCAGGAGGACGTGGTGGGTCTAGGGAAGGAGTCACTGATGAGGACATTGAGAGGAGGGAAGACGATGCATTGGCAGCTGCTTTGCTAGTACCCTGAGCCTGGGTGAGAGAGGATGAGGAGGATGAAGAGGGCTTGGTCATCCACTCTACCAAGTCCTTGGCATGTTGCGGCTCAACATGTCCAGCTGCCGAAAAGAAGGACAAGCGTGTCCCATGGCCACGTGCTGATGATGACGATGCACCGAGTCCACGACCAGCACTGTTGTCTCTAGACACAGAGCCTGCTTGCCCTCTTTTATCGGCTCGCGCCTGTCTGCCTCTCCTTGCTGGCCTTCCGGACATGGTAATGGCCTGAAGGGAGTTTGGAAAACCAGCAATTGGGTAGTGTATATTGTGCTGGAGGCACACACAACAAACACTAACTCCTGCAGATGTCAGATGGCTCAATTAGAGAAGAGCTATGTAGGTGGATATAGCGGTGTATACTGGGTTCAGAGCACGCAGACAGCACACACAATCTCCTATCACTGACTGCAAGCTCTATTTAAAACGAGCAAGATAGCTTGCTATATAGATGGATATAGCGGTGTATACTGGGTTCAGAGCACGCAGACAGCACACACAATCTCCTACCACTGACTGCAAGCTCTATTTAAAACAAGCAAGATAGTTAGCTATATAGGTGGATACAGTGGTGTATACTGGGTTCAGAGCACGCAGACAGCACGCACAATCTCCTACCACTGACTGCAAGCTCTATTTAAAACAAGCACGACAGTTAGCTATATAGGTGGATATAACGGTGTATACTGGGTTCAGAGCAGGCAGACAGCACGCACAATCTCCTACCACTGACTGCAAGCTCTATTTAAAAAGAGCAAGATAGTTAGCTATATAGGTGGATATAGCGGTGTATACTGGGTTCAGAGCACGCACACAGCACCCACAATCTCCTACCACTGACTGCAAGCTCTATTTAAAACGAGCAAGATAGCTAGCTATATAGATGGATAAAGCGGTGTATACTGGGTTCAGAGCACGCAGACAGCACGCACAATCTCCTACCACTGACTGCAAGCTCTATTTAAAACGAGCAAGATAGCTAGCTATATAGGTGGATATAGCGGTGTATACTGGGTTCAGAGCACGCAGACAGCACGCACAATCTCCTACCACTGACTGCAAGCTCTATTAAAAAAGAGAAATGTAGCTAGCTATATAGGTGGATATAGCGGTGTATACTGCGGTCAGGGCACGCAGACAACAACCACTACAGAAGAGCAAGAACGAAAAATCGGCCGATAACGATCGGTGTATACTGTGTTGAAGAACACCCACTAATTCCTACAGACGCCAACACACTACACAAGGCCGCCGCGCTGGCGGCCTTATATAGTGTGGGGCGTGTACTACACAGCCTGAGCTATGATTGGCCACAGGCATCCGGCCTGTGGCCAATCATGGCTCTCCTCGCTGCCGGTGCTGTGATTGGCCAAGCATGCGGGGTCACAGTGCATGCTTGGCCAATCATGAGCCAGGAATGCACTGCGATGGCGCAATGCATTGTGGGCCATGAGCCCCACACGAATTTGGCACAAGCGGCCCATGACATTCAGAATTCGCCCAACGGGCGAACAGCCGATGTTCGACTCGAACACGAAGCTCATCCCTATCTCTGACCCTTTCCTGTATCATGTCTGCAGTCTCTGACCATCTCCTGTATTATATCTGTAGTCTCTGACCTTCTCCTGTACTATGTCTGCAGTCTCTGACCGTCTCCATTACTATGATGCAGTCTCTGACCATCTCTTGTACCATGTCTGCAGTCTCTGACGTCTACTGTACTATGTCTGCAGTCTCTGACTGTCTACTGTAGTATGTCTGCAGTCTCTGACCATCTCCTGTACTATGTCTGCAGTCTCTGACCATCTCCTGTATTATCTATGCAGTCTCTGACCATCTCCTGTACCATGTCTGCAGGCTTTGACTGTCTCTTGTATCATGTCTGCAGTCTCTGACCATCTCCTGTAGTATGTTTGCAGTCTCTGACTGTCTCTTGTATAATGTCTGCAGTCTCTCACCATTTCTTGTATCATGCCTGCAGTCTCTGACAATCTCCTGTACTATGATTGCAGTCTCTGACCATCTCTTGTATCATGTCTGCAGTCTCTGACCATCTCTTGTATCATATCTGCAGTCTCTGACCGTCTCTTGTATCATGTCTGCAGTCTCTGACCATCTCTTGTATCATATCTGCAGTCTCTGACTGTCTCTTTTATCATGTCTGCTGTCTCTCACCATCTCTTGTACTAAGTCTGGGGGCTCTTTATAACAGAAGCCCATTCTGTGTGCATCAGAGAGACTCCCCTCCAGGTACCACTAGTGTACGCTCTTCCTGTATTTTCTTTATTGTTAAAAGATCATGGGAGGATCCCAGGGTAACGAAGACTTCTTAGGCCGCGTACACACGAGAGGATTGTCCGCCCAACTTAGTCCGCTGAAACGTGTTTCAGCGGACAATCCGCTCGTGTGTGGGCTTCAGCGGACTTTTTCAGGGGACAGTCTGGCGAACAAAGTCTTTCGGAATTTCCGTAATATTGTCCGTCCAACTTGGGTTTCAGAGGACAGTCCGCTCGTGAGTAGGCAAGTTGGACGGACTAAGTATGGCGCATGCTCAGAAAGGATTTCCACGGCCGAAGGTTGCATTGCAGTGTATTGGATGTTGTATTTCTAGTCCCGTCGTACGTGCTGTACACGTCATCGCGCAAGTTTTCAACGGACTGTCTGTTCAACGTATGTGGTCAAGTCCGTTCATTCAAAAGTTGGACGGACTGTCTGTCAGACTGTCTGACGAACTTAGTTGGGCGGACAATCCTCTCGTGTGTACGCGGCCTTAGGGGAGCATTTCTGTGTTCGAGTCGTTGCCATAGAAACATTTGTAAAGCTGAGGAGTTGGTAAGTTGACCACGCCCATGTGGGGGCACCAGCAGCATTTCTGCACCCAGGCGTCTGTGACCCCAGGATTGACCCGGGGGGGGGGGGCTTGCAAAGATGGGGAAACTCACAGTATTAGGCCCCTTACACACTGGGCGGATCAGTAATGATCCGTCCTGTGGTGATCCGCTTGCTCAGCGGGGATCGCTCCGTTGTCCCCGCTGAGCCGGCGGATAACAGGGCGGTCTCGGCACACTGCGCAGGGACCGCCCTGTCAGCTCTCCGCTCTCCTCTATGGGGGATCGGATGAGCACGGACTGTCTGTCCGTGCTCATCTGATCCGCTCTGCAGACGGATAGAAAAATAGGATTTTCCTCCGTCTGCAGAATCGGACGATAGCGGGTGTCTGCGGATGTTCATCCGCAGACACCCACTATCCCATAGGAATGCATGTATGTATGACATAATGTCCACATGTGTGAAAGGGGCCTTATGCCGCGTACACACGGGCGGACTTTGAGGGATTAAGTCTGACAGACTTCCGACGGAGTTCTGCCGGAGTTCCGACAGAGTTCTGACGGACTTTTCGACTGAGCGGACTTGGCCACACACAATCACACCAAACTCCGACGGATTCTAACGTGATGACTACGACTGGACTCGAATAAGGAAGTTCATAGCCAGTGGCCAATAGCTGCACTAGCGTCGGTTTTAGTCCGTCGGAATAGCACACACACGAGCGAATTTTTCGGAGGGACCGGGTCCGGCGGAGTTCCGTCAGAAAAATTTGAAGTATGTTCCATATTCTAAAGTCCGTCAGACTTTTGCGAATCAAAAGTCCGTTGCAGCCCACACACGATCGAATAGTCTGACGGAATCATTCCGTCGGACTTTGGATGTTCAAAAGTCCGCTCGTGTGTACGGGGCTTTACTCATTCCCCTGCAAAAACAAAATGCAAATAATTGTTTCATATTATTGGCTGGGGATTTGGACTTTTTTCAAAATAGTTTCTTTAATTAGGAAAACATTTTCAAGCAACCACTTATGGCAGGCAGAGCCTGAGATTTCTATTATGGATTCCATGAACCCGTGTTCAAGAGAACCATTTAAACAAGCAGATTAATATCACTGAAGTGATCCCTTGGTAGACAATGATATTCCAACAAGTCCGATTATTATCTACCAAAGGCATTCTTCCCCTTGCCTTTCTCTTGCAATCTCCTTTCATGTTGGTTGCATTGGCTGAAACACGTTATGGGCAGATTGCTGATGCCACCCTAAATGCTCAGAACATAATTCATCTTCTGACACCAGAGAAAATAAGCCATTTCCTCCTCACCTTCCACAATTCGGTGTGTTTGCATTTGAGCAATTTGTCAAGAAGCATTGTAATATACTGCAAGTGGCAGGCGGCATGCCAGACCAAGCGAGGGTTGACCAGAAAGTAAACCAGAGCTTGTGTACCCAAACTACACCATTATAAAGAATAAAGAAGTGAAAGCTCAAAATTGTGTTCTTCACAGATCAGCGAGAGAGAGAGAGAGATCTGATGAATATCTTCCACTCTCCCGGGATGGGGATGCTCACTGTACTCATTCTCATAGCCACAGGTAAGTAGCTCACCAAAAAGTCTGCACTGACCTAAGGTCTCATGATGGGCTGCCAAACAAAAAGCTGAACAAATAACATGTTTCCACAATGAGTTCACTATATTATCTTATCTCGGAACTCTCTGTCTGAACTTTATCTCAGATTTCTGAGATCATTGTAACTTAGGCCGCGTACACACGGGCGGACTGTCCGGCCAACTTAGTCCGCTGAAACACAGTTCAGCGGACAATCCGCTCGTGTGTGGGCTTCAGCGGACTTTTTCAGCGGACAGTCTGGTGAACCAAGTCTTTCGGAATTTCCATAATTTTGTCAGTCGAAACTTGGTTTCAGCGGACAGTCCGCTCGTGAGTAGGCTAGTTGGACGGACTAAGTACGGCGCATGCTCAGAAAGGATTTACACGGCCGAAGGTTGCATTGCTGTGTATTGGACGTCGAATTTCTAGTCCCGTCGTACGTGCTGTGCACGTCATCGCGCAAGTTTTCGGCGGACTGTTCGTTTATCGTGTGTGGTCAAGTCCGTTCATTCAAAAGTACGACGGACTGTCTGACAGACTGTCTGACGAACTTAGTTGGGCGGACAATCCGCCCGTGTGTACGCAGCCTAAGGATGAAAATTATTATTTTGCTGTAAAATCACTACAAAATGACTGATTGTGCGCTTGAAATTGTATTGATGTGGGTGAAATTTTGTCTGTTAAGCTGAATTGATTTTAGCTAAAATGATTTACTGCAGAATTGTTTATTTTGCCCTTGGCGATGTTTTGTCAAAGTGGGAACAGTCAATTTTGTCTATTGAGCTGCTTAGGCAAAACTTGCTAGAAATAATACAATGTACTCTTTCCTTTTTATTCCTTAAGGGCCGTACACACAATCAGACTTTTTGACAAAAAACATGCAAATGAGCTGTTTTGGAGCAACATCCGACCGTGCGTTCATCTGACTTTTGTTGGCTGTGCGAACGGACAAACTTTCCGGCAACAAAAGTCCGATGGAGCAAAGTCTGATCGTGTGTACAGAAAACCATCGGACTTTTGTACAAAGTACAAACACGCATGCTCAGAACCAATGCAAAAGATCAGACAACAATACAGAAGTTGACCAAAGGTGGCGGTAAAGAGCAGAAAAACCACGAGATTTGGTGAAAGTTGGCTGAAAAAGTCCTGCCGTGTGTATGCAATACAAGTTCACGGCCGACGCCCTTTGTACAAAAAATCCACGATCGGACTTTGTACAAACTTTCCCGTGGACTTTTGTACAAAGGGCGTGGTCCACAAGTTTGTATTCCATACACACGATCGGACTTTTTGACAACAAACACGAACGTAGTGACGTCACAACGTACTGATGACACTTCAAAAGAGGACGTTCAATTACTCCAGCGCCACCTTTGGTCAACTTCTGTATTGTAGTCTGATCTTTTGCATTGGTTCTGAGCATGAGTGTTTGTACTTTGTACAAAAGTCCAATGGTTTTGCGTACACACGATTAGGGATGAGCTTCGTGTTCGAGTCGAACGCATGTTCGACTCGAACATCGGTCGTTCGTGCGTTCGCCGAATTCCGAACGTTTGGGCCATTCGCGACAAAATTCGTGTGGCCCACAATGCACTGCGATGGCGCAATGCATTGCTGTTTCACGATTGGCCAAGCATGCACTGTGACCCCGCATGCTTGGCCAATCACAGCGCCAGCAGCGAGGAGAGCCATGGTTGGCCACAGGCAGAATGCCTGTGGCCAATCATAGCTCAGGCTGTGTAGTGCACGCCCCACACTATATAAAGCCGCCTTTCAGGCGGCCTCGTGTAGTGTTTGTTAGCATCTGAAGCAGTGGGTGTTCTGTGTACCTTCAACACAGTTACACACCAATCGTTTTTGGCTGATTTACTATCTTGCTCTTGTGTAGTGGTTATTGTCTGTGCCCTGACCGCAGTATACACCACTATATTCACCTCACCTATATAGCTAGTGATCTAGCTTTAATAATAGAGCTTGCAGTCAGTAGTGTTAGTGCGTGCTGTCTGCGTGCTCTGTACCCAGTACATACCGCTATAATCCACCTACATAGCTGTTCTCTATTTGGGCCCGATTGTCATCTGCAGGAGTTATTGGAAGTTGTGTGTGCTTCCAGCACAGCACAGTATACATCTGTATATACCCCTTTAACTCTGCTGTTCTATAAAAAAGGCATCTGCAGGAGTTAGTGGGTGTTGTGTGCCTCCAGCACAATATAAACTACCCAACTACTGTTTTACCCAACTCCCTTCAGGCCATTACCATGTCTGGAAGGCCAGCAAGGAGAGGCAGACAGGCGCGAGCCGATAAAAGAGGGCAAGCAGGCTCTGTGTCTAGAGACAACAGTGCTGGTCATGGACGCGGTGCATTGTCATCAGCACATGGCCATGGGACATGCTTGTCCTTTTCTGCAGCTGGACATGTTGAACCGCAACATGCCAACGACTTGGTAGAGTGGATGACCAAGCCCTCTTCATCCTCCTCATCCTCTCTCATCCAGTCTCAGGGTAGTAGAAAAGCAGCTGCCAACAAATCGTCGTCCCTCCTCTCAATGTCATCATCAGTGACTCCTTCCCTAGACCCACCACGTCCTCCTGAGGAGTCTCCTGAACTCTTTGAGCACAGTGTTGGGTACATGCTCCAGGAGGATGCCCAGTGTTTGGTGGGCTCTGATGATGACACTCAGCTAGAGGAAGGCAGTAGCGTGAGCGCAGAGAGAGGGGATGCTCAAGAAGCACAGCAATCTGGCAGTCATGTTCCACAAGCTGCAGCATACTGCCAGGTTTGCTACAGCGATGAAGAGGGAGGGGATGATGAGGGCACTGACTCCACGTGGGTGCCTGGAAGGAGGGAGGAGGAGGAGGAGGAGGAGGCACATGTCCAACGAGGCAGGATGCCCTCCGGGGGCCAGCTTAGGGGCAGCACACCGACTGAATCACACCGCAGAGCTCCGCCTGCACAGAGCGCTTCCTCTGTGCGTTATTCTAAAAGTTCTTTGGTGTGGGCCTTTTTTGAGACGAGTGCATCAGATCGCACCGCTGCTATTTGCAACATATGTCTCAAGCGTATCTCACGTGGCCAAAACATCAGCCGCTTGGGCACCACATGCTTGACCAGACATATGTTGACCTGCCATGCAGCTCATTGGCAAGCATACCTCAAAGACCCACACCAAAGAACAAAGCGGACCTCTCCTTGCTCCTCATCAGCTGGCATCTCCAACCCCACTAGACCTTCAGTCCTCTCTGAAACCTGCTCTGAGAGGAATGAAGGTGTAGAATTAGGTGTGTCACAGCCAAGTGCTTCCGGGAACTCTGCTAGTGGTACATCCACGTCTGATTATAGCAGGCAAATGTCCCTGCCCCAGCTGCTGGACCGGCGGAAGAAATTTACTCCCAGCCATCCACATGCCCAGCGGTTGAATGCTAGCTTGGCTAAATTGCTAGCACTTCAACTGCTGCCTTTTCAGTTGGTAGACTCGGCCCCCTTCCGTGAGTTTGTACAATGTGCAGTTCCTCAGTGGCAGGTCCCCAAACGCCACTTTTTCTCACGGAAGGCGATTCCGGCTCTCTACCGGCATGTGGAAGGCAATGTCCTTGCCTCGCTGGACAGGGCGGTCAGCGGTAAGGTGCATATTACCACTGACTCATGGTCCATCAGGCATGGACAGGGACGTTACCTGTCTTTCACGGCCCATTGGGTCACTCTTCTGGCTGCTGGGAAGGATGCAGGACAAGGTGCAGTAGTGTTGGAGGTTGTTCCGCCACCACGCCTCCAAAATGCTACTATTGGTTGTGACACACCTCTCTCCTCCACCCCCTCCTCTTCTTCTTCCTCCATGGCCTCTTCCAGTGCTCTGTCCTCAGAACCAGCAGTGCTCCGTAGGCGTTGCAGGGGCTACGCAAGTACGCAGGCAAAACGATGCCATGCCATGCTTGCGCTGGTTTGTTTGGGGGACAGGAGCCACACTGGGGCGGATGTTTTGTCAGCTCTGCAGGGGCAGGCCGAGAGGTGGTTGACGCCACGTCAGCTTAAGCCAGGAATGGTGGTTTGCGACATTGGCACCAACCTCCTCTCCGTCCTTCCGACAGGGACAACTAACCCATGTGCCCTGTGTAGCTCACGTCCTTAACCTGGTGGTGCAGCGGTTCTTGGGCAGGTACCCCGGCTTACAGGATGTCCTGAAACAGGCCAGGAGAGTCTGTGTGCATTTCCGCCGATCATTTAATGCCTGTGCTCGGCTGGCTGAGCTCCAAAAGGAGTTGAACCTGCCCAAGAACCGCCTTATATGTGACATGCCCACCAGATGGAACTCAACATTGGCCATGCTGCAGCGGCTGCACATGCAGCAGAGGGCCATCAATGAGTACCTGTGCGACTACGCCACCAGGACAGGGTCAGGGGAGCTTGTTTTTTTCTCACCACGCCAGTGGGGCATGATCAGGGATGCATGCACTGTCCTGTCACCGTTTGAGGAGGCCACAAGGATAGTGAGCAGTGACAGTGCATGCATCAGTGACACTGTACCTCTTGTCGACCTCTTGGAGCACACGCTGCGTGGAATAATGGACAGGGCACTTGAGGCAGAACAGAGGCAGGAAGAGGAGGACTTCCTTGCCTCTCAAGGCCCCCTTTATCCAGACAGTGTTCCTGCTGTGCCACCCATCACACAGGAAGAGGGTGAGGAGGAGGAAGAGGAGGAGGAGGATGATTGTGTCAGCATGGAGGTGGAGGCTGGCACTCAGCATCAGCATCAGCAGCAGCAGTCTTATAGGGATGATTTACAGTCCCAAGAAACACGTGGACTTGTACGTGGCTGGGAGGAGGTAGCTGTGGATCATGTTGTCCTTAGTGACCCAGAGGACTCCGGACCGAATGCCTCAGCTAACCTACGTTGCATGGCCTCCCTGATCCTGCAAAGCCTGCGGAAGGATCCTCGTATTCTTCGGATCAAGGAGAGGGACCATTACTGGCTGGCCACTCTCCTTGATCCACGGTACAAGGGTAAGGTTGCCGACCTTATCTTGCCATCGCAGAGGGAGCAGAGGATGAGACATCTCCGGGAGGCCTTGCAGAAAGCTCTGTGCAACGCGTTCCCAGAGACTGGGAGGTTACAAACTCCTGGTCCTGGACAACGTGTTGCTGAGGCATCAGTCAGAAGGAGCGGTGCAGAAGGTGGCCGTCTGACTGATGCTTTCAGACAATTTTTTAGTCCGCAGCCCCAAGGTATGATTGGTTCCAGCACCCATCGCCAGCGTCTAATTTACATGGTGCAGGAAAACCTAGGGGCAAGGTCAGACTTGGACACCTTTCCCACTGAAAATCCTCTGGCTTACTGGGTCTTGAGGATGGATCACTGGCCAGAGCTTGCACAGTATGCAATTGAGCTACTGGCCTGTCCTGCATCCAGCGTTCTTTCAGAACGCACCTTCAGTGCTGCTGGTGGCTTCGTTACCGATCACAGGGTGCGCCTGTCCACCGAATCAGTTGATCGACTGACCTTCATCAAGATGAATCAGTCTTGGATCACCCACAGCTACCAAGCACCTGAAGCTGATGTAACCGAATAATTTTTTTTGAAATACCACATCCCTTCAAGACTGCCTATGCTGATGCTGAGTGACTGTCCTGTTATGTTGATTGTCTATCCTCTTCCTCCTCCGCTGATATGTTGGAAGAACATTTTTGGTTCTGGGTGATGCCAGCAGCCCAATTTTTCTGCCCCTGTTTAACAGGGGCGTTTAAGTACAATTTTTGATGCAATGCTTTGCAGCAGGGCTAATTCCTGCAATAAAACTAGAGTATATGGCAGAGGTTGCAGTGTGATGGCACCAGTGCCTAAGGCCCAATTTTTCTGCCCCTGTTTAACAGGGGCGTTTAAGTACAATTTTTGATGCAATGCTTTGCAGCAGGGCTAATTCCTGCAATAAAACTAGAGTATATGGCAGAGGTTGCAGTGTGATGGCACCAGTGCCTAAGGCCCAATTTTTCTGCCCCTGTTTAACAGGGACATGTAATTACAATTCTTGATATAATATTTCACAGGAGGGCCCCTTCCTGTGCCCACCCAGAGTAACGGTGAGGACTTATAGTGTTGTGGCACCAGCACCACAACCACCAAAGGTCAATTTTTCTACCACTGTTCAACAATGGCATGTAATTACAATTCTTGATATAATCGTTCACAGCAGGGCGCTTCAGTGCCCACCAAGAGTCACTTTGAGGGCTTACAATGTTGTGGCAAAACCAACACCTTGTTCCGCCATTTCTGCAGAGCATATAGGGCAGGCTGCTACTTTCAAACATCCAATTTACAAACATCTCCTACTTGCAAACGGAAGGAGACAACAGCAAGTGAGATGAAAAAAGATGGACGACAAAACAAATTATACAGGGGTGATAACCCTTCCCTATGTTTTCCAAAAAGCTTAAAAATAGTTTTTTTGACTGGAGCTACACTTTAAAAATGTACCAGTTGAAAATTACAAACAGATTCAACTTAACACAACAAACCTACACAGTCCCTGTCTTGTTTGCACCGCCTGTATACTGCTGTTCTGAGTATATAGGGCCTGGGGGCCACACGCATTTCCTTTTTTTTAATATGGGTACGGGGTTCCCCTTAATATGCGTACGAAACCCAAAGGGGCTGGTAATGGGCAGGGAGGGCTACCCATGCCATTTTTCTGAATGATTTTCAACCATATTGCAGGAACCAGATATAACATTGAAACCGCAAGCAGTTTTAAATGGTGTTATTTCCGTTTAATGTCATTTTGTGCAGGGACTGTTCTAAACACGGGAAACACGTGGCACTTCACAGGCATACTACAGACACCCCCCAGGCACCATATTTAAAGGAATATTTCATATTTTTTTTTTCACTTTAATCGTCATTAAAATCAGTGCTCCCGCCAAAACGGCCGCTTTTAAAACTTTCTTTTGCATTGACCCATGTCCCCTGAGACAGGAGTCAGGTCCCCAAACCCTTTTTAGGACAGTATCTTGCATATCAGCCGTTAAAATTAGCACTTTCCATTTCGAACGTTCGAGTCCCATAGACTTCAATGGGGTTCTTACGTTCGTTACGAACGCGGGGTCCATTCGAAAGTTCTGGTGCGAACCGAACCAGGGGGTGTTCGGCTCATCCCTACACACGGTCGGACTTTGCTGCATCGGACTTTTGTTGCCAGAAAGTTTGTCCATTCACACAGCCAACAAAAGTCAGATGAAAACAGAAAAAGTTTGTCCGATGGAGCGTACACACGGTTGGATGTTGCTCCAAAACAGCTAATTTGCATGTTTGTTGTCAAAAAGTCCGACCGTGTGTACGGGCCTTAAGATACCACAGCAATACATCAACGAGGGTTGAACCCAGAATGCCATTACATGAAACTACCAGTAATTCATACTGAACATTTACATTTTAATTAATTATTTTTTATTGCTAGTATTTGATTGCCTTTGTGTACTGTCCATATATTTTTTTTCTTTCCATAAATAAAGTAAAATATTTTTACTTTATTGCTAATGGTCTTTGATCGTTCCATAAACCTCAGGAGCAATTTAGCCCTTTTGCTACCAGAGAAAAAAAAAATTTCATTCCACAAAATCTTTACTGAAATAAAAACAGGTACCAAGGCCATTAATTTACTACCAAGGCCATTAATTTACACCACTGGCTTACGTCCCGAAATCAGAAGGGATTCTTCCTGTCCCTGGATGCGGAGAAGGCATTTGACAGGCTTGCCTGGGACTATCTGGAGGCGGTACTTCGTCACCTGGGATTACTTGAAAAAATGATCAATCTTATCATGTCCCTTTATTCAGTCCCGACTGCTAGCATAAGAGTTAATGGCCGCCTGTCAAATGCCTTCCCCATCCGCAACGGAACGAGACAGGGCTGTCCGCTTTCCCCCATCTTATTTATCCTGACACTAGAACCCCTGCTCAGACGTATTCAGACAAACGAAAATATTAAAGGAATCTCTGTGGCTGGGCGTACCCATAAATTAGCCGCATTTGCAGACGACATCCTGCTTTTCCTCAGTGACCCTTTAGTAACGATCCCAAATCTACTAAAAGATTTCGAAACCTTCGGCCGTATCTCCAATCTCAAGATAAACTTCTCCAAGTCTAGCGCTCTGAACGTCACATTGCCTGATGTGTTAGTCTCCCAATGCCAAAGCTCATTCCCGTTCTCCTGGCAAAGAGAAGCTATAACATACCTGGGGATACAGCTTCCCACGCGCCTTAACGATCTCTTCGCTAGAAACTTTCTCCCCCTCTCTAGAACCATTGCCGAAGACTTACGGAAATGGGACAAATCCCACTTCTCGTGGTTTGGTCGTGCAGCAATTCTCAAAATGAATGTTCTCCCACGAGTTCTCTATCTTTTACAAACTATCCCCATCCAACTACCGCCCTCCTTCTTTCGACTCATTAAACGCCTAGCTACCCAATTTCTGTGGAAACACAAGAGCCCTAGGATCAGCTACTCCCAGCTCACGCTCCCCAAGAACGCAGGTGGAATCGGCCTCCCTGACCTCAAAAATTATTACTTGTCCTGCCATATGGTTAGAATAGTGGACTGGTCCACCCGCTTAGGGGATAAGGACTGGGTCCACATAGATGACTCGCTCTCTGCCATACCCATCAAAAACGCCCCGTGGATCCCCTCAGCCAGCGTTTCCGAAATGTCTAAAGACCACCCCCTTGTAAGTGCTACTCTGACTAGCTTCAGGGAAGCGTGCCGTAAATTCAAGATATCCTCCACCCTGAGTCCTCTCACACCCATCCGACTCAACCCAGCCTTCCCCCCGGGAATGTCTAACAACTTTCTCAAAGAGTGCTGGGTGCACCAGGAAGTCCAGGTCCACCACTTTTTTAGCAATGGGGATCTGCTGGAATGTAGCGCCCTCCCTTCCAAGGATGACTGCCCCCCCTGCCCTATGTGGACATACTTCCAAATTCGCCACTTCCTTAGATCGGAAAACGCAGATGGCAACTTGTCTAGGCGATTAACAGTATTTGAAAGTCTCTGCTCCCAAAACACTCCTCAACGACACTTAATCTCTATAATCTATTCCCTATTCTTTCAGTCCGCCTCTCCGAAGGACTGGAAAGCTTGTCAGGCCTGGGAAAAAGATTTGCAAATAGACCTCTCTGACGACGACTGGGATAGGATTTTGATTTACACACACAAAGGCTCGCTGAACGTCCACACTCAGGAAAATAACTTCAAACTTCTATCTAGATGGTACAGGTCGCCTGAACTGTTGCATAAATTCAATCTTGACGTCCCTAACAAATGTTGGAGATGCTTAAACGATGGGGGATCGCTCTTGCATATATGGTGGACGTGTCCCAAAATCCAAACATTTTGGACACGAGTTCATAGGATAGCTAGCACCATCACCAGTAGCACGATAGAATATACACCGGCTTGCATGCTTCTCCATCACTCCTCTGCCCCCACACGCCTTTACTTGAAATCACTGACTCTACATCTCCTTAACGCCGCCAAGCTCTGCATCCCTATCCATTGGGGCTCCCCCCACGTCCCCTCCATTAATGATTGGCTAAACAAAGTAGCAAAAATAGCAGAAATGGAGGAGCTCATCCACATTGCCCGTGACTCCCCACAGAAGTTTGCACGGACCTGGGATAAGTGGACACAGTTTCGGGATTATGGCTGCCTTTTTTCTTTGGACAACTCTCCTTATTGAGTACATTTCCAATCAACCCTTGTGTGTTTTGCCACATGACCTGGCGCTGGCCCAAGTAGGGCTAGTCCTCTTGTTTTTAGTTTTCCCTTGCTTTTCTGCGAGTCTCCCTCATTAGAAAGGAACCCAAGCGGACGATCGTATACACCTATACAACGACGCTTGTTTCCCCCCCTTTTTTTTTTTTTTTTTTTGTGGAGGAGCCCGGAGAGACGACATCCCTTCCCCCCCCCGCCCCTTCCCATCCCCCTGTCCCCCCCATACCTGCCCCTTTCACTTTTTCCCACATCTCCTGAAATCCCACTGACTCCCCCCCGGTGGGAAGTTAGCTCAGACACAGATGACCATGTTCATGGCCCGACTGACTGGTTCCAGTCAACTGCTTACCCATTTGTTTTGACCCCACGTACCGTATTATCGCCCGACAGTTTTATCATTCCCCCCTTGCCCTCATCCATCGCCACGTTCCCTCAGGGACGTGACTACACCCGCAAACGATGGCAAACCCTGACAGTGTCCACTTTGAACTGTTTACGCTACAATCCCCGACCACCCGCAAGGGGTCCTACCAGGTAAACCTGCTCGATCCTTTAGCTTATGATTGATACTGCTCACGGTATAAATCGCATTATATAATAAGAGGGGTTTGTAACCAATTGCAGTTCATGTTGTTATCTGTGTTCTTATTTTGCACTATGGTTTTCTTTCCTTTTGTATGGATACATTGTGTATCGACTGTTCTTGTACTATTGGAAACTTCAATAAATTATTTTTGGAAAAAAAAAAAAAAACAGGTACTTATACTGCACAGGGCTATGAAAAAAGTATTTGGCTCCTGACTGATTTTTTTTTTGCATAGTTGTCACACTTAAATGATTCAGCTCTTTCACACTTTGAATGACAATTCCGCGGTCATGCAACACTGTACCCATATGAAACCTTTATCTTTTTTTTTCACACAAATAGAGCTTTCTTTTGGTGTTTTTTCATAACGTAATGAATCACCACTGTTTTAAAAAAAAAAATAATAATTTGCTAAATAAATGAAAAAAGACCAAACATTTAATTTAAATACATTTTCATAGTTTGTTATAAAATTTTGCAAACAGGTAATTTTTCTCCTTCACTGGTATGTGATGGGCACTGATAGGCTGTACTGATGGGCACTGATGAGGCGACACTGGTGGGCACTGTTGAGGAAGCACAGATGAGGCTGCACTGATAGGTGGCACTGATGGGCACTGATAAGTGACACCGATGAGGAGGCACTAATGGGCACTAATAGGCTGTACTGATGGGCACTGATAGGCTGTACTGATGGACACTGATGAGGCAACACTGGTGTGCGCTGTTGAGGAGGCAAAGATGTGGCTGCACTGATTTTTTATGTGTAGGCACTGCTATTACTGTATTTTTTTTTTTACACTTTTTTTTTCTTTTTGGTTTACTAAACTTTATTTTTTATCAAATAGGGCAAAAGAAAAGGAGGTAGGGACAGTTGCTGAAGCTGTATTCCTACAAAAAAAAGGGGGGGGAGGAGCAGTGAACTATCTTGGTACTAATAAACATGAATGAGCTTTAAATAAAAGTTATTATTTATTATATATAAAACACACATAATACAAAAGTCAAAGCATAAAAAACAGAAAAGGAAAGTTGATACAGTATGCATATACTTGTAGACTTCCAGGTGAATTCCTGGTTATGGAACTTTCTCACAGATTATATAATCCTCTACCAGTTTCGCGATCAAAGGACCGCTTCTTCAGGAGGATAAATCTATATGATAAATTATATGTCAGCCACTTGCCCATCAAATGCAGACACTTGTGCCCATCAAACGCAGCCATTGTGCCCTTTAAATGCAGCCACTTGCCCATAAAATGCAGCCACCTATGCCCATAAAATGCAGCCACCTATGCCCATCAAATACAGCCACCTGTGCCCATCATATGCAGCCACCTGTGCCCATGAAATGCAGCTACTTGTGCCCATGAAATGCAGCTACTTGTGCCCATTAAATGCAGCCACTTGCCCATTAAATGCAGCCACCTATGCCCATCAAACGCAGCCACCTGTGCCCATCAAACGCAGCCACCTGTGCCCATCAAACGCAGCCACTTGTGCCCATCATATGCAGCCACCTGTGCCCATCATACGCAGCCACCTGTGCCCATCAAATGCAGCCAATTGTGCCCATAAAATGCAGCCATCTGTGCCCATCATATGCAGCCCTTTGAAGTGGTCCTTTGATCGCAAAACTGGTAGAGGATCATATAATCTGTGAGAATGTTCCAAAACCAGAAATTCACCGGGAAGCCTACTAGTATATGTGCAGTATACTGTATCGACTTTCTTTTTCTGTTTTTATGCTTTGACTTTTTGTAATATGTGTGTTTTATATGTAATAAATAATAACTTTTATTAGAAGCTAATTTGTGTTTATTAGTACCGAGATAGTCCACTCCCCCCTCCCCCTTTTTGTAGGAAGACGACCGCAGCAACTGTCCCTACCTCCTTTTCTTTTGCATTTAATTATTGGATGATGGTAGTTTTATTTTGCCTACGTATAAGGGTTTAACTTTAAGGCCAACTCACAATCTTTTCTTTATCTAATAGGGGACAAAAAGTCTGCTACGTGATACTATTTTGCTGTCAGGTTCTTTCTAATGAGATGTCTCATTAATGGCCGACAAAGACTGGCTACGATGTGAAGCTTGTCACGGAGTCAGATTTAAATACCGAGCTGTCAAATGGTCAATTTACAAATGATAATACTGAGTAAACACAGGGACATGAGACACCGAGTGACTCACCGAGTCAGATAACAATGATCTGCAGATCCCTGGTAACCGGTGACATTGATTAGGCTTGGTTCACACTAGTAGAAAAAATAGAAAAAATCTGCCCTTAGTAAAAAAAAAAAAAAAAAAAAAAAAAAAAAAAAAACAATAAAAAAATCAGCAGCTGAAAACCATAACCAAGATACTGGGCACAAAGAAAATAAAAGAAATAAAGTGCAGCGCTTGGCCACTAAATGTGAAAAATTGTGCAAAAAATATAAATCAGAAAAAAGCTGTGAAACCAAATACACAAATATTGTGAAAAATTTGGTGAAAAAAATCTTATTAAACTCAAGTGTCAATGAGATAATTAAAAACAAACAAATTGTGAATTCAAATGTCCATATGTAAATGAATACAAAAAATATAAGTAATGTCCAAAGTATATATAAAATAGAAGTAGCTAAAACTTGTTCAATCAATGAAATAGTACTTGACCACGTGGACCCGTCACCTCTAAACACCACTAATAGATGGAGGCTTACCAGATCCC
This sequence comes from Lithobates pipiens, assembly GCF_037356315.1. Classification (NCBI taxonomy): domain Eukaryota; kingdom Metazoa; phylum Chordata; class Amphibia; order Anura; family Ranidae; genus Lithobates; species Lithobates pipiens. The sequence continues at coordinate 23,462,213 of NW_027507784.1, read as the reverse complement.
CAGTGACCCCCCCCCCTGTTAGGGGAGGTCAAACTGCGCAGATTCAATCACAAATCACATAGACGCCCCAATATCCAGATGTCGGAGATTGTCCCTATCTTTTGGATGTCCTGTGATCTTCGGATTCGCATGGATGCTCTCAGCACATCTCCAAACGACGTATCACCAGAAACAAAATGCAAAATGTGTGATATAGTTTCAACAAGATTTATTTAAGCCGAATAATCAAGCGCTTAAACGACTCCACCAAGTCATAAGAAAAAAGGATACAAATACCGTTTTAAAAAAAAACGAACTAAAATGTTAGCAAAGTTAAACAAAATGAAAAAACTCATCAACGTAAGTTTGTAGTGCGATCGCAAATGCACAATGGGCGTGAGAGTGGCTACCCAAAGGTTCACACTAGTGCAGTGCATTTTTTTTTCCTGCCATACCCCAAACTTTTATTAAAAGAAAAGTTTCTTGCTGTACAGATTACAAAACCAAAAAAAGAACAAAAATAATCACGAAATAAGTTTTTACTAATTTATCTAGCTTCTTACGAAATTGCCCTAGCAGGACGAAAGAGGGTAAGAGAGCGTGCTCTGGCACCATGCCAACCTAGAGCACCACGTTCCTGGGCACCGCTAGGGTGAAGGGCAGTGCTACCGTGGACACCAAGGCAGGACGACATCTTGCCAATAAAAGTTAATTTGAGTACATTGAGGAAGGGCGGCAAACTCACATTATATAATATCATGGTGACTGCAAAACACAGAGGAGTCTTTTCTGCAGACCAGAATGTACAGGAGGGCAAGTCCCAGCTGTCTGTAAGTTCCCAGAAAATAAGATGAGGGTGCCAAAGTGGCCCTCAATGGGGGGGGGGGGGACGGGAGAAGGGGCAATCCAAGGTCGGGGGGGGGGGGCGGGAGAAGGGGCAATCCAAGGTCTTCTCTAGGCTGGAGAAGCAAAGCCATTGATAAAGGTGAACTGGAGGACCTCCTATGGGAGTACCAGGGTCCTGGTAAATCTCTCTTTTTTGCGCTCTGGAAAATTGTGACTCTTCTAGGAATCTCACTCTCTTCTGTGGGGTGGAGGAGTGGGGGGGGGGGGGGGGCATTTCTCCGCTGGCAAATAACTCAGGGAACAAGAATCCCTTAGTAAGTCAGTGGGTTTACGTGGACTGCGAGACCTCCTCCTCCCGGGGCGAGGGTCCCTTCTTGCTGCCAAATGTATTTGCTAATTTATAAGATGAGGAAGAGGACGAGGATGATGAGATGTCTGAGCCAGATGAATAGTTCAATGAAGATGAGGAGGAAGATGATGAGGAGGATGAGATAGAAGAACTGGAGCTTTAGGCACAGGAACCTCTTTCAGTTTCTTGGGTTCTGCTGGTGCTGGGATAGGGACCCTTTGTGCACACTGGTTCTGACTGTGAAGCTGAAGGACTCTTATAGGATCTCTCCAGCCTCTTCTGCTGCGTCGGAGACATCAGACTTGGTCTATCTTCTTCTGAGGACCCATTAGAGTTATTTTGACTTGGTGAATGGGAGGCCATCTCTCCATCCAAGCTGACCACAGCAGCACAAGTTGTGTTCTGATTCTACTTTTTGGTTTTCCACAATCGTTGATTCTATTTCAGAATTGTCGTCTTCACGTCTGGAAGATGGAGGAGTATCTGGAGCATCATTTTCTTTCAGAAGCCTTGGAGGAGACCTGCTACATTCATCTAGAGCTAACTGGGGATAAGTAGAAGAACTCCAGCTTGCTGTAGAAGATTCTCCCTTGCTAGCAGTAAGTGCTTGGTCTTGGATGATTGGTTCTCCCAGCACTGGGCTTTTTGGCAACCTCACAGCATGCTTCTCCAACTGTGGAGGACACAGCAACTTGTGCAGTGCAAGTTTTATACGATTTTCAATGTGATTTTGTAGTGCAGCTGCAGTGCAACTTGGTGTATTTTTTATATGTTTTTTTTTAATGTATGTTACTAGCGCGATCTATCGCTGATGTCAGCCAGCTGGGAGTCATTGATTGCTAAGGAGCCAGTGGGGGATGAATTTTCATGCAGACATGGATTTTTAAACAAACAAAAAAAAAATGCCTGAGGTCCCCCTCAAAATCTATAACAGGCCCCTTATCTGAGCATGCAGGCCAAGAAAGGAAGGGATGAGTGAGCTTACCCCCACCACTAGATACACAAAGGGATTTGTTCACCCAGTGACAACACAGGGTGACCCTGCCCCTTTGTCTACTTAGTGGTGGGCGGAAGTGGCACTGTCATTAGGCGAGTGTCAATTGATGGAGCGTGACCTTTGCAAACTTTCTGACAGCTCGGGTTCAGACATATTTTAGAATGACAATACAACTACCCAGACACCAGACTGCAGCAAAGTAACCAAGTATCTTTACTTTAAAGTTCCTAAAGGGGTTGTAAAGGCAGAAGATTTTTTATCTTAACGCATTATATGCATTAAGATAAAAATCTTTCTGTGTGCAGCAGCCCCCCTCAGCCCCCTAATACTTCCCTGAGGTCCATCTAGTTCCAGCAATGTCCATTAATGTCTCAGCCAACTAAGATTCTCCTTCCTGATTGGCTCACCCTGCTGTCAATAAAAGTCAGGAGAAAGAGGGAATGGGGCCGGGTCAGGGATCCATGTCTGAACTGACACAGGGAGCTATGAATCAGCTCGGGTGCCCCCATAGAAAGTTGCTTGCTGTGGAAGCACTGAACAGGAAGGAGGGGCCAGGAGCACAGAAGAGAGACTCAAGAAGAGGAGGATCTAGGCTGCTCTGTGCAAATCCAGTGCAACAGGAGGAGGTAAGTATAACATGTTTGTTATATTTATAGGGAAAAAAAATGAGCCTTTACAATCACTAAGCACATAGAACAATAATGTCTTAGGGAAATATTATTTAAGTATAAAACTCTTACTCTTAGCAAATACAATATATGATAAGTATGCAATGCATAAAGAATTTCAGTGAATTAAATGAACACAACTAGTAGAATCTAAAAAAGCCTATGACTGCAGGTATAAAGGAGAATGATGTTTTATTCGAGACTGCTCCCTTTAACCTCTGACGTCAGGGGCTCAAACTATATGACACAATTATGAAATAACAGATTACCAAGAATATAACACTTAATTTATGAGAAGAGTTCCCCTAATTGTGGGCAGATATTGTGCACAAAGCCCATTAAGAGTGTGTGTGTGGGGGGGGGAGGGGGTGGAGAAGTTCTTGTAGTGTCAATGTTCTGTCATTTCCGCTAGCTTAACTAGGACCCAGAGAGATTCCTGTACAAGAAAATCCAGTACTGCAAATAGCATGTGCTCCTTGTTAGGCTTTAGTGAAGGGAGATGGAGTGAAGGTGTCTGCATGCAGTGTCCTTAGGGGGTATATAGAGAGTAAGCTTCTGCCCGCCCACCAATCCTGATGATGTTAAGCGGGGCATTGCTAGGTGGCAAAATGACCACGGGCTTCAGCCCAAAGTCCAAGAACCGGGGGGGTCGTGTTGTATGTGGAGCATTTTTTTTGGGCTGGGCGTTGGGGTTGTGTGACTTACCAGTGACCATCAATGCTAACCACTGAAGACACCTGCCTGACACCGACCATTACACTGACCTGCCTGACCTACATACACTGACCTGCCTGACCTACATACACTGACCAGTGACCTGCCTGACCTACACACACTGACCTACATACACTGACAATGACATACATACACACACTGTCTGACCTTCTACCTCAGCTCAGCCGTGGTGTGCAGGCAGTCAGTCACTCATCACTGGTCCTGCAGAAGGCGGGACCTGCTATGGCACTCGGCCGCACTCGGCCACTTTCGGCTACTATGGCACTTGGCCACTTTCGGCCTCACTCGGCCACTTTCAGCCGATATGTCACTCGGCCGCACTCAGCCACTTTCGGCCGCACTCACGATCAGATCAGTCCCGGCTCACGGGGCTAACAATGGAATGCAGCATTCACTAGACTCGTGGCATTTCGGGGTCACATTCGGGGGTTCAGCCCCCCCCAGCCACCCACTCCCAATGCCCCTGATGTTAAGCTTGAGGGAATAGGAGGCCCGGGCCTGGTTCCTGAAGAGAATCTGAGACCAGTGTGGGGCACCTTATCGCCTACCTTGTAACGCTGGATGTGCTGATGGAGACAAGGGTGACCTCCAACTATCACTCAGCCTACCAGATGCTGGCAATGATGGATGCATCCACACACCCATTGGAGGCTTTCCACACTGCCTAGGCCATGACACTGGTTCATATCCCTTTGGCCACCTAGCTCCCTACTCGCAGCTGTAGGCCATGGTCCCAAGAGACCAGCTCCTCCCCAGACCAGGCTATATATCTCTTCACCGAGCATTCTGCTCTTCCTCCTAGCCGTCTGGAACTTATAGTCTGCAACAGTCTGCCTCAAATGAAAATCCTGGCTCCTCTGACTACTTGTCCCATTATCCTTCACTCTCATTTGGGATCTCTGCTCGCTCTTTCTTCAGGAGAAGATGACACAGTGTCCAAACTGAGCAGTAGAGGGGAACAGACTCCCTGCAACTGATGTTATAAAATGTCCCACGATGACTTGTGGGAAACAGCCTAAGTAGGACAGTTATACAGCCTAAGTAGGAATCATCATCTTATTTCACTTTTATACCTTACTGTATTTATTGCATCATGTTTCCATTCCAAATTTAAATTAATTTTCAAATTCTAATTTATTTTCAGATTCAAATTCAGATAATTCTTTTCATTACAATTTATTTTGGATTCCTTGAAATTCGTTATATTTTGTTATTCTGAGATTCAGATGTATCTAAATTTCTGAATCACAATGGTGTGTCAAGATTTTGATTTGTGGACTTTATGGACTATGATTTTTGCACTACTTTGGGGATTGCAGATGCTTCATTTATCGATTTAATCATTTTGATTTTAAGATACAGTCCAACAAATTTTGTATTGTTTTCGACAACATAATGTGCAGGTCCTCCTCCTCCTCCTCCTCTTCAGATCTTCTCCTGGTGTTGGGCAGTTTTTAATTTTGCAGGCATGACAACATCAGCACCCCTCTCTGCTGTGGTGATGCACTTCATTCATAAAATTTGCCTCAGTCTTCCAGATAGATTGATGCTGGATGTCAATTACCGTATTTTTCGGACCATAAGACGCACCTAGGTTTTAGAGGTTGAAAAAAGGAAAAAAAAATATTCTGAGCCAAATGGTGTACTAAAATATTTTCCAGTGCCCATGAAATGCAGAGTGACCATTACCATAGAAATGCAGAGTGACACCATTACCATAGAAATGCAGATTGGCCATTGGCTTACCTGATGTTATCCCAGCGGCCTGCCTATTCCTATTGTCCTCAGTCCGCCATTCTCCTCCTCCCCAGCCATTCCTGGGCTCCCTGAGGGACAGCTGGCATTTCTCCCTCCTCCATCAGGCCCACAGTGGCCTGTTTTCTGTGTCGTCCAGTGACCGACACCCACGGGGGTTTGGATGTCTGTCCCCGCTCTCTCTTCCGGTGGTGGCGGCGGGGGGCAATGCGAGCGATGGCAGGGGGGGGGCGGTGCCAACAGCGGCGGGAGGGGCGATGCATTTGGTATATTCGCAACATAAGATGCAGGGACATTTTCCCCCATATTTCTGGGGGAAAAAAAGTGTGTCTTATGGTCCGAAAAATACGGTAAGTAAGAAGATTGAGAACAGGACCAAAACAATTACTGAGAGGCGTGACACAAGAGATGTGGTGTGCATTTCAGCTATTTTGTATTTTAAACTCTGCCTGGGGGACATTAAAAAGAAATAAAATAAAAGTTGGTTGGGTTTGGTGTTGAATATAAAGTATCTCACAAAAGTGAGTACACCCCTCACATTTTTGTAAATATTTTATTCTAACTTTTCATGTGACTACACTGAAGAAATGACACTTGTCTACAATGTAAAGTAGTGAGTGTACAGCTTGTATAACAGTGTAAATTTGCTGTCCCCTCAAAATAACTCAACAAACAGCCATTAATGTTTAAACTGCTGGCAACAAAAGTGAGTACACCCCTAAGTAAAAATGTAAAAATTGGGCCCAAAGTGTCAATATTCAACTATATTCGGATGAGACCAAGGTAAACTTATCTTGTTCACATGGTGTCAAGCATGTGTGGCAGCAACCAGGTGAGGAGTACAAAGAGAAGTGTGTTTTGCCTACAGTGAAGCATGGTGGTGGGAGTGTCATGATCTGGGGCCTCATCAGTGCTGCCGGCACTGGGGAGCTACAGAACATTGAGGGAACCATGAATGCCAACATGTACTGTGACATACTGAAGCAGAGCATGATCCCTTTCCTTCGGTGACTGGGCCGCAGGGCAGTATTCCAACATGATAACGACCCCAAGCACACCTCCAAGACCACCACGGCTTTGCTAAAGAAGCTGAAGGTAAAGGTAAGGAACTGGCCAAGCATGTCTCCAGACCTAAACCCTACTGAGCATCTGTGGGGCATCCTCAAACAGAAGGTGGAGGAGCGCAAAGTCTCTAACATCCACCAGCTCCGTGATGTCGTCATTGGAGGAGGGGAAGAGGACCCCAGTGGCAACCTGTAATGCTCTGGTGAACTCCATACCCAAGAGTGTTAAGGCAGTGCTGGAAAATAATGGTGGCCACACAAAATATTGACACTTTGGGCAAAATTTGGACATTTTCACTTAGGGGTGTACTTACTTTTGTTGCCAGCGGTTTAGACATTAATGGCTGTGTGTTGAGTTATTTCGAGGGGACAGAAAATTTACACTGTTATACAAGCTGTACACTCACTACTTTACATTGTAACAAAGTGTCATTTCTTCAGTGTTGTCACATGAAAAGATAGAAGAAAAGATTTACAAAAATGTGAGGGGTGTACTCACTTCTGTGAGATACTGTGTGTGTCTGAAATTTGTGTCATCAAAATCTCTTACATTGAATCAATCCTGAAGATTTGTATCCCCTGAAATATAACTTACCAATACATACTGTTTTATTTTTCCGTGTATTATGTATGTATATATTTTATTATGGAAGCTAGGCATATTCAAACTTTATTTTTTTTTGCTTGTGGCAGCCGGCAAGGCTTTCGGTGCTGCAGATTCGGTGTGCGGTTCCCCCTCGGTGTCCAGTCGGATAGTTAGCGGTACAAATTCGATGGATGGAGCATGGCCCTGGCAGGTTGCTGTTTTAGCTGAAACAGTAAATGGACACACTTTATGTGGAGGCTCCCTGATCTCACCGGAATGGGTTATGACGGCAGCACATTGCATCCACCGGTGAGTATAACATGGTAAACTAATTTTTCCATCAGGCACCAATCATTCTGCTTTTGGAAAAATCTTTCTAAAAATCAGTCATGTACATGTTTATTGATCCAATGTTCTGTCAAGTGTGCCTAATTGATCATCACTGATTGGTTTACGTCGCCAAAAAGCCCCTGTATGAGTGCTAATATCGGGCCCTTCATTCCGCTTCTGAGTCCATATGCTTATTCATTGTGGTTAGATAAAGGGGAAAAGCTGCCTATACAATACCCTAAACTCATAGTCTACCACTTGGATATTAGGAACACACATGGGGGGCAATGAACAATGCATCCACAACCAACCCCCCCCCCAGGTCGGTTGGGTCACCCGCAGTGCTCTGCGCCCCGAGACCACCCTTTTTTTAAGGCTATTAGAACTTCTGGTTATAATCACGTGTACAAAAAACACATGTAGATTAGGGGCCGGATGCATTGATAGGGGGGACGGCACCCCTGCAACGAACACCATGCAATGCACTGAGTGCTGCACAGTGCATTTTCCGCCCTGATTGGGCAAAGCCTGGTTGTTAGGGAGCAGGGCCGGGAAGCCGTCCTTAACAACCGATGAGTCATCAGCTGTCAATGGATTTCCCTGCTGACAGTTGAATAAAAAAACAAAGCGCTGTCACGTGATGACGGAAGAGGGTGGTGACGTAGCCGGGAGGCCCTACCCCCTGCCTACAGAACAACTGTCAAAGTGGGCATACAGCGAGTAGCATCCCAGGAGGCAGAGCATTTTTAATTTTTTTTTGTGGGTCGGCGGGCAGCGTGATTGACGATGGATAGACATCGAGGGACACTATTTTTTTTTTTTTTAATAAAGGACTTGTCAAAAACTGTTTCTCGTGGCTTTTACTTTTTGACACTTTTTTGGTAAATGGGTATGGGTACAATGTGGGGCAGGATCTGGGGGCCCCCTTGTTAAAGGGGGCTACCAGATTCCGATAAGCCCCCCGACAACCAGGGTTGCCGGGAAGAGGCTCTTGTCCTCATCAACATAGGGACAAGGTACTTTGGAGCGGGGGCAAAGCACCCACCCCCCTCCCAAGTTGAGAGCATGTGGCCTTGTATCGTTCAGGAGGGGGGGGGGGTGTCGTTCGCTGGTCCCCACCACTTTCCTGCCCTGCCTGGCTGCATGCTCGGATAAAGGTCTGGTATGAATTTTTGGGGGACTCCACGGCCTTTTTTTTTATTTTGGCATGGGGTTCCCCTTAGAATCCATACCAGACCCGAAGGGACTGGTATGGACTGGGAGGGGCTTGACCAAATGCCATTTCTGTTATTTTTCAATAACTGGGTGCCAGCAATTGTAACCACGAGTCATTCTTTTTTCTTCAGCATGTTTTATGCATGCTATAGATGTCCCAATTTACAGGCAGATTAAGGGAACACCACTGCCCCCCCCCCCAGCACTAGGCATAATTAAAATCACTGCTTTTGAAAAAACAATTGTTTTAAAGGAAAGAATATATTATCGATACATGTCCCCCAGGGCAGTACCCAGACCCCCATACTGCTTTTATGGCCAATTACTTGCATATAAGCCTTCAAAATGGGCACGTTTGATTTTTCCTGTTCGGCTCCCATAGACTTCAATGGGGTATGCTGTTCGGCTTAGAAAATTTCCCCTGTTTGGGAGTTCTGCTGCGAAACGAACAGAGGGGGGTGTTCGGCCCATCTCTATTCATTTGTGTGTATCACCTGAGGCCAATCACTTCAATGGGTATATGTAAGTTTTTACAACCACTTTTTATATCTGTTTTTTTGACCTTTTTAAACATTTTAGGTCTCACATGTATACATACAATTACATTCCACTTCCAAGTCTTCGATAGAGATTACTGCGACTTAGCATCACAGTAAACTCTGATGATCCTGCCTAAGTTCATACCATCGGGCTTCTGTACATACAGTCCATTCATAGAGAACAAATAATGAACAAGTTGTATTTCATTCAACTCATTTATACATGTTATGTTCTGTTTTATTTCTGCAGTCCTATCCGGGTATCGAATTATAAAGTATATTTGGGCATGTACCAGCTGAATGTGATCAGCTCTCATACAGTTCTTGCCAATGTAAGCTCTATCATTGTCAATAATAATTATATAACCATTGGAGGCCGTGGAGACATTGCCCTGGTACGACTGGCCACAGCCGTCAACTATACTGAGTTCATCATGCCAATCTGTCTGCCATCTTCCACCACCACCTTCCCCTGTGGTACGGAGTGCTGGGTGACCGGCTGGGGTGCAAGATATTCTGGAGGTGAGTCCATGCAATGATAAACAAAAGTGGCTTCACTCATTTTTCAATACAAGTGAGCCAGACCTGTTTCTTACACAAAATACATCATGTTAATTAACTATGGGCAAATCTATCTGGGTTATATTTGCAAGTGGTTTCTCGAGTCCTGCCTTAAATCCATCAAACCTAAACTTAGCATCCTATTGAAGTCTATAGTGGGAGGGTAAATCTTGACTCTAAATACTAAAATCTGGCTATAATCCAAGTTAATAGGCAAGCTATTTTCAAAAACAGACATGGAGAGGCAAACAAGACCGTAGTAGATATTTAATGAAGCAAAAAAAAAAGAATACCATACTGCGGGGAGAGGGTCCTTTTAATGCAACTTTAAGGGGGATATAAAAGAAAACATCATTTTTTTTTTCAAATTAAAGCTTGGGAGTAGTGATGGGTTTCAGGTTTGGGTTTAACATAAGACCGACAAGAACCAAAGACATTTGCAGTTAATGAACTAATCCGGCCATTTGCTACAATAGCGACCAATCCCCACATTGCAATTCCTTACCTCTCAACTGTGGTCATGTGGCTTGAAAGGGCCAATAATAAGGGTTTTCATATGGTTCAGCCCCTTCCTATAAAATGCAAGGTTCCCAGCAGCCATTTGTCAGTGCATGTTGGAGAGACCTGGAATAGATAGGGAATACTGACCGAGTGTTTGCAGAAAGATATAGTTGCCGTTTTACTACACATGCTGAACTGCGCTACACCCAGTTCTATATTGTGCCACGTTAAAGTGAATTGCATTACATAGTGTGTACCTCAAATTGCTACATTGCTGTCAGTTAGGCCGCGTACACACGGGCGGACTGTTCGCCCAACTTTGTCCGCTGAACAGGGTTTGCGCGGACAGTCCGCTCGTGTGTGGGGCTTCAGCGGACAGTTTCAGCGGACAGTTGGACGAACAAGGTTTTTCGGAAATTCCGAAAAACTGTCCGCTGAAACCTTGTTTCAGCGAACAGTCCGCTCGTGTGTAGGCTTGTTCGACAAACTAAGTCCCGCGCATGCTCAGAACGGATTTCCACGTCGGAAAGTTGCATTGAAGTGTATTGTACGTCGAAATTTTCGTCCCGTCGTACGTGTCGAAACGTCATCGCGCACGGTTTCAGCAAACTGTTCGTTCGTCGTGTGTGGGCTTGTCCGCCCATGCTAAGTTTGAGCGGACTGTCCGCCCAAACTGTTGGACGGACAAAGTTGGGCGAACAGTCCGCGCGTGTGTACGCGGCCTTACAGTGTGGTGGACTGCATATTATTGTGTACCCCCTCTGCATAGATCCAACATTATTTTCTAGGACTAACATTTTGTGTATACCAACAACTTCAGTTGCTGTTTAGCTGCTTGGCCCCCTTGCAGTTTCCTTTTTTCTTTTTTGGTATCTTATTGTTTTTTTTTTCACATTTTCATGTCTTTTTTACTTGCAGTTAGGCTAGGTTTTTGGTTTAAGGATTTAGGGTTGGGATTTAGTGATTTGGGTTTTATTTTCTCAAGAGTGGTATATTTTATTCTGATATAATTTTACTAAATTTTTTTTTTTTTTTGGTTTCAAAAAAGGGTTTATTGAAGTTAAGAACAGTACAGGAATAAAGAAAAGGTTGACAAAATGCCCCAACTGGGGACGGTACAGCAAGCATTTCACTACTACATACAGATAGTGTATCCCTTGAGGGAGGGCATTAAAACAAGCATGAGCCTTTACACTTTGAGCCGGGGCTGAGAGACTCTATACACAAGTCATAGGTGTTGTTGAATGAAAGGGAGGAGCTGATGAAATCTGGTCCTAATCCACACCCTAATCAGTCCGCACACCCCAAATGGGATCCTGCTGTGCACGGATTGATCGGGCGATGAACACCCAGGAAGAGCAAGGCATATGGATCCAGTCGAGCCAGTCCCCTGATCTGGCTGTTCGACCCCCGTGGGGGCAAGCAGCCTGTGGTGACTCTGATATCAACAACCATCCAATAGTCAGGGGTATATGAGGCACCCAAGCAGGGGCATGACCTCCAAAACTTGCAAAAGCCAAACTATGAAACCAGGCTATCATTTTACTGGCCTGTTCAGGCTGTACCATTGAAAGGTTGGGGGATAGTTTATAACTGAGCCTGAGGAAAGATGATAGTGGAAGAGAGAGAAGGAGAAGAGGGAGAATAAGAGGAGCGAAGTGGAGTAAGAGAGGGAGGGGAGGAAGGGAAGGGAGGTGTAGGAACCCTCACGGAGCAGAGGGGGATCTGAAGAGATCCCAAACTCAAAAGGAGTTACTAACATGCCTACTTGTTAGGGGAGTGAAGGGATTCCTATATGCTTAACTCAGGGCTCCCAGATGAGTCTGAATTTTTCAGAAGTGTCCAGAATAGTGTTTGAAATCTTCTCCTGTGACATTATCCAAGAAATCTTGTGTTTGGCCTGGCGAAAGGAAACCGAGGGAGACTTCCAGAAGTGGGCCAGAGTAATCTTGGCCCCCAGGAGAATAAAGAGGATGAGAGAACAGGTCAATTTGGGCACCTTTGGGATTTTGTTATTAAGGAGGGCTATGGTAGGGTCTTGTTTCACCGTGTGGTTTTGCGGATGAGATTAAATATTATGTTCCAGTACCCTCTCGGGCATTCCCATAGGGTATGGAGGAGAGAACCTATAAGGCTACATCCTCTGAAGCAGAGGGGAGAGGACTACGGGTAGAATTTGATAAGGCGGGTGGGAACTAGAAACCAGCGGGAGATAACCTTGAGGTCTGCTTCCACGAGGGAAGTGTTCAGGATATCCTTGTATGATCGGGGAAGTTAGTGTGCCAGGTATCCAGGTCCCATTCAACAGAATGGGACCTGGACACCTAGCGCTGAATAGATAAGGGAGATTCCTCCCCTAACGCCCATGGCCGAGGAACACCAGAGTTCATAATGAGTGAACGAGTGACCGATAGTGGGTTGGCCACGCTTTTCCAGAAGGTTTCAGACAAGCACATGTCCAATTTAGACAAGCAGTATTTGAGTGAGATGGGGCTGTTGTTATTAAAATATTGCCCTATTCTGTAGAGGCCTTTGTTGAGCCACCATCCAAAAGCCTTGATATTTAGACCTGGGGGAAATTGGGGATTGTGGAAGATGTGTGAAAGAGGGTGCTAAGGTGAGACCAGGGGAGTTTTTTTATGTAGAGTGTCACATAAGGCCATTGAATGGGATAGTGTGAGTGCTAGGATCAGGGGTCTTTCTTTATGTGGTCTCCAGACCAAGTAGTCTAAGGTGTGATTGGGGGTTGCCTGTCTTTATATGTCCATCCAATCCGGTTTTGGGTCTTTAGAATAGATGGCCGAGAATTGGCAAAGTTGTGCAGCTTGATAATACCACCATATGTTAGGAAGACGCAGTAAGTTTTTTTTTTTCATGTTCAGTAGTGTGAACTTGTTTTAACACAGAAAAAACTGCCTTTTTTTTAGAAACATATCACTGCATAATAGTGCAGTATAGTTTAGTGCACCCAAATCACCACATTGTTAATTTCCCTAATATCATAGTTGCTAAAAAGGTTAGGTAACCCCCTGTATTCATAATGTCAGGCAGGTCTAAAGGGAGATGCAAAGGTAATGCATGTGTGCTAGAAGGGGCGATCAGGTTCTGCACCTGCAAATTAAAAGATTGCTCCAAAATCACATGATTCACTCTATAAAGTGTGGACCACAAAGACTATTGGATGTTCATGCCTGGCCACTGGATTGAACACAGTACTTTCTCATTTTTATTTCTCAATAAAACCTGCTTGGTCTTTCCATCTGAATGTGCAGTCTAGTAGAATACTTTACATACTGTGCATCAAGTCTGTACAATATTTCTGTCTGTTTTCTGTTAAATAATGTATTCTAATTTCAACGTATTGATAGAAACAAGCCTTATGCATCTCTCTAAAGGTTAGCTTACTATACCTGCTAACAATACTGTGCACTGAGTCTGTACAATATTTGTGTCTGTTCCTAGTGAAATATTACCCTCTAATTTTGATTTCTAGATTAAAATATGCTTTGTCTCATCCTCTTAAACTACAGCCTACTAAAGCTGCTTACATAGTATGCATGGTTCTTTATAATACATCTGGTTATTGTCTCTGAAATAGTACTTATTTTTAATTCATGATAAAATCTGCCTGTTTTATCCCAACTAATTTGTAGACATGTGCAAACTGAAATATTTTGTTTCGGGAATTTAGTTTTCGTCCCATAAAATAAAATTATTTAGTTTCTTCCGAAATTCATTTTTATTTATTTTGTTTTATTAAAAAATGCATTAGTCAGAAAATCTGAATAAATTAAGGTCAAATCTGTCATTGAAGGCTCATGGTGTCTGGCGAAAGTTCTAAGAAGATTTGACAAAGCAGCTAAACTGTACGACGCCCCAATCGTACATTTCCAGTCGAATGCTCCGCCTACAAGCTATAGTAGAATTCTAATGTTGCACGACACTAGTAATAATTATATTTATTAATTATTATTACTAGTCAACCAACATTAGAATTCTTCTATAGCCTATGGGTGGAGCATTTCACCATAAATGTCCGCTTGCGGCGATTGTATGTTTTTAGCTGCTTTGTCGAATCTTCATGTCTCTATAATGTTGAATCTTTTCTCTCTGTCAAATAATTTTGGACTGATAGAGTTAGGTTAGGCACATTCAAACGCAGGTTCAATAGACACAGATCGCTATTGTCACCTTCATGTTGAATCTTCTATCTATACTGTTGTCGCAACGAAATTAAAATAAAGCATGTTTTATGTTGGATCTTTTGGATTTCAGATTCTGCACGTTCATTATCGTTTGTTAAAATGAATGTGAAAATACCTGAAAATTCAGATGAAAATGCATTCGGATGAAAACGAATGCACGTGTCTACTAATTTGTAACCTAACAAAGCTGCTTGCATACTGTCCACTGACTGCACAATATTTATCACTATTGTCTGTAAAATAATACACTCCAATATTTATTTCTTGATTAAACCTGCCTGGTCTTTCTCTCCTAAACTATGGCCTACTAAATCTGCTTACATAGAGTTTTTTTTGTTTTTTTTTCATAATATTTTATTAAAGCGGAGTTCCACCCATTTAAAAGTCAGCAGCTACAAAGAGTGTAGCTGCTGACTTTTAATAATTGAATACTCACCTGTCCCACGGTCCAGCGATGTGGGCAAACAAAGCCCTGCTCTTCTCCCCCTCCTTTTTGTGGTGCATCGTTACTGTGGGTGCCTGGCTGTGGCTTCACAGCCGGGCACGCACTGTGCATGCGTGAGCCACTCTGCGCGCTGTGATTGGCCGGTCAATTGTCCGGAACCTGTGATGTGTCCCAGAAGATTGCTGGGAATGAGGGGGGAGAGGTGAACTTCCTTCTGGTGCCATGGAGCCCCGGGAGGAAGTGGGAGCGGGATGCCTCTAAAAAGAGGGTATCCACTCCCCCCCCCCCCAAAAAAAAATGACATGCCAAATGTGGCATGTCAGGGGGTCACCATCACTTAAAGAAAAAGTTAAATTTTTGGGTGGAACTTCGCTTTAAGGATATTCAGATAGAGAGAGGCAGATGAACATAAATGACATGGGCCCAATGGCCTAAGGGTTTACATGAATTCCATAACCATAACAGTGATCAAACATTTTAACCAAATGTAAGGCTATTGTAGAGCAAAAAATAGATGACTTAAATATATTAGAGAGTTGCAAATGATATAAAGTGAAAATGAGTTTTATGTCTCAGAGACCAAGGAGGTCTGGACCTTAAGAGAAGTCAAATCCAAGTTAGAATTGACTATGGTGTGAGTTGAGCTGTCTTCTTGACATAAGGTTGATTGATTAGGTATGTTGCTATAGGGTAATGGGGGGTAGAGTTTTCGGTATGGTGGATATCATAGGGTGAAAGTTACTTATATGTAGGAGTAATTTCCAAGCTGACAGTCTTGCTGGCCACCTTGGTTAACTCATTTAGATGTGAGGGGCAGGTATGTGAGGACAGGGGGGGTCTAAAGGGGGGGGGGGAGGGTGAGGGGGGGATAGCTTAGTAAGGAGTGGAGAGATGGAAAAGAGAACAAGAATGGGGATAAAAGGGGAATAGGCCGAGACGGGGGGGGGGGGGGCGAGTGCCTCCGACCTAACCCTGGTCTTCAGTCCATCCATTCTCGGTTCTTCTGGGAACTTTATGTAAAAGCAGGCAGTATAAGCTTGTCAAATGTACAGAGAGTTAAACCAGCTCAGTTAGTGTATGAGCACATGGTTTGGGTGTATTCAGAGGTAGTTTTGAAGTGAGACCAACAAGCCCAGTGGGAGTAGTGTTTAGAGATGTTGTCATGGGAAATGGCTATGAGCTCCACCATTTCAGCAATTCTGTTGATTGTCAGAAACCATTCTTTAGTTGAGGGGGCACGAGTTTTACCCTGCAATACCAATATACATAACTCGCTAGGGATTTAAAGTAGGCTGTGGTGTAGGAGAAGTTGAGCAGGGGAAAAATTCAAAGCGAGGGTGGAGACCTTTGAGGTTATGTCATGGACTTCACTCCAGAACTTTTGGATAGTGGGACATGACCACCAGATGTGTATAAGAGAGCCTGGTTCGGAGTTACATATCCAGCATAAGTTGGATACTGATGGTGCAAATTTGTGGCTAGAGGTTGGGACTCTGTACCAGCGAGGGAGGACCTTATAGCCATTTTCTTGAGCTGACACATTTACTGAGCCCTTAAGAATGTTTTCAATTATTTGTTCCCATTGTTCTTCCATGAGATCTAGGGAGAGTTCTTTCTCACAGAATTGACATGTCTTGTTTTTCATGGGATCTTTGGAAAAGAGTAAATGGTTGAGACTAGATGTCTTTGTGGGGTGGTTTCAAAGCATAATGATTCTATGGGGGGGTAAGTTGACGGGTCCATTGAGGATTTTGGCTCGGATCTAGGTAAAAGTGCTGCAATTGGAGGTAGGTCTACAGTGGGGGCGATTTATCATTTGTGCAGCAAGATCTTCATGGTTCCAAAATGTGCCTTTTTGGAAGAAGTGCTTGGCTATAATATATTTATGTGGCCATGAGTTAGATAGAAATTGTATGGACATCCCTGGTGTAAAATCGGGGTTGAGACGGAGTGGAGTCAGGGGACCTGGTATAGATGAAAGAGAGTATTTGTTACTCATTTTGTGAAAATAGCGTAAGGTGGGGCCTATAAGCAAGTATATGGTGGATGTGGTTGGAACATGTTTGGTGGGTAGTCTAGGCGCTGTACCTATGGGCATAGCGGCTAGGGATTCTTACAGTGTAACCCACTGCTTTGTGACTATATGAATGTTCCAGTTCTTTATTCTAGTAAGGAGACAGACCCTGTGGTAGTTGCATAGCTCAGGGAGGCCTACTTTTTGTTTGGCAAGAGTCAAGTGTTCATATTTGATGCGTGGACTTTTATTGTGCCAGAGAAATTTTGTGCAGATGGCTTTGTATGTAGAAAAGAATAAAGGAGGAGTAGATGGGAATGGCCAGCATGATATAAAGGATTCTAGTTAGGATGTAAATTTTTAATATTGCCGCTTTTATAAACCAGGAAAAGGAAGGGATATTTCACTTTTGTAAGTCTTTTTTTATAGATGCCAAAAATTGGTGCAAAGTTCAGTGAGTATAAATTGGAAAGGCAGGCTGGAAGTTGGATACCTAGATATGGGATTGCCTTGGTTTTCCAGATGAATCGGAAATTGTTTCGAAATCGGGATACTGTTTCTGTTGATAGGGAGCTGTTTAAGGCATAAGATTTTTCAAAGTTAATTTTGAGGTTGGAGATGTGTTGAAAGTGAACGAAGTCTCCCAGTAGGTTTGGGGTCAGATAAAAATAATAAAATGTCATCTGCAAAGGCTGTAATTTTCAAGTCATGTCTAGAGACCAAAAGTCCTCTGTTGTTTGTGTTGTCTGGGAGATGGTTGAGAAAAGGTTCTAGAGTGAGAACTTAAAGCGGAGTTCCACCCAAAAATGGAACTTCTGCTTTTCCGTTTTTTCCCCCCCCTCCGATGTCACATTTGGCACCTTTCAGGGGGGAGGGGGAGCAGATGCCTGTATTATACAGATATTTTCTCTCACTTCCAGTGATAGATTTCTGCACATTCTGCAGCAATATACTCCATGCCCGGACCCTCCTCCACCCCCCGCTGCCTTCTAGAAGACATACAGGTCCCAGAAGACCACAGGGACCAGAGAGGACGTGCAGCACGACTCGCACATGAGCAGTAGGAAACCAGGCTACAGGGTTGCAACATTCACTTCTGTCAAGTCAATCGGGTCAGCAGGAACATCAGTGATACAGGGGGAGGCTGCCTGTAACACTCCCTGTAACAATCAACTGTGCAAACACGGGGGACACTGATATCTCCCCCCCTGACAGTCCCTCTACCTGTAGCCCAGCTAAATTTAAGAAAGCTAAAGGAGGAGGATTCTGATATGGAGGAAAACGCTGTGTCAATGACAAATATGAAAGATATGCTGATCTCTTTGAGAGACTCCCTGCACATTGATATCCTCCTGAAACCTATAAATGCTTCTGTACACGATCTGCAGCAAAGAAAGACACATACAGAGCACAAAATGGAGGATGCCTTCTCACAATAATCTAATGGATGAATATAAAGATCAACATACCGAGAATGGGGGCAAAGCTGGCGAATATGGAAGATCGTTCCTGCAGGAACAGTATTAAATTCTGCGGTATTCCAGAATCCATTTCGCCCGCTGAATTAAAAGGTTTCTTACGTCAAATGCTACAAACGCTAGTGCCTGATGTGACTGACATAGATCTGATAATCGGCAGAGCGCATAGATTGGCCAAACCAAGACGTATGAGCTAGAATACATTACTATCACATCAAAGAGGATGCTATGTATGCCATTATTTGCCATAATTTGCAGGCATTGCTCTGTATACAGATCTATCCCAAGCTACTATACAACACAGGAAAAAAACTCCTTACTATAACGAAGGCCCTAAGAAACCACAACATCACCTACAGATGGGGGACCCCATCAAAACTAACGGTGACACACCTAGAAAAAACAGATAACATATTCTCCTTGGAATCTGGCCTCTGATTTCCTAAAGAATGGTGAATTCTCCTGGCAGACATAGTTGCAGAAGAACGATGTGAGCCAACAAAACTTTGGAAGGAATGGTCATAAATCTTTTTCCAGGAAATTTAACATATAAGTACCTCACTTATTTCCACTAAAAGCGGTCTTTGGAGCCTTACATCCCACTAGAAACCCAGGACCAAATTCCTTTTCGCCATGTAGGCGTGGGTTGATTGCCCTCAGATGACAAACAGTCTACACTGCCTCTGGATTCCGGGGCAGGCTCCGGGCTCCTTTTTACATTCTTATTGTTTTCTCTTTTTGTTGTCCTCATCTGCTATATCCAGGTGATTGGCTACATGCGCTACTCACCATTAGGGATGGGCCGAACACCCCCCCCCCCGTTCGGTTCGCACCAGAACAGGCAAATAATGCGCTCGAACACCGTTAACGTCTATGGGACATGAACATGAAAATTCAAATTTTAAAGGCTTATATGCATGGTATTGTCTTAAAAAGTGTTTGGGGACCCGGGTCCTGCCCTAGGGGACATGTACCAATGCAAAAAAAAAGTTTTAAAAACGGCCGTTTTGGTGTTCTCATAAACTCTGTTGCATTTTCTTCGCAGGATGTTATCACAGACCCTAATGGGTGGTATATTATTTTAGTCTGTACCATGAATGATATTATGCATACAATTGTATCAGTGTACGCTCCCAACCAAGGACAAATAACATTTTTGAGAAATCTTCTTAAAAAAGTGAAATTCCTAAGTAAGGGAAACCTCCTCTTGTTAGGAGACTTTAACTCAGTGACAGACTCTAAATTAGACTGCTCCCCTCCTAAATGACATCATAAATCAACCACAATACATAACTAATCTTTTTATGATGTCTGGAGATGTCACCATCTGGATGGAAAGGATTTTACATTCTTTTCTAACCCGCATAGATCTTATTCTAGAATAGATTTAATACTCACAGATTTACCCTCCCTATATAAAGCAAAATTAACAACTATAGACACCATCACCTGGTCAGACCACACTCCCATAACAATTTAACTGGAAGAACAATTCCATGTGACTCCCACAATTCTATGGCAAAATAATACACATATTTTTAACCACATGGCTCACCGAGAGAAAGTTAGGAAACAACTAGAGGAATTTTTCCATGTTAATGCCATAGCGGAAATTCTGTCCTCTATTACCTGCTGTGCCCACAAGGCCTATATCAGAGGCCTACTGTTGAAAATCGCAGCAAGGGGAAAAAAAAAGTGCAGGCGACTAAATCCCTCTTAGCTAAAAATACAAAAACTGGAAATGCAAAACAAAAAAGCCATGACCAAGGCTTTAATAGAGGAATTACATAATTGTAGATCGGAACTCAAACAAATACTTATATATGACCATGAGAAAGGCCTTAAATGCTTAAAAGCTTAATTTTACTCCTTTAGAAATAAGGTACTGGGTAAGCTAAGGTACTACTAGCCCAACAAATCAAAGCAAAGCAAGCAAAAACAAGAATAGCCCATCTAACTAACCCTAAAACAGGTGCAACGTTATCTCACCTTAAGGATATAGCAAATACGTTTAAGGAGTACTACAGTGTTCTTTACAACCTTAATTTGGACCTGCATCCTTCTCAACCCTCTACAAAAAGTATTACTAAATTTGTAGATTTGGTTAAACTTTCTGCTCTTGATCCTGAGGTGTTAGAACGCCTTAATGATCAGTTCTCTGCTGAGGAAATCAAAAAAGTTCTCAAATCCCTGGTATTGAATAAATCCCCAGGACCAGATGGTTCATCAGCAAAGTACTACCTTAACTTCTCTGATACCCTTGTTCCACATTTATTAAAATTATTCACTATAGCGGCATCCTCTGGCATCCTCTGGCTTATTACCCGCTTAGCGCTTTGGTGGTCACATTGCCCAAACCAGGGCAGGACCCCATCATACCACATAACTTTAGGCCAATATCTCTCCTTAACACGGACTTCAAGGTCTACGCAAAGGTTAGTGCTAATATAATGGCTGAAGTAACACCATCTTTATTAGCCCCTGATCAAGTGGGATTTGTCAAAAGTCGTGAGGCATCCAATGGCACCTGCATAATTCAAAATTTGCTCCGCCTAGCTGAAAGTCGCAAACTGCCTACTGCCTTTATAGCTCTAGACGTTGAAAAAGCCTTTCAATAGAGTACATTGGGGGTATCTACAAGCTACTCTGACAAAATTTGGCTTCAGCAGTTTTATCCTCTCAGCCATTTTAGCGTTATACACAAATCCATCGGCACACGTTTTTACCTCCTCTGTGCTCTCCGATGCCTTTTACATCACAAATGGCATAAGGCAGGGTTGTCCCCTTTCTCCATTGATCTTCATATTAGTTATGGAAACTTTTGCAGCTGCCATTAGGGACTCCCCGTCTATAAAAGACATTCCAATAGCTGGCAAATGCCATAAAATAGGAGTATTCGCAGACGACGTCATATTGACACTTTCTGATGTTGAGTCTTCCTTGCCTGGGGTGTGTGTGACGAATGAGCTTTCAGCGCTATTTCTTACTATAAAATTAATGTATCCAAATGCCAGGTCCTTACAACTAACCTTAGTCACAAAATAGGTACAAAAATGAAACATTATTTCCTTGTAATTGGGATAACGATAAAATCCAATACCTAGGGATATATCTAACCGCTAAATCTAGCTACATCTATGATGCTAATTATAAATAATTGCTACATTCTGTTTAGGCTGAACTTAAAATGGTTATTTTACCAAAAATTCTGTACATCTTTAGGACGGTACCAATATCCTTGCCAGACCTTTTTTTTTGTTTTTTTTTGGTTTAACAAACTCAAAACCTTAATTCGATCTTTTGTTTGGAAAGGAAGTAGAGCAAGAATAGCTTTTTCTAGCCTCATAAAGCACAGATCGAAAGGAGGGGTCCCAGTAATTAAAGATTACTACAGAGCGATTCTTTTAGAACAGATAAAAGCGTGGTTTGACCCACCTCCAGTAAAGCAATGGGTTCTATTAGAACAAAATTTGGTACAGAAAGATAACCTTCAGGCTTTATTAGTAGCAGCCAAAAAGTGAATCAATGAGATCTATGGTTTCGGAAATATGACCGTTTCAAGTTGAGCTCCAATTGAACCAACTTTTGAACTTTGAACTCCCATTACTGGGAAACCTTCCATACTGGGGTACCATCGAGTTGCGGGTGGACCCCCCACCTCGGCACCCCCCCCCCTGAGAGGGGGGGGTGCCGAGGTGGGGGGGTCATGCCAGACAGATCTCTGGCCAGCTAGAAGCAAAATGTGATCAAAGTGACTGTCATTGAGCTCCTGTTTCTGGGGAACCACGTGGTGAAAACCAGCCAAAACTTTGCACACTTGCAGGGGAGACTCTTTAGCACCTATGGTGCAAATTTGGAGCCCCAATAACCTAAGGCTGAAATGTACTGACTTCCCAAAAACGGTACCCCAGGACATCAAATTTTAGCATTGGTTCCTATGTGAAAACTGGCCATGTTTGGGACCCGATTGCTCCCCCGTTTTAGGTCCCACGGGCCCCAAACTTTGCATGCATACTTACCAGACCATCCATCTATCGCCTCTTCTCTTAAGGTGTGGACAGGACTTCTAGACAAAAGTCAGGAGCTCATTCACATACCCCTATGTGATATACCACGTCAATCTTTTGAATTCGTAATACCTTTCGGTTAAATCATGGCTAGACGCCGGTTACTCTACCCTACAGGAGATCCCAGAAGCAATCAAACACAAAGATATAGTAAAATGAAGAACTGCGCTGGAAGAAAAAAACTAAAACACCCTAAAAAAAGCTGAAACACAACGTGGGATACACAGGTGGAAACACAAATGGAAAACAAAAAATGGTTGCACTCTATACCTAATACCTAGAATTAGGGATAAATGATTCAAAAAGGACTAATATGGTCTCCAACACTCAACAGTAGACTAAAGGCCCGTACACACGGTCGGACTTTTTGACAACAAACATGCAAATTAGCTGTTTTGGAGCAACATCCGACTGTGTGTACGCTCCATCGGACAAACTTTTTTGGTTTTCATCGGACTTTTGTTGGCTGTGCGAACGGACAAACTTTCTGGCAACAAAAGTCCGATGGAGCAAAGTCCGACCGTGTGTATGCAAAAGCATCGGACTTTTGTACAAGGTACAAACACGCATGCTCAGCACCAATGCAAACGATCGAACTACAATACAGAAGTTGACCAAAGGTGGCGCTGGAGTCATTGAACGTCCCTCTTTTGAAGTGGCGTCAGTACGTTGTGACGTCACTACGTTCGTGTTTGTTGTCAAAAAGTCCGATCGTGTGTATGCAATACAAACTTGTGGACCACGCCCTTTGTACAAAAGTCCACGGGAAAGTTTGTACAAAGTCCGATCGTGTGTATGGGGCTTTATAATATTCGGTGACAAGAAATAAAAGTCCCAAATTTGGTTAATTAATTTTCGGTGAAGCAATCTTCAGTATCAGTTAGTGGAGATAACGACTTGTGATCAATTCCAAAAGTTGTGACGTTTCTTGCAAACCCACCACCATAAGAAATGTGCACTTACCAGATGCACAGACAAATAATGTCTGTGGCTAACACCCAGCCAGGGCTTTTTCCTCAGTGGTGTTTCAATCCTAGACCGATCCCCGCATCAAATGGGGGAATCCTTCGGACCAGACCTCCTCAACCCGTGTGCAACTAGATGAGCGGTGGATCACACGTGGTGTCTCCGCAGCTACTTCTGGGCGTGGGGGCGGGGGGCCCCCGGAAGTAGCTGCAAAGACACCACGTGTGATCCGCCACTCATCTAGTTGCACACAAGTTTCCACTGGAGCTGTTGGGTCTATTGAGGAGGTCTGGTCCGGAGGATTCCCCCAATTGTTGCAGTGATCGGTCCAGGATTGGAACACCACTAAAGAAAAGGCCCTGGCTGGGTGTTAGCCACAGGCATTATTTGTCTGTGCATCTGGTAAGTGCTCATTTCTTATGGTGGTGGGTTTGCAAGAAACGTCACAACTTTTGGAATTGATCACAAGTCGTTATCTCCACTAACTGATAAAGATTGCTTCACCGAAATTTATTTAACCAACTTTGGGACTTTTATTTACCGTCACCAATTTTTTTGACATTTATTTCTTCTTTTAGTTTATCACTAATTCTAGGTATTAGGTATAGAGCGCAACCATTTTTTGTTTTCCAAACACAAAGATAGGTTTAAGATGTTCCAGATTCATCTTCTCATACATTCTCTACCTTCTGATAGCATAGCTCTGGATAAAAGAATATGGGAATTTTATCACAGAGATTCTATCCAAAAAAGAGGCATCCCTGTTTCAATCCAATACTCCAATAAAGCAAACACCAACTATACTGAAATGAGAACAGGATTTAGGTAGATCATATTCGGAACAAGAATGGTCCCAAGCAATCAGATCCAGCCTAGGGGCTTCACATTGTGTATTACACCGGGAAAATATTTATAAGATACTCTATAGATGGTACCTGACGCCAGTCTAAAAATCTATAAAGAACACTCCCCAGATTGCTGTCTTAATTGCAGGCAATCTGGGAACCTGTTGCATATACTCTGTTACTAAAAATCAATAACCAGCTTTTGGAAGTCTGCCTTCCAACTGATCTTGTCTGTTACTGGGATCATAACCCGTCACTCGCCGGCATTGGCACTGCTAGGACTCTCTATAGAGAACTTTATTACTAACTTTAGAACAGTAGTTCTACATATTGTAATAGCAGCTGGATTGTCCATAATGTGTCAGTGGAAAAAATATATAGTGCCCACGCGCACAGAAGTCATCTCTAGGGGGAATTTACATTGCTCATATGAACACTCATATGCTAGTATCCACGACAATAGGGACGTCTTCAAGGGGAAATGGGAAGTGTGGATCAAAACCTACAACTTAACCAATATCCTCTGACCACTTAGTATATATTGTCAGGTAACTGAAAAGCATTTAACCTGAAGGTAGCAAGTGAGGACTATTAGTTCTTAGTTAATAGTTACTACTGTTATATTATTGTTGTTACTTATTTCCTTCTTTATGTTTTTCTTTTGTTTCTTCTTTTGTTTTATGTCTGTTGTTCTCTATACGGGCAAGTTATGTACTTCTGGGTAAGATTATTTCTATTTTATTAAGGTCTTCTAAATTACAGGTTTATGTGCAAGATAAGCAAATATACTTTATAGCTAAGCTGTAACCTCTATGAACCTGAGGCCGCGTACACACGAGAGGATTGTCCGCCCAACTAAGTTCGTCAGACAATCCGACAGACAGTCCGTCCAACTTTTGAATGAACGGACTTGACCACACACGACGAACAGACAGTCCGCTGAAAGCTTGCGCGATGACGTGTACAGCACGTACGACGGGACTAGAAATACGACGTCCAATACACTGCAATGCAACTTTCGCCGTGTAAATCCTTTCTGAGCATGCGCCATACTTAGTGCGTCCAACTTGCCTACTCACGAGCGGACTGTCCGCTGAAACCAAGTTTGGACGGACAAAATTACGGAAATTCCGTAAGACTTGGTTCGCCAGACTGTCCGCTGAAAAAGTCCGCTGAAGCCCACACACGAGCGGATTGTCCGCTGAAACACGTTTCAGCGGACTAAGTTGGGCGGACAATCCTCTCGTGTGTACGCGGCCTGAGGGTAAAATTACTACTATTACTATTGTACATAGCTTCTGTATATTATTTACCCCTTAAAGTGCACCACCTTCACATGAAGGACATAACCTATAATGCCGCGTGCACACGATCGGACTTTCCGGCAGACTTGGTCCGGCGGACCGGAATCCCTCGGACAATTCGATCGTGTGTGGGGCTCCAGCGGACTTTTCTTTCCCAAAAGTCAGACGGACCTAGAAATAAAACATGTTTCAAATCTTTCCAACGGACTCGAGTCCGATAGAAAAATACGGTCGTCTGTGTGCTAGTCCGACAGACAAAAACTGACGCTAGGGCTGCTATTGGCTACTGGCTATGAACTTCCTTATTCTAGTCCAGTCGTACGTCATCACGTTCGATCCCGTCGGACTTTTGTAGTGATCGTGTGTGTGTGGGCAAGTCCGTTCGTTTGAAAGTCTGGCGGGCCTCCTCTGCAAAGTCTATCGGAAAGACTGTCGGACCTAGTCCGTCGAAAAGTCTGATTGTGTGTGTATGCGGCATAAGAGACTAACTTGTTACTTGAGATTGTCTAGACATATTGCAACTATGTAAATGTATGACCTTGTACCCGTTTAAAACCAATAAAAATTTCAAATGGAAAAAAATAAATAAATGAATGGCACTGCTGTTTGTTTGCAAAAAGAATGCACATTTCTTGTGCATTAAGAGAAACCATGCAATTTTAAGTGCAATCTCACAATGCACAGATGTGAATAAGATGAGCATAAATGTGATCAGTCTATGTATAGCCTTGCCAAGAATGACCTTTAAACACCTTCTTGTCTATGTTTTATCACCAGGGAGTTCAGTGCCATATGGGACCCTCCAGGAGGTCATGGTTCCCCTAATAGACCGCAATACATGTCAAAGAATGTATTACAATGGAGGAGGTAGCATCACTATCCAGTATGATCAGATCTGTGCCGGCTACAAGAATGGTGGAAAGGACTCCTGCCAGGTGAGTGACACCTTAAGGCCCCATACACACTATTCCATTTTCTACGGATTTTTGTCTTCAGATTTACTAAAACCAAAAAAATCTGCAGAAAATCTAATAGCGTGTATGGGGGGCTTTAGGATCTCTTCACAGGAAAGGAAAGCAATGCATGACATCAGTTATAAACTTATACTAAAGTCTATTTATTTTTTTTATTTTTTTACATTCAATTGTTCTTAGACCCCATACACACTATTAGATTTTCTGCAGATTTTTGTCTTCAGATTTTCCAAAACCATATAATATGAGGTCAAACCTTAAGACTGGCCATAGACCTATAGATTATCTGCAGATTTTCTATGGTCAGATGGAAAAAGTGCAACAGATTCCTCCATCTACGCTGAACTGTGTGAATGGAAGAATCTCCCACTGGCCCAAGCTTCCATATGTTGCTAGTCGGCCCCGCTGGTACTCACAATACCTGAACATTCTGTTTGGGTGCAGGCATTGTTTAGGTTGAGAGCCAGTGGGGCCGACTAGCAAGATACTGAAACCTGGCCCGGTGGGAGATCCCACCATCCACACAGTTTAGCGAACATGGAGAAATCTGTTGCACTTTTTCCATCTAACCATAGAAAATCTGCAGATAATCTATAGGTGTATGGCCAGCTTAAGAGTTTCAATGTGTATGCAATCAGGCCGGCCCTCCCACTACTCTACATGGTTTTGGTAAATCTGTAGACAAAAATCTGCAGAAAATTGAATAGTGTGTATGGGGTCTTAGCCTATTAACTCCCATAGGCAAATGTCTTTCACTATTACTCACGTTTTACAAACATTATGGGAATTATTCATTACTCTTGCATGAATGTTGCAATAGATTGGACCTTATACTAAAATAGATTTAGCTTGAGTTCAGCTCTAATTCATACAGTATATATATCTCTATATCTCTATCTCTATATATCTCTATCTCTATCTACAGTCTGGTTGGAAAGTTTGGCCACCCCAGGTAAAAATGTATATTAATGTTCATAACAAAGCCAAGGAAAGATGGAAAAATCTCTCAAATTACAGATTAGACATTCTTATAATATGTCAAAAAAAGTTCGATTTTATTTCCATCATTTACACTTTCAAAATTACAGAAAACAAAAAAATGGCATCTGCAAATGTTTGGGCACCCTGCAGAGTTAATATCTTGTACTGCCCCCTTTGGCAAGTATCACAGCTTGTAAACACTTTTTGTAGCCAGCCAAGAGTCTTTCAATTCTTGTTTGAGGTATCTTTGCCCATTCTTCCTTACAAAAGTGTTCCAGTTCTTTGAGATTTCTGGGCTGTCCGTCATGCACTGCTCTTTTAAGGTCTATCCATAGATTTTCAATAATGTTGAGGTCAGGAGATTGTGAAGGCCATGGCAAAACCTTCAGTTTACGCCTCTTGATGTAATCCCCCGTGGATTTTGAGGTGTGTTTAGGATCATTATCCATTTGTAGAAGCCGTCCTCTCTTTAACTTCAGCTTTTTCACAGATGGCATCAAGTTACCGTCCAAAATTTGCTGAAATTTTATTAAATCCATTTTTCCTTCTACTCGTGAAATGTTCCCTGTGCCACTGGCTGCAATACAACCCCAAAGCATGATTGATCCACCCCCCTGATTAACAGTTGGACAGAGGTTCTTTTCATTAAATTCTGTGCCCTTTCTTCTCCAAACGTGCCTTTGCTCATTCCGGCCAAAAAGTTCTATTTTAACCTCATCGGTCCACAGAACTTGTTTCCAAAATGCCTCAGGCTTGTCTATATGTTCCTTTGCAAAGTTCAAACGCTGATTTTTGTGGTGAGGACGTAGAAGAGGTTTTCTTCTGATGACTCTTCCATGAACACCATATTTGTACAAGTATCTCTTTATAGTGGAATAGTGTACCACAACTCCAGTGTCTGCCAGATCTTTCTGGAGGGATCGTGCAGTCAAACGTGCGTTTTGAATTGCTTTTCTCACAATCCTGCGAGCTGTTCTGTCTGATATTTTTCTTGGTCTTCCAGATCTTGCTTTAACTTCCACTGTTCCTGATGACTGCCATTTCTTAATTACATTCCGAACAGAGAATATTGACATCTGAAAACGCTTTGCTATCTTCTTATAGCCTTCTCCAGCTTTGTGAGCGTCAACTATTTTCAGTTTTCTAGACAACTGCTTAGAAGAACCCATGGTGCTGATTGTTGGGGCAAGATCAGATGAGTCTGGCCAATTAAAACCTTTGAGATTGACATCACCTGGTCTCCCCAGACGATGATTGAGAACAATCCATGACACTGGCAGGTCTCAGCTTTGCAAAGGGGGCAGTGCATGCTATAAATTCTGCAGGGTGCCCAAACTTTTGCAGATGCCATTTTTTTGTTTTCTGTAATTTTTAAAGTGTAAATGATGGAAATAAAATCTAACTTTTTTTGACATATTATAAGAATGTCTAATCTGTAATTTGATGTCATTTGGAGATTTTTCCATCTTTCCTTGGCTTCGTTATGCACATTAATACACATTTTTACCTGGGGTGCCCAATCTTTCAATCCCCACTGTATCTCTATCTATATCTCTCTATCTATCTCTCTATCTATCTCTCTATCTCTATCTATATAATGCACCAATTTACATACCACTCTTCCACACCCCATTTTCCCCTCCCCACTCCATTCCTTTACTAAGTACAAAAATGTCAAAAATGAAGAACTTCACCATTCATTTCTAAGATCTTCATCCACCTGAAAAATCTTCACATTCAACCCCTGTGTCCCCCAGCATGCACTGTGGTTCCATTTGCTGACCCATCACTACTGTGCTCTGTAGGGATGTAGAAGTCGGCTAGAGGAACCACAGAGAGAGCATATGACCAATAATGGGATACACCTAAAAGTATGTTAGATGTGAAAAGGTCTTTGCTCTGCAATCAGAACAATGGATAGCATGGTGGGTGAGTGTAACTCCTCTTTTTTCGCAAATGTTGATTTTTTTTTACTTTTTTACTCGGCAACAAAGTTGCTTTAAGCAAATGAAAATGTACATGGTTGCAACATCTTCAAGTTCGTGTGCAGTACCAATTCAATACCCACTGAGTGCTTAACTAATTTGTGTAATTGCACATTCATGCAAAGCCAAGATTGACACATTTCCTTGCTTCCTTCTATCCTGAACAGATAGATGTTGGTGCAGCTGATGATTATTGATGTCTTACAGGGTGACTCAGGAGGACCTCTTGTGTGTAAAGTCCGGGGCATATGGTACCAGGTTGGAGTTGTGAGTTCGGGAATAGGATGTGCCTCCCCCAATTTCCCTGGGATCTACACTAAAGTGATGAGCTACCAAACCTGGATCAGAACCCACCTGGACGTTAAATTCAATTATGTCTCCAATATCCCTACACCAACGAGGACATGTGGAGGAAGGCTTTTCAACACGGGGTACACCAATGCCCTTTTACCAACATCCAGCCTTTCACACCATCGCTGGGGGATCCTGGTCCCAACTAATATTCTGCTGACACTAATATAACCAAAAAACAACCGTCTATTAATAGAATAGAATACAGAATTGCATTGAAGGAAAAAGTAAATAAAATTTATTTGAGCTCACACATGATTGGATGTTTTAAGTAGACAGGATGAGCTAAGTAAAAGCTAGCATGCTCTATTCATTTAACCACTTTCCGACCGGACCAATTTGCTGGTCACAGACCAGACCACTTTTTGTGATTCGGCACTGCGTCGCTTTAACTGACAATTGCGCGGTCGTGCGACGTGGCTCCCAAACAAAATTGACGTCCTTTTTTTCCCATAAATAGAGCTTTCTTTTGGTGGTATTTGATCACCTCTGCGGTTATTATTTTTTGCACTATAAACAAAAATAGAGCGAAAATTTTGAAAAAAACACTATTTTTTACTTTTTGTTATAATAAATATCCCCCAAAAATATATAAAAAAACATTTTTTTCCCTCAGTTTAGGCCGATACCTATTCTTCTACATATTTTTGGTAAAAAAATCGCAATAAGCGATTATTGATTGGTTTGCGCAAAAGTTATAGCGTTTACAAAATAGGGATAGTTTTATAGGATTTTCATTAATAATTTTTTATTATTTTTTTTTTTTACTAGTAATGGCGGCGATCAGCGATTTTTATTGTGACTGCGACATTGTGGGGGACCCATCGGACATTTTTGACACATTTTTGGGACCATTGTCATTTATACAGTAATCACTGCTATACAAATGCAGTGATTCCTGTGTAAATGACACTGGCAGTGAAGGGGTTAACCAGTGGGTGGCAGTGTAGGGGTTAAGTGTTCCTAGGGGTGTGTTACTAACTGTGGGGGGGTTGGGCTTTCAACCCAATCACATGGAGCAGAGATCACCGTCACTAGTTGCGTTTACTAGTTGTAAACGCAACTAGTCACTAGTTGTTTACAACGGCATTTCTTGATTTGGCCGCTCCGTGAGACGATCACGGAGGTCACGACCAGCGCGGGAGCGCGCTGCCGGCGGCGTGCTCCCGATGGCAGGGCGGCAAATTTAAAGGGACGTACATGTACGCCCATTTGCCTGCCCGTGCCATTTTGTTGACGTACATCAGACTGAGACAGAAGTACAGTTAAATCACAGTTGTTTAATAATAATAAAAAAGGTAAACAGAGTAAACATAGTCAAAACATAGCCAGAGTTAAGGAACTGGAATGGATAGTCAGACAAGCCAAAACGTCAGGGAGCCAGAGATGAGCGTAGTAGAACAGCAAGCAGGATCTGGAGCCAGAAGGAATGTCAGCCAAGCAAGTCTTTATCACAGAGGTCATCAACCCCCGGGCCGCGGCCCAAAGCCGGGCCGTACCGCCTCTCTAGGTGGGCCGCAGCTCCAAGGACACTGTCAGGGCCGAGATCATCAACCCGCGGGCTGTGGCAAGCTAAGGCTTCAGCTTCACCGCTGACGGAGAAAACTGTCAGCGTTGCGGCCGACCAAGCAGAGAGATGACCTCATCTCTCTGCGCTACGCACAGGCGTGCCGCTGTCCCACCCTACCATAAGGCTGCTGCTACACGGAGAGATTGAGAGAGTGACCTCATCTCTCCCCGCCCACCCTCACTGAATACTTTCCCGCAGTCTTCAATGGCTCATCCCCTCACTCCCATGCTGGAACAGTAAGTACAGTGCACTCTGCACTTCTAATATTTTTATAATGGGACATTAGTATTATTCCTACAATGGGACATTAGTATTATTCCTACAATGGGGCATTAGTATTATTTCTACAATGGGACATTAGTATTATTTCTACAATGGGGCATTTAATATTATTTCTACAATGGGGCATTTAATATTATTTCTAAAATGGGACATTAATATTATTTCTACAATGGGACATTTAATATTATTTCTACAATGGGACATTTAATATTATTTCTACAATGGGACATTTAATATTATTTCTACAATGCGACATTTAATATTGTTTCTATCATGGGACATTTAATATTGTTTCTATCATGGGACATCTAATGTTATTTCTATCATTGGACATCTAATGTTATTTCTATACTGGGACATCTAATATTATTTCTATACTGGGACATCTAATATTATTTCTATACTGGGACATCTAATATTATTTCTATACTGGGACATCTAATATTATTTCCATACTGGGACATTTAATATTATTTCTATACTGGGACGTTTAATACTATTTTTATACTGGGACTTTTAATAATCCTTTTAATAACACTTCTATACTGGGACTTTTATACTTTTAATAATACTTTTATAGCTATACCCTCACTTAAGAGGGCCGCAAGTTTGGTTTGGGTCCTGAGCACAGCTCCGCCAACCCCCCGGCAATCTGCTCTACCCACTTTGGCACAGTTAGTATCTAGCAATACACATTAAATCGCTTATACTCTAAATATGTGTGTGTGCGTGGGTGGATAACTCAAGCTCATAGACAATCCTTGAAAGTAAATAACTGACTTTACTTATTGTTTTTATAAAAGGAATAACATGAATCAAACATTTGGATTGCAACACATAATCAGGTCCCTGCAGTAACCAGTAATAAAGATAAACAGAGTAATCAGCATAATAAAGTATTGCTATGCAACTCTAGCGCTGCCCTTTTTCAGCTACTTCCCCACATGGGTAAACACCCAGCACTGTCTACCTATGCAGTCAGGCCTGACTGATCTAGTTGGAAGTCCAGTGAAACAATATTCGCTAGCAATCTTTCGGTGGTGCACTTGAAGAACAACTTTGTAATCCAAACGTATAATAAAGATAAAGCATCTGTCTTTAAACAGCTCTCACCACCCGGACAAGTCCAAGTCCGGTTTCTCTGCCTTTTCATCTAGGAACAGGAATCCACCGACCTCCCAGTCTTCAATCCTTCTGGTGTACTGCAGCAAAGATGAGAAAATGTCTCTCAGGTGCAACTAAGCTGGCAGAGAGCTCTTTGGAAAAGAGCACAAGGCCCAGGCTTCAGGCCCTGTGCTTTCAGCAGTCCAGCACAGACCTCCTCTTGCTAGGAGAAAGGGGGGTGTCCAAAGAGAGCGAACTAGGCCTCTCCCCCTCCTTATATTTCCTCCCCCATAAGTCTCTGGGGCATAACTCAAAGCATCCTGGGAACCAGCGGGGTTCTGGGAACAGTAGTTTTATAGTTCTTAAAGAGACCCCGCTACACTTTTATACTGGGACTTTTAATAATACTTTTTATACTGGGACTGTTATAATACTTTTATACTGGGACTGTTATAATAAAACCAATTAGTGACAATCTGTTACGCTTTGGTGGCAGGTGACAGTGACAATCCACATCTGGTGACAGGTCGCAGCAGTGGCAATTCCCATCTGGAGACAGGCTGCAGCAGTGGCAATTCCCATATGGAGACAGGCCGCAGCAGTGGCAATTCCCATCTGGAGACAGGCCGCAGCAGTGGCAATTCCCATCTGGAGACAGGCCGCAGCAGTGGCAATTCCCATCTGGAGACAGGACGCAGCAGTGGCAATTCCCATCTGAAGACAGGCTGCAGCAGTGGCAATTCCCATCTGAAAACAGGCCGCAGCAGTGGCAATCCACATCTGAAGACAGGCCGCAGCAGTGGCAATTCACATCTGAAGACAGGCCGCAGCAGTGGCAATCCACATCTGCTGACAGGGCGCAGCAGTGGCAATTCCCATCTGGAGACAGGCTGCAGCAGTGGCAATTCCCATCTGGAGACAGGCTGCAGCAGTGGCAATTCCCATCTGGAGACAGGCCGCAGCAGTGGCAATTCCCATCTGGAGACAGGCCGCAGCAGTGGCAATTCCCATCTGGAGACAGGACGCAGCAGTGGCAATTCCCATCTGAAGACAGGCTGCAGCAGTGGCAATTCCCATCTGAAAACAGGCCGCAGCAGTGGCAATCCACATCTGAAGACAGGCCGCAGCAGTGGCAATCCACATCTGAAGACAGGCCGCAGCAGTGGCAATTCACATCTGAAGACAGGCCGCAGCAGTGGCAATTCACATCTGAAGACAGGCCGCAGCAGTGGCAATCCACATCTGAAGACAGGCCGCAGCAGTGGCAATCCACATCTGAAGACAGGCCGCAGCAGTGGCAATCCACATCTGAAGACAGGCCGCAGCAGTGGCAATTCCCATCTGAAGACAGGCCACAGCAGTGGCAATCCACATCTAAAGACAGGCCGCAGCAGTGGCAATTCACATCTGAAGACAGGCCGCAGCAGTGGCAATTCCCATCTGGAGACAGGCTGCAGCAGTGGCAATTCCCATATGGAGACAGGCCGCAGCAGTGGCAATTCCCATCTGGAGACAGGCCGCAGCAGTGGCAATTCCCATCTGGAGACAGGCCGCAGCAGTGGCAATTCCCATCTGGAGACAGGACGCAGCAGTGGCAATTCCCATCTGAAGACAGGCTGCAGCAGTGGCAATTCCCATCTGAAAACAGGCCGCAGCAGTGGCAATCCACATCTGAAGACAGGCCGCAGCAGTGGCAATTCACATCTGAAGACAGGCCGCAGCAGTGGCAATCCACATCTGCTGACAGGGCGCAGCAGTGGCAATTCCCATCTGGAGACAGGCTGCAGCAGTGGCAATTCCCATCTGGAGACAGGCTGCAGCAGTGGCAATTCCCATCTGGAGACAGGCCGCAGCAGTGGCAATTCCCATCTGGAGACAGGCCGCAGCAGTGGCAATTCCCATCTGGAGACAGGCCGCAGCAGTGGCAATCCACATCTGAAGACAGGCCGCAGCAGTGGCAATTCACATCTGAAGACAGGCCGCAGCAGTGGCAATTCACATCTGAAGACAGGCCGCAGCAGTGGCAATCCACATCTGAAGACAGGCCGCAGCAGTGGCAATCCACATCTGAAGACAGGCCGCAGCAGTGGCAATCCACATCTGAAGACAGGCCGCAGCAGTGGCAATTCCCATCTGAAGACAGGCCACAGCAGTGGCAATCCACATCTAAAGACAGGCCGCAGCAGTGGCAATTCACATCTGAAGACAGGCCGCAGCAGTGGCAATTCACATCTGAAGACAGGCCGCAGCAGTGGCAATTCCCATCTGAAGACAGGCCACAGCAGTGGCAATCCACATCTAAAGACAGGCCGCAGCAGTGGCAATTCCCATCTGAAGACAGGCCACAGCAGTGGCAATCCACATCTAAAGACAGGCCGCAGCAGTGGCAATTCACATCTGAAGACAGGCCGCAGCAGTGGCAATTCACATCTGAAGACAGGCCGCAGCAGTGGCAATCCACATCTAAAGACAGGCCGCAGCAGTGGCAATTCACATCTGAAGACAGGCCGCAGCAGTGGCAATTCACATCTGAAGACAGGCCGCAGCAATTCACATCTGAAGACAGGCCGCAGCAGTGGCAATTCACATCTGAAGACAGGCCGCAGCAGTGGCAATTCACATCTGAAGACAGGCCGCAGCAATTCACATCTGAAGACAGGCCGCAGCAGTGGCAATTCACATCTGAAGACAGGCCGCAGCAGTGGCAATTCCCATCTGAAGACAGGCTGCAGCAGTGGCAATTCCCATCTGAAAACAGGCCGCAGCAGTGGCAATCCACATCTGAAGACAGGCCGCAGCAGTGGCAATTCACATCTGAAGACAGGCCGCAGCAGTGGCAATCCACATCTGCTGACAGGGCGCAGCAGTGGCAATTCCCATCTGGAGACAGGCTGCAGCAGTGGCAATTCCCATCTGGAGACAGGCTGCAGCAGTGGCAATTCCCATCTGGAGACAGGCCGCAGCAGTGGCAATTCCCATCTGGAGACAGGCCGCAGCAGTGGCAATTCCCATCTGGAGACAGGCCGCAGCAGTGGCAATCCACATCTGAAGACAGGCCGCAGCAGTGGCAATTCACATCTGAAGACAGGCCGCAGCAGTGGCAATTCACATCTGAAGACAGGCCGCAGCAGTGGCAATCCACATCTGAAGACAGGCCGCAGCAGTGGCAATCCACATCTGAAGACAGGCCGCAGCAGTGGCAATCCACATCTGAAGACAGGCCGCAGCAGTGGCAATTCCCATCTGAAGACAGGCCACAGCAGTGGCAATCCACATCTAAAGACAGGCCGCAGCAGTGGCAATTCACATCTGAAGACAGGCCGCAGCAGTGGCAATTCACATCTGAAGACAGGCCGCAGCAGTGGCAATTCCCATCTGAAGACAGGCCACAGCAGTGGCAATCCACATCTAAAGACAGGCCGCAGCAGTGGCAATTCCCATCTGAAGACAGGCCACAGCAGTGGCAATCCACATCTAAAGACAGGCCGCAGCAGTGGCAATTCACATCTGAAGACAGGCCGCAGCAGTGGCAATTCACATCTGAAGACAGGCCGCAGCAGTGGCAATCCACATCTAAAGACAGGCCGCAGCAGTGGCAATTCACATCTGAAGACAGGCCGCAGCAGTGGCAATTCACATCTGAAGACAGGCCGCAGCAATTCACATCTGAAGACAGGCCGCAGCAGTGGCAATTCACATCTGAAGACAGGCCGCAGCAGTGGCAATTCACATCTGAAGACAGGCCGCAGCAATTCACATCTGAAGACAGGCCGCAGCAGTGGCAATTCACATCTGAAGACAGGCCGCAGCAGTGGCAATTCACATCTGGAGACAGGCCGCAGCAGTGGCAATTTCCATCTGGTGGCAGGCTTTGCCAACTAGCCAAAATTAGTAAAAAACAAACGTCACTGCAGAGCTTTTTTGAAAAGGGGCAAAGACCCAATGATGAGACAACAGAAGACTCTTCTAAGACTGCAAACAAAAAGAAAGCTGCATTTAAAAGAAAATACCAAGAATCCTATTTAAATTATGGGTTCATTGCATCAGGTGATTCACATTCTCCAAACCCGCTTTGTATAATATGTGGTGAGCGGCTATCCAATGAAGCCATGAAACCTTCAAAACGGCTTCGCCACATGGAGACCAAACACCCTTCATTAAAAGACAAGCCGGTTGAGTTTTTCAAAAGAAAAAAACGTGAACATGAAGGACAGAAGCAATTATTGAAGACCACCTCTTCGATAAATGCGTCTGCATTGAGAGCCTTATTCTTAGTGGCTAACCGCAGGGGCGGGCTGGGCTGGGGGGCAGGGATGCATTTTCCCCCTGGGCTGCTCTGATTCCCTATAAAAAGGCTGATGTGCTGTCAGCTGAGCTGGGAAGTGCACATGATGTGCAGTTCCGCAGTTGGCCACATGTTACTGCTCGGTCCGGAGGGAGGCTGACAGGGCTGGATAACAGCCCAGAAGCGCAGGAACGTTTGTGCTGTGAGCGGACATCTGTCCTGTCACAGTGCTGTTCCCGGCTTCTGAGCTGAGAGTCTGTGTCCATTGCGAGCATGGGCATCCGCAGAACTTTTTCCAGGGGGGGGCATCATTTCAAGGCCACTCATGCTCCGCCCCTTTTCGACAATCTCATGAAAATCTTTACACTGGTAATACATGTGTGTTATATAACAGATAATTCATCTTCACTTTGTATTGGAAGTTACTCTGGCGGCTGTGTTCCATACCCATATAGCCTAGAGAATGTACATCTTTTTACATTGCAATACATCTGTTGTGGCCATATTTTGATCTCATATTGTCACTGTATTGGCTGTTTTCATAAAGATAAAAATATGGCAACAACAGATGTATTGCAATGTAAAAAGATGTACATTCTCTAGACTATATGGGCATGGTACGCAGCCACCTGAGTAACCTTGCGGACGCCCATGCTTTCAAAAACCAGCCCTGGAAAAAATTTCATACCAGCCCAACAGCATAACGTCATTATTTTCTTGTTCATGAAAGCACATTACATACCATACATTTTAAAGCACATTTGATGAAGAGAGTATTAGATATAGATATGAAATCACATAGGGCTTTATATATATATTCAAATTCCAGTTAATAGTGGTAAGTGATCAATCATCAATGGGGACCCCAGAAACTCAGAACGTGGGAGGGGGGGGAACCACCTTCTGCAGAAAGAATACTCTAAGGTAAGGGGGGTGGGTTACTAATATAAGGAGGAAACCCTTTAGATCAGTGCCCCTTACATTATCATATTCACTCCCCCCTTACATCAGTGACCCCCGACTGGCCTGGCGGTGCTTTTACTGACCTCCTCTCAGGTGCACTGTGCAGGGCTCAGTCAGTCGGCTCCAGCTTGGAGGTTTTAACCTATAGTCTCCTATCCACAGTCCACACAAGTCTGACTTCCCCCATGACCCCCATCCCGGCGGTGCTCCCACTTTTGACTCCTCTCCACACTCCCTCAGAGACTGCAGACATGCTACAGGAGATGGACAGAGGCTGCAGACTTGATGCAAGAGCTCAATGCAGCCTCACCAGTGCCCATCAAATTCAGCCTCACTGTGCCCACCAAATGCAGCCTCACTGTGCCCACCAAATGCAGCCTCACTGTGCCCACCAAATGCAGCCTCACTGTGCCCTTCAAATTTGGGCGGAACAGTGGTGTAGTGGGTAGCACGCTCACCTAGCAGTAAGAAGGGTCAGTGGTTCAAATCCCAACCATGACTATACCTGCCTGGAGTTTGCATGTTCTCCCTGTGCCTGCGTGGGTTTCCGCCAGGTACTCCGGTTTCCTCCCACAAACCAAAGACATGGAGGTAGATTAACTGGCTTCTGTCCAAAATTGGCCCTAGTGTATGAATGGGGACCTTGGATTGTGGGCTCCTTGAGGGTAGGGACCACTGTGAGTGTGTAATATACAGGGATAGGGACAATTGTAGACACTCAGGTTGAACTGGATGGACTGGTGTCTTTATTCAACCTTACTAACTATGAAACTATGAAATGCAGCCTCACTGTGTCTATCAAATGCAGCTTTACTGTGCTGTGAATGCAGTCTTACTGTGCACATCATTGCAGCCCCTCCTGTGCCCCATGTCCCCGTCTGCAGTCCCTGTCTGTGGGAAGGTGTGTTGTTGATGCTCGGTACAGTACCTTGCATGCCAGCAGGATATCCATGATGGGCAGCAGCAGGCAGGGTCTGTTCTCGTTTTGGATGGGGACGGTGCTCCTTCCAGAGGATCTGTCTGCTGTGAGATGGAGTGCTCCCTGGCCACCTGCACCTTCAGCCGTCCTCATTTTCTGGCCCCAGTCAGCCTGCCCTCTAGTCCTGGGGAAGTGGAGAGCACTGAGTGGGAGTTGGAGAGAAGGGGGAGCAAAGAGTACTGGCGGGGTTGGAGAACACATGGGTGGGGGCAAAGAGTGAGGGGGAGTGGAGATCACAGGGGTGGGGAGCGGAGAGCACTTGGGGGGAACTTGAGAGCACTGGGGGGCCCAACAAGAACAGGGGTAGAGAGCATGGTAGGTTGAGAGCACTGGGGGGCTAAGAGTGTGGGGTGGTGAAGAGCACTGGGGGGGGGCACAAAGAGCAGGGGTGAGTGGAGAGCAATGAGGGGGAGCTTGAGAGCACCAGTGGGGGCCAGAAAGAACAGGGGTGGAAAGCACGGGGGACTAGAGAGCACTATGGGGGGTGGAGAGCACATGGGTGGGCGCAAAATGCAGGGGGAGAGAAGAGTACAGGGGTGGGGAGTGGAGGGTGCTAAGGGGGAGCCAAAAAGAACAGGGGTGGAGAGCACGGAGGGTAGAGAGCACTGGGGGGGGGCTGGAGAGCACCAGGGGGACAGATAGAACAGGGGTGGGGAGTAAGGAGGGCTGGAGAGCACTGGGGTGGGGGCTAGAGAGTGATGGGGAGAGCTGAAGAGCACTGGGGGGGGAAAGAACAGGGGGGGAGCATTGGGGGGAGGGGAGAGCACTGAGGGGAGAGCACTGGAGGGGAAAGAACAGGGGGAGAGAGGAGAGCACTGGGGGAGAGCACTGGGGGGGGTGAAGGGCACGGGGGGGGGAGCACTGGGGGGAACAGGGGCGGAGAGCACTGGGGGGGAAAGCACTGGGATGGTGGCTAGAGAAGGATGGGGAGAGCTGGAGAGCAGCAAGAACAGGGGAGGAGAAAACTGGGGGGGGGGGGGGGCAGGAGAGTGTGGTGGTAGTGGAGGAGAGCACTGGGGGGGGGGGCAGGAGAGTGTGGTGGTGATGGAGACCACTGGGGGGGGCAGGAGAGTGTGGCGGTGGAGAAGAGCACTGGGGGGAGGCAGGAGAGTGTGGTGGTGGAGGAGAGCACTGGAGGGGGGCAGGAGAGTGCGGTGGTGGAGGAGAGCACTGGGGGGGCAGGAGAGTGCGGTGGTGGAGGAGAGCACTGGGGGGGCAGGAGAGTGCGGTGGTGGAGGAGAGCACTGGGGGGGCAGGAGAGTGCGGTGGTGGAGGAGAGCACTGGGGGGCAGGAGAGTGCGGTGGTGGAAGAGAAGAGCACTGGGGGGGGCAGGAGAGTGCAGCGGTGGCGGAGAGCACTGGGGGGGCAGGAGAGTGCGGTGGTGGAAGAGAAGAGCACGGGGGGCAGGAGAGTGCGGTGGGGGAAGAGAGCGGGGGGGCAGGAGAGTGTGGTGGTGGAGGAAAGCACGGGGGGCAGGAGAGTGCGGTGGTGGAGGAGAAGAGCACTGGGGGGGCAGGAGAGTGCGGTGGTGGAGGAGAGCACTCGGGGGGGGGCAGGAGAGTGCAGTGGTGGAAGAGAGCAGGGGGGGGGGTCAGGAGAGTGTGGTGGTGGAGGAGAGCACGGGGTCAGGAGAGTGCGGGGGTGGAAGAGAAGAGCAGGGGGGGGCAGGAGAGTGCGGTGGTGGAGGAGAGCACTGCAGCCACCCCCCCCCCCCCTCGAACCTCCTATCCAGGCACTGTAGCACAGGATGGGCATCTACTCCTGTGTATCACAGCGCTGGATGGCTGTGTTCGGTGGCCGCTCTGTAACACAGTTCCGCCCCCCCCAGACCGGCTCATGTGATAGGCGGAGCGTTGATTCTCTCTACTATCACACGAGATGGCCTGGGGGGGGCAGGACTGTGTTACAGAGCGGCCGCCGAACACAGCCATCCAGCGCTGTGATACACAGGAGCGGAGAGCGGACTCAAAAAAAAAAAGTGGTGCAGCATGGCGGCGGCGGCAGTGGCAGCACCTTGGGGATTCCAGGGGGGGCACTTGACCCCCCTTGCCCCCTGCTGCGGACGCCCATGATTGCGAGCACAGCCGAATGGAAGAGGGTGGATCCGCTCCGCCTCCTCCAGCCCCCTCTCTCTCTGTGCCCGCCCACACTCTGAGCAGCCTATGTGCTGCGTCTGAATAGGATGTGTGGGCGGGAACATTTAAACAGAGCAGACAGTGCTTTCTATGGGAGGCTGTGGAAGCTGTGATGACTGAGCCTCATGCTGGGTCCTTCCTTCCAAGTAAGTGAGCTGTGATCAGCCTCTCCCCCTCTCTGCAGATAAGGAAG
Source organism: Lithobates pipiens (assembly GCF_037356315.1). Taxonomy (NCBI): domain Eukaryota; kingdom Metazoa; phylum Chordata; class Amphibia; order Anura; family Ranidae; genus Lithobates; species Lithobates pipiens. The sequence continues at coordinate 23,420,961 of NW_027507784.1, read as the reverse complement.
TTTCTTTCAGCAGCATGTGCAGTAGCTGGTCCTATGATGTGGCTCACACTGGTGTGCTGCAGTGTTGCTGATCTCACTGTCTTCCTACATGTCCCCCCCCCCCCCGTCACATGCAGCCTCACTGTGCCCACCAAATGTAACCTCACTGTGCCCACCAAATGTAACCTCACTGTGCCCACCAAATGCAGCCACACTGTGCCCACCAAATGCAACTTCACTGTGCCCACCAAATGCAACCACACTGTGCCCACCAAATGCAGCCACACTGTGCCCACCAAATGCAACTTCACTGTGCCCACCAAATGCAGCCACACTGTGCCCACCAAATGCAGCCACACTGTGCCCACCAAATGTAACCTCACTGTGCCCATCAAATGTAACCTCACTGTGCCCACCAAATGCAGCCACACTGTGCCCACCAAATGTAACCTCACTGTGCCCACCAAATGTAACCTCACTGTGCCCACCAAATGCAGCCAGACTGTGCCCACCAAATGTAACCTCACTGTGCCCACCAAATGCAGCCACACTGTGCCCACCAAATGCAGCCACACTGTGCCCACCATATGTAACCTCACTGTGCCCACCAAATGCAGCCACACTGTGCCCACCAAATGCAGCCACACTGTGCCCACCAAATGCAACCTCACTGTGCCCACCAAATGTAACCTCACTGTGCCCAAATTCAGCCTCATTGTGCCCATCAATTGCAGTCTCACTATGCCCATCAATTGCAGCCTCACTGTGCCCATCAATTGCAACCACACTGTGCCCACAAATGTTACCTCACTGTGCCCACCAAATGCAACCTCCCTTTGCCCACCAAATGCAACCTCACTATGCCCATCAAATGGAGCCACATTGTGCCCATCAAATGCATCCACCCTGTGCCCAAATGCAGCCTCATTTTGCCCATCAATTGCAGCCACATTGTGCCCATCAATTGCAGCCACATTGTGCCCATTATTGAAGCCTCACTGTGCCCATCAAATGCAGCCTCACTGTGCCCATCAAATGCAGCCTCACTGTGCCCACCAAATGTAGCCTCACTGTGCCCATCAAATGTAACCTCACTGTGCCCACCAATGTAACATCACTTTGCCCACCAAATGCAACCTCATTTTTCCCACCAAATGAAACCTCACTGTGCCCATCAAATGCAGCAAAACTGTGCCCATCAAATGCAGCCTCGTTATGCCCATCAATTGCAGCCACATTGTGCCCATCAAAGGCAGCCTCACTGTGCCCATCAAATGCAATCACACTGTGCTCATCAAATGCAGCCTCACTGTGCCCATCAAATGCAGCCGCATCGACCCCCCCAGCAGCATTTAACCAGCACAACCCCTGCCCGCTCGCTTTCTGACTGCCACTTACCGCATCTTGGTGGTGGGTCAGGCAGCAGATGACGGGGATGAGCTGTGGGACGGGCAGAGGGTCAGGCAGTGGCTCCTGTGTCCTCCATGCTTCCTCCTGCTAGATGTCCAATAGGAGCGCCTGACCTTCCAGCCAATCAGGTGATGGGTATTAGACCTGCGCTATCCTGATTGGTGGAGAGCCGATTCAGTGTTAAAAAAAATGAAAATATTCATTTGCTTTTCTAATACACCTGGGTGGGCTCCAAGTGCAATGCTCTGCGCTCTGAGTCCACCCTATTTTGAAGCCTATTAGAGCCTATGGCTCTAATCAGGTACAGGGAAATGTGGAGCAGGGTCTCTCTCTCGCTGTGCAGGGAAATGTGGAGCGGTGTCTCTGTGTGGCATAGCTTTACTCACAAAGTGACTCTGCTGGCCAAGATGCGTTTGTTCCACTGCTGGCCGCTATCATCTGCAGGGGTTGCTAGGATTGACTGGCATCTAGCAACCAGTGATGTCACAGTCCCCAGGAGGAAAGGATCTTCCACCTCCACCACGCCTATTAGTGTTTTATCCACTCACCTCCTCCCTCCATCTTCTCCTGTGTGGCGGCATGCGCCTCGGAGCCTGCCTGAGGGAAGGGAATGGTCACTGACTGACAGAAGCACCTCTGCCTGAGGTGAGGGAGCAGTGAATGAATTAGAACATATGTGTAATGTGGAGCATATGTGTCATGGGAGAATGAGCTGGTAGCAGAGGAGGAGATCACATCCTTAAATCTCAGCCAGGGGTCATGCTGGGACTTGTAGTCCTTTACTTTTGGGGATGTGATATCCCAAAAGTAAAAGGCTACAGGTCCCAGCATGAACCCCTCAGAGCTCAGGACCTAAGGGGACACATCCTTAGATCTCAGGGGTTCATGCTGGGACTTGTAGTCCTTCACTAGTTGGGGGGGTCAAATCCTTAAATCTCAGGCGGTAATGCTTGGCCTTGTAGTCCCTCACAGGTTGGTCTGGGGGGGGGGGGGGGGGTCAGGTCCTCAGCTCTGAGGGATTCATACAAGGACTTGTTTGCACTTTAGTTCTTGGAGGCTATGGTGGTACAGGTCCTCCACGGGCCCTGGGGGGCCACATTGTCCTCCCTGACCCTCCCCCCCACCTTTGTGATCATGGAAAACCTTAGTCTGTTTTCCCTATCCATCACTTTGCCACCACCGGTTATATGGGCCACTTGACTGGACTTGCCCCCCTGGCCTAGGGCTGCCAGCCCTCCCCTGGCTAACCGTATTGCTAAATCTAAGAAACCATTTACAATCGGAGAACAGTTGATCCTGCCTGCTGCAAAAGACATTTGCCGTGAAATGTTAGGAGAGGCTGCGGTTGAAAAGGTGGCACATGTTCCTCTTTCGGCTAGCACTGTAGCTAAATGAATAAATGAAATTGCAAAGGATATTGAAACACAACTGATAGAGAGAATTAAGGAGTCACCATGGTATGCCATACAGGTCGACGAGTCTACTGATGTTGACAACAAGGCAACAATGCTTGTTTTTGTGCGATATGTTTTCCAGGAGGATGTCCATGAGGATATGCTATGTGCACTCTTCTTGCCGACCAACACCACAGCTGCAGAATTGTTCAATTCTTTAAATGATTATATGTCAGGAAAACTGAGTTGGTCGTTTTGTGTTGGTGTATGCACGGATGGAGCTGCTGCCATGACTGGACGGCTTTCTGGTTTTACTACTCGGGTCAAGGAGGTTGCTTCCGAATGTGAGTCTACGCACTGTGTCCTCCATAGAGAAATGCTGGCTAGTTGAAAAATGTCACCTGAACTGAACAACGTTTTGCAGGCTGTGATTAAAATGATCAACCACATTAAAGTACATGCCCTTAACTCACGTCTGTTCAAACAGCTCTGTGAGGAGATGGATGCAGAGCACACTCGTCTTCGCTTATACACAGAATTGAGATGGCTTTCTAAAGGTAGATCACTGAGCAGAGTGTTTGAGTTACGAGAGCCGCTCCAGAGATTTCTTTCTGAAAAACAGTCACCACTTGCAGCACATTTCAGTGTCACAGAATGGGTCACAAAACTTGCTTACTTGTGTGACATATTTAACCTGCTCAACGAACTCAATCTGTCACTTCAGGGGAGAATGAGAACTGTGTTCAAGTCTGCTGATAAAGTGGCTGCATTCAAAGCCAAACTTGAATTATGGGGGCGACGACTGAACAATGGTATTTTTGACATGTTTCCAACATTATCAGAACTTTTGAAAGAGACTGAGCCAGAACCTTCTTTCACACAGCTGGTGCATGATCACCTCTCTCAGCTTTCAAAAGAATTTGAGCATTATTTCCCATCCTCAAAAGACCCCCGAATTGGGAAAGAATGGATCCGTGACCCATTTGTGAATAAGCCAGGTGAATCCACTCTGTCCGTGCTAGAAGAGGATCAACTGCTTGAGATCGCAAATGATGGTGGCCTTAAAAGTATGTTTGAGACGACTTCAAACCTCCATACCTTCTGGATTAAAGTCAAGGCAGAATATCCTGCAATTGCCACAAAAGCACTGAAAAGCTTGCTGCCATTTCCAACATCCTATCTTTGTGAAGATGGATTTTCTGCAGTGACAGCAACCAAAACAAGATTACGGAGCAGATTGGACATAAGCAACACACTTCGAGTGTCACTGTCTCCTATCACCCCAAGATGGGACCGCCTAGTTGCAGTAAAACAAGCTCAGGGCTCCCACTGATTCTGCATTATGGTGAGTAAAACTATTTCATTTTATATTCCAATGTAATAGAAATAACGTGCTTCAGTCACCCTGATACCATAACACTGTTTAGTTGCAGGGAAACAAGCTTGGGGCTCCCACCGATTCTACATTACAGTGAGTTGAACTCCTCCCCCCCCTCCCTACCGGGCCTTGGAAAAATATTCTTCCACAAAACCGGTCCTTGGTGCCAAAAAGGTTGGGGACCACTGCATTAGAGGATAGAAACACAGCTTTTCTGCAATGCTTCCCTTCAGTCCCAAGCCGTTCCTAATGCCCTGTACACATGACTGGACTGTCCGGCATAAAAGGTCAGACGGAATCATTCTGTCGGACATTCTGATCATGTGTGGGCTTCATCGGACATTTTCTTTCTAAAATTCTGACAGACCTGGGGCGTGGCCTGGACCGGAATGGAGTGAGGAGCGCTAAACGGGAGCTCCGCTCACAGCACGAAATCCTTAATGGGAAAGATTGAGGAGGTTAAGGTTGATGTCTCCCTGCTCAGGCAGGACATGCAGAGACTAAGAGAGCGAGTGATGGAGGCGGGGACCCGCATTAGCCGCGTGGAGGATGAGGTGCCGCCATTGCAGGTTACCACCGAGCGTATTCAACACCAGCCTACCGCAGGACTGGCAAAACAGGACGATATGGAAAATGGTCTCCACAGGTGCAACCTACGGTTCGTTGGCTCGCCTGAGGGTGAAGAAGGATCTGACCCCCCCTCCTTTTTAGAGAACCTGCTCACTTCTACGTTCGGACGTGCTGAGTTTTCCACTACTTTTGTGGTGGAGAGGGCGCACCGGCTGGCTGCCAAACCCCCTCCCCCAGGAGCACCACCGAGAACTTTTATTGCCAAAATGCTGAATTTCCGTGACCGGGAAGCGGTACTCCATCTCACAAGACTGAAAGGTAACATCCCCTACAAGAGCGTGGCAATCAAGGTGTTCCCGGATTTTACGGTGGATGTCCAAAAGAGAAGAGCCCTTTTTACTGAGGCCAAACGCCAATTGATGATCCGCCATTACTCTTATGCCATATTATTCCCGGCTAGGCTTCGGGGAGGACGGGGTGCATTTCTTTGACACGTCCGAGGCGTTTTTTGCCTGGTTGGAACGTGGAGCGGCCCCCGCAAGGGAACCTGCCTGAGGCTTTGCGATAAACTGACCTGCTGAGAGGTAACATTGTTGGGGACTTACCGGAGACAGCATACAAGTGGGGCCAGGAACTATCACACTCCAGGTACTACCCCTTTCTTCCCCCCCGGTTCTCCCCCCCACCAGTTGAATCCTTTTACTGCCTCTCTGCCCCGGACGCCCCTGACCTTCCCCCCCTCCCTTTTTTCTTTTATCTTCTCAATCCTGGAGGTCCCTCTCTGCCTCTGTCCATCTCTCTGCCTGGGGTGTGCATCCGGACCTTGAGACTTACACACAGCCCCGTAAAATTGAACGCGTCAGCGAGTCATGGCCCGTTATGACACCCGGGATAAGTGCCCACCCTTGTTTATCCTACCCCTTTCCCCGTTATGGGTATCCTATGTGCTTAAACCAAGGAGATGCTACCCTCACATGGGTGTCTGATTTGCAGCGAGTAATTGCCCCACTAAAGTTAAGGTTAAGCGTGAGTGTAACGGCTCCCCTAATATAAAGGGGGTTAACGCCGTTTGCGATGTTCCCTCTCCGAGACACACATCCAATCGGTACCAACATCCACAGTTAAACGACCCTTTCCTATAGGAGCCGATCCCTCTGGCAAAAAGACGAGACGCACTCTGACTTTGCTGAAGTAGGAATGACTTTATTAAAAACCAACATTGTATTTTTATACACAATTCTAAGGCACATGTTTTAACATGAACAAGAGCCCAGCATCCCAAGACGTCTGCAATGCTTCAAACGATCCCACCCAAGACACATCTTTTCACAAAGGGTTAGCAGCCAATCTGTCTGGCACTTTACACTACACACAAGGATAGACTTAAATGAATAATAGAAATGCAAAACAACTTAATTCCTCACAACAATGACACTTCACCCTGTGTCCAAAGTGACCCCACTGTCACAGTGAGCATAGCTGACTTTACGTATGTTTGTAATGTAACTATTTTGCTACAAGCTGGGTTCCCCTGCTCTGCCTGACCCTGGCGTGTTGTGGCTGCTTCTGCTTCGCAGCGCCGTGCGGCCGGTCAGATCAGTGTGTTCACAATAGTTGTGTTCATGTTATATGTTGACTGTTATGTTAAGGTATTGGTGTTCAAAAACAGCGGGATGCAGGATGGGGAGGGTAGGCAGAGGAGTATTGCAATGCGCACTACTATTGCATGTTATCTGATGGCTGGAATTGGTACACTACCTGGTGCGTCTAATCTGAAGTGCGTTACTTGGAATATCAGGGGGATCAGGGCCAGACTAAAGTGGGGGGCGGTCCTATCATACCTGAAAAAGCAAAGGGCGGATGTTGTGGTGCTGGTGGAGACCCCCCTGACGAGCCAGTTAGTGCTGACGCTTAAGAAACCATGGGTGGGCTGGGTGTACCAGGCAACACACACCAACAATTCCCGAGCGGTGGCTAGCCAAGATGGTACATTTTACTCCACTACTGATCCAGTCAGACCCACAGGGCAGATATTCGTTTATCCATGCTAGAATTAATGGCCTGGAAGTATTGCTCCAGGCCTTCTATGTACCCCCACCCTTCCAATTTGAGGCCCTATTGGAGGGGCTGCAATTTATGTCGAAACTCCCCTCTGTCCCTGCAATATGGCTAGGGGACTTTAACAACGTAGTCAGTAGAGACCTTGACCGACTTACAATACCCCCTATGACCCCACACACCCATACTTGTACCAGATTTGGTAGATTTTTATCGGACCTTGTCTTGGTGGATACGTGGCGTCACTGCTACCCTTCAGGCAGACAATACTCATGCTTCTCTGCCACGCACAATACCATACCCATATTGACTATATATTTGTGACTGATACCCTTCTCCCCAGATTGGGCAACATTGTTTTTAACCCCCTGGTTGTTTCTGACCATGCCCCATATTGGATTGAGCTTCGGCTGGACGCGCCCCCCACGTCCTACAATTGGAAGCTTAACCCATTCTGGCTGGGAGTGGTCCCAGGTTTGGAGGGAGCGGGAGATGAATGGGAGTTCTTTTTCCAAAACAATAGGCACACTGCACCGTTGGAGCTGGTGTGGGACTCCTTTAAGTCTCATGCCCGTTTCTACCTATCCCAACACATTTCTAGGTATCATAAGACTTCGGCGCGGGTGGTGGAGCAGGCGGAGAGGTTTTTGGCGACTGCAGAACGTGAGTTTGCTGACAATCCCTCTCCATCTGCGGCAGACAGGCTAAAACTACAATCCAGGGTGGTGAGTAATCTCTATTTCGAAAAGGCCGAAATAAATATATTCTATGTGAGGCAAAGGTCTTACGAGAGTGGTGAGTGCTCGGGGCGTTTGTTGGCTTATCTGGCCCATTTGGATCATAAGCCTCCGGTGGTAGTCTCCCTCCGCTCTGCAGACAGGTCCCTTCTGACGGATCCCGATATAGTGGCTGGGGAATTCCGCTCCTTCTACGCAGCCCTGTACTTGACTGTGGCCGGGGGATCGGATGGGGAAATGGCCACACTGTTCAGTGGCGTTGGCCTGCCAGTCCTCGGGCAATCCCAGGTAGAGTTGCTGGAGGCCCCACTTACCACGGATGAGATACTTAAGGCTAGAGGTCGACCGATATATCGGCCGGCTGATATATCGGCCGATATTTGCAGTTTTTTAAATAATCGGCATCGGCCGATTGTGCTGATAAAAAGCCGATTTAGAACTACAGCGGGACATTGAAATGACTTCTGTATAGAAGTCAGTGCAAGTTGACTGAGTCGTCATAGCAACCCTTTCCTCCTCTCTGGGCTGCCAAGAAAAGAACAAAATGATACAATGTTTACACTTGAATGAATGAAATCATCTCAGTGTGTAAAGTTCTCAGTTTAACCATTTAAAGACTAAATCTTTTCTGACACTTGTTGCTTACAAGTAAAAATCCTGTATTTTCTGCCAGAAAATCACTTAGACCCCCCAAAAATGATATATATATTTTTTAGCAGAGATCCTAGGGAATAAAATAGCGGTTGTTGCAATATTTTATGTCACACGGCATTTGCACAGAGGTCTTTCAAATGCATTTTTTTTGGGAAAAAAATACACCATTTAAAAAATAAAAATAAAATAAAAACAGTAAAGTTAGCCCATTTTTTTTTTTTTTTTGTCCAAAAGTTTTGACTACCTGTTTTTATTTAATATATAGTTTTTTTTTTATCTAAATCATACATACAAGTAAACTGATTGGAGGTTTGTTTTGTTTAATAAATGTTTAAGTGTAAGAAATTTTCTGTATCACTTATGAAGACTGCTTTCACACTGGAGCGGGCAGGCGTTGATGGTAAAACGCAAGTTTTAGTGGCTCTTTACTATCATTTTAGCAGTGCTATTTGGCTGCTAGTGGGGCACATATAACCCAGCTAGCGGCCAAGGAAGAGGTTAAATGCGCCCATGAAGCACCGCTGCCAAATCGCATTGCATGCGCTTCGGCAGTGGTGCCCATTCATATCAATGGGCAGGAGTGGTGGAGGAGCGGTATACACCACTCCAAACGTGCTGCTTGCAGGACTTTTTTTTTTTTAAGATCCTGCCAGCGCATCGCCTCAGTGTGAAAGCACTCTGTCTTTCACGCAGACTGCAGGGGAGCCATTTTGCAGGCACTTTACAGGCGCTATTTTTAGCCCAAAAGCGCCTTAAAAAAACGCCCAGTGGGAAAGGTGTGTTAGATCAAGGGGGATTAAAAATAAATAAATAAATAAAATAAAATCGGCCTAACATATCGGCCCAAAAAAAATCGGCATCATATATCGGCTATCGGCCGCCATGATTTCTAAATATCGGCATCGGCATCGGCCAGAGAAAAACCCATATCGGTCAACCTCTACTTAAGGCAATGTCTCTACTTGGCCCATCCAAGGTGCCCGGGTCCAACGGTCTTCCCCTTGAATTTTACACCACGTACGCGGAGACTATGGTCCCTAAACTCCATGAACTATATTTGTACATATATGTACATAATCCTTTCCCCCTTCCATGAGCGAAGCCAATATTGTACTTATTCCCAAACCGGGCAAGAATCCAGAGCTCCCTGAGTCCTACCGCCCAATTTTCTTGTTACAATTAGATGTCAAGATCCTGGCCAAGGCGCTTTCGGTATGCTTGAATTTGGTGATTTCCACATTAATACACCCTGACCAAACTGGGTTTATGCCTGCTAAAAATACAGCATATAATCTAAGGAGACTCCACATGAACATCCAGACGCAACATGACCTAACCGGCTCCAGGGCAGTGGTGTCCCTGGACGCCGCTAAAGCATTCGACTCCATTGAGTGGAGGTACTTGTCAAGCTTTGGGTTCGGACCGCTCTTTATTAAGTGGATCCACCTCCTCTACCATCACCCTAGCGCCAGGATCTTGGTCAATGGACAGGTCTCGGAGTCATTCCCTCTTTCAAGGGGTACGCGGCAGGGGTGCCCCTTATTCCCACTATTGTACGCCCTAGCCATAAAGCCCTTGGCAGCTGCTATCAGAGCTCACCCAGGAATTAAGGGTTTACAGCATGGAGATCTGGAGGAGAGGATTAGCCTATACACAGACGATATGCTGCTTTACCTCGCCGACACGGGTTCGTCCCTCCAAGCCGCTCTTGAGATCATCCAGACCTTTGGCACATACTCTGGACTGCGGATTAATTGGGATAAGTCCCAGATACTACCCATTGACATTGGACCCCCCACAGCATTGCAGGCCTCCTCCCAGCTCCTCAGAGTGAGCTCTATGAAATACCTAGGCGTCGTGATTACCCGCTCCCCAGGAGACTTTGTTAAATTAAACATAGAGCCCCTTATCGCAAATATGAAGACTAGAATCCAGACGTGGGCCAAATTACCCCTGGGGATAATGGAGAGGATTAACTTAATAAAAATGATTCTGCTCCCTGCATTTTTATATGTCCTGTGGCATGCTCCTAGTTACCTGCCCCTCAGAATTTTTAAATCAATTGAAGCGCTCCTCAACTCCTTTGTTTGGGGCACCAACCGCCACAAGTTATCATGGCAATCACTGAAAAAACCCTACTGAGATGGGTGGCACGTCCCTGCCCGATTTCAATCTGTATTACCTAGCGGCTCAACTTTCTCACTTTTACCATCTAGATAAACAAGACCGGGACCGCTACCTGACACTCATCTGCTCCTCACGTGGTCGGGGACTTACCCACCCATTTCAAATTATCCTTAGGGACAGCGTGGGTGGTGGGGAGCTGGGAGATAGGGAGGGGCTGCTGTACCACCATTGCAGGGTATGGGAGGTAGTGAAACGCAGATGGAATCTCCCACAAACACACTCCCACACACCCCTTTGGGATAACCCCACCCCGGCAGAGTTACAGGGGTTACCTGACCAACAGTTATGGCTTAAATGGAGGGTGCGCTACCTGTTGGATGTATATCAAGAGGGCATATTGAAATCATTTCAACAATTAAAGGAGGGGTTTGATCTCCCCAACTTTATGCACTTCCGCTACCTCCAGCTCCGCCACGCGCTACAGACACAGTTTTGCGTGGACCCCCCCCCCAGTGTGGAATGCCTAGACATGGTAAATATCTTTTTAGGGCAGGACCACCGCAAGCTAACCTCAACACTATACAATTTACTTCTCAGACCTCAGGCGGCATTGACTGCTCACAGGCTGAAGGACCGTTGGTCCAGAGACGTGGGGGAGCTGGAGGAGGACGAGTGGGAAGATGCACTCGGGACCTGTAAAAAGGTTTCCACCAGATTATCTGACCGCCTGACGCAAATGTACATACTGCACAGGGTATACAAACCTAATTACAACCCCCTCTGTCCCAGATGTAATAGTCCCCATAGCACCTTTTTTTCATATTCTTTGGTTATGCCCAATAATTCAGGACTACTGGATCCACATAGTTAGGTTCATTCATGACGAGATGGGATCGCCCCTGACGATATGTCCTAAACAATGCTTACTGGGAATCTTCCCTGATCCAGATTCAGATAAGTTTCACAAGATATTTGTTCAGGAAACACTATATACGGCTAGACTGCTTATTGCGAGACGCTGGCTTCAGGCGTGGCCCCCCACTATAAATGAGTGGATATCTGCTGTTAATCAGGTTCTCCCTTATAAAAAAGAAATATATGCTCACAGAGGATGCCCGGCCAAGTATGGGAAAATTTGGGACACTTGGTTGAGTACCGCTGCCACTTGTAGTGAGCCGGGGGCGGATTGACATCCGCATCTCCCCCTCGCACACAGTTGATATTGTGTACCCATGAAGCTACGCCTTCCGACACTGAATGTACCAGCCAATGTTCATGTGTAACCAGATTATGTATACTAATGCAACATGTAAGTCCATTGTGTTATTGTCTCCTTATGGTTCCCTATTATAATCTGCTCTGCCGCATTGTTTAGTGTACTGTTGTTTACTTTTTGAAATGCATATGCTGTAAACTGCCTTTGTTGAACTCAATAAAAACACCTTCTTACCTGTAAAAAATTCTGACGGACCTAGAAATAGAACATGCTTCAAATCTTTCCGGCGGAACCAGTTCCTATCGGGAAAACCGCTCGTCTGTGTGCTGTTCTGACGGACCAAAAACGACACAAGGGCAGCTATTGGCTACTGGCTATTAAACTTCCTTAGTCGTACGTCATCATATTCCAAATGATTGGACTGTGGTGTGTTCGTGTGTAGGCAAGTCCGTTTCGGCGAAACTCGAAAAGTCCTTCAGAGTTTAGTCTGACGAGAAGTCCGCTCGTGTGTATGCGGCATTAAAGAGCTTCTTTACTTCCATTAGATGTACTCAGCCTTTCAGACTGCCATCATTCAACCCAGCTCCTCTGAACCTATGATGTCATCATGAACCCGCCTCCAGTCTGTGACTGAACAGTGGTGGAGAAGCAGCACAGTGATAGGTTCATCTCTCTGTCACTCTGCCCTCTCCCCCTATCTGCATACTCCGTGCCAGCATATGAACTGAATGACTGGCTCCTTGTGCTGCTTCTTCCTTCCTTAGGCAGCGTACACAGGGGTGGACTGTCTGCCCAACTTAGTCCGCCGAAACACATTTCAGCGGACAGTCCGCTCGTGTGTGGGCTTCAGCGGACTTTTTCAGCGGACAGTCTGGCGGACTAAGTCTTTCGGAATTTCCGTAAGATTGTCCGTCCAAACTTGGTTTCAGCGGACAGTCTGCCCGTGTGTGTGCCAGTCCGCCGTACTTTCGAAATGAGTGGACTTTTCCCGCCCGGAGAAAAGTCCGCTCATTTTGAGCGGGTATCCAGGTAGGCGGGGCCCGCCGCCTGGTATGGACTTAAAGGGGAACCCCAACGCCGAAAAAAATCGGCATGGGGTGCCCCCCAAGTCCACAACAGACCCTTGTCCGAGCACGCTACCCGGCCGGCCAGGAAAGGGGGGCGAGAGAGCGCCCCCCCTCCTGAGCCATACCAGGCCGCGTGCCCTCAACATGTGGGGTGCCTTGGGGAAGGGGGGGCCGTGCGGCCCCCCCACCCCAAAGCACCTTGTCCCCATGTTGATGAGGACAAGGGCCTCTTCCCGACAACCCTGGCCGTTGGTTGTCAGGGTCTGCGGGCGGGGGGCTTATCGGAATCCAGGAGCCCCCTTTAATAAGGGGGCCCCCGGATACCGGCCCCCCACCCTATGTGAATGAGTATGGGGTACAATGTACCCCTACCCATTCACGTGTGAAAAAAAGTACAAAAAAAAACACAACACAGGGTTAAAATATTTTATTGCACAGCTCCGGGGGTCTTCTCGCCGGACTCCTCCGCAATCTTCTTGTAGCTCTTTTGCTAGCGGAGGAGTCCGGCTTTCTTCCTCCCCGCCGCCGGCCTCTTCTCCCGACTTCGGGGTCTTGTCCCCCTCTTCGGTTCTTCTGCCGGGCCACCGCGCCTTCTTATAGCTCTTTTACAGGCGGTGGCCCGGTCTTCTGTCGCCGCTGTCGCCGCCGCCTTCCGTTCTTCTTCTTCTTCTTCTTCTTCTCCAGGAGATGTTGCCTCGACGATCTCTCCGGCCGGAATGCCAGAGCCGCGCTGCGCGGCCACTTATATAGTGACAATGGGGCGGTGTCACATGGTATATGTCACATGGGTTGATGTCACATGGGTTGATGTCACATGGGGACTATGACATCGTAAGGGGGCGGGGTCACCATGTGACACCAACCCATGTGACATGTACCATGTGACACCGCCCCATTGTCACTATATAAGTGGCCGCGCAGCCTAGCTGGAGACGCGCTCGAAATGAGCGGACTTTCCTCCGCGTGCGTGGGCGAGTCCGTTCATTTCAAAAGTAGGGCGGATTGTATGGCGGACTTAGTCCGCCGTATTAGTCCGCTCAAAAAGTGCCGTGTGTGGGCAAGTCCGTTCATTCAAAAGTTGGACGGACTGTCTGTCGGATTTTCTGATGAACTTAGTTGGGCAGACAATCCGCCCGTGTGTACGCGGCCTCAGTCTGAGCTCTGCTTGTTTGCATTGCATTCCACTTCTGAGTTGTCAATAGAGATTACAGTGACCTCGCATCACAATAAGCTCTGATGATCCTGTTCATACCATTGGTCTTACAATTATTAAGAGCAAATTATGAGCAAGTTGTATTTCATTCAATAGATTCTGTAGTTCATTGATAGTAATGATGTTGCACTGCCTTCTACAGCAGATGGATCCTCATTTATACATGTTATGTGCTGTATTCTTTCTGCAGTCCTATCCGGGTATCGAATTATAAAGTATATTTGGGAATGTACAAGCTGGGTGTGATCAGCTCTCATACGGTTGTTTCCAATGTAAGGAATATCATTGTCAATGGTCATTTTACAAGCATTGGAAGCCTCGCCCTGTTGCAGTTGGCCACACCTGTCAACTATACTCAATACACAAGGCCAATCTGTCTGCCATCTTCCAACACCACCTTCCCCTGTGGTACGGAGTGCTGGGTGACCGGCTGGGGTACAAGATCTTCTGGAGGTGAGTCATTTTCCACACTAAGACGCCAGACCTGTCATTCCCAACACATCCTGTTATTTAGGGATTGGTGATTATGCCTGGGTTAGATTCACAAGGGAATTGTTGAATCCCTTTGGAAATCCATGAAGTTTCAACTTAGCAGAGAATTTAATTGACCTCTAAGGGGGGGGGGGGGGGGGGATTGAGCAAAACTTGATACTAAATTATGGTCGTATTCAAGTCTAGTAGGCAAGCTGAGGACATGGGGAGCTGAGCATTGCCATGGGGACACCTGTGGCATTGCTAGGGGGGTGGGGGGTGGGGGTTGCACCCGGGTGACACCTGCAGAGGGGTGACACCATCCCAAGGGAGGTGGGGGGGGCCTGGAGGCAGGTTTGCCCTGAGTGAGACTCCTCACTCTCACTGTGGCTGCCTCCTTTCATTATACACAAGCACACCGCAGCCGCCCAGGGAATGACAGTCTGAGCAACTCTCTGGGCGACTGAACACTGAATCCACCACCCAGGTGCATGAGGGGAGGGGGGTTTATCCTGAGGGGGGTCTGTACTGACAAAGGGGGGTTATCCTAGAGGGGGTCTGCACTTAATGGGGGGCTATCCTGAGGGGGTCTGCACTTAATGGGGGGTTATCCTGAGGGGGTCTGCACTTATTGGGGTGAGTTTATCCTGAGGGGGGTCTGCACTTATTGTAGGGGTTTATCCTGAGGGTGGTCTGCACTTATTGGGGGTTATCCTGAGGGGGTCTGCATTTTTTTGCGGGGAGGGGTTTATCCTGAGGGGGGTCTGCACTGATGGAGGGGGGTTTATCCTGAGGGGGTCTGCACTGATGGAGGGGGGTTTATCCTGAGAGGGTCTGCACTTATTGCAGGGGGTTATTCTGAGGGGGGTCTGCACTGATGGAGGGGGGGTTTATCCTGAGGGGCAGTGTGTACTAATGGAGGGGGGTTTATCCTGAGGGGGGTCTGTACTGATGGCTGATGGAGGGGGGTTTATCCTGAGGGGGAGTGTGCACTAATGGAGGGGGGTTTGTCCTGAGGGGGATCTGTACTGATGGAGGGGGTGGTTTGTCCTGAGGGGGGTCTGTACTGATGGAGGGGGTAGTTCATCCTGAGGGGGCTCAGTACCGATGGAGGGGGTCTATACCTAGTGAAGGGGGGTCTGTACTGAGGGAGGGGAGTCTGTACTGTCTATATATATATATATATATATATATATATATATATATATATATATATATATATATATACACCGTATCTCACAAAAGTAAGTACACCCCTCACATTTATGTAAATCTTTTCTTCTATCTTTTCATGTGACAACACTGAAGAAATGACACTTTGCTACAATGTAAAGTAATGAGTGTACAGCTTGTATAACGCGCTACGTACAGAGTGCGAGGTTCAGGAGTGCATTACGTAGAGAGTGTGAGGTTCGTGAGTTAAATAAAAATCATATATCTGCTTTAACCGGCTCCTTACCAGCTCGCATACAGATATGGTGGGCAGAATGGCACCCCTACACGAAACCCTGTACAGGTATGGGGTTCCTTTAAGGGCGCGATCGCGTGCATGAGCACCAGCATGGGGATTTATGTGTGTAAACCCTGTGCTGTCAGAGCAGAGGAGACATGCTGTTTATTCCTACCACCCTGTTTCCCCGAAAATAAGACCTAACGTGATTGTCGGTGATGGCTGCAATATAAGCCTTACCCCCTCAAATAAGACCTTGTAGGGCTCATTTTCAGGGAAACAAGGTAGGGCTTATTTGGGGTGGTAGGGCTTATATTGTAGCCACCACCGACAATCACCCTAGATCTTATTTTCGGGGAAACAGGGTATGTAGGAACAGAGAAATGTCTCCTCTCCTACTTGGCCCTATCCCCATACAGTTAGAACACACCGAGGGAACACACAATTAACCCCTTCATCGCCCCCTTGTGTTAACCCCTTCACCACCAGTGTCATTTACACAGTAATCAGTGCATTTTTATAGCACTGATCTCTGTATAGATGTCAATGGTCCAAAAAATATGTCAAACGTGTCTGATGTGTCCGGTCGGAATTTCGCAATACTGCTAAAAATCGCAGATCACTGCCATTACTAGTAAAAAAAAAAGAAATAATAAAAATGCCTTAAAAATGCCATAAATCTTTCCCATAGTTTGTAGCTCAAACCAATCAATAATATACGCTTATTGTGATTATATGTAGAAGAATACATATTGGCCTAAACTGATGAAGAAATTTGTTCTTTAACCACTTACCGACCAGCGCACGCCGATGTACGTCCTATTTTTGAAGAGGGATATCTCCGTAACGACAGCAGCTGCTGCCACAACCGAGATATCCATCTCTTCAGGCGCCGGTCGTCTGTACGATAACGGTGCTCTCTGCAGCGGATTCGCCGTGAGATCACCGCTATCGGCAGCGGGAGAGGTGCCACCCCCCCTCCCGCCACCCTCCTGCACCTTCCGCCGCTTACCGGAGCCGTCGGTAGTGGCGGAGGTGATCGGGTCCTGCACACTGCTGGGTATGGAGACGAGTGAGGCTAAGATGGCCTCCACTCGTCTCTATACCATAGGAGGGCCGAAGTGACGTCAAAACGTCACTTCCGCCCATACCTCTTAAAGGTATATTTTTTTTAAATGTCATTTTTTCTTTTTCTTTTTTTTGTTGCATTTTAGTCCAAATATGAGATCTGAGGACTTTTTGACCCCCCAGATCTCATATTTAAGAGGACCTGTCATGCTTTTTTCTATTACAAGGGATGTTTACATTGCTTGTAATAGGAATAAAAGTGATCCATTTTTTTTTTTTTTTTTAAAAACAGTGTAAAAATAAATAAAATCAATAAAAAAAAAAAAGTTTTTTAAAAACACCCCGTCACGACGAGCTTGCGCACAGAAGCGAGCGCATACGTGAGTAGCGCCCGCATATGAAAACGGTGGTCAAACCACACATGTGAGGTATCGCCGCGATCGGTAGAGTGAGAGCAATAATTCTAGCCCTAGACCTCCTCTGTAATGCAAAAAAATACAACCTGTAGAATTTTTTAAATGTCGCTTATGGAGATTTTTGAGGCTAAAAGTTTGACGCCATTCCACGAGCGGGCGCAATTTTGAAGCGTGACATGTTGGGTATCAATTTACTCGGCGTAACATTATCTTTCACAATATTAAAAAAAATTGGGCTAATTTTACTGTTGTCTTATTTTTTATTCAAAAAAGTGTTTTTTTTTCCAAAAAAAGTGCGCTTGTAAGACCGCTGCGCAAATACGGTGTGAAAAGAAGTATTTCAATGACCGCCATTTTATTCTCTAGGGTGTTAGGAAAAAAAAAACAATGTTTTGGGGTTCTAAGTAATTTTCTACCAAAAAAAAAATGTTTTAAACATGTAAACACCAAATCTGAAAAAGAGGCCTGGTCCTTAAGTGGTTAAAAAAAAAAAAAAAAAAAATTGGGGGATATTTATCAGGATATTTTATTATTCATTTAGTAAAATGTAAAAAAAAAAAATTTTTTTTTTCAAAATTGTCTCTCTTTTTTTTGTTTATAGCGCAAAAAATAAAAACCACAGAAGTGATGAAATATCACCAAAAGAAAGCTCTATTTGTGGGGGGAAAAAGAACGCAAATTTTGTTTGGATACAGCGTCACACGGCACGCGCAATTGTCAGTTAAAGTGTTGCAGTGGCGAATTGTAAAAAAGTGCTGTGGTCAGGAAGGGGGTAAAATCTTCCGGGGCTGAAGCGGTTAAAGCAGAACTTAACTGTATCTCAGTGCCACAAACTGAAAACACAATTACATTTATTTTTAATATTACCGGTAAAAGCAAACTTCCCCATCCCTCCATGTCTCCGTGCTTTACTGAACCATTTTGACTTTTTTGTTAATGAACAACAACTGCTGCCTGTCAAAAGAAAAAAAAAAAAAAACCTTTGCCCAACCGAAAAACGTCTGATCCCATAGAACATTGTCTATGAATTATATGTCCTGTTTCCTATGGTTATTTAACCACTACAATACCGGGCACTTTCACCCCCTTCCTTCCCAGCCCAATTTTCAGCTTTCATCGCTCTCGCGCTTTCAGTGACAATTGCGCGGTCGTGCTACACTGTACCCAAATGAAATTGTTATCATTTTGTTCGCACAAATAGAGCTTTATTTTGGTGTTATTTATTCACGACTCGGTTTTTTAATTTTTGCGATATAAGCGCAAAAAAAGCGGAAATTTGGAAAAAAAACAATATTTTCTTTTTTCTATTTGAAAAAAAATCCAATAAAATCAAATTTTGTCATAAATTTAAGCCAAAATGTATTCTGCTACATGTTTTTGGTAAAAAAAATTCCTTTAAGTGTATAATAATTGGTTTGTGTGATCACGGACATATGTACGCAAATGATCATGTACATATGTGTGCAGATAATCATTGGGACATGTGATTTTAGTGGGACATATGTGGGAGACATGTTTTTATTATTGGGGACATGTGTTTTTATTATTTAGGGACATGTATGTTTTGGGGACATGTGTGGGGACATTGTGTTTACACTGTGTTGTGTGTTTACACTAGACTGATGATCAGTGAGTAAAAAGCTGTAAAAAACAGCTCATACTCACTGATCATCAGCCGGCTGCAGCGTTCTGCTCTCCTCTCCTCAGCGATGACTTCCGTGTGAGGAGAGGAGAGCCGAATTGCCTAGCAACCGGCTGTTTGTTTACATCACATGACGGCCGTGATTGGACACGGCCGTCATGTGATCAGGAGGGCCAATCACAGAGCCCTCCTGCCGATCTGAGATGTGCCGTGTCCGGGTGACACGAGCACATCGCGCGATCCCGCTACTTCTGAAGGACGTTCCTGAACGTCCTATCAGGAGTAGACAGCTCCCACCCGGCCGTATATATGCATTGGCCGGGTGGGAAGTGGTTAAAAACTAAAGGGGTCTCCGGGGTGATATCTTTGCTCAGGTATGGTCAATGTCATATTTGGTCAATGCTATTGGCCACATTTTGCCATATGGCTATAGTTGGTCAACAATGTCAGCACTATCCCCACCCCGCGATTTTCACGGGCCAAAGGCTCCTGGTCAGTAAATACATGGGGCCAGGCGTGGAGCAATTATTTTGTCTTCGGAAAGTCTGACCGTGTGCACAGGGCATTATACTTTAGAACTACATTGATACCTAGATTGGTTCAATTTCTATTTTTTTTTTTTTTTACTTGGAATTGGAAAATGTTAGATGCCCTTAGATATGCGCAGAACGGAAAAAAAAAAACATTTTTTTTTAGATTCCTTATTCACATAAAATTAGTTTAGTTCAATTTGTTTATTCCGTTTTGATTAGTTTTCGGAATTCGTTTTGTTTATTCGTATTCAAATCAATTAGAATATTTGGAAATTCAAATTCGAATCAATTTGAGAAGTTTTTGAATTTGAATAGTATATCAATTTCCAAAGAGAATAAAATAGAATATAAAATAAAGGTATAGAATATAAAAAATAAAAGCAGAATAGAATAGAAAAGCATATAACAGAAAATAAAAGGATAGAATATAATAGAGTAAACCAGGACAAAATAGAATAGAAAATAAAAGAACAGAATAGAATGAAATAGAATAGAATAGAAACAAATTGAACGAATTGAATAGAATAAAAAAAGAAAATAAAAAGAATAGAAATTGTAATAGAAAAGAATAGAATAGAAAATAATATACCGTATTTATCTGCGTATAACACGCACTTTTCCCCCCCTTAAAATCAGGGGAAAATCGTGGGTGCGTGTTATACGCTGAATGGCTGCCTTGGAGGGGAAGGAGGGAAAGAGCACCACCGAAATAGACAGAGCTGGATCTCCTGTGTACTCGGTTCTGCTCGCAGTCATGCCCAGTCCCGCCTCCTAGCATTGACATCCCACCATTGGACCAGTGTTCATCATAGGAGCCGGGCCAAAGGGTGGGAATGGGCGGGACTGGGCGGGACTGCGAGCCGAGTACACAGGAGATCCGGCTCTGTCTATTTTGGCAATAACAAGGCTGCAGAAGTGCACTGATCATGCTGCAATGATGGGCACTGATCAGGCTGCAATGATGGGCACTGATCAGGCTGCAGAAGTGCACTGATCATGCTGCAATGATGGGCACTGATCAGGCTGCAATGATGGGCACTGATCAGGCGGCAGAAGGGCACTGATCATGCTGCAATGATGGGCACTGATGAGGCTGCAATAATGGGCAGTGATCAGGCTGCAATGATGGGCATTGATCAGGCTGCAATATTGGGCACTGATCAGGCTACAATGATTCCCTCTTAAATGCCTCTTATGACTTCCCTCTTAAAATTAAGTTGCGTGTTATACACCGATAAATACGGGTAATTCAAAAAGCAATGAAATAGAATACAAATAATATAACCATTTCCCAAAATTCAAATAGAATCAATTTTAACATAATTGAAAAGAATATATTTGAATAGAATATAAAATTACAGAATGATATAGAAAAAAAAAAAAACAATGGAATTTATTATTTTCTAGTCGCTCGCAGATTTTAATTTTGGGAAATGGTTATATTCTTTCTATTCTATTGTGATTTGAATTATATTCTTCTTCTATGTGTTTATTCTATTCTTTTCTATTCTATTATTTTATTTTCAATTCCATTCTAATTCTTTTCTATTCTATCCTAGTCTATTCTATTCTATTCAAATTTGAATTGATTCTATTCGAAATTTGAATTTAGGAACATGGTTATATTCTTTCTATTCTATTCTATTCTATTTGGTTGTTTTTTTATATACTATTGTTATTTTCTATTCTATTAAATTGAATTGATTCTATTTGAATTTTGGGAAATGGTTATATTCTTTCTATTCTTTTTTTTTGTATTATTTTCTTTTCTATTATAGAGTATTCCATTATATTCTTTTTTTTTCTATTCAATTATTTTCTTTTCTTATGTATTCAAATTCAAATGTATTCTATTTGAAATTCGAATTTCAGAAGATGGTTGTGTTCTTCCTATTTTAATCTATTATCTTTTTTATTCTATTCTATTCTGTTATTTATTTTTTATTTAGTTCTGTTTTACTATATTACATTCTATTCTTTTATTTTCTGATCTATTCTATTTTGTTCTATTCTATTCTTTTATTTTCTATTCTATTTTATTCTCTTTGGAAATTGGACAGTTATTCGAATTCGAAAACTATTCAAATCAATTTGAATTTCATCCGAATTTCTTTTTTTCGTTATTTTGGATTAGTTTAAATTGGGAATACATCCGAATTTCCGAAAAATGAAAATTCGTCTAAATATTAATTCGGAATGAAACAAAATGAACTGCACATGTCTAGATGCTCTGGCATTCACATGGGGGGACAGTATCTGGGGTCCCCTTACTTTGAAAGGGGGCTTTCAGATTTCTATAAGTCCTCTGCTTCCAGAACTCCACAAACACCATGCCAGGGTTGTGGAGATGAGGCCCCTGTCCTCATCAACATGGGGACAAGGTGCTTGCCAGAGAATCTCCCCTGGCAGAGTACTCCTGAATGTGAAGGGCATGTGGCCTGGTATGGTTCAGGGAGGGTGGGCACACACTCACCACCCCCTTCCCTGGCCACCAAGACTGCATAATCAGATAAGGGTCTGAAATAGTACCATATGTCCATTTTGTTCATATTCACCTTTCAGTTGGGAATCCCTGACTGAGAAATTAAAGTGCCAGGAGGATGAGCCACTGGTTGTTAGGTTGTTTTAATTGAATGTTAGTGGTTGTTACATATGGCCAACGAAAGGCAACAAGGAATCTAATGCCGCGTACACACGTATCAGACTGTCCGCCGGACTTTCAGAACGAGCTACCTGCCCACACATGGTTCTTTTGCGGCGGACTAGGTACGGCGGACTAAGTCCACCGGACTATCCGCCGTACTTTTGAAATGAACGGACTCGCCCACACACACACGGAGGAAAGTCCATTCATTTTGAGCGCGGCTCCAGGTAGCCGTCACCAGCGAAGGAGGCGTCGCTGGCCCCCGTCACCTGGTATGAACTTATAGGGGAATCCCTACGCCTAAAAAAATGGCGTGGGAGTCCCCCCTATGTCCATATCAGACCCTTATCCGAGCACGCTACCTGGCCGGCCAGGAAGGGGGGAACGACGAGCAAGCGCCCCCCCACCCCAAAGCACCTTGTCCCCATGTTGATGAGGACAAGGACCTATTCCCAACAACCCTGGCCGTTGGTTGTTGGGGTCTGCGGCCGAGGGGCTTATCGGAATCCGGGAGCCCCCTTTAATAAGGGGCCCCCCGGATCTCGCCCCCCCCACCCTATGTGAATGAGTATGGGGTACAATGTACCCCTACCCATTTACCTGTGAAAATTTTTTTATAAAAAAAACACAACACACAAGTGTTAAAATAGTTTATTGCACAGCTCCAGGGGTCTTCTTCCTTCTTCGGGGGTCTTCTCGCCGGACTCCTCCACTATCTTCTGCTAGCTCTTTTACTACCGGAGGAGCCCGGCTTTCTTCTTCGCCGCCTCCCTCTTCTTCCAACTTCGGGGGTCTTGTCCCCCTCTTCGGGGGTCTTGTCCCCCTCCAGAGGATGCTGGGACTGTGACATCATAAAGGGTGGGGACATCATAATCCGGTGATGTCCCTATATAAGTCACCACACGTCACGTGTCCTGTCATAGTGACCGGAGACAGCGACGAGGCAACATCTCCAGAAGAGAAGAACAGAAGAGGGCGACAGCGGCAGTGTCGACAGAAGACCGGGCCCCCGCTTGTAAAAGAGCTAGAAGAAGGCATGGTGGCCCCGGCAAGAAGAACCGAAGAGGGGGACAAGACCCCCGAAGAGAGGGACAAGACCCCCGAAGTCGGCAGAAGAGGGAGGCGGCGAAGAAGAAAGCCGGGCTCCTCCGCTAGTAAAAGAGCTAGCAGAAGATAGCGGAGGAGTACGGCGAGAAGACCCCCGAAGACGGAAGAAGACCCCCGGAGCTGTGCAATAAACTATTTTAACCCTTGTGTGTTGTTTTTTTATACATTTTTTTCACATGTGAATGAGTAGGTGTACATTGTACCCCATACTCATTCACATAGGGTGGGGGGCCAGGATCCGGGGGCCCCCTTATTAAAGGGGGCTCCTGGATTCCGATAAGCCCTCCGCCCACAGACCCGACAAACAATGGCCAGGGTTGTCGGGAAGAGGCCCTTGTCCTCATCAACATGGGGACAAGGTGCTTTGGGGTGGGGGGGCCGCGCGGCCTCCCCTTCCCCAAGGCACCCCCCATGTTGAGGGCACGCGGCCTTGTACGGCTCAGGAGGGGGGGCTCGCTCGTACCCCCCTTTCCTGGCCGGCCGGGTAGCGTGCTTGGATAAGGGTCTGATATGGACCTGGGGGGACCTCCACGCCGTTTTTCCGGCGTAGGGATTCCCCTTTAAGTCCATGGTGACGGGGCCAGCGACGCTTCCTTCGCTGGTCCCGGCTACCTGGAGCCACGCTCAAAATGAGTGGACTTCTCTCCGGGAGGGAAAAGTCAGTTCATTTCAAAAGTACGGCAGACTGGCACACACATGGCCGTACTATCCGCCGAAATGCGAGTCTGGCGGACAGATTGCTGTACTAAACTCCAATCTTAGTCTGCTGGACATTTGGGTAAAAAAAGTCTGCCGGAGCCTACACACGGGCGGATTGCCCGACGGACTTGAGTCCGCCGGACTTTTCCACCGGATTGTTTGATCGTGTGTACGCCGCATAACACACACCAATTTCAAATTATTAGGGAATTATTTGTTGCGCTTGCACAAATGTTGAGACATTTGCAAAGGAAATATTTTAAAATTAGCCACTTACTAAATACTAAAATACCATAGTTTTGTTTTGACTTCAGCTATACTAGATATTGTATGCATATGGGTCTGTTATACAGAAGGGTTAGAAATTCTCTATGTTCCATTCTCCATTTACATACTGATCTCCTACACCCCATTTCCCCACATTTTGGATACAGAGTTGCTTTAAGTGTGTAAATGCTAAGATTGAAACATTTTGTTCAATTATCCTGAAAAGATATCCATTGGTGCAGCTGATTATTATCATTGTCTTAGCCCTTGTACACACGATCGGAGATTCCGATGGAATGTGTCCGATCGGACCGTTTTGTCGGATAATCCGACTGTGTGTGGTCTCCATCGGACTGCTTCCGTCGGAGTATCCGACGGACCAAGTTTTCCAACTTGTCTCTAAAATTTTCCGACAACATGATCCGATCGGACTATATCCGATCATGTGTAGAGAATTCCGATCGGACAAAGTGCCATGCATGCTCAGATCAAATTCCTAGACTAAAGCTATTGGCTACTAGCCTGAACGTAGTCCCGTCCTAACGAAATAACGTCATCACGTTCTGAACGATCAGATTTTCCGACAACTTTGTCGGACCGTGTGTATGCAACAGTTTTGGGCAAAATCCGACGGATTTGGTTGTTGGAATGTCCGACCGTGTGTACAAGGGCTTACAGGGTGACTCAGGAGGACCTCTGGTGTGTAAGGTCCAGGGCGTATGGTACCAGGTTGGAGTTGTGAGCTGGGAAGTAGGCTGTGCATATAACAACTGCCCCGGGGTGTACACACTGGTGAAGGCCTACCAAACCTGGATCAGTGCCTAGCTGCAAGTTACATTCAAAGATGTATCAAATATCCCTACACCAACAATGACATGCGGAGGAAGTTTCTTCAACATGGGGAATGTCAGCACTGTCTATCCGTACACCAGTGCTATTTTACCAAAAACAACATCTGAAAAAGAACCCATCATCATATTTGATCCAGACAGTGGAGTGACCCCCAGCCTTCCCCATCATTACTGGATGATCCTGGTCCCAACTACTCTTTTGCTGACACTAATATAAGGAAACACTTCCACCTCAGCTGTCTGAGACAATGGAGTCTACTAAAATAGTAGAGTGGGAATTTGCGTGTATCCTGTGGGGCCTAATAAATATATAGACCATGGGAAATGAAAAACGAACAAGTCTTTATTCTACATATACATGAAAATTGGATTAAAAAAAGTTGAGAGTGCAACTAGTTAAAATCACTTATGCCTTCGTACACCCGCTCGGAATTTCCGACAACAAATGTTGGATGTGAGCTTGTTGTCGATAATTCCGACCATGTGTGTGCTCCATCGGACATTTGTTGTCATGAATTTCTGACAACAAAAATCTGAGAGCTGGTTCTCAAATTTTACAACAACAAAATCAGTTTTCGTAAATTGTGATCGTGTGTAGACAATTTCCGACGCACAAAATTCCACGCACGCTCGGAATCAAGCAGAAGGGCCGCACTGGCTATTGAACTTCATTTTTCGCGGCTCGTCGTACGTCTTGTAAGTCACCGCGTTCTTGACGTTCGGAATTTCCAACAACATTTGTGTGACCGTGTGTAAGCAAGACAAATTTGAGCCAACATCCGTCGGAAATAAATTCATGGATTTTGTTGTCGGAATGTCCGATCGTGTGTACGGGGCATTACAGTTAAAGGGGTTGTAAAGGTAAATTTTTTATTTTCTACATAGGTTCCTTTAAGCTAGCGCATTGTTGGTTCACTTACCTTTTCCTTTGATTTCCCTTCTAAATGTTTTTTTTCTTTGTCTGAATATCTCACTTCCTGTTTCTCCTCAGTAAACTTCTCACCATCATCCGAGCTGATGGTTAGTCAGCCAGAACAGCTTACTGAACAGCTTACTGGGGTGAAACAGGAAGTGAGAAATTTAGACAAAGAAAACAAAGAAAAAAAACATTTAGAAGGGAAATCGAAGGAAAAGATAAGTGAACCAACAATGCACTAGCTTAAAGGAACCTATGTAGAAAATAAAAAAATTACCTTTACAACCCCTTTATATTGTTCAGGATGTGCTGGTTCTGGCTGAAGTATCCAAACGGAGTGTCCGCAACAAAGAATGCATTAAGGTAATGTTCCTGATGGTTTTTTATTTTATATTTTTGCATTGGCACATGTCCTCCATTGCACTACTCAGCTCCCCATACCCTTTGTTTGACAATTCCTTGCTTGTTAGCTTTAAAAATGTCCATAATTGATTTTGAGGTTCAACTCCCATTGACCTTGCATTCCATTTCACAGTCTTCAGATTTTAGGATTAGTTCAACAAGTACTCCATGAGTTGAATCCAAGCACATTCACTCACCACTACTGCATTGATAGACTCTGTGGGTGTTTCTTCTTAGCATGAAATTGGTTGTATCTTCTATTTTTCGGAGGACTAGATCTACCGAAGCCGTAGGTGGTGCAGTTGGTATCTTTACTGGCTATATTGACATGAAGGATTACGTTAGAGTTAGAATTATTTCACCACTCAGTTCAGCTAATGAGCTTTTAATCATTATAATGAAGGTTAAATTGAGTTTAAGATTATTAGGATTACTAACTGATGTATCGAGATATTGTCTGCGCAGCCCGTTTTACAAAGAAAATAAAGTTCTGTGTTTTGGTACGGTATGGCTTTTGGCTTTCCCACCCCCTGTACACATGATCCGACATTCCAACCACAAAATCCGTCAAATTTTTTCCGACGGATTTTGGCCGAAACTAGTCTTGCATACACACGGTCGCACAAAGTTGTCGGAAAAGACAATTGTTCTGAATGAGGTGACATACAACGTGTACGACGGGTCTACGTAGAGGCCAGTAGCTAATAGCTTTCGTCTTCAAATTTTATTCTGAGCATGCGTGGCACTTTGTGCGTCAGAATTCTCTACACAGGATCGGAAAAAGTCAGATCGGATTTTGTTGTCGGAAAAATTTAGGTCCAGCTCTCAAATTTTTTCCGGTGGAAAATCCGACGGAAAAAGCCCGCTAGAGCCCATATGCGATCGGATTTTTCGACATCGGACTTTTCCCGTCCGAATTTCCGATCGTGTGTACGGGGCATTAGAAAGGTGTAATATGACTTATCCTCTTCTCATTTATTTTATATGTACCAGTAGGAGGCATTATAAAGTGTAACCTTCTTCAATTAACATTTATAATTGACTGCATTTATTTATTTCTAAAAAAAATTTGTGTGTTTTCTAATTATTTAGTTTGCCGAACGGGCAAACAGGCAATGAGAGGGCCAAACTTTTGCTTGGCCCAAATCGTTCACCCAACTCTAATTACTAATTACTGTTCTGTACCCTATTTTTTTTTTTTTACATTGGGTATAATAATATATCATTCCAAATAAAATAAAATTGTATGTTTTAATTGGGGAACCTTTACTTACTAATGGGGTGTGTTTTATTCTAAGCCCTTGTACACACGGTCGGAGATTCCGACAACCAAATCCGTCGGATTTTGTCAGACGGATCTTGTCCGAAACTGTTCCATACACACGGTCGGACGAAGTTGTTGGAAAATCCGATCTTTCAGAACGTGATGACATTATTTTGTTACGACGGGACTACGTTCAGGCTAGTAGCAATAGCTTTGGTGTAGGAATTTGATCTGAGCATGCGTGGCACTTTGTCCGATCGGAATTCTCTACACATGATCGGAGTATGCCCGATCAGAGCATTTTGTCGGAAAATATTTCCGGCAAGTTGGAAAATTTGGTCCGATGGATATTCCGACGGAAACAGTCCTATGCAGACCACACACAGTCGGAATATCCGACAAAACGCTCCGATCGGACACATTCCGACGGAATCTCCGATCGTGTGTACAAGGGCTTAGAGGTGAACTCTGCATTTTAGGATTTCAGGTGAATAGCACGATAAAGATGCTGAGTTCTAAAAATTTTCTCAGGGGAACTACAGTAAATATGCAAATAAGAGCCTGTCTTTCCAGGAAGAACTTTTAAGAAAGAATTTACTGCAAATTGGAGAAAAGGTTCAAAAAGGTCAGGTGTGTAAAGAACATTCTATTTGTTAAAAAAAAAAAAAAAAAAAAACACTTAGCCCTTGTACACATGATCAGAGATTCCGATGGAATGTGTCCGATTGGAGCGTTTTGTCGGATATTCCGACTGTGTGTGGTCTGCATCGGACTGTTTCCATCGGAATATCCGTCGGACCAAATTTTCCAACTTGCCGGAAATATTTTCCGACAAAATGCTCCGATCGGACATACTCCGATCATGTGTAGTCTACTCTGACGGACAAAGTGCCACGCATGCTCAGATCAAATTCCTAGACCAAAGCTATTGGCTACTAGCCTGAACATAGTCCCATCGTAACGAAATAACGTCATCACCTTATGTACAATCGGATTTTTCAACAACTTTGTCCGACCGTGTGTACATTTGGTCGTAGGAATCTCCGACTGTGTGTACAAGGGCTTTGAGTCATTCAACTCTGACTGTGTAAATATGGGAAATACCCAAATACCTTTGTTACAATTCCATGAATGTCTAGAGGAATCAATGCCAACAGCTGTTTGTGCACAACTGTGCAAAATGTGCGCTGCATATCCCAATAGAGGTCTTTCTTCGACTTTGGAGATAAAATCATTGGTACCCTTTCCTTTTAAGCCATCAACTTAGTATTTGTGTTATCAGCTGAAAGTCCCACTATTTTTGAATGATTACAATTTCTTATTACTTTGAGGGTTTCAGATACTAAAATGTCAGAGGTTTCCGACTCAAATTCCCCAAAAATTGCCTGGGTTCAGCTAAAACCTGACATCTGCTTCCCTGACTGCCTAAGCCCCCGTCCACACGGTCGGACATTCCGACGGAAAATGTCCAATCAGACCGTGTTGTCGGATAATCCGACCGTGTGTGGGCTCCATCTGACTTTTTCCCGTCGGAATATGTGACCAACAAAGTTTGAGAGCTGGATATAAAATTTTCCGGCAACATTAGGCTTCATGTACACGGGACATTGTTTAACCTCTCTGGAAAGATTTAACATGACAGCTAGAAATTGGGATCTGTTTAGCCACGTATAGAGAATTCCGATCGGATAAAGTGCCACGCATGCTCAGATCAAATTCCTACATCAAAGCTATTGGCTACTAGCCTGAATGTAGTCCCGTCGTAACGAAATTACGTCATCACGTTCTGAACGATCTGATTTTCTGACAACTTTGTCCGACCGTGTGTATGCAACAGTTTCGGACAAAATCCGACAGACAAAATCCGACGGATTTGGATGTCGAAATCTCCAACCGTGTGTACAGGGGCTTACAGGTAAAATATTGGTTTGCTCTTGAAAAAAATCCAGATTTTGTCCTATACCTAGATAATGTATTAACAACATATAAAAGGAAGGTAAGGTAACAGCGCTAAATTAACACAAAAGAAAAAAAGGACTAGCAGCTAACACAGTTCATTGATCATTAAACTTACAAATATATAGTCCAAGGTGCAGCGCTTATATACGTTCCATCATTGAAGAAACCAAGGTAAGAAATAAATGATGAGGAGATCTCCACCTTTTCCAAGAAGTGCAGGAAAGATCACACAGCACCAATGTGCATCGAATCTGCTCACCAGATTATAGAATAGAGTGGGCATCAAAAATAATTTTTGGCAACACAACTTCTATTTCCTCTCAGATGGAAAGATGATCATTGGAATGTGGTAAATTCAAATTGATGTCAATCCAAGAGGTGAAGTGAAAAAACGTGGTGAAGCCCGCTTGTATAAACGAATAAAACTTTAATGCAGTACACATACAAGAACGAAGTTTCACACGAGCGTAGAAAAAGGCAATTCAAATCATCAGAGATTCATATCCAGCATGCTTGCATCAGCCAGCCTTACATCATGTTTCATCCTAAGGGATATCGTCAGAGGCTTGTTTTTTCACTTCACCTCTTGCCTTGCATGGTTTGTGTAAACTATTTGGAGCGCTGGAGTCTGAAGTGTTTTGACAGCTTAATGTATGAGGATTGAGGAGGATTGACATCAATTTGAATTTACCACATTCCAATGATCATCTTTCTATCTGAGAGGAAATAGAAGTTGTTGCCAAAAATAATTTTTGATGCCCACTCTATTCTATAATCTGGTGAGCAGATTCGATGCACATTGGTGCTGTGTGATCTTTCCTGCACTTCTTGGAAAAGGTGGAGATCTCCTCATCATTTATTTCTTACCTTGGTTTCTTCAATGATGGCACGTATATAAGCGCTGCACCTTGGACTATAATGTATTAACAACACCTACAGTAAATCTATCATACCCTTCCTTATATTATATACTGTATGCTATCCTGCACATACTGTGAGATATCAAATACTGCACACTCCTCTCTTGTATATACCACTTACTGTCATATCCTACGCACTCTATGCCTGTACATACTTTTTTAATATCCTGGGCACGCTCCTGCACATACTGTTCCCATCATACCCTTCATACTCCTCTCCAGCACATACTGCCCCCGCCCCACCCTCCACACTCCCCTCCTGTGCATACTACCCCCATCATACCCTCCACACTTCCCTCCTGCACATACTGCCCCGCCACACCCTCCACACTGCCCTCCTGCACATACTGCCCCGCCCCACGTTTCCCTCCTGCACATACTGCCCCGCCACACCCTCTACACTCCCCTCCTGCATATATTGCCCCCGCCACACCTTCCACACTCCCCTCCTGCACATACTGTCCCCATCATACCCTTCATACTCCTCTCCAGCACATACTGCCCCCGCCACAACCTCCACACTCCCCTCCTGCGCATACTACCCCCACCATACCCTCCACACTCCCCTCCTGCACATACTGCCCCGCCACACCCTCCACACTCCCCTCCTGCACATACTGCCCCCGCCACACCCTCCACGTTTCCCTCCTGCACATACTGCCCCGCCACACCCTCTACACTCCCCTCCTGCATATATTGCCCCCGCCACACCCTCCACACTCCCCTCCTGCACATACTGTCCCCATCATACCCTTCATACTCCTCTCCTGCACATACTGCCCCCGCCACATCCTCCAAACTCCCCTCCTGCACATACTACTCCCATCATACTCTCCACACTCCCCTCCTGCCATACTGCCCCGCCACACCCTCCACACTCCCCTCCTGCACATACTGCCCCGTCACACCCTCCACACTCCCCTCCTGCACATACTGCCCCCGCCACACCCTCCACAATTCCCTCCTGCACATACTGCCCCCATCACACCTTCCACACTCCCCTCCTGCACATACTGCCCCGCCACACCCTTCACACTTCCTTTCTGCACATACTGGCCCCACCACACCCTCCACACTCCCCTCCTGCACATACTGCCCCCACCACAGCCTCCACACTCCCCTCCTGCACCTACTGCCCCCACCACACCCTCCACACTCCCCTCCTGCACATACTGCCCCCACCACGCCCTCCACACTCACCTCCTGCACATATCACCAACATCATGCCCTCCACACTGATCTCCTGCACATTCCATTACCATAATACCTTCCACACTTCTCTGATTCACCTACCACCCCCTTCATATCCTCCACACATCTCCCCTGTATATACTGCCCACTTCCATATCCTCTACACTCCTCTCACATACATACTGCTCTTTCTCTCACACATACTGCCCACTGTCATACCTTCTACACTCCTCTCCTGCACATAGTTCGTGTTGTCAAATCCTTGGCACTCCAAACTCCTTGTGTGTTTGTTGACAGGAAGAAGCCTTTTCCCAGTTGGATGTGAGATAGCAGAGATGAAGGGGTCCTGTGTTATGCTTCCCAGTAGAAATTGTGCACCCCACTTTCTGCACCATACCAATCAACATGCCTTTCAACTCTGGGGGTCCTTGCAAGGATGGGGGGGTGTCAATCCATCATCAATAGTGGCATTCAGTGCTGTAAACCCTCATCAATGACAATGCATTGCACTCCCCTCACTAAATAGCAGTTCCCAACACTAGGGCAGAGATCCTTGATCATCTTATGACTAGACATTTGGTCAATGCTGTCTCCTGGGATCCTTGGCTGCTTTTTCACATTTCAATGGCATGGGATTTAAACTTTTTCAAAATAATTTCTATAATAAGGAAACCAGTCTTCAACAACCACTTATGCTTTCCAAAGCCCCAGAATTCTATCATAGATTCCAAAGATTTGGAACCCACATTCAAGGGAACCATTTAGGCATCATTGCCGGATAAAGGGGGATGCTGTGGTGTCTGTGCCCCCCAGATTTAAGTTGCCCCCTTGAAAGACACCAACCACCACTGATGCTGTGCTGGCCGTCTCCCATCCCTGGGCTGTGCACAGCCTGAGCACAGGCAGCAAGAACTCTTCTTTCCAACAGCACACACTGCAGCTGAAATCCAATTACATTACACACAGCTACGATCTGCAGTGTATAGCTGGTTACTGTAATGGAATTGGATTTCAGCTACAGTGTCTGCTGTGGGGAGGAGGAGTTCCTGCTGCCTGTGCTCAGGTTATGTACCATGCAGGGAAGAAAGAAAGATCTCTTTTCAGTGCTCTGCCAGCGGTGACCCATTTCCGCCTTCCAGCCAGAAGTGACCCGTGTCCTAAGCTCTGCTAGTGGTGAATCCTGCCAGTGGGGATCCCTGTCCTCCCTAGTGCCAGGAGGGACCCCAATCCTCCCTCCTGCCAGTGATGACCCCTGTCCTCTCTCCTGCCAGTGGTGACCCCTGTCCTCTCTCCTGTGAGTGGTGACCCCTGTCCTCTCTCCTGCCAGCGGTGACCCCTGTCCTCTCTCCTGCCAGCGGTGACCCCTGTCCTCTCTCCTACCAGTGGTGACCCCTGTCCTCTCTCCTGCCAGTGGTGACCCATGTCCTCTCTCCTGCCAGCGGTGACCCTTGTCCTCTCTCCTGCCAGCGGTGACCCTTGTCCTCTCTCCTGCCAGTGGTGACCCCTGTCCTCTCTCCTGCCAGTGGTGAGCCCTGTCCTCTCTCCTGCCAGTGGGGACCCTTGTCCTCTCTCCTGCCAGTGTTGACCCCTGTTCTCTCTCCTGCCAGCGGTGACCTTTGTCCTCTCTCCTGCCAGTGGTGACCCTTGTCCTATCTCCTGCCAGCGGTGACCCTTGTCCTCTCTCCTGCCAGTGGTGACCCCTGTCCTCCCTCCTGCCAGTGGTGACCCATGTCCTCTCTCCTGCCAGCGGTGACTCTTGTCCTCTGCCCTGCCAGCCCTGTACACTCCCCACTGACTCCTTTCCTCTGCCCTACCGACCCTCAGTACCTTGCCCTACTGATTCTTGTGCACTCCCCTGCCAACCTCCCATCCTCCACCCTGCTGACCCACTGTTCTCTACCCTGCTGACACCCCCTACACTGTTCTACAAACGAATAGCCCCTGCACACTGACCTACAAACTGCTGACCCTATCCTCTGCCTTGGTGACCCCCTGTACACTGTCCTACGAACCTCCCAGCCTCTGCTCCCCTGACATTTTTTACAGCATCCTCACATCAGTCAAGCTAGATACAGCCCTGTTAGACAAGCAGATTAACATTTGTGAAGGGATCCCTCAGTATACAATAACTTTTCCAACAAGTTCTCTTGCAATTATCGTTAATATTAGTTGAATTGGAGGAAACGCTGACTCATCTATAGCTAATATAGTGGTAAAGCCCCCCCCCCCCCCCCCCGCTGTAAAAAGAGCTCATCTCCTGCAATGCATTGTGTTAGCATATGAAGAATTTGACTGGCGTCACTGTAATGTAGGTTGTAGGTGGAATTCCAGGCCAAAGTAGGACTGACCAGAACTTGTCCACCAATCTACATTATTTTGAAGAATGAGGAAACTAATAAGGTTTAATTGCATGAACAGAAAAGTGTGCTCTTCACAGAGTAATTTGAGAGAGTGAGAGAGATCTGCTGAATATCTTCCACTCTGCTGAAATGGGGACATTGACGGTACTCTTGCTCCTAGCCATAGGTAAGTAGCTCACCTAAAATTCTGCACTAACCTAAAGCTTCACGGGGGGCTGCCTAACGAAAAAAGATAAGCAATGGAGGTTATTTACCAAAGGCAAATCCACTTTGCACTGAAAGTGCACTTGGAAGTGCAGTCGCTCAAAATCTAAGGGGTAGATCTGAAATGAGGGGAAGCTCTGCTGATTTTATCATCCAATCTTGTACAAGCTAAAATGCTGTTTTTTTTTTATTTTCCTTACATGTCCCCCTCGGATCTACAGCGACTGCACTTCCAAATGCACTTGCAGTGCAAAGTGGATTTTCCTTTAGTAAATAACCCCCCAATGGTCGTTGTAAATTGGAGCTGCAACGAGCTGCCAATTATTAAAACCTAGGAACTCTCTGTCTATACTGTCTTTGACTTAAGGATACCTGGGATCATTATAACTAGGGAGGAGTGGAGGGATTTCAGTTAAAATGATCTTGCCGCAAAATGACTGATTCCGCCGTTGGTGAAATTTTGCTGAAGTGGGCATTTTACCCATTACGCTTCTTAGGTAATTGATATAAAATAAGATAATCTACTTTTTTTATTTTATTTAGAAGATTTGAAGACTTCCGCGATCATTGTAACTGAGTGATTTTTAGTTAGAAGTTAAACATGAGAATAGCCTCAAAAGGTGGGATTTTAAGGGCAATAAAAAATATACATACAAATTAAATACGCACTCTATGCCTGTACATACTTTTTTAATATCCTGGGCACGCTCCTGCACATACTGTTCCCATCATACCCTTCATACTCCTCTCCAGCACATACTGCCCCCGCCCCACCCTCCACACTCCCCTCCTGTGCATACTACCCCCATCATACCCTCCACACTTCCCTCCTGCACATACTGCCCCGCCACACCCTCCACACTGCCCTCCTGCACATACTGCCCCGCCCCACGTTTCCCTCCTGCACATACTGCCCCGCCACACCCTCTACACTCCCCTCCTGCATATATTGCCCCCGCCACACCTTCCACACTCCCCTCCTGCACATACTGTCCCCATCATACCCTTCATACTCCTCTCCAGCACATACTGCCCCCGCCACAACCTCCACACTCCCCTCCTGCGCATACTACCCCCACCATACCCTCCACACTCCCCTCCTGCACATACTGCCCCGCCACACCCTCCACACTCCCCTCCTGCACATACTGCCCCCGCCACACCCTCCACGTTTCCCTCCTGCACATACTGCCCCGCCACACCCTCTACACTCCCCTCCTGCATATATTGCCCCCGCCACACCCTCCACACTCCCCTCCTGCACATACTGTCCCCATCATACCCTTCATACTCCTCTCCTGCACATACTGCCCCCGCCACATCCTCCAAACTCCCCTCCTGCACATACTACTCCCATCATACTCTCCACACTCCCCTCCTGCCATACTGCCCCGCCACACCCTCCACACTCCCCTCCTGCACATACTGCCCCGTCACACCCTCCACACTCCCCTCCTGCACATACTGCCCCCGCCACACCCTCCACAATTCCCTCCTGCACATACTGCCCCCATCACACCTTCCACACTCCCCTCCTGCACATACTGCCCCGCCACACCCTTCACACTTCCTTTCTGCACATACTGGCCCCACCACACCCTCCACACTCCCCTCCTGCACATACTGCCCCCACCACAGCCTCCACACTCCCCTCCTGCACCTACTGCCCCCACCACACCCTCCACACTCCCCTCCTGCACATACTGCCCCCACCACGCCCTCCACACTCACCTCCTGCACATATCACCAACATCATGCCCTCCACACTGATCTCCTGCACATTCCATTACCATAATACCTTCCACACTTCTCTGATTCACCTACCACCCCCTTCATATCCTCCACACATCTCCCCTGTATATACTGCCCACTTCCATATCCTCTACACTCCTCTCACATACATACTGCTCTTTCTCTCACACATACTGCCCACTGTCATACCTTCTACACTCCTCTCCTGCACATAGTTCGTGTTGTCAAATCCTTGGCACTCCAAACTCCTTGTGTGTTTGTTGACAGGAAGAAGCCTTTTCCCAGTTGGATGTGAGATAGCAGAGATGAAGGGGTCCTGTGTTATGCTTCCCAGTAGAAATTGTGCACCCCACTTTCTGCACCATACCAATCAACATGCCTTTCAACTCTGGGGGTCCTTGCAAGGATGGGGGGGTGTCAATCCATCATCAATAGTGGCATTCAGTGCTGTAAACCCTCATCAATGACAATGCATTGCACTCCCCTCACTAAATAGCAGTTCCCAACACTAGGGCAGAGATCCTTGATCATCTTATGACTAGACATTTGGTCAATGCTGTCTCCTGGGATCCTTGGCTGCTTTTTCACATTTCAATGGCATGGGATTTAAACTTTTTCAAAATAATTTCTATAATAAGGAAACCAGTCTTCAACAACCACTTATGCTTTCCAAAGCCCCAGAATTCTATCATAGATTCCAAAGATTTGGAACCCACATTCAAGGGAACCATTTAGGCATCATTGCCGGATAAAGGGGGATGCTGTGGTGTCTGTGCCCCCCAGATTTAAGTTGCCCCCTTGAAAGACACCAACCACCACTGATGCTGTGCTGGCCGTCTCCCATCCCTGGGCTGTGCACAGCCTGAGCACAGGCAGCAAGAACTCTTCTTTCCAACAGCACACACTGCAGCTGAAATCCAATTACATTACACACAGCTACGATCTGCAGTGTATAGCTGGTTACTGTAATGGAATTGGATTTCAGCTACAGTGTCTGCTGTGGGGAGGAGGAGTTCCTGCTGCCTGTGCTCAGGTTATGTACCATGCAGGGAAGAAAGAAAGATCTCTTTTCAGTGCTCTGCCAGCGGTGACCCATTTCCGCCTTCCAGCCAGAAGTGACCCGTGTCCTAAGCTCTGCTAGTGGTGAATCCTGCCAGTGGGGATCCCTGTCCTCCCTAGTGCCAGGAGGGACCCCAATCCTCCCTCCTGCCAGTGATGACCCCTGTCCTCTCTCCTGCCAGTGGTGACCCCTGTCCTCTCTCCTGTGAGTGGTGACCCCTGTCCTCTCTCCTGCCAGCGGTGACCCCTGTCCTCTCTCCTGCCAGCGGTGACCCCTGTCCTCTCTCCTACCAGTGGTGACCCCTGTCCTCTCTCCTGCCAGTGGTGACCCATGTCCTCTCTCCTGCCAGCGGTGACCCTTGTCCTCTCTCCTGCCAGCGGTGACCCTTGTCCTCTCTCCTGCCAGTGGTGACCCCTGTCCTCTCTCCTGCCAGTGGTGAGCCCTGTCCTCTCTCCTGCCAGTGGGGACCCTTGTCCTCTCTCCTGCCAGTGTTGACCCCTGTTCTCTCTCCTGCCAGCGGTGACCTTTGTCCTCTCTCCTGCCAGTGGTGACCCTTGTCCTATCTCCTGCCAGCGGTGACCCTTGTCCTCTCTCCTGCCAGTGGTGACCCCTGTCCTCCCTCCTGCCAGTGGTGACCCATGTCCTCTCTCCTGCCAGCGGTGACTCTTGTCCTCTGCCCTGCCAGCCCTGTACACTCCCCACTGACTCCTTTCCTCTGCCCTACCGACCCTCAGTACCTTGCCCTACTGATTCTTGTGCACTCCCCTGCCAACCTCCCATCCTCCACCCTGCTGACCCACTGTTCTCTACCCTGCTGACACCCCCTACACTGTTCTACAAACGAATAGCCCCTGCACACTGACCTACAAACTGCTGACCCTATCCTCTGCCTTGGTGACCCCCTGTACACTGTCCTACGAACCTCCCAGCCTCTGCTCCCCTGACATTTTTTACAGCATCCTCACATCAGTCAAGCTAGATACAGCCCTGTTAGACAAGCAGATTAACATTTGTGAAGGGATCCCTCAGTATACAATAACTTTTCCAACAAGTTCTCTTGCAATTATCGTTAATATTAGTTGAATTGGAGGAAACGCTGACTCATCTATAGCTAATATAGTGGTAAAGCCCCCCCCCCCCCCCCGCTGTAAAAAGAGCTCATCTCCTGCAATGCATTGTGTTAGCATATGAAGAATTTGACTGGCGTCACTGTAATGTAGGTTGTAGGTGGAATTCCAGGCCAAAGTAGGACTGACCAGAACTTGTCCACCAATCTACATTATTTTGAAGAATGAGGAAACTAATAAGGTTTAATTGCATGAACAGAAAAGTGTGCTCTTCACAGAGTAATTTGAGAGAGTGAGAGAGATCTGCTGAATATCTTCCACTCTGCTGAAATGGGGACATTGACGGTACTCTTGCTCCTAGCCATAGGTAAGTAGCTCACCTAAAATTCTGCACTAACCTAAAGCTTCACGGGGGGCTGCCTAACGAAAAAAGATAAGCAATGGAGGTTATTTACCAAAGGCAAATCCACTTTGCACTGAAAGTGCACTTGGAAGTGCAGTCGCTCAAAATCTAAGGGGTAGATCTGAAATGAGGGGAAGCTCTGCTGATTTTATCATCCAATCTTGTACAAGCTAAAATGCTGTTTTTTTTTTATTTTCCTTACATGTCCCCCTCGGATCTACAGCGACTGCACTTCCAAATGCACTTGCAGTGCAAAGTGGATTTTCCTTTAGTAAATAACCCCCCAATGGTCGTTGTAAATTGGAGCTGCAACGAGCTGCCAATTATTAAAACCTAGGAACTCTCTGTCTATACTGTCTTTGACTTAAGGATACCTGGGATCATTATAACTAGGGAGGAGTGGAGGGATTTCAGTTAAAATGATCTTGCCGCAAAATGACTGATTCCGCCGTTGGTGAAATTTTGCTGAAGTGGGCATTTTACCCATTACGCTTCTTAGGTAATTGATATAAAATAAGATAATCTACTTTTTTTATTTTATTTAGAAGATTTGAAGACTTCCGCGATCATTGTAACTGAGTGATTTTTAGTTAGAAGTTAAACATGAGAATAGCCTCAAAAGGTGGGATTTTAAGGGCAATAAAAAATATACATACAAATTAAATTTCGAAATTTTTATGTATATTTTTTATTGCTCTTAAAATCCCACCTTTTGAGGCTATTCGTATATTATCAAGGGATGGTGGCAATCTATGTGTGCGGCCCCATGAATCAACAAAATTATCAGAAGTTAAACATAATAGACATCTGCCTTTGGTCACCTTAACTATATATCCTCAATCTGTAGAACTGGTTTTAGTAGTTTTTCACTTATGTTGGTAAAAAAAAAAAAAAAAAAAAACAGACTGGTTGGGAGAGACATTTATGGCTGAGAAGTTATTCGGAGCTTTCAGTGGTAATATAATGAGAAACAAGAATATTCTGCTTATAACTCTTTAGGTTCCAAAAAAGGACGCCTATGGTCCTCAACACAGTGAATCTCTTTTATAGAATACTTTGTATCCAACGAGAACCTTTATTCATTTCTACGTTAAGAGGAAACCAAGCCTGTGTTTCGTATATGGGGTACATTTGGTTGGTTATATATAGTAAAAAAAAAAGTATGTAAAAAATGAAAAAGATCATCTTTGCCAAGATTTTCAGGCAGTTGAAGCTCTTTATTCAATAATTAAATATGAGACCTCAACTCCCTGAAAACCTTTAAGATGACTCCTCCTCGGGGCACCTCTGCCACAAATGCTGTCTGTTTTTTTTAGTAAGCTTTCTTTTACAATAGTATGTGACTGTATGGGACATTGGAATGTCTCAAAGATATTAATCAGGGTGTATTGGGAGTAGACATGTGCACTGCCGAAAAATTAGTTTTTTTTTTTTTTTTTCGCTTTTCGGGTCATTTGTTATGATCACAATTTGTAAATTCAAAAAAAAATCGGAAATTTGAAAAAACAAAACAAAAAAAAAGGAAATTCGTAGATGAAAAAATCGAAAATAATAACTAATAATAACTTAACTATTACTAACTATTATATTTGTAAAGGAAATTTGTAAGTTCTGTATATAAATGGATTCTATTTTGTATGCACTGCACACTGCCCTCACTGTGCACACGGCACTAATAATGTTTTTATAGAAACAAAAACACTAAAGCGCAAATATGGATATTAAGTGAAATGTGCCTAAATGAAAACAGCTGCGAACACTCCAAAATGGCCAGTCATCCAAATGATTATACTGTATATAGAGATAAATAGTGTTGCGCTAGAATCAATATTCCACCTGTGAAACTGAAAGTGCTAAGTGCAAGATATCGCAAAAACAACTGATTGCCGTAAAAAATTGTAATATTTAATGGGGGGGGAGAGGAAAAGCCCCCCAAAAAACTCCCCTGCTCCTTCAAGATATATAAGCGTGATTTCAAAGAAATAAATAAATATCAATAATTACCATGTGAATACATAAAGTGTGAAATGCATATATATATATATTTAATTAATTACTAATATCTGGTGTTGCGAAATAGTGCATAAATTCATATATGCCTGGGAAGATTACCAAAAACCAGTGTACCAATTGATAAATTAATGTAAAGATATGAATATATATATATATATATTTATGTACATAAATTAATTAATTAAATATATATAAATATCGGTATACAATAAATTAAAATTAAATTAAATAAGGTGAAAAAAAAAAAAACAGCCAATAGGCTATATTTAGTAATACATATAAGTTGATCTCAAATTATTGTGTCTTAGAGGAAAATAGTACTTTTCCAGTATAGGCAGCAATATAACAAGTAACCACCACTCCTGAGCGTGTTAAAACTAGTGATGGCCGAACGGTTCGCCCGGCGGTCGCTTCGTGGCGAATTTCGGCTGTTCGCGGTCCGCCCGTTCGGCGGACTATTGGCGCCGTTCGCCCGGCGGACTTCCGTGTTTTAACTGTGTAAAAGAACTTTGACCTGATGACACATCCATCATGGGGTACAGGACAGCCTATTGAGACATTACAGCACATGGACACTTGGACATTCCCCCTAACCTATAAATACACCCGATCCGGTGGCCATTTTACATTCTTTCTTCTGTCACTATAGGGAAAGGTTGCTGTGTGGAGTAGGGAGAGAAAAATCGCTAGCTATTTGGTACACAAAAGTTCTTTTCAGGACTGGTATAGGTGTTAGGTGTATATAGGTTTGCTGTGCTACTGATTGTTGCAGCAGCCTGAGTGTCTTTTGTCAGTTTAGAGAAAGGGACAGAACGCTGTGTGCTGCTGTAGGGACAGCCAGATTAGTCATCATCATTAGCTGTTACTATCAGGTCCACAAAAGTGCTATTCCAGTAACCAGTTATTGTTCCAGCAGCCTCTGTTTTGCCAGTTTATATAGGGACAGGCAGGAAGCAGTGTGTCAGGCAGTGAGGGTCAGTTTAAACAGTAGCTGTTACTATGAGTTCCACAAAGGTTCTTTTCAGGACTGGTATGGTAATAGGCTTGTACACGTATAATATTCTTTCTTCCAAATATAGAAAGAATATTATACTTGACTGCTGCCCTTCTGCTGCAGTCTGCTAATCATTCACAACTCACTTGTTCCACAAAGCTCTTTATCAGGACTGGTAACTTGGTCTGTGTAGGGTGCTACAGTACATAGGGTTGAGTGAGGTACAGTCTGCTATTCTATAAGGACTGGTATCGGTCCACAATACATAGGGTTGAGGTGCACTACTGCTGACCGCTGCCCTATACTGCAGCAGTCCTTCATTGGTATAGGGACTGACGTACAGTCTGCTAATCACTCACACACAACCTACTTGGTCCACAAAAGTCCTTATAAGGACTGGTAACTTGGTCTAGGGTGCTACAGTACATAGGGTTGAGTGAGGTACAGTCTGCTATTCTATAAGGACTGGTATCGGTCCACAATACATAAGGTTGAGGTGCACTACTGCTGACCGCTGCCCTATACTGCAGCAGTCCTTCATTGGTATAGGGACTGACGTACAGTCTGCTAATCACTCACACACAACCTACTTGGTCCACAAAAGTCCTTATAAGGACTGGTAACTTGGTCTAGGGTGCTACAGTACATAGGGTTGAGTGAGGTACAGTCTGCTATTCTATAAGGACTGGTATCGGTCCACAATACATAGGGTTGAGGTGCACTACTGCTGACCGCTGCCCTATACTGCAGCAGTCCTTCATTGGTATAGGGACTGAGAGCTTTGTCACAGGGTCATTTAAAAAATGACAGGCAGAGGAAGAGGCAGGCCCTTCCGCAGGGGTGGTAGGGGTAGGGCAGGAGCAACAGGCTTGAGCCAAAGTGGGAAGTTGCAGAAGGTGCGTTCAATTACTTTAAAGGACGCACCAGACTTGGTTGAATGGCTCGCTCAGCCTTACTCTTCTGCACCCTCCTCATCCTCTCGATCTGCACCCTCTTCTTCACTCTCTGCTATGTGCACCCCAAAGACACTACCACCAACAACACAACCACATACCTTCCGCTTGAGTCACAGGAATTATTTTCCGATCCATATCAAGAGGACATTTCTGATGCGCAGCCACTCTTGGTATTGGATCAGGAAGAGGAGGTAGCAACAACCGCTACTCAGCAGTCTGACGACAGTACCCAGATCAGCCCAAGGAGGAGGTTGGTCCCCGGTGTTGCTGCCTACTCCGAGATCTCTACTTATAGCGGTGGGGAAGGTGACATTGATGATGACGTGTCTAGTGATGTCACGTGGTTGCCCACAAGAGAGGAAGAGGAGGGGAGTTCAGAGGGAGATATGGACCAGCAGATAGGGAGGAGAAGCAACAATAACTTACATTGCACAGGAGGGACAAAGCAGACTGCAAATGTATCAGGAGCGAGTCATCGACCATGTACGGTCACATCTGGCGCTCCCAGTACACCGGCACATGGCTCCGCAGTGTGGGCTTTTTTTAACGTGTCCGCTGCTGACAATAGCGTTGCCATCTGCAATCTTTGTCAGAACTCATAGCCCGCCAACTACTGCCATATAAACTGGTGGACTCGGAGGCCTTTCGCAAATTTGTGGCCATTGGAACACCACAATGGAAGGTCCCAGGAAGGAAGTATTTCTCAGAGAAGGGCATCCCAGACCTATATGGCCATGTTCAGCGGCAAGTGAATGTATCTCTGGCACACAGTGTCGGTGCCAAGATACATCTGACCACAGACACGTGGTCTAGCAAACACGGGCAGGGAAGGTATATTACTTTTACTGCCCACTGAGTGAACCTTATGACGACCGTCAAGCATGTAACCCGTGGCACCCGTGTAGATTTGGTTTTACCGCCACGGATTGCATGCAGGCCTGACTCTTCTTCTCCTCCTCCTCCTACTCCATCCTCCTCCCTCTCCTCCTCAGCTGACTCCTCCTTTTCCGCTGCTAGCGTGTCTTCCGCTGCGCCGCCCAAGCTCCCCAGAACCTATTCGACATGCCAGGTGAGACGTTGCCATGCCGTGCTGCGTCTGTTGTGCCTGGAAGCCAAGAGCCACACTGGCCCGGCACTCCTTTCAGCTTTGCGTTCACAGGCAGATCAGTGGCTAACACCGCTCAATTTGACAGTTGGAAAAGTGGTGTGTGACAACGGTGCCAATCTGTTTAGCGCATTGAAACAGGGCAAAATCACGCACGTGCCATGCATGGCACACGTCTTAAACTTGGTCGTGCAGCGATTCGTTGTCAAATACCCTGGGGTCCAGGACATCTTGCGGCAGGCAAGGAAAATCTCAGGCCATTTCAGAAGATCTTACACGGCCATGGCTCGCCTTGCTGACATTCAGCGGCGACACAATCTGCCGGTCAGACGTCTTATTTGCGATTGCCCGACGCGATGGAACTCAACCTTCTATATGCTTGATAGGCTGCTCCAGCAGAAACGTGCAGTTAACGTCTACCTGTATGAACTCTGCGGCAGAACCGGTTCTGGGGAGCTTGGATTTTTTTCACCGCGCCAGTGGCTGCTCATGCGCGATGCATGCAGACTTCTGCGCCCATTTGAGGAGATCACCAAACTGGTCAGTCGCAGCCATGGCGCCATCAGTGACATGGTACCTTATGCCTTCTTTATGGCGCGTGCATTGCGTCGTGTCATTGATCAAGCTGTGGAGGAGCAGGAGCCGGAAGATGAGGAAGTCGCAATGCTGGATGAATTCCCAGGGGGGGCTACTCTATCTGAGACAAGTCAACAACAGGAGTCTGAAGAGGAGTCAGAGGAGGATGGTGCCGGGGCGGATGAGGAGGAGCAAGAAGAGCATGCTTTAAACCTCTCTGGGATCCCTGTTGTGTGTGGATGGGGAGAGGAGAATGAAGAGGATGACATTATCCTGGATGATGAGCAGGAGCCAGGCCACCACACCACTTCCACTTTAGTGCAAATGGGGGCCTTCATGCTCCAGTGTTTTATTAGGGACCCCATATAAAAAGCATAAGGGTCAAGAACCAGTACTGGGTGGCAACATACTTAGACCCCTGGTACAAACACAAAATGGTGGCAATGTTACCGCCGTCACAGAGGGCTGTCAGAATGCAGCACTTCCAGGCCTTGCTTTCAGAAATGCTGCATTCTACTTTTGCGTGCACTGGCAGAGGTGCAATTCCCACTCCCAGAGAAGGAGTTGCGGGTACCAATCCAACAGCGCCTGCAAGAAGAGGCCGGTTTGAAGATGTGTTGGTGACTTCGGATATGAGGTCATTCTTTCAGCCAACCCATCGACAGGTGTCATCCGG
Organism: Lithobates pipiens; assembly: GCF_037356315.1. Classification (NCBI taxonomy): domain Eukaryota; kingdom Metazoa; phylum Chordata; class Amphibia; order Anura; family Ranidae; genus Lithobates; species Lithobates pipiens. The sequence goes on along the minus strand of NW_027507784.1, from coordinate 23,376,192 downwards.
ATCCAGCATCAGGGATCGCCTAGACCGTCAGGTGTCCAACTACATCGGGTTAACGGTCGATGTGGACGCTCTGAGGAGTGATGAACCCCTGGACTACTGGGTGGGCAGGCTTGACCTCTGGCCAGAGCTTGCCCAATTTGCAATCGAACTGTTGGCTTGCCCCTCATCCAGTGTCCTGTCCGAAAGGACGTTCAGCGCAGCAGGGGGGATCGTGACCGATAAGCGTACTCGCCTAGCTCACGACAGTGTTAACTACCTCAGATTTCTAAAAATAAATGAGGCATGGATCTCGGAGGAATTCAACACATGTGACCAGTAGACCATGTATATGTCTATAAACAATTTTTTTAAACGAGCACACAGACCTTCTTTCTTAATTTGGCTCACTTCCTTGTCCAAAAAAAGCACACCGTACTATATGCCCGGACCCCCCTCTTTGAAGAGATTGAGCGGTGTCATATTTCTACTGGGGCTGCTTATTATGAGGGGCTCCCACCATCCCTGTGCTGTGCTGACATCCTCCTGGGGCTGTACCTCTGCTGTGCATATTATGAGGGGCTCCCACCATCCCTGTGCTGTGCTGACTTCCTCCTGGGGCTGTACCTCTGCTGTGCATATTTTGAGGTGCTCCCACCATCCCTGTGCTATGCTCATTATGAGGGGCTCCCACCATCCCTGTGCTATGCTGACTTCCTCCTGGGGCTGCTTATTATGAGGGGCTCCCATCATCCCTGTGCTATGCTGACTTCCTCCTGGGGCTGCTTACGGTGCAGGTGTCAGTGCTGTATATCACGGTGCTGATGTCAGTGCTCTCTGTCACGGTGCTGCTGTCAGTGCTGTATATCTCGGTGCTGGTGTGAGTGCTTTATGCCACGCTGCTGATCTCAGTGCTCTCTATCATGGTGCTGCTGTCAGTGCTGTATATCACGGTGCTGGTGTGAGTGCTTTATGTCACGCTGCTGATGTCAGTGCTCTCTATCATGGTGCCGTTTTCAGATGACTCTATCACGGTGCAGGTGTCTTTGCTGTATGTCACGCTGCTGATGTCAGTGCTCTGTATCACGGTGCTGCTGTCCGATGACTCTATCACGGTGCAGGTGTCATTGCTGTATGTGACGCTGCTGGTGATCATCGCCTGCACCCTCTTGTTTGCCTACCCTGGTCCCTGACCTTCCCTCTCCTCCATTGCCTTCATGCGCTCCACAGTCCTGAATTGTCAGAACAATTTTCCATATAAAAAAAGAATGCTTGTAGTTGTCGATCCCAGATTCACCTCATACATGTGTTATGTCATTGGCCATGTGGTGGGACTATGTTTGCACAGCTAATAATTATTTTGTGGCTGCAAATTTGACCTATAGGTTTGCAAAGTTCGCCTCCCATTGAAGTCAATGGGGACCGCCGCGAACGTTCCGGTTCCCGACCTATCAGCCGCGTTCGCGGTCCGCGTTCGCGAAACGTCCCGTCGGAAGTTCGTCCATCACTAGTTAAAACTTCCAGCCTGATAGAGATATCCCGAGATAAACTTCACCTTAATCCTATCCAATTATTCGGGTAGAGTGGTGAGATAAGGGGATAACCCTGCTGCTCCACTCAAAGAAGGGTATAAATTCATGGGAGACAAAGGAAAAATAGTATCATCGCGTAATGCTCCTAATATTATTATTATTATTATTAGTATTAACGATTTATACAGCGCCAACAGTTTACGCAGCGCTTTACAATGTATAGGGGAGACAACACAATTACAGTACAATACAAAAGGTACAGGAGGGCCCGGCTGGTAGAGCTTACATTCTAAAGGGAGGGGGTGGTGGTACAAAAGGTAATAGCTGCAGAGAATGATTTGATGGGGGAGGCTCTGGAGAGTTTGTTTAGACATGTGCATTTAGTTTCGTTACGAATCGAAATTCGGACGAATTTTCATTATTCGGACATTCGGCTGCATCCGAATTATCAAACGGAATTCAAATCAAATTCGAAAAATGACATTTTGCGACCCGACTTTGGAGCCCTATAACTCGGGGTCACTTGGAGCTAGAAACTAACAAACAAACACAATAGAACTAGCACTACAACATATCCAAATTTGGGGTTTCTAGCAGCAAGTGACCCCGAGATATGTGGCCCCAAAGTCAGGTCAAAAAATGTCAAGCACTTTTGTGCAGCAGAGAATTACATTTTGCGACCTGAATTTGGGGCCACATATCTCAGGGTCACTTATAGCTAGAAACACCAAATTTGGTATGCAAAAACAATAGAACTAGCACTACAACATATCCAAATTGTTATACGTGGCCCCAAATACGTGGCCCCAAATTCGGGTCGCAAAATGTCATTCTCTTCTGCAGAAAAGTAATATAAATGAAATAAGATGTGTGTGTTTTTTTTGCACTGGTACACTGCAAGTATGAGAAGTTGATGTGACAGATATATATATAAATAACTAACCATCTTCCAAAATGTACAATTCAAATAGAAAAGATTAGAAAAAAATATAATTTAATAGAATAAAATAGAAAGAGTATACAACCATTTTCTGAAATTCAAATTTCAAATAGAATAAATTTGAATTTCGAATAGTATGAATTCAAAATTTTTAATTAATTAATTTTAAATTTGGATAGAAAAGATCATAATAAAATAGAAAATAGACTAAAAAAATGATAGAACAGAACAGAATAGAATATATTATATTTTATTCTGTTCTATTCTATTGTTTTTCTACTCTATTCTTTTATATTCTATTAAAATCTTTTATATTAAAATCAAAATCATTATATACTAAATTCGAATTTTGGAAGATGGTGGTTTTATAATATATATATATTTCTTTCCGACATTCGAATTTCGTATAGAATGAATTGGAAATGTTGGAAATATATATATATATATATATATATATATATATATATAACATTCTTTCGAAATTCGAATTTAGTATATAATGATTTTGATTTTAACAGAAAAGATTTTAATAGAATATAAAAGAATAGACTAGAAAAACAATAGAACAGAACAGAATAAAATATAATATATTCTATTCTGTTCTGTTCTATCGTTTTTCTAGTCTATTTTCTATTTTATTATAATCTTTTCTATCCAAATTTAAAATTAATTAATTTAAAAATTTGAATTCATACTATTCGAAATTCAAATTTATTCTATTCAAATTTGAATTTCAGAAGATGGTTGTATATTCTTTCTATTTTATTCTATTCAATTTTTTTTTCTATTCTGTTCTAATCTTTTCGATTTGAATTAGAAATTTTGGAAGATGGTTAGTTACTTATACTTACTTATATATATCTGTCACATCAACTTTTCATACTTGCAGTGTACCAGTGCAAAAAAACACACACATCTTATTTCATTTATATTTATGGTATCAATGAAGTTGTCAGCATGCCTGATTGAAGAAGTCACAGATGTCGATCACAAGGCAAGTGCATATGTTGTATGTCATTGTCCACTTGCCAAAAGTTGTGTATTGTATTGGTCCACTTGCCACGTCACCTGCCACAAGTTGTGTATTGTCCACTTGCCACGTCACCTGCCACATGTTGTCTATTTTCCACTTGCCACGACACCTGCCACAAGTGCCACGTGACCGGCCACGAGTGCCACGTGACCGGCCACGAGTGCCACGTGACCTGACACGAGTGCCACGTGACTGGCCACAAGTGCCACGTGACCTGACACAAGTGCCATGTGGCCTGACACGAGTGCCACGTGACCTGACACGAGTGCCACGTGACCCGCCACGAGTGCCACGTGACTTAACATGAGTGCCATGTGACCAAGTTGTGGATTGTCCACTTGCCACGTCACCTGCCACCAAGCAACCCCAGATATGGGCAATATGAAAGTACTTTTCTGCAGCAGAGAATGACATTTTGCGACCTGAATTTGGGGCCACATATCTCGGGGTCACTTATAGCTAGAAACACCAAATTTGGTATGCAAACACAATAGAACTAGCACTACAACATATCCAAATTTGGGGTTCTAGCACTAAGTGACCCCAAGATACATGGCCCTAAAGTCGGGTCGCAAAATATTTTCGAATCCGGTTGAAATAGTTTCGAATGCGGTTGAAATAATTGTGAATCATGTTGAAATCATTTCAAATTCGGTAGAAATATTTTCGAATTTGGTTGAAATATTTTCGAATGTGACCGATTTTTCAAATTCAGCAGAAAACTGAACGAAATACAAAAACAAATTTAAAGAATTTAACTAATAAAACTAAACGAAATTAATTAATTAACAAATTAAAAGGAAGCGAAACTAAACATTTTTTTTTCCTTTTGCACATGTCTAAGTTTAATATTAAACACTAAGGTTCAGCATTAAAACCACTCACATATGTTGAAATAATAAAAGCGCTTTTAGAAGAGAGAATGGTCAGACATCACAGTTTGTATCTGCAGCCTTCACACTGCCAAGCACTATTGTGCGTTGTCACAGGCTCCTCTCCCTTACGCATTACGTCACTGTCACGTGACTTTTTCTAAGTTGTTTTTTGCGATATCTTGCACTTAGCACTTTCAGTTTTATAGGTGGAATATTGATTCTAGCGCAACACTATTTATCTTGACTAATAATGTTTTCATTACATGTTTGCATTCTTTCGAGTCCTGATTAGAATTAGCCTGCCTATGTTACACCCTTTGTTACTATAAACATACAATTGTAATATTAATTTGATATCTACGTAATCATGTGTATAAAAACCTTCAGTTGCGTCATATGACATCCTCCCAGAACGTGCCTCTCCCGTTGCCGCAGGGTCACGCAGCAGTGTGATCTGTCACTGGCTGTGTCCACTGGACACAGCCAATGATTGATCACTGTACCGGCCCCTCTGCCAGTACCATGCGATTGCTGTGACCAATCACAGCAGATAACAATTGTAAACAATGGATAGCTTCTTTTCATGCCATCCATTGTATACAATCACAGCTAATCACAACAAAAGACAATGAATGAACCAGTTTCATTTAGTAAAAATGGTTGCTTCTACCAATGAAATTCACTGATATAAGCAATCATAATGTGTAAAAAATAAAAAATCCTAAACACTTCCCCAGAGTAGTACAATGTTACTATGGTAACCATATTGATCTGGTCACAGTGTGTTAGAAAAAAAAATCGTAAAACAAAAATGTGATAAAAAAGAAGGAGAATTGAACAAAAAGTACAACTATTTTGTTTTTTTGTTTATCTACATATTGTCACCAGTTATTGTCCCTGATCATTACTACACCAGTTATATAATAGCGCTATACTGCCCCGTGACATAATGTAAAAAAAAATATGTGATTTAAAAAAAAAAAAAAAATTCTTCATTTTTCAAAAAATTGTGACAAATAAATTACAACCTCAAAAAACTCACCACGCCTCTTACTAAATACATTGGACTGTCTACTTTCAAAAAATGGTAATTTGGGGGGGGGGGGGGGGGGGTATTTGTACTGTCCTAGAGTTTTCAGGCCTCAAGAAATTAGATCGGCCATCAGTATATCAGGATTGATCCATTTTCAGACATATACCATAGTTTGTGGACTTTAACTTTCCTACAGATTAAATAATAACTACACACACAAAAAAAAAAAAAGCTAAAGAAAAGAAAACAAATGTTAAAGTTTAAAAAATTCAATAAAAAAAATAATTTAAAAGTGTTCCTTTTTACATACTGTCACCAGTCAGCATCATTAATCCTCATCACGTCAGTCATATGATCATGCTGTACTGAACTGGTAACAGTATGTTAACAAAAAAAAACATGTATTTCATTTCTTTATTTTCCAAAGGATTGTGACAAAAAATTACAACTTCAGAAAAAAAAAACTCACCATGCCTCTTACTGAATACCTCAAACTGACTACTTTTCAAAAAGGGGTCATTTAAGGGGTATTTATAGGTTGTCAGTACATCAGGATTAATCAATTCATCAAAATATTATCAAATAAACTCTATATACCATAGTTTGTAGACTATAACTTTCACACAGACTAAATAATATACACTGATTTGGGTTATGTTTACCAAAGAAATGTAGCAGAATACATGTTGTTCTAAATTTATTAACCACTTCGTGCCCACGCTATAGCCAAAAGACGGCTGCAGCGCAGACGCTAACTGCTGGGAGGGCGTCCCTGGATGTCCTACCTTTAACTTTCCCTCTGCGCGCCTTCGCGGGCGCACATAGGGGAAGTTCTGTGCTGGCCGTGTCCCACGGACACAGCCAGTCACAGATCGCTGTAAACGGCCAATCACAGCGGCCGTTTACAGCATGATCGACGTGCCCAATGAGAGATGATCTCATATGTAAACATATGAGATCATCTCTCATCGCTGGCTTTTCCTCCTCACACAGACAGCGTGTGAGGAAGGAGAGATGAACCGCTGCATCTCTGCAGCGGTCAGTGTAAATAAATAAATAAAAAAATATAAAATAAAATAAAAATACAGTGCCCATCTGTCCCCACTGCCACCTGTCCCCACTGCCCCCACTGAAATCTGCCCCCACTGCCACCTGTCAGTGCCATCTGCCCCCACTGCCACCTGTCATCAGTGCCATCTGTCCCCAGTGCCATCTGTCATCAGTGCTACCTGTCCCCAGTGCCACCTGTCCTCAGTGCCATCTGCCCCCAGTGCCACGTATAAGTGCCATCTGTCATCAGTGCCACGTGTCATCAGTGCCACATAGTGCCATCTGTCATCAGTGCCAATTCAGTGCCGCGTGTCATCAGTGCCACATCGTGCCATCTGTCATCAGTGCCATATCAGTGTCACGTGTCATCAGTGCCACATATTAGTGCCATCAGTCATCAGTGCCACATATCAGTGCAATTTGTCATCAGTGCCACCTGTCAGTGTCACGTGCCATCTGTTATCAGTGTCACGTGTCAACAATGCCAGGTATTAATGCCATCTGTCATCAGTGTCACGTGTCATCAGTGCCACGTATTAGTTTATCTGTCATCAGTGCCATGTATTAGTGCCATGTGTCATCAGTGCCACGTGCGATCAGTACCACGTGTCATCAGTGCCACGTATAAGTGCCATCTGTCATCAGTGCCACATATTAGTGCCATCTCTCAGTGTCACGTGTCATCAGTGCCACGTATCAGTGGCACGTATCAGTGTCATCTGTCATCAGTGCCATGTCGGTGTCACGTGTCATTGTCCTGGTGCTCCAGGGCCTTCAAAAGTGTAATAGGTAGAAGGGGGTGGAGCCGGCAGCCGGAGCGCATGGTGGTGTGAGGAGAGAGCTCCGTATCAGCGGATCACATTAAGCGGCTCACAGCGACCTATTCGGCCCACATTCGGTATCCTCCGGCAGGGGAATACCTCAGGCACACGCCGAGCATCATGTCCAAGAGAAAGGAGAGAGAGGGGCCACGCTGGCTGACCGATTTCTTCCCGCCGGCGGCGAACAAAGAGGCCCAAGATGGCGCCCGTGAAGCAAACAATGCGGCGGCCTCCTCGGGACGCGCTGCCCATACTGACCGTCCGGACCTGGGTGAGTCTCATCCCTCACATTCGCCACTGCCCTCCTCACCATTCACAAGCCCAGCTAAACAGAAAAGGAAGCTAGGAGAGAAGGGGGACACCCAGGGGGTCACTGAAGCTGAAGGGGAGGAGATGGATGAATCATCCCTGGCTACACAGCAGCTAGATGCCTTCCCCACATCAGGGCAGCCCATCCTGGACACCACTATGAAAGAGATGTTACAAATGCTGAGAGGGGCCTTACAACAGGACATGGCTTCGTTTGTACGCTCCACTAACACAGAAATATCAGAAGTTAAAGAAAGAGTAGCTTATGTGGAAAACAAGATGGAGGAATTCACATTAGCTCATAATGAACTGGTTGATGCTCACTTTGATGTTGAGAGTGAAATTACAACTATGCGTCTCAAAATGGCGGACATTGAGGACAGGGCACGCAGAAATAACGTGAAATTCAGAGGAGTCCCTGAGACTGTGAAACCCGCTGATCTTACTGCCTATCTCCAAAAGCTTATGATTACTGCTATACCAGAATTAGCGCCGGCTGATCTTATTATTGATCAAGCGCACAGGCTGCCCAAGCCTTCTTTTCTATCTGAGCAGGTCCCCAGAGATGTGATTGCACGTATCCATTTCTTCCATGTAAAAGATCAGTTAATGCGGTTTGCTAGACAGCACCCGTCTCTCCCGGACCCCTTTACAGGGATCGCTCTATACGCAGATCTGTCACAAGCTACGCTCGCGGCTAGGCACAACCTAGTCCCCATCACCAAGATTTTGCGTAACCATAAAATTTTGTACAAATGGGGCTTTCCAGCTAAACTGGTTTTGGAAATGCATAATGAAACACATGTGATTGCTTCCATAGAGAAAGGTATGGATCTTCTCAGAAAATGGCGCCTCCTCCCTACCAATGGAGAAGCGGCGGATCCGGACCCCCTTCATGACAGAAGGAGTTATCATCGACTCAACAGAAGAAACAGATAAGTACCAGCCTGATACCATTGTGGTTTACTATTGAGTCTCTGGACTACACAATTCTATTACCCCTCACTCTGGCCATCGCCCATGTGCCTTATTTGAAGCAACTAACTACTCGGGCATAGGTTCAAGTAAGCACCCGCTGAACGGCCACTGTTGTACGTTTCTTTCCCCCAGGAAGTCTTGCAGGATGAATCCTGCACACTGTTCATTGGATTTTCCTATGACTATTCTCCCCAAGTTCACTGTTGGCCGTTGGAGGCCTAATCCCCAGTTTCTGACTTCCCAACCACGTCTATCGGTGTCATTGACACGTAACACCCTCTTGAGCGATACGATCACTTCTTGGGCCCTACTTCTACAATTTACAATTGGATGGCAACGAACGGCTGTACTGTTCCAGAATGAACATTAAAGTTATGTCTCACAATGTGAGAGGCCTTAATAGCCCCTACAAGCGTAGATCACTTTGGAAGTCTGCTATGGATATGCACTGTGACATCCTGTGTATACAAGAAACTCACTTCCCCAGTGCTAATCCACCTAGATGCACACATGGGAAATTCCCCCATATATTTACTGCCAACAATTTGAAGAAAAAGAATGGGGTATTAATAGCTGTGAAAGACACTGTCACATTTTCTTTGTTGCAAGATTACATTGACCCTCATGGTCGGTATATTATACTGATTGCTGAAATTAATCACTCTATATATACGTTAGTGAATTTATATGCCCCAAATGTTAGACCTGCACGATTTGTCCGCAAAGTTGTACACAAAGCGAAATCTATGCAAAAGGGTAGCCTAATTTTGTGTGGTGATTTTAATATAGTACTGAATGCTGATCTTGATTCCTCCTCTGTAGCCCTCAGGCAGCGCCCCTGCCTAGACAGCTTCTGCCATGAAGAAAGGCTTTTTGATCCTTGGCGCTGCACCAGGGCTACGGAGCGGGACTATACGTATTTCTCTGCAATGCATAACAGCTACTCGAGGATTGATTATTTCCTCACAGATTTGCATATGCTACAAAATGTGATTAAAACAGAGGTCCATAGCATCACTTGGTCAGATCACGCACCTATAACGCTGGAAATTGTAGACTTTAACAAAGCTAATAGTAGGCCACTTTGGCGCAACAATACCTTCCTCCTCGCTCGCCCCACCATTAGGGATGAACTGGAAGCGAAGGTCAAGGAATTTTTCCGATTAAATGACAATGGGGAGTCCTCCCCTGCAATGGTATGGTGCGCTCACAAGGCCTTCACTCGAGGTGTCCTCATACAAATAGCTTCGAGGGAACGCAAAAATAAAACCCGCCGCATAATGCAGCTCCAAAATAAAATTATTGAATTGGAGAGCCTGCATAAAAACCCGACCCTCGCTTCTCCCACCATACTCCAACAGCTCACTCAATGTCGGGAAGATCTACGACAGGAGCTCAAAACTGACCATGACCTGTACTTCAAAAGACTGAAACTATCATACTACTCCCAAAGCAATAAGGCTAGTAAGCTCCTAGCCTCCCAACTTAAAAAAAGACAGACTAAAGCTAACCTACCTTTCATCAAGCACCATCACTCACATCAGATTTTTCGTAATCCTAAAGACATAGCGAATACCTTTAAAGATTACTACCACTCCTTGTATAATCTTAACCAGGACCATGACACTCACCAACCCTCTGACACGGAAATTGATCGTTTCCTTGGCACTTTGAAACTACCTAAAATAGATATCCCTACACTGAATGCTTTAAACTCCCCCATCACTTGTGAGGAAGTGACCGCAGTGATTAAGTCGTTGCCCAAGCATAAGTCCCCAGGGGCGGATGGCTTCTCAGCTGAATACTATAAAGCACTTACGACTATCCTGACACCTAAACTTGCGACTGTCTTCAATTCTGCTATATCCACAGGCTCCTTTCCCAAAGAAATGCTACAAGCTATCATAGTCACGATCCCTAAACCAGGAAAAGACAACTCCCTCCCCCAGAACTTTAGGCCGATCTCACTCTTGAACTCCGATTTAAAAATATATGCTAAGGTACTAGCAAATAGATTGATGAATGTTACCCCTACCCTGCTAGGTTTAGATCAAGTAGGCTTTGTTAAGGGTAGGCAAGCACCCGATGGAACAAGACGTATGATCAATCTCCTACGATATTCTGAAATTAACAAACTTCCTAGTGTATTTTTAGCCTTAGATGCAGAAAAGGCCTTTGATAGGGTACACTGGCCATACCTATCTAAGACCCTTCAAAAATTCGGACTGTCGGGCCAAATTCATACAGCTATCATGTCCTTGTACTCTCATCCGTCAGCAAGTGTCTATAATTCAGGCCTTCTCTCCAACCCCTTTAATCTAACTAATGGCACAAGACAAGGGTGCCCTCTGTCTCCCATAATTTTCTCACTTGTCATAGAACCATTAGCAGAAAGTATCAGGGAAGCGACAGATGTGAAAGGTATTCAGATAGGTGCAGAAACCCATAAAATAGGGCTATTTGCTGATGACGTCATTCTCACAGTTACTGACCCTGTCACATCCCTTGCTAAAATTCAAGAGCTGATTAGTAGCTTTGGGAGGGTATCCTTTTATAAGGTTAATACTAATAAATGCTATGCCCTGGGGTTGCACTTATCCTCAAGTACCCTAAGCACACTAAAAAATGTCTTCCAGTGCAACTGGAATCCTCCCTCGATCACATACTTAGGAGTACAACTTTCCCCCTCCGCTTCTGACACATACTTGCACAACTATCCTCCCTTGTTAGACAAACTGGTTGAAGAAATGAATCAAATAGCTAAACTACATCTCTCCTGGGTGGGAAGAATAGCGGCTTATCAAATGCAAGTACTGCCTAAACTACTGTACCATTTCAGGACATTACCAATCCCTATACCCTGCAAGTTCTTTGCTCAACTATCCACACATCTAAATAAATTTATATGGGCAGGTAAAAAATCTAGACTAGCCTTAGCGAAACTCTATAAGCCAAAGCACCTTGGTGGAATGGGCCTCCCTAACGCCCAGGTTTACTATCATGCAGCCATATTGGACCAAATGAAGTACTGGTTCTCCTGTCAATCCGATAATAAATGGTCAAACATAGAACGTACTGTCACCCCTGGGCATGACCTCCCTGCTCTAGCTATGGCGGCTAGCATTCACCACAAACCAATTGTCCCCAACTACCCTACTATACAAGCCTCGATTAAGGCATGGTCGGGCCTGACTCAAAGTAAAATTACTGATGTACCGCTAAGTAGACTACAAATTCCATTAGCAACCTACCAATACCTAATACCCAACTTCTCCACACAGAAATGGAAACAATCAGGCAATCATTTCTTTGCGCCCCTTGACGAACAAAAAGACTTAGCTGACCGTTATAGGCTACACCAAATTCAGCACCTCAATCTGACCAACACTCCTAATCCGGTAGAAATCCCACAAGTACTATGGGATTTCCTTCTAAACAAAAGCTCTAAAGGTAGAAAGGGGATCTCACTTTTCTATAGACTAGCAAACCCTCTAAATCTAAACTCTAAACTGCCCTGCATGTTACACTGGGAAAGAGAAATGAGGAAGGAATACTCATTATCGCAGTGGCATATGGCGCTAAAATATAGTGGGAAATCCTCTGCTTGTATAGATCACTGGGACAATGCCCAGAAGATATTACACCGATGGTACCTAACTCCGCTACGCATCCACAAAATGCATACAGATACAGCCCCTCTGTGCTGGAGAAACTGCCAGCACATGGGGAATCTTCTTCATATATTGTGGAGTTGTGAAATTATCACCCCATATTGGAAGAAAGTGGAGTCCCTGATCAGAGACATCACAAAGTCTAAGTGTAAGCTAGAACCAGGTTTGGCTCTTCTTAGCCTCTCAATAGAACAATTTCCTCCAGTAATGCGAAAAATTGTGATTAATATCCTCTATGCTGCCAGAATTTCGCTGACAAGACACTGGAAGACCCCCACACCCCCTTCTCTAGAGGAGGTTATTACCAGAGTAAACAATATATACCTTATGGAAAAGATGTTAGCTTACAAAGAAGGGGCAATCCCAGGTTTCCATAAATGCTGGGGGACCTGGGATTCCTCCAAACATGCCTCTCCACATTTGTGATCTAATTCATGGATTTTCATGTTGAATTACACCTTGACATTAAGTTGCCTGAACCCAAAATGCGTTTCATACAACTGCAGTGTAAGCAGAGGTAATCTCATTCATTTTGAACCAGGAGTAGTGCCCAAGGAGGACTATATATCTTTGTTTGTGTTGAAGTTTCTTGGTTACTGTTTTCCCTATGCTGTATGGACAAGTTTTGCCGTCCTTTATATTAAAACAAATGAGCTGCGTACTTACCTGTACCATCGCCCTTGACCCTCGGTAAGGTCAAGGGATACTGATACTCAGGTAATCCTACTCCAGCGCTCAGCCTGCTCACAGTGTGTACCCGTCTGGGGTGACAGGCTAGGCCTACTAGTAGGCCATTTGTGGTTATCAATTTATCATAGCTCTAATAGGATACTACTGTTTATATCTTCTTTTCTATGTGAGTATGTGGAACATTGCCTTCAATATGTTTGACAACGCTACATATTTCTTTGTCAAATGATGTATACTTGTTTCATTCAAAATCTAATAAAAATCTTTGGTTAAAAAAAAAAAAAAAAAAAAAAAAAAAAAAGTGTAATAGGTAGTCAACAAGTTAGATGTGTAATTTATGCTCCTAGAACATGTGACGGCACTCCCTGCATGTTGGGCCTCTCTATGTGGCCAGGCTGTGAAAAAGTCCCACACATGTGGTATCGTAATACTTAGGAGGAGTAGCAGAATTTATTTTGGGGCATTATTTGTGGTATACACATGCCACGTGAGAGAAATAACCTATTACAATGACAATTTTGTGGAAAAAATTAAAATAAAATAAAAAATCTTCAAATTGCAAAGAATTGTGGGAAAAAATGACAACATCAAAAAGCTCACCATTCCTATTACTAAATACCTTGGAATGTCTACTTTCAAAAAGGGGTAATTTGGGGGGTATTTGTACTTTCCTGGCTTGTTCGGGTCACAAGAAATGAGATCGGCCACCAGTACATCAGATTTTGTGTGATTCCCACCACAGTTTGTAGACTCTCTAACTTTCACAAAGATCAAATAATATCCACTAATTTGGGTTATTTTTACCAAAGATATGTAGCAGTATAAATTGTGGCCAAAATTTATGAGAAAAAATTAATAATTTGCAAAATTTTATCACAGAAACAAAGAAAAATGCGTTTTTTTTAAAAAAAATTGTTATTTTTTCATTTATAGCGCAAAAAATAAAAAACCCAGAGGTGATCAAATAGCACCAAAAGAAAGCTCTATTTATGGTAAAAAAGGACAAAAAATTCATTTGGGTACAGTGTTGCATGACTGAGTATTTGTCATTCACCGAAAGCTGAAAATTGGTCTGAGCAGGAGGGGTTTAAGTGCCCAGTAGGCAAGTGGTTAAGAAATATTATTTGTTTGCAAACTTTTACAATAGAAACTAAGAAGCGTGTTTTTTTTATTTTTTAATTTTCAATACTTTTTCTTTTATATAGCAAAAAAAACAACACAGTGGTGATTAAATAATACCAAAAGAAAGCTCTATTTGAGAGAAACATGATATACATTTCATTTGTGTACAGCGTTGCATGACTGCGCAATTGCCAGTTAAAGTGCTGAATAGCAAAAAATGTCCTGGTCATGAAGGGGGTAAAACTTTCCGGAGGTCAATTGGTTAAACTTACCTTTTTTTTTCAGATGTCTTCAGTCCAATCACATAATGTCCAGGGTCCTCTTCCTCTTTACATCTTTACCAGTTTCTTAACCACATGCCAACCGCCACACACCAATTTACAGGCAGAATGGCACGGGCAGGAAAATGGGCATAAATCTACGTCCCTTTAACTATGCTGCCTAATGGCCGTGCGCGCTGCGGGAGCATGCGAGCGGGTCCCCTGTACTCGATGTTCGCCGGCATCCCACAATTGCTGGGAGAAGAGGCAGAATGGGGGAATTGCCTATGTAAACAAGGCATTTCCCTGTTCTGCCTAGCATCATGACAGGGGTCTATTGCTCCCTGTCATCGGGAGCAGTGATCTCTGTCATGTTGTAGTGAGCCCATCCCCCCTACAGTTAGAAAACAGTGAGAGAACAAACTTAACCCTTTGATTGGCCTCTAGTGTTTAACCCCTTCCCTGCCAGTGACATTTATACAGTAATCAGTGGCAATTTTTAGCTCTGATCGCTGTATAAATGTCAATGGTCCCAAAATAGTGTCAAAAGTATCCGATGTGTCCGCTGCAATGTCACAGTCCCAATAAAAATAGCAGATCGCTGCCATTACTAGTAAAAAAATAAAAATAATAATAATAAAAATTGCATAAATCTATCCCCTATTTAGTAGACGCTATACCTTTTGCGCAAACCAATCAATATTCACTTATTGCGATTTTTTTTTTAACCAAAAATATGTAGAAGAATACACATCGGCCTAAACTGTGGAAGAAATTCACTTTTTTATAAATTTTTCAGGGATATTTATTATAGCTCTTGTTTTGTTTATAGCGCAAAAAATAAAAACCTGCAGAGGTGATCAAATAGCACCAAAAGGAAAGCTCTATTTGTGGGAAAAATTTTATTTGGGTACAAGGTCGCACGACCGCGCAATTGTCAGCTAAAGCAAAAAAATCTCTGGTCATGAAGAGGGTAAATCCTTCGGGGGCTGAAGTGGTTAATTAATACAAACATGGTGATGCTGTTTGCACTGTAAATGACGGATGGTGTGGGAACATGCCTCATTCAGAAGATCATCTAGTTTTCTGGCAATGTAAGATTATTGTGCCTTATTGGTCTACTGTAAAGTCTCTGATCCAACAAGTGCTCAATCACTCTTTATTGATGGATCTGCTACATTGTCTTTTGGGCCTCCCTTTTCTTGGTATTGGAAAGTCAATGAACAAATTGGCCTCTTTTATTTTGCTAGCAGCTAAAAGAACTATTCCTCTACATTGGTTATCCATTACCCCCCCTTCTTAAGCCCAACTTTTGAAGGTGATTATGGAAATACATAGAATGAAATATATGACTGCTCAGGTAGTAGATGCTGTAACCCAGTTCAACAAGATATGGGATGCTTGGGACTCTAAACTTGGTACTCGCCTGGTCTCAACTGATCAAGACGGGTAGGATTATAGGCTTGCGTAGCCCCTAGAATGCCTATGGAGCGCCGCTGGTTCTGAGGACAAATCTGCACAGAAAAAGGCCATAGAGGAAGAACAAGAGGAGGGGTGGAGGAGAGAGGTGTGGCAGAATCACTACCAGGATTTTGGAGTTGTGGTGGCGGAACAAGCTCCAACAATACTTCACCCTGTCCTGCATCCTTCCCAGCTGCCAGCAGAGTTACCCAGTGCCCCGTGAAAGAAAGGTAACGTCCCTGTCCATGCCTGCTGGACCATGAGTCAGCGGTAATATGGACCTTGCCGCTGACCGCCCTGTCTAGCGAGGCCAAGACATTGCCTTCCACATGCCGGTAGAGAGCCAGAATGGCCTTCTGAGAAAAAAAATGGCATTTGGGAACCTACCACTGAGGTACCGCATATTCCACAAATTCTTGAAAGGGGGCAGAGTCTACCATCTGAAAAAGCAGCAGTTGGAGTGCTAGCAATTTAGCCAAACTATGATTCAGCCAATGAGCATGTGTATGGCTGGGACCAAATTTCTTTCGACGGTTTAGCAACTGGGGTAGGGAAATTTGCCTGCTACAATCGGATTTAGGTCTACCGCTAGCAGATTGCTCACAAGTGCTTGATACACATAATTCTACACCTTCATTCCTCTCATTGCAGGTCTCTGAGAGGACTGAAGGTATAGTGGGGTTGGAGATTCAAGCTGATGAGGAGAAAGGAGAGGTCCGCCTTGTTCTTTGGTGTAGGTCATTTAAGTACTGTTGCCAACAGACTGCATGGGTGCTGCCAAAGCGGCTGCTGTTATGGCCACACTTGATATGCTTCAGACATATGTTGCAAACAGGAATGGTGAGATCTGCTGCACGTCTCAAAAAAGGCCCACACCAAAGTAAAAACGTGTGGAGTCAGCAGCGCCCTGCACATGCGGAGCTCTGCAACGGGATGCAGTCGGTTGGCTGTCTTTAAGCTGGCCCCTGGAGGGCATCCTGCCTCATTGGAGATGTTCCTCCTCCTCTCTTCTATCAGGCACCCACATAGAGTCAGTGACCTCATCATCCCCTCCCTCCTCGGCACTGGAACAAACCTGGCAGTATGCTGCAGCTGGGGGATCATGACTGCCAATTTCTCGTCCTTCTTGGGCACCCCTCTCTGGGCTCACATTACTGCCTCCATCCTCAACCTGGGTACCATCATCGGAGCCTTCAAAATGCTGCACATCCTCCTGCAGCATGTACCCGACACTGTGATTGAACAGTTCTGGGGACTCCTCAGGACATGATGGTGGGGCTAGGGAAGGAGTTACTGATGCCGATGGAATAGGCCACTTTGGCAGCTGTATTTACAGCCAAACTTCTCTTAGCCTGGGTGACAGAGGATGAGGAGGAGGATGAGGACGGCTTTGTGATCCACTCCACCAACTCTTCTGCATGTTGTGGCTCAACACAGCCAGCTGTTGAAAAAAGGAGAGGTGTGACCCACGGTCCACCATGTCCACGACCAGCACTGTTGGCTGTAGATACAGAGCCTGCTTGCACTCTTTTAGTGGCCTGTGAGAGCATCTGTCATTCCTTGGTGGCCTTCCAGATGCGCTATAAAATTGGATTAGCAAAACACTGCCTGAAGTTTATTAGAAAAATTACACCAGGAATGGCCTGCAGTCAGCTATAGGCTTGGCTAGACTAGAATGCAGTGGATATATATGTAGGAGACTGTATATATATCTTTATGCACTGCAGATCACTGAATCACCTGCCTGCCTGAAAGTGTCATTGAAAACGTACACCAGGAATGGCCTGTTGTCAGGTATAGGCTTGGCTAAACTAGAATGCAGTGGATATATATGTAGGAGACTGTATATATATCTTTATGCACTGCAGATCACTGAATCACTTGCCTGCCCGCCTGCCTGAAAGTGTATTTGAATACGTACACCAGGAATGGCCTGCAGTCAGATATAGGCTTGGCTAGACTAGAATGCAGTGGATATATATATATATATGTTGGAGACTGTATATATATTTAATGCACTGCAGATCACTGAATAACCTGCCTGGCCTGCCTGCCCGAAAGTGTATTTGAATACGTACACCAGGAATGGCCTGCAGTCAGATCTAGCTACAGTGTGTATATATATATATATATATATATATATATATATATATATATTGTACAGGACGCCGTGGCTGGGTCTATATTTCCCCTTTATTTGGTTTGTGGTCTCTTTAAGGGAATAAAATTGACCAACCCACCTGTGAGAGGAAGTGTCTTTAAAAACAAGACAGGAAGTGATAGACCTGGTGGAGGAGTGGAGAAGACCTGGTGAAGGGTGGATGGTGTTTGTTTTGGGTTGTTGCAGCAACAGACGTGGACAGCAGCGTCCTGCTTGGAAGGCTCCTGGCAGGGGAAGCTACCTGCCATCAAGATCAAGCACTGTTTTGATAGAGACAGCTATTCTGAACTTTGCAAGTCGGTGAGACTAAAAACTTTTTCCTTTTTGTTTTTGGCTGCTGTAAAGCGATTTAAGTTTAATAAACCCTTTGTTATGTGAAAAGCCTGTGTCCTGCGATCTACCTGGTCCCCCGAACATTACAAGTGGTGCTCGAATGCGGGCAAGACAAAGTAACAGGCGTTTTTGCTATGTTTTTTTTTTTTTTTTTGCATTGGGTTTAAAACTGACATTTAAAGGGACAGCACAGTGAATTTATGTCCTGGGTGAAAGCTGCAGAACTGTTGAAAGCGGAAATAATGGAGGAGCTAATTAAACAGCTGTCCTTGGCTAATATGCAAGCACAGACTCGCCATGAGGAAGCTAATCAGCGCTTAGCAGCCCAGCAAGCGACCCTACAAGAGGTTATGCACGCTCAGATGCAGTGGCGGCCCGCCCACTTTAGCCAGGGCACGGGAACAGGTTGTAGTAATAAATGGGGAGCCCCAAGAGCCAGGTGCTAATGAGCGGTGGCCACTTTTTTCAATATGTAATGAATTGCTTTATCGGGTTACTAAAGTGAGAGAAAATGTGGTAGAACAATTATTGGTACCCCAACAGTATAGACGCAAGGTCCTGGACCTGGCCCATGATGATGTTTTAGAGGGACACCTGGGAGTTGAAAAGACGGAGGCCCAGAATGCCGACCGGTTTTACTGGCCAGGCTTGAAAGCAGAGGTAAGGAGATACTGTACCTCTTGTCCCACCTGTCAGTTGACCGCTCCGGCGACCCATTTCCAGAGCCCGTTGGTCCCTCTGCCCATAATTGAGGTCCCATTCGAGAGGATAGCCATGGATATAGTGGGTCCCTTGGTAAAGTCGGCTCGAGGTCATTCTTACATACTGGTGATCCTCGACTATGCCACTCGATATCCTGAGGCGCTACCCCTGCGGAATACCTCCTCTAAGGCTATTGCACGGGAGTTATTCCAGTTGTTTACACGGACAGGTTTTCCCAAGGAAATACTCACAGACCAGGGCACCCCGTTTATGTCGAAGGTTATGGCTGATGTTTGCAAACTGTTCCAGATTAAACAGCTGTGCACATCGGTCTACCATCCCCAAACAGATGGATTGGTAGAACGTTTTAATAAGACCCTTAAGTCTATGCTCAAGAGAGTGGTACAAAGGGATGGGAAAGACTGGGACTGCCTGTTACCAGCTCTCCTGTTTGCTATACGAGAAGTGCCCCAGGCCTCCACGGGGTTTTCGCCCTTTGAATTGGTATATGGGCGGAGACCTCGCGGACTACTGGACTTTGTTAAAGAAGAATGGGAAAGTGAACCAATCCAGCATAAGAGTGTTCTTGAATATGTCTCTCAAATGCAGGAGAGGATCCGAACTGTGATGCCGCTAGTTAAGGAACATTTACAAAAAGCCCAGGAGGCTCAACGACGGGTCTATAATAGGGCAGCCAAAATTAGGAACTTCCAAGTGGGGGATCGAGTAGCAGTGTTGATTCCCACTGTGGAAAGTAAATTCTTGGCCAGATGGCAAGGCCCTTTCGAGGTTGTAGAAAAAGTGGGAGAGGTAAATTATAGAGTCCACCAGCCAGGCAAGAGGAAACCCTATCAGATATATCATGTAAACTTGTTAAAGCCCTGGACCGACAGGGAACCAGTGACCTCCCTGGCTAGTACAAAACTTGAGTCTCGGGTTGGGGTGAAGAGTGTCTAAGTAGCAAATACCCTGTCTAAAACCCAAAGTCAGCAGGCAAATGAGTTCTTGCAGCGAAATAAAGAAAAATTTTCAGACTTGCCAGGGCTCACTAGTGTCATAGAGCATGATATTATCACAGAACCAGGAGTCAAAGTTTTTGTCCGGCCCTACCGCATCCCAGAGGCTCAAAGGAAGGCCGTTTCAGAGGAAGTAAAAAAGATGTTAGACCTGGGGATTATTGAGGAATCGCAGAGTGAGTGGTCGAGCCCGATTGAGTTGGTACCGAAGCCCAACGGGACTCTGCGATTCTGCAATGATTTCCGGAAACTTAATGAAGTTTCCCGGTTTGATGCCTACCCCATGCCCCGGGTAGATGAGCTTATCGAGAGACTAGGTCCAGCCAGGTATATCACTACGTTAGACCTTACCAAGGGGTATTGGCAAATACCTTTGACTGCTTTTTCTACCCCAGAAGGGAGTTTTCAGTACAAAAGGATGCCTTTTGGATTGCAAACTGCTCCAGCCACGTTCCAGAGAGCAATGGATAGGATTTTACGACCTCACCGGAAGTATGCCTCAGTATACTTGGACGATATAGTCATTTTTAGCAAAGACTGGGAATCACATTTGCCCAAAGTTCAGGCAGTGCTGGACTCTCTTTGGAAGGAGGGGTTTACCATAAACCCTGAAAAATGTGCTTTGGGAATGGAGGAGGTGAAATACCTAGGTTATATCGTGGGTAGAGGGGTAGTGAAACCGCAGGTCAACAAGATAGAGGCTATACAGAATTGGCCCCGCCCCCTTACAAAAAAGCAGGTACGTGCATTCCTGGGCATGGTGGGATACTACAGGAGGTTTGTACCCAACTTTGCCACGTTGGCGGCTTCGTTGACCGTTCTGACTAAGGGTCGGAAATCGGTCATGGTGGAGTGGAATGCAGACACTGAGAAGGCTTTTTTGGAGCTCAAGTTGGGGCTGTGCCAACACCCTGTCCTGGTAGCACCTAATTTTTCAAAAGAGTTTGTTGTCCAGACTGATGCTTCCGATGTAGGATTGGGAGCGGTGTTGTCACAGGTTATTCATGGCGAGGAACACCCGATAGTCTTCCTCAGCAGGAAGTTAACACCAGCGGAGAGAAACTACGCCGCAATTGAACGAGAGTGTTTGGCCATTAAGTGGGCTCTGGAATCCCTCAGATATTACCTTTTGGGGAGGAAGTTTAGGTTGATTTCTGACCATGCCCCTTTAACATGGCTGAGACAGGGAAAAGGGACTAATGCCAGGGTTACCCGGTGGTTCCTGGCACTCCAGGAATTTAAATTTGTAGTGGAGCATAGGCCTGGGAGACTGCATCAAAATGAAGAAGCCCTCTCCTGAGTCCATTGTTTGAGCTCCACTGTTGCCTCCACCTCCTTGGCGTTGGGGCACAGGGGGGAATATGTACAGGACGCCGTGGCTGGGTCCTGGAAGGAAGCTATATTACCCCTTTATTTGGTTTGTGGTCTCTTTAAGGGAATAAAATTGACCAACCCACCTGTGAGAGGAAGTGTCTTTAAAAACAAGACAGGAAGTGATAGACCTGGTGGAGGAGTGGAGAAGACCTGGTGAAGGGTGGATGGTGTTTGTTTTGGGTTGTTGCAGCAACAGACGTGGACAGCAGCGTCCTGCTTGGAAGGCTCCTGGCAGGGGAAGCTACCTGCCATCAAGATCAAGCACTGTTTTGATAGAGACAGCTATTCTGAACTTTGCAAGTCGGTGAGACTAAAAACTTTTTCCTTTTTGTTTTTGGCTGCTGTAAAGCGATTTAAGTTTAATAAACCCTTTGTTATGTGAAAAGCCTGTGTCCTGCGATCTACCTGGTCCCCCGAACATTACAATATATATATATATATATATATATATATATATAGATATATACATACAAAGTCGGGATGTATCTATATAAATACACTGCAGCTAACTGAATAAACTGAATAAACTGCCTGCTCAAAGTAAATTAAATGACACACTCTCTCTCTCTCTCTATCTCTCTCCGCCAAGAACACACTATACAAGGCCAACGTGCAGGCGGCCTTATATAGTGTGGGGTGTGGATTTAACCCCCTGAGCCATAATTGGCCAAAGGCACCCTACCTTAGGCCGATCATGGCTCTCTTTGATTATGGCGCTGTGATTGGCAAAAGCATGCGGGTCATAGTGTATCCTTGGCCAATCATCAGACAGCAATGCACTGCAATGTCGCAGTGCATTATGAGGCGTGACGCGCCGCTCGAAATTGGAGTGAACACCCCATAATGTTCGATCTTCGGTGAACAATCGAACAGCCGATGTTTGAGTCAAATAGAAAGCTCATCCCTAGTCCTGAGAATTTATCCCATGCAACCAATAAATACGGGTTCATTGTTTGTGTGTATTATTTATGTATATACTTTTTTTTTTGCGGAAGCCAAACAAATTCCAACTAATTTTATTTTTTTTCTTGTTGGCAGCTGGCAATGCTCTCAGTGCTGCAAATTCTTCAGTGTGCGGTTCTCCGTTGGTATCCAGTCGGATAGTTGGCGGTACAAATTCATTGGATGGGGAGTGGCCCTGGCAGGTCGCTGTTACAGATACAGAATCAGGTGGAGAATATTTATGTGGAGGCTCCCTGATCTCACCCGAGTGGGTTATGACGGCAGCGCATTGCATCCACTAGTGAGTATAAAATGTTACCTTTACAAACCAATTCTTCCATCAGACACCAATTAGACATGTGTGGTTGGTTCCGAATTAATATTCGGACACATTTTTCATTATTCGGAGGTTTGGATATATCCGAATACCCAAATTACAGTATGAACAAATTCTACAGAATGCTCCGAAATAACAAAACAAAATATGTCTGGATTTCGGGAATTCAGACTGAAATTTGAATCAAATTTTACATCGAACTCCAGTCGAATTCTTAACTGTACACATATTGCTGAAATCAAAGACTGTGTGTGTTATTAGAGTACCGTATATATGTGAATTGAAACAATGTTATTTTTATGAAGTGTCCACTTTAAAACTGTCAGGTGTGCATCGTTTCATCGATCAGTTTATGTGTCCCTAAGCGAGTGCTAATATTGGGTCCCTCGTTCAGCTATTGAGTTCATATGCTTATTTACGATAGATAGATAGATAGATAGATAGATAGATAGATAGATAGATAGATAGATAGATAGATAGATAGTGTACAGGGGAAGTGTAGCCTATACAATACCCTGAACTCAGTTTACCACTTGGATACTACAAACCAAGAAAACACTTGGAGCATCATGAAGGGTGCTTTGAACATTGCCTGGAACTAAGGAAGGTTCTGGTCTACAGGACAGCAAGAGGGGGGTCCTAGCCCTAGCAGCAGTATAAATGGGCCACTGTCACTCACAACACTGCCCCCCGGGGTGTTGAACCTTCAGTCTGAGCCATGGACTAATTTATAACAATGTGGGTCTGCAAGCAACACCATGCCTCTGTTAAAAAATACAGAAACGTGTGCTTCAACTGTAGCGCTCACCCCTTAAGGGGCCTGCTGAGAAGTCCCAAATTATTTTCCTAAACTAGTGTATTAGCAGCCGAACACAGAGTCCCAGTCTCTCTTGTGGCTCAGTGAACATATCTTTTCTCGATGCTTTATTAAACTTGAACAAGGAGTAAGGAAGCTTCGGGATACTTCACTGGCACAAAATAACAGTAACATGAGGACACTTCTCAAGCTTTTTTTATACTTCTTAGCACAGTGCATGCAGCAGAAACTAGGGGACTGGGCCACTCCGGGACACCATTGGAAATTTCCACATTTTGAGCAAGAGCAGTCACTAGGATCTCTCGCAGAGGTCTGTACTCACAAATGCCCCTAGATAGTTAGATCCCCTCTTCCAGTATCAGCCAAGTGTTTCTCCAGACCAGATCCTTAGTAGGATCTCACTGTCAGTTCCAGCAAAGTTCTGTAGGATAGCCCGCTCCCCCCTGCCAACTCTAACACAGCTGGAACCTCGATGAACAACCAATAGCCCTTCAGGCTGGGAACATCTCCTCCTGGACAAGAACCCTGCTGTTCCAAACCGCAGTCTATTTATGCACTCCCTAGCCACGTACTGGGCACACTTCCCCAGGGATTGGCTGAGACCATATAAATATTCAGGCTGCATATTTGACTCTTCCAGACCAATACATTCTAGAACCCTCCAGGAGGGAGGAAGTTGTATACACCGCTCCTATACCGCCCCAAAGATGTGGCTTGCAAGACTTTTTCTATCGTCCTACAAGCGCAGTGCCCCAATGTGACAGCACTCGGGCTTTCACACTGGAGGGACAGGGGAGGCACTTTACAGACTCTTTGCAGGCGCTATTTTTTTAGCACTAAAACACCTGTAAAGCGCCTCAGTGGGAAAGTGGCCTCAAGGTCAATTTACATTTTCATAGCTCCCTTTTAAAATGCAAAATACACCAAAGTAGGTGATAAATAAATAAATGGAAAGGATGCAGTTATTTTCAAAGTATAATTAAAAAATAAATAAATAACAGAACCTTAAGGGCCCCATGCACACGGGACGCTGAGGCAAAGTCCTCTGAATTATTTTTTTTTTACACTGTGAAACCGGCATTTAAAACATCCGTTTAGCCCTGTTTGCATGCCGCGCTTGCGCCTAGAAGCGTTTAGTTAAGATAACATGATTAGACCCTCCCCAAGCTCAAAAAACGGCATTATTTAACTATTTGAGCCATTTTGTGAGACCAGAGTGAGTAGCAGCAGCTGAGAGACCAGCAGTGTACTTGTATTTAGACAACGTTACCTGCCACAAGTTGTGGATTGTCCACTTGCCACATCACTTGCCAATTCACCTTCCACAAGTTGTCGATTGTCCACTTGCCACGTCACCTGCCACAAGTTGTCGATTGTCCACTTGCCACGTCACTTGCAAGGTCACTTGCCACTTCACCTTCCAGAAGTTGTGGATTGTCCACTTGCCACGTCACTTGCCCCGTTGCCTGCCACAAGTTGTGGATTGTCCACTTACCACGTCACTTGCCACATTCCCTGCCACAAGTTGTGGATTGTCCACTTGCCACGTCACTTGCAAGGTCACTTGCCACTTCACCTTCCAGAAGTTGTGGATTGTCCACTTGCCACGTCACTTGCCCCGTTGCCTTCCACAAGTTGTGGATTGTCCACTTGCCACATCACTTGCCACGTCCCCTGCCACAAGTTGTGGATTGTCCACTTGCCATGTCACTTGCCACGTCACCTTCCACAACTTGTGGATTGTCCACTTGCCACGTCACCTTCCACAAGTTGTGGATTGTCCACTTGCCACATCACTTGCCATGTCCCCTGCCACAAGTTGTGGATTGTCCACTTGCCATGTCACTTGCCACCTTACATGCCACAAGTTGTGGATTGTCCACTTGCCACGCCACTTGTTATGTCACCTTCCACAAGTTGTGGATTGTCCACTTGCCACATCACTTGCCACGTCGCCTGCCACAAGTTGTGGATTGTCCACTTGCCATGTCACTTGCCATGTCCCCTGCCACAAGTTGTGGATTGTCCACTTGCCATGTCAGTTGCCACCTTACATGCCACAAGTTGTGGATTGTCCATTTGCCACATCACTTGCCACATCGCCTGCCACAAGTTGTGGATTGTCCACTTGCCACATCACTTGCCATGCCACTTGCCACGTCACCTGCCACAAGTTGTGGATTGTCCACTTGCCATGTCACTTGCCATGTCACTTGCCACGTCACCTGCCACAAGTTGTGGATTGTCCACTTGCCACATCACCTGCCACACGTTGTGGATTGTTCACTTGCCACATCACCTGCCGCAAGTTGTGGATTGTTATTTGCCACATCACCTGCCACAAGTTGTGGATTGTCCACTTGCCACGTCACTTGCCACGTCACCTTCCACAAGTTGTGGATTGTCCACTTGCCACGTCACTTGCCACCTTACATGCCACAAGTTGTGGATTGTCCACTTGCCATGTCACTTGCCACGCCACTTGTTATGTCACCTTCCACAAGTTGTGGATTGTTCACTTGCCACGTCACCTTGCACAAGTTGTGGATTGTCCACTTGCCACGTCACTTGCCATGTCACTTGCCACGTCACCTGCCACAAGTTGTGGATTGTCCACTTGCCACGTCACTTGCCACATCACCTGCCACACGTTGTGGATTGTTCACTTGCCACATCACCTGCCGCAAGTTGTGGATTGTTAGTTGCCACGTCACCTGCCACAAGTTGTGTATTGTCCACTTGCCACGTCACCCGCCACAAGTTTCTTGTTCAAATCTAACAACATATGGGTCAAATCCCAATTATACTTCGGATAACAGCAATGCTAATGGTGTATTCCATTGGATTGGGCTCATTAGGGAATATAAATAGTCTATGAATCATTGCAAGCAATTACAAGTTTTTAAAAAAAAATGTAATGGTTTTTCATCATTTGCCATCATTTTTAAGATTTTTACTGTCAAAAAAATAGGGCACCTTTAAAAATGCTTATAAACGAAAATTTGGCTAAACGCCGGTATCGCGTTTAGCCAAGCTTAGCATCTGAAATGTGGTAATCTTTGGTGTCTGAACTAATTTTTTTGCCTTCAAAGTGCCTAAAAACAACTGTAAACAAAACTGTGTACATGGTCACATAGGATAACATTGAAGTGTTGAGTTCAGGGGCAGTTGAAAAACAAAAAACATCCAATTGCCTCTGAACATCTGTTGGGGCCTTAGAAGATAAAAAGACAGCTTTTCTGCAAAAATTATTTTCAACTCCCAACTATTTCCAAAAGAACTTCTTTTCTGCCGGGAGATGTACTCGGCCATTCAAACTGAATAACGGCCGGCATTCTCTGAGCCTATGATGTCATGAACTCACCTCCAGCCTGTGACTGTACAGTGACAGAGAAGCAGCACAGTGATAGGGCCATCTCTCTGTCACTCTTCTCTTACCCCCCCCCCCATCTGTATACTCAATGCCAGCATATGAACTAAATGGCTGGCTCATTGTGCTGCTTCTTCCTCCCCCAGTCTGAGCTCTGCTCTACAATGACTGCAAGATAATACAAAGTCAGATTCAGGTGCTTATACCGCTTGCATTTAAAAAAACAAAAAAACGCACGCAATGATGTGCTAGTCAAGACGGAGCTGCATTAATTTGTATCTTTTATATCAGTTTTTTTTATATCATTCTTTTTTTTTACATTTTTTTACCATTTTAGGTCTCACTTGTATACATTCCATTCCACTTCTGAGCCTTCAGTGACTTAGCATTTCAGTAAACGCTGATGACCCTGTTCATACCTTTGGATTTGCGAATATACAATCATAGAGAACACATTATGAACAAGTTGTATTTCATTCATTAGATTCTGAAGTCCATTGATAGTAATGATATTGCACTGCCTTCTGCAGCAGATGGGTCCTCATTTATACATGTTATGTTCTGTTTTCTTTCTGCAGTCCTATCCGGGTATTGAATTATAAAGTATATTTGGGAATGTACCAGCTGAAAGTGATCAGTTCTCATACAATTATTACCAATGTAAAGAATATCATCATCAATAGTCAATATACAAGCACTGGAAGCTCTGGGGACATCGCCTTGTTGCAGTTGGCCACGCCTGTCAACTATACTCAGTACATCATGCCAATCTGTCTGCCATCTTCCACCTCCACCTTCGCCTCTGGTACAGAGTGCTGGGTGACCGGCTGGGGTACAAGATATTCTGGAGGTGAGTCCATGAAATGATAAGACACACCCATATCACTTATTTTTCACACTAAGAAGCCAGACCTGCCAATACATCCTGTTATTTAGAGATGGGTGATTCTGCCAGGGTTAGGATTGCATGAATGAATGAATGAATGAAGTATTTGTATAGCGCACAACGCAAACTGAATCGCCTCAAGACGCTGTGAAGAGCTTGGTTGTCATCTAGAAGAGGAAGGTCTTGAGATTTTTCCTAAAGGCCAGGTGGTTTTCTTCCAGGCGGATGTTGGTTGGTAGAGCGTTCCATAACCGAGGTCCTTGGACTAGCGAATTGCAGGGGGGGAGGGGGGGGGGGTTGTTGAATCCAGTTTTGAAACTTCAACTTAGCAAAGAATCCTATTGAAGTCTAAAGGAGATTAAGCAAAAATTTATACTGAATTATGACCATATTCAAGTCTAATAGGCAAGCTATTGTCAACAAAAAAAGGCACAGAAAGCTGAGAACTGCCATGGGGGACATTTAACAAAACAGAAAAATAAATAAATATATATATATATATAATATATATTAGGGTTGTTACTGATTAAAAATTTTGTGTTCGATTAATCGATTATTATTTTTAATCGATTAATCGACTCATTTCAATTAATTATAACGCACATACAGATTCAACTACTTTTAGCTGATCTCCTTGCTTTGCAACTCTGCATTAGTCAGTGGTAAATGTGGTATACACTATATACAATCACACGACACTAGTTTGTTTCCACAATCCATGACTTAACTTCACAGTTCACACAAATACTTTTTAAATTCAAGCTGTAGCACTGACGTAAGTCATTTTATTTTCCCACAGTAGCGTGACAATCCCTCCACCTTCCGGTCTAACTAATCACTCTCACCTTATGGCACGGATCCCTGTGCAAACAGGTGGTCATGCAAGCGGGTATCAAAAGGGTTAACACGGACCATAAACTTCTCTCACGTGTCCTCAGATCTCAGCAAGGACGCCAGATCATGGGTAGAAAGAAAAGATCGAAGTGCTTGCTGCTTAAGTATAAGATTTGATTTTTGTGTTTGAACACAAACTACTCACATAAAGATGATAAAAACACAGCATGTAAAGCCGACAATCGTGTAAGTTCCGTAGGGCAGCAACGGGTGACATCATGCATAGCTCCTCCCCCATAAGCGTTATGTTCAATCAGAACTTCAACGTCACCGGACTCCTCCCCTCATCCCTTCATTAGCAGATGGAGGCACTTGGGGAAGGGAGGAAGAATGAGTGTGTCGGGTGTCTTCCATTTTGCAGATAAAAATTTTTTTCAACCAGTCCTGCACAGTGGGGACTGTCGTTGATTTCCATAATAGAGGGATAAGAGACTTGGCTGCGTTTAGGAAGTGTCTGGTAAGCACATTTTTATATTTCCTAGAGGACAGGTTTGAGATGTGCAGCAAACAACAAGCTGCATCTAGCTTAAGCTTGGTCTTCCGTGATTCTGTGTGTCAACTCTATAACTTTATGCCAGAAAGGTCTGATTCGGTCACAGTGCCACCAAATATGCATCAAAGTTCCTTTTGCCCTGCTGCATCTCCAGCAGGTATCAGGTGCCTGCTGGAACCACTTGTGTATTTTGTCTGGAGTTGCATACCAGTGGGTCAAGACCTTGTCTGCCGTTTCCTGCATTCTGGTGCTTAAAGAGCATTTATGTGCCATAGTGCCGGCTCATTTCCACTGGGTATCCGTGATTGCCATTTCTAATTAAGTTGTCCGACCATCTCTCTCTGAGCCCATCAGTGTCTGGATCTGTCAAATTTTTCAGCCATTTATAGGAGGTTGAGGTGGTTTTTAGGACTTGTTCCCCTTTTAGGCACACCGATTCCACCTCAGTGAGCTCCCTGGAAAAATGCTTTTTATGGGCGGCCCTGTTAACATAATTTTGCTCATGGGCAGCATGAATCAGATCTAATGCTTTGCTAACATAGTCCCTAGCTTCTCTACCAGGCATGAATCCCACCTGGCTTGGAACTATCATATCGTGCAGAAGGGTTTCAGTCTGTTGGAAATAATTTTTGCTAATAACTTGACATCAAGGTTCAAGAGGGATATAGGCCTTAAGCTAGAGCAATTCAGGGGATCCTTCCCTGGCTTAGGTAGTACAGTAATGTATGCTGATAGGAACTCTGGGGGTACTTGTTTCGGCTTTGATAGGGAGTTTAATGCATCTCTAAGCTGTACTTCTATCCTGTCTATAAACGTTTTGTAATAAATGACCGTAAGGCCATCTGGGCCCAGACTTTTGCCTATTTTAAGTTCTTTAATGGCATGTCTAAGTTCTGGTGAGGTGATGGGGTTCTCCAGTGAGGCAATATCCTCTGCTTTGAGTGATGGGAGGCCAGAGTCCCTGAGGTACTCTCGTATCACCTGTGGTCTGTCCGCCATCACCCCCGGTGGCCTGTGCTGGGATGGGAGGTTATAAACATTGGTGAAGAATTCTTGAAAGTGTTGAGCTATTTGGTCGTTTGTTCTATCAATTGCTCCCCCCTTGTTCTTTATTCCTAAGATGTTATTGTTTGTGGTGGGTCCTTTTAGTGCCCTGGCAAGCAGGTGACCGGGTTTATCCCCGTGCTCGTAATAAATCTTTTTCTGGAAGTACAAAATTTGTCTAGTTTTGGTGTCTAGCAATTGTTTAAGGGCTTTCCTGGTTTCAAGGAGGGTCCTTGCTGATTGTGTAGTCAGAGATTGTTTGTTTGTGTAGGGATTCTAAGCGCCTGATTGTTTGCGTCAGTTTTGAGATTTTGCCTTCTCGTTCCCTCTTTTTTTGTGCTCCCAACCTAATAAATTCCCCCCTCATATAACATTTGTGGGTTTCCCAGACAATCAATGAGTGGGTTTCCCAGACAATCAATGAGTGGGTTTCCCAGACAATCAATGAGTAACATTGAGGTTGAAAAAATACTTTTAATGCTATGTTCAGTTTGGGTAATAGCGCTGGGTCCGATATTAGTGAGGAGATCAGTCTCAAAGCAGCGGAGGATTCCGCCAAGTTTAGGCTCATGGAGATTTGAGCGTGATCAGATATCGTCTGTATCCCTCTGTTAGCTTCTTTGACCATGTGGAGTTCCCTCCGTGTGATAAAGAGATAATCAATCCTAGAGTGGCGGTTGTGTGGTATTGAGTAATATGAGTAATCTTTGTCTTCTGGGTGTAGAGAGCCAAGTGTCTACTAGGTCAAATGTGTGGAGGAGTGTTTTGATTCTTTTGAGAATCTTGAAAGTTATGGACGTTTTCCCCATTGATGTATCGACAAGTGGATTCAGGGGGATGTTAAAATCCTCCCCTCGGATTAAAAGGCACTGAATCCCTCTAGTTCTTTCACCATTTTTTGGCAAAAGGGCAAGGGGCCTGAATTGGGGAAGTAGACATTAGCTAGGGTGGTGGGCACTCCCGATCATCTACCCTTGAGAAAAATGTATCCCCCCCCTGGATCTACAATTGTATCTGTTTTCTCAAAGGATGCATCCTTGCTCAGCAGGATTGACACTCCTTTAGATTTTTAGATGTCACTTGTGGCGTGATGCACTTCTGTGAAGTAGGAGTCGGTGAGCCTGGGAACCTGATTTGTCCTAAAATGGGTCTCCTGGAGGAAAACAATCTTGGGCTTACCTTTTTTCAATTCTCTTAGGAGAGTGCTGCGTTTCTCCGGGATGTTTAATCCCTTGACGTTATGGGAGACCACCGGGGGCGCTTTCCCTAGTGCGGAATAGGCCATTATGCAGGCCCAGAGAGAGAATAGCAATCACAAAGAAATAAGTTAAAAAAGAGAAAAAATAAAAGAGACACTTATGTTAGTCTACAACTGAGAAGGACAGGGGTATCCAGTAGGAGAGGAAGCACAGAGATAGTAAAGGAAGAGTCGAAGAGTGGATAGAACAGATAGAGCGAGAGTAGTGTGATCCAGCCTTCTGGGTTTTTATATCACCCGGATAGGTTATCGTACAATTACGATTAACCCACTTTGTGGGAGCGGGGGAGATGTTAATATAACCAGTAAGAACAAAAACAAAACTGTCTGGTATTCGGAACATCCAGACCACTGCCCAATATGGCAAATGAAGGGTGCCTGAGTGTTTGTTACTTACTGCCATATAGAAGTTTGAGAGTAACATTTTCTGCAATCTTTAAACTGGTACAAACTGTAATTTCAACTACTAGTATTCAATATTCAGTGTTCAGTAGGAAGCAAGTGCAGCCGAGGAGCCCAGCAGCGCTCTGACCCCTCGCTCCCCCACCCATCAACAAGTCACTCAATAATTATGTTAACATTGTCCAAGATCTCAGCTGGGAAAAGGACATCCAAGCTCAGCTTATCTCTACAGATCATCTAATACCGGCTCCAACACCGCAAGTTTTTATGTGGCCTCGTAAGCTTGCCACTAGTTGTAATCGTCCAAAGACCCTTATGATGCCCCTGGGCCCTAGGAATAAAACCAACCCTCCCAGAACATGAACAGTGACCACTATAGAGGAGGCCGGGGCATGCCAAGGGTTAGCAACTGGTCTCATCAGGGCCTGGGAGGGTAACCTAAGTCGCAGGCATGGTATAAAAAAAAAAAAAAACATGGCTGCATTCATTTAATCCTCGGGTCTATCCTACTAAGGGTTTAGCTGTCCCAAATCTGTCATGCATCACTAATGTCTGTTGCCCCGGGAGAGTCAGCACATAGAGAACAGGGAACAAAAATTGAGTAACTAGGGTCCCACCCCAAGACAAAGATCCAAGAGTACATTGTTTTGGCTACGTTTCGATGCAGGCAACCGATTCATAAGTTGGACTGAACAGATAGCTCAGATATTATGGGTTAGCTCACACAGTCTAACGTGTAGTGCCCTCTTGGTCCTCCCAACATATTGTTTGCCACAACTACATTCCAGTAGGTAAACCACATTCTTCGTGTTACAAGATATGAATTTTTCAATCTGATATGGTTTACCTATTACTTTAGATGAAAATATTGTGGTCCTGATGGAATTAGGACCCACACATTTGCATACTGGACACTTCCGGCAAAGAAAAAACCTTTTAGATTTGCAAAGAAAGAAGGCCTGATTGGTGGTTCCACTAAATTGGGGGCTATTAGATGTCTCAATCCGGGTTCCTTCCTGAAGACTCAATTTTGGTTGCCCAGGGAGAGCAGGATCCAGAATCTCATCACTTTTTAATACACGTCAGTGCTTTTTAAGCAGTTGGTTGACCATTCTGTGCTGACTAGAATAGGTAGTGTGGAAAAACCATTCATATCCCCCCTCATTTATCATTAGGGACCAAAATAACCTCCCTATCCAATGTCACTACTTGTTGGACGGTAGCCTCCAAGGCATCCTCTGGATAACCTTTGGATTAGTACAATAATAGTACAAACCCACAGGATTCTGTACACATAGTAGCAATCTGGCTGTTTCTTCTCCCTGCAAAGAAGGGAGAAAAAAACTGCCTGATTTGTTAGTAAAAGCAGTGCATATTACACACATTACACTATTTAGGCACACAGATAACCCCTTGGTTGCCCCTAGATGTTAACCTCTTCCCAGCCATTGTTATTATTACAGTGAATTACAGTATTATATTTGATCACTCGCGCGTGCATGCTAACCCGCACTGTGGTTGGACACAGCACGGTTTTGACAGCAGGTTCCAGCCAATGATTTATGACTGAGACTTGCTGATCAGCTGTGTCCAATCACAGCACAATGTTAACCCCTTCCCAGACAGTTTAATTAGTACAGTGACAGTGTAAATTATTATAACTAATCACTGTGCACAGAGCAGCACCAATCCTCTTCTTCTCTGGTCCCCTGTCGCCACTTCTCTGGGTCCCTCCCCCTTGCTAGGTGCCTTCATAGCAAGCTTCTTGCTGTAGGGGCACTGATGTGTGCTCACTCCCAAGCCAGATCTCTGCATCCATAAGACACAAAGAGCATGGCTCAACTCCGCCCTCCGCTCCCACCTAACTGGCCCCCGATTGATGGCAGCGGGAGCCAGTGGCTCCTGCTGCATCTCAGCCAATCAGGAAAGAGAGACACGGCAGAGCCTCGGGTCTCGTGCACATCGCTGGATTGAGATCAGGCTTCGGAAAGTATTAGGAGGGGCTGAGGAAGGAGCTGCACACTGAAGGTTTTTTACCTTCATGCATAGAATACATGAAGGTTAACAATCTTCAGCCTTTACAACCACTTTAAGGCTAAGTTTGAAAATGCATGATTTGACATCGCTCGTGCGTTTCTGTGTTTTTTTATGCTTTACTATACGTTGCACTAAATAAGACCATTTGTTGGAATGGGTTGCCTATTGGATCTAAATTGCATCACAGAAGTGCATGACTCTTTTTCAAAACAGCGCCACACCAAAACGCATGATACTTTGTTACCATGTGTTTTTTTTTTTCCTGTGATTTTTCACACACAAAATGATGTACTTTTTTGTGTGCTAAAAGAACACCCGCAATTTCAAATGTGTTTCTGTAATGCACAAGTGTGAAAGAAGCATAAAAGTGATCAATCTATATATCTATCTATTACCTTGTAATCATCTTCTTGTATGTTTCATCACCAGGGAGCGTAGTTAAGAATGGGACCCTCCAGGAGGTCATGGTTCCCCTAATAGACCGCAATACATGCCAAACATATTACAATGCAGCAGGAGGTTCCTACAGGATTCAGAATGATCAGATCTGTGCCGGCTACAAGGACGGGGGAAAAGACTCCTGCCAGGTGGGTGACACCAAGAGTGATCCAGCATGGCTCACTTTTTAGGTCTGAATTTCTTCACAGGAAGCGGAATCAATGCATGACATCAGTTAACGTGACACGAAACTCTAATTTATTTATTTTTTATATAAAAAAGAGGTTATACCTATCTGCTCTTCAAGGCTGATTTATGTAGCACATTATATAGATAGATAGATAGGTAGATAGATAGATAGATAGATAGATAGATAGATAGATAGATAGATAGATAGATAGATAGATAGATAGATAGATAGATAGATAGATAGATAGATAGATACATTGATAGATAGATAGAGATGTATATACCGTATCTCACAAAAGCCCCTCACATTTTTGTAAATCTTTTCTTCTATCTTTTCATGTGACAACACTGAAGAAATAATCTTTGCTACAATGTAAAGTAGTGAGTGTACAGCTTGTATAACAGTGTAAATTTGCTGTCCCCTCGAAATAACTCAACACACAGCCATTAATGTCTAAACCCCTGGCAACAAAAGTGATTACACCCCTAAGTGAAAATGTCCAAATTGCGCCCAATTAGCCATTTTCCCTCCCCAGGTGTCATGTGACTCGTTAGTGTTAGAAGGTCTTAGGTGTGAATGGGGATTAGGTGTGTTAAATTGGTGTTATCGCTCTCACTCTCTCATACTGGTCACTGGGAGTCCAACATGGCACCTCATGGCAAAGAACTCTCTGAGCATCTGAAAAAAAGAATTGTTGCTCTACATAAAGATGCCCTAGGCTATAAGAAGATTGCCAAGACCCTGAAACTGAGCTGCAGCACGTTGGCCAAGACCATACAGCGGTTTAACAGGACAGGTTCCACTCAAAAGAGGCCTCGCCATAATCGACTAAAGATGTTGAGTGTACGTGCTCAGCATCATATCCATTTGATATCTTTGGTAAATAGATGCATGAGTGCTGCCAGCATTGCTGCAGAGGTTGTAAGGGTGAGGGGTCAGTCTGTCAGTGCTCAGACCATACAACGCACACTGCATCAAATTGGTCTGCATGGCTGTAATCCCAGAAGGAAGCCTCTTCTAAAGATAATGCACAAGAAAGCCTGCACACAATTTACTGAAGACAAGCACACTAAGGAGATGGATTACTGGAACCACCTCCTGTGGTCTGATGAGACCAAGATAAACTTATTTGGTTCAGATGGTGTGAAGCGTGTGTGGGGGCAACCAGGAGAGGAGGACAAAGACAAGTGTGTCTTGTCTACAGTCAGGCATGCACTGGGGAGCTACAGATCATTGAGGGAACCATGAATGCCAACATGTACTGTGACCTACTGAAGCAAAGCATGATCGCCTCCCTTCAGAGACTGGGCCGCAGGGCAGTATTCCAACATGATAACCACCCCAAACACACCTCCAAGATGACCACTGCCTTGCTAAAGAAGCTGAGGGTAAAGGTGATGGACTAGCCAAGCATGTCTCCAGAACTAAACCCTATTGAGTATCTGTGGGGCATCCTCAAAACAAAAGACGGAGGAGCGCAAGGTCTCTAACATCCACCATCTCCGTGATGGTGTCATGGAGGAGTGGAAGAGGACTCCAGTGGCAACCTGTGAAGCTCTGGTGAAACCTCATACCCATGAGGGTTAAGGCAGTGCTGGAAAATAATGGCGGCCACACAAAATATTGACACATTGGGCCCAATTTGGACATTTTCACTTAGGGGTGTACTGACTTTTGTTGCCAGCGGTTTAGACATTAATGGCTGTGTGTTGAGTTATTTTGAGGGGACAGCAAATTTACACTGTTATACAAGCTGTACACTCACTACTTTACATTGTAGACAAGAGTCATTTCTTCAGTGTTGTCACATGAAAAGAGAGAAGAAAATATTTACAAAATATGAGGGTGTACTTACTTTTGTAAGATACTGTATATACTCACATACAGTATTAGGGCTGAATTATTGAATAGGCCAGGGTCTAAGCAGACCAGCTATATTCTACATGTCAAAAGGATAGCTGACTCTTTGCTGTGTTAATTTTATGCAAGACCACCTTGGCCCTTGCACTCCACAATCCTTTGCAAATTTGGAGGTGATTGGCAAAGTTGCAAACGATTGTGGAGTGCAGGTGGTTTGGTCAGACTTGAAAGTTAAAATGTTTATGTCTTTGTGTAAGAATTAAATTAGGCCATTAACAACAATGAATGGAAGTATTTACTTATGATAACTGAACATCAAACGAGGTCATAAGTATTAATTGTTTATGATAAATAGCATTCTTCAAATGGTAACTTGTTCATCTAATTAGTAATAAAAGAATGCAAGTTAGGACATTTCTGAACTTTGACTGCAGCTGTCCACAGCCAAGAGGCATCATCTGCCACCCACAGTGGAGGCTGGTGCTCAAAATATTTTGGGGGGGGGGGGGGGGGGGGGGCGCAAACAAACTGAAAAATACTAAAACAAAAACATAAACATCAAAAATATCAAATGCAGCCTCAGAGTCCGTTCACACAGGGGCAACACGACTTGTAGGCGACTTGAGTCAGGCAACTTGGACACGACTTGAGTTAAGATCACAGCGCGACTTGGGACGACTTCAACACGACTTGTGCTGAATTCAACCTGACTTGGGAGGACTTACAAGTCGCCCCAGGCCAGGCGACTTTTGCTGTGGCCAAGCAGAGAATGAGCTCAAGGGGGAACTCCACGCCAAATTTCGGAAAAAAAATTGGCATGGGTTCCCCCTCCGAGAGCATACCAGGCCCTTAGGTCTGGTATGGATTCCAAGGGGAACCCCCTACGCCGAAAAAATGGCGTGGGGGTCCCCCCCAGATCCACACCAGACCCTTATCCGAGCACGCTACCCGGCCGGCCAGGAAAGGGGGTGGGGACGAGCGGGCGGCCCCCCCTCCTGAGCCGTACCAGGCCGCGTGCCCTCGACATGGGGGGTGCCTTGGGGGAGGGGGGGCGTGCGCCCCCCCCACCCCAAAGCACCTTGTCCCCATGTCGATGAGGACAAGGGCCTCTTCCCGACAACCCTGGCCGTTGGTTGTCGGGGTCTGCGGGCGGGGGGCTTATCGGAATCCGGGAGCCCCCTTTAACAAGGTGGCCCCCGGATACCGGCCCCCCACCCTATGTGAATGAGTATGGGGTACAATGTACCCCTACCCATTCACCTGTGAAATAAAGTACAAAAAAAACACAACACAGGGAAAAAATATTTTATTGCACAGCTCCGGGGGTCTTCCGTCTTCGGGGGTCTTCTCGCCGGACTCCTCCGCTATCTTCTTGTAGCTCTTTTGCTAGCGGAGGAGTCCGGCTTTCTTCCTCCCCGCCACCGGCCTCTTCTTCCGACTTCGGGGGTCTTGTCCCCCTCTTCGGTTCTTCTGCCGGGCCACCGCGCCTTCTTATAGCTCTTTTAGAGGCGGTGGCCCGGTCTTCTGTCGCCGCCGTCGCCGCCGCCGCCTTCCGTTCTTCTCCTGGAGATGTTGACTCGACGAGCTCTCCGGCCACAATGCCAGGGACGCGCTCCGCTGCCACTTATATAGGGACAATGGGGCGGGTCACATGGGTTGATTTGTATTCGGGGGCCCCCTTATTAAAGGGGGCTCCCGGATTCCGATAAGCCCCCCGCCCGCAGACCCCGACAACCAACGGCCAGGGTTGTCGGGAAGAGGCCCTTGTCCTCATCGACATGGGGACAAGGTGCTTTGGGGTGGGGGGGCCGCACGCCCCCTCCCCCAAGGCACCCCCCATGTCGAGGGCACGCGGCCTGGTACGGCTCAGGAGGGGGGGGGCGCCCGCTCGTCCCCACCCCTTTTCCTGGCCGGCCGGGTAGCGTGCTCGGATAAGGGTCTGGTGTGGATCTGGGGGGACCCCCACGCCGTTTTTTCGGCGTAGGGGGTTCCCCTTGGAATCCATACCAGACCTAAGGGCCTGGTATGCTCTCGGAGGGGGTACCCACGCCAAATTTTTTTCAGAAATTTGGCGTGGAGTGCCCTCTTGAGAGCTGATAATTCTGTCAGAGTCGCCTCCGTATAGACGGAGATCCGACTTGGAGGCGATCTCCATTGAAATCAATGGTTACAAGTCGGATAGAAGTAGTACAGGAACCTTTTCTGAAGTCGGAGCGACTTCAGTAGTGTGCATTAAGACGGCTCTCATTCACTTACATTGCTTTTTAAATGTTGTCGGATCAGGAGTTGCCCCTGTGTGAATGGACTCTCACTGTGCCCATGAAATGTAGCCAAATGTGCCCGTCAAATGCAGCCACTGTGCTCATAATATGCAGACTCTGCAGCATTTTGAATATATTTGACTTTATTGCAGTAAGTATTGGTGCAGTGTTGTTATTTACTCCCAAATATTTAACATTTATAATCTGGGGTTGCCCCATTTGTCCACAAAGTTGAAGGTATTCATACACCAGCTGTACTCTTATATTTTATTTTTGGCTGTTTTGCGGGGTGTATAATCCCATTGATTATGTATGCCCACGTCGATCAAGTCCACGGGACCCGCGACCGGACTAACGGGGGTCCCGACCGGCACGCGATCGCGCCGCCGCTGGCGTGCTCACGATGGCAGGGTGGCATTGAAGATTGGATGTACCTGTACGCCAATATGCCTGCCCGTGCCATTCTGCAGACGTACATCGGCGTGCGCTGGTCGGGAACCGGTTAAGCACATTTGCCAAATAAAAATTGACCTGGTTGCTGGTTGTACCAATCTCATACCCATTTACGCAGTGCTCTCAGGTCTGATGCAAGAATTTTTAACAACCTAGGCGAGACCTCATTTTGAAGCTCCCTCTTGGCTCCACCCTTGACTCCACCCCCTCTGCCCTTCCCATATATACCCCACTTTTTTAATGAAGCACCCCCTAAAATGCAACGTCACCAGCGCCCATCAATGCAGCCTCACCAGCGCCCATCAATTCAGCCTCACCAGCGCCCATCAAATGCAGCCTCACCAACGCCCATCAATGAATGTTTGCTTGCTTCTATTCATTCGGGAGACGGGACACAGACACAGACCTCCGCTGCTGTTGCGCCTCTGACACTACGTGTGAATGAAGCCACGCCTGCTTGCTTGCTGCAGAGAGAAGAGAGCAGGAACACCAGTGGTCAGGTGTCCTAGGCAGCAGTGCGCCCTAGGCGGCTGCCTAGTTTGCCTAGTGGTAGCACCAGCCCTGAGTGCTCAACTAGTTTGTGTGATTACACATTCATGGAAAATGCAAATGCTAAGACTGAAACATGTTGTTGAAATATCCTGAACAGATAGACGTTGGTGCAGCTGATGATTATTTATGTCTTACAGGGTGACTCAGGAGGACCTCTGGTGTGTAAAGTCCAAGGCGTCTGGTACCAGGTTGGAATTGTGAGTTGGGGAAAAGGATGTGCATTATACAACTACCCCGGGGTGTACACACTGGTGACGGCCTACCAAACCTGGATCAGTACCTACCTGAGTGTTACATTCAATTATGTGTCAAATTCCCCTACACCAACGACATCTGAAGGTAGTGTCATTTTATCATCAAATACAACTGAATAATGCATTGTTATAACTGATTAGACAAGTGAGTGACCCCGCCTCCAGCCTTTCTCAAAATCACAAGATGATCCTGGTCCAAACGACTCTGCTTGCACTAATATAATGGAAAACTTCCATCTCAGTTGACCTAGGCAATGGGGTTCATTTACTAAAATAGTAGACATGATTGGATGATTGAAGTCAGCACAGCTTCTCCTCATCCACTGCGCTAATTCAAAAAATGATTTCTTTATCGTACATCATGGGATACAGAGCCTTAAGTAAGAACTTGATGGGTTATAGCCACCTTCAGGTGATGGACACTGGCACACCCTAAACAGAAAGTTGCCTCCCTATATAACGCCTCCTCCTACCAGGAGTAACTCAGTTTTTTTGCCAGTGTCTAAGGTGTTGGTCACGAGTGAAGATGTGCTCTGAAAGAGCTCCAACCTGGAGAGATCCCATGCTGGATTTAAACAGCCTCCATAGACCGGATAAATCCAAAATGCAGTTAAGGCCAAGCTGGATAGTACCCGGGCCTCGCTTAAGAATGAGGTTTTGGATGTAATGCCTCTCCTTGAGGGCTGGACCCCAGGACTTTTTTGGTCATGCTAGATTACCTAAAATTTACCTGAGGGGTGCTATACAGGTCCAAGGCCGTGGACCCCTTATAATAGGGACCCAGTCCTTGAAGGTTTACTAATGCAGCCTGCCGTGATAGGTGAAGTTTGGATCTGTCTGTTACAGCAGTATCCTACAGCGAGGAAAAGGTAAGGGAAGAAGCCTAGGAACTGTAAAAAGTCCACCTATGTTTTTTTCTTACATTACAAGTAATAGTGTTGTCATGCCTAAAGTCTCCACTAGAGGGAGTAAAGGCATACCTTAGTACGTTGCTTCTCATTACCCCAGAAGTCCAGTCAAACAGCACATGTGCGTGTCTCAAAAGCCAAAGGGGATCCTCATTGTGAACATTTCCCCCACAGGGGAGGGGGGTGCAACTGAAACTTGTACCCCCACCCCACCCCCCACCCATCATGGGGTGCGGTGGCGGCAGCAGTGGCTTTTTATTTAGAAATGTTTCTATTCCCCACAGAAGTTTTTTTGAACTTCCCGCCGCCCAGCCCTCCCTTGCCTCTCCTCTCGCTCAAAGAGCGTGTCAGCCATCCACGCGTACACGGACTAAGGGCTAATTTTAAAAAGACAGAGGGAGGGAATGTTGATTGACAGAGGGGACGTGGCTTATGGGCGTGGCTAAGGCGCAGCGCTGGGGACAGAGACAGACGCTCACATCTCACAGCTCATAGCTGCAAGTGGACACACAGGACACAAGAGCGCTGGGGGCACGTAAGGGAAGCATGGCATTTCCAGTACAGGAAATAACTAATTATCAGTGTGGTTAATCCTTACCTGTTTTTTCCTTATCAGGAAGCAGGATGAGTGTGTGAACACCTATCTCTCCACCACTCTGATAAACAACTAAAGCTGAACTTTATTGGCATTTTCTTTTGCTAAATTATTTTGCTCAGCGAGTGTGCAAGTCACTGCATTGTCTTGTTTACTTAAAGTGCCTCTGTTTTTTGTGCTCAGCACTATGGCTCCCAAAAAAGATACCCCAAAGGTACCAAAAATTCCACCCCCAGGTGCTGGGAACTCCAGTCGTGTGTCCACACTGTCATCCTCGCCTGAGTTACCAGATATGGCAAGCCAGGGTGAGTCATTGGGACCAAATGGTGGCGCAACTGCTTCTCACATTTCAGCCCCTGTATACATGACTGAAAATGTGTTTTCCTCCGCCCTGCAGGGCCTAGAAGGAAAATCAATGACTTTTAGGCTTGTGCAATTCGTTTCGTAACGAATCGAAATTCGGCCGAATTTTGCATCTTTCAGGCATTCGGATGCATCCGAATGTCCGAATAAAAAAATAAATTACAACGAATATGAAAGAAATATAACGAATGAATTTGAATGAATTCGACATGATTCAACATTATTTCAACCGCATTCGAAATTATTTCAGCTGCATTCGACATTATTTCAACCACATTCGAAAATATTTTGTGACCCGACTTTAGGGCCATGTATCTCGGGGTCACTTGGTGCTAGACACAAAATCGGGTCGCAAAATATTATTAGTTATTAGAGCAGAGAATAACATTTTGCGACCCGATTTTGGGGCCACATATCTCGGGGTCACTTATAGCTAGAAACCCCAAGTTTGCAAACACAATAGTACTAGCACTACAACATATCCAAATTTGGAGTTTCTATCACCAAGTGACCCAGAGATATATGGCCCTAAAGTCGGGTCACAAAATATTTTAGAATGTGGTTGAAATAATGTGGAATCATGTTGAAATCATTTCGAATCCGGTAGAAATATTTTCGAATTTGGTTGAAATATTTTCGAATGTGGACGATTTTTCGAATTCTGTAGAAAACTAAACGAAATCCGAAAACGAATTTAAGGAAGTTAACGAATATAACTAAACGAAATTAATGAATTAACGAATTAAACGAAACGAAACTAAACAAATTTTTTCCTTTTGCACATGTCTAATGACTTTAATCACATCCGCTATCCAAAAGGGTAGGAAGCGTGTTAGATCCCCCTCCCCCACCTTAGACCCCTTATCAAAGGAACAGTGGGTAGAGGATGAAGGGTTACCCTCAGGTGATCAGGAAGAAAGGCAAACGGATTACTCCTCTGTGGAGGAAACATTGGTAGATTAACCTTTTTTCAGCCTTGCAATCTAAGGCCGCATACACACGGGCGGACTGTTCGCCCAACTTTGTCTGCTGAACAGTGTTTCAGCGGACAGTCCGCTCGTGTGTGGGCTTCAGCGGACAGTTTCAGCGGACTGTTTGACGAACAAAGTCTTACGAAATTTCCGTAAAACTGTTCGCTGAAACTTAGTTTCAGCGGACAGTCCGCCCGTGTGTGTGCCAGTCCGCTGTACTTTCGAAATGAGCGGACTGTTCCCGCCCGGAGAAAAGTCTGCTCATTTCGAGCGCGTCTCCAGGTAGGCGGGGCCCGCGAAGGAGACGTCGTGGGCTCCGCCGCCTGGAATGGACTTAAAGGGGAAGCCCAACGCCGAAAAAAATCGCCGTGGGGGTCCCCCCAAAGTCCACAACAGACCCTTGTCCGAGCACGCTATCCGGCCGGCCAGGAAAGGGGGGCGAGCGAGCGCGCCCCCCCTCCTGAGCCGTACCAGGCCGCGTGCCCTCAACATGGGGGGTGCCTTGGGGAAGGGGGGGCCACGCGGCCCCCCCACCCCAAAGCACCTTGTCCCCATGTTGATGAGGACAAGGGCCTCTTCCTGACAACCTTGGCCGTTGGTTGTCGGGGTCTGCGGGC
Organism: Lithobates pipiens; assembly: GCF_037356315.1. Taxonomy (NCBI): domain Eukaryota; kingdom Metazoa; phylum Chordata; class Amphibia; order Anura; family Ranidae; genus Lithobates; species Lithobates pipiens. Next base: position 23,332,913 of record NW_027507784.1, on the reverse strand, counting down.
GGGGGGCTTATCGGAATCCGGGAGCCCCCTTTAATAAGGGGGCCACCGGATACCGGCCCCCCACCCTATGTGAATGAGTATGGGGTACAATGTACCCCTACCCATTCACCTGTAAAATAAAAGTACCCAAAAAAAAACACAACACACAAGATAAAATATTTTATTGCACAGCTCCGGGGGTCTTCCGTCTTCGGGGGTCTTCTCGCCGGACTCCTCCGCTATCTTCTTGTAGCTCTTTTGCTAGCGGAGGAGTCCGGCTTTCTTCCTCCCCGCCGCCGGCCTCTTCTCCCGACTTCGGGGGTCTTGTCCCCCTCTTCGGTTCTTCTGCCGGGCCACCGCGCCTTCTTATAGCTCTTTTAGAGGCTGTGGCCCGGTCTTCTGTCGCCGCCGCCTTCCGTTCTTCTTCTTCTTCTTCTTCTCCAGGAGATGTTGACACGACGCTCTCTCTGGCCGGAATGCCAGAGCCGCGCTGCGCTGCCACTTATATAGTGACAATGGGGCGGTGTCACATGGTATATGTCACATGGGTTGGTCACATGGGTTGATGTCACATGGGGACTATGACATCGTAAGGGGGCGGGGTCACCATGTGACCAACCCATGTGACATATACCATGTGACACCGCCCCATTGTCACTATATAAGTGGCAGCGCAGCGCGGCTCTGGCATTCGGGCCAGAGAGAGCGTCGTGTCAACATCTCCTGGAGAAGAAGAAGAAGAAGAAGAAGAAGAAGAAGAAGAAGAAGAAGAAGAAGAAGAAGAACGGAAGGCGGCGGCGACAGCGACGACAGAAGACCGGGCCACCGCCTCTAAAAGAGCTATAAGAAGGCGCGGTGGCCCGGCAGAAGAACCGAAGAGGGGGACAAGACCCCCGAAGTCGGGAGAAGAGGCCGGCGGCGGGGAGGAAGAAAGCCGGACTCCTCCGCTAGCAAAAGAGCTACAAGAAGATAGCGGAGGAGTCCGGCGAGAAGACCCCCGAAGACGGAAGACCCCCGGAGCTGTGCAATAAAATATTTTATCTCGTGTGTTGTGTTTTTTTTTGGGTACTTTTATTTTACAGGTGAATGGGTAGGGGTACATTGTACCCCATACTCATTCACATAGGGTGGGGGGCCGGTATCCGGGGGCCCCCTTATTAAAGGGGGCTCCCGGATTCCGATAAGCCCCCCACCCGCAGACCCCGACAACCAACGGCCAGGGTTGTCGGGAAGAGGCCCTTGTCCTCATCAACATGGGGACAAGGTGCTTTGGGGTGGGGGGGCGCGCGGCCCCCCCCTCCCCAAGGCACCCCCCATGTTGAGGGCACGCGGCCTGGTACGGCTCAGGAGGGGGGGCGCGCTCGCTCGCCCCCCTTTCCTGGCCGGCCGGGTAGCGTGCTCGGACAAGGGTCTGTTGTGGACTTTGGGGGGACCCCACGCCGATTTTTTTTTCGGCGTTTGGGTTCCCCTTTAAGTCCATTCCAGGCGGCGGGGCCCGCGACGTCTCCGTCGCGGGCCCCGCCTACCTTGACACGCGCTCAAAATGAGCGGACTGTCCGCCGCGTGTGTGGGCGAGTCCGTTCATTTCAAAAGTTGCGCGGACTTAGTACGACGAACTTAGTCCGCTCAAAAAGTGCCGTGTGTGGGCAAGTTCGTTCATTCAAAAGTTTGAGCGGACTGTTTGACGAACTTAGTTTCGGCAGACAGTCCGCCCGTGTGTACGCCGCCTCAGAGATTGCTGGTATACTCTCTTACAGAGATGGTTCATGCCTCTTCAAGTTACCTCTAGCAGAGTCAGCTGATAGTTCAGTTTCCTCTTTAGGTTCCTTAAAACATTCACAGCCTTTTTTAATGCGTTTCCTGTACATGCACAGATCCACACGGAAAAACAAGGTTTGGGGTTTTATTCAACAAACCCATTCTAGATCTAAAGAACTGAAATCAGTTCCTGAATAGTGATGGCCGAACGGTTCGCCCGGCGGTCGTTTCGCGGCGAATTTCCGACTTTCGCCGTCCGCGGGTTCGAACGCCTTTTTCCGTCGTTCGCCCCGGCGGACTTACGTGTTTAATGTATACAAGAACTTTAACCTTTCGTGACACGTTTATCATGTGTTACAGGACAACCAATTGAGACATGACAGCTCATGGACACTTGGACATTCCCCCTAACCTATAAATACACCCGATCCGGTGGCCATTTTACATTCTTTCTTCTGTCACTGTAGGGAAAGGATCCTGTGTGGAGTAGGGACAGAGAAAACGCTAGCTATTTGGTACACAAAAGTTCTTTTCAGGACTGGTATAGGTGTTAGGTCAGCAGCCTGAGTTTCTTTTGTCAGTTTAGATAAAGGGACAGAGCGCTGTATGCTGCTATTTTAGGGACAGCTCAGCCAGATTAGTCTTTCTTCATCATCATCATCATCATCATCATTAGCTGTTACTATCAGGTCCACAAAAGAGCTGTTCCAGCTAATCGTTCCAGCCTACTCTTTTTTGCCAATTTGTATAGGGACAGGCAGGAAGCAGTGTGTCAGGCAGTGAGGATAATTTTAAAGACTTGCTGTTACTATTAGTTCCACAAAGGTTCTTTTCAGGACTGGTATCAGTGGTACGGTAATAGGCTTGTACACGTATAATATTCTTTCTTCCAAATATAGAAAGAATATTATACTTGACTGCTGCCCTTCTGCTGCAGTCTGCTAATCATTCACAACTCACTTGTTCCACAAAGCTCTTTATCAGGACTGGTAACTTGGTCTGTCTAGGGTGCTACGGTACATAGGCTTGGGTGCGGTACAGTCTGCTGTTCTGTAAGGACCGCTATCGGTCCACAATAGATAGGGTTGCCGTGCACTACTGCTGACCGCTGCCCTATACTGCAGCAGTCCTTCAGCGGTATAGGGACTGACGCACAGTCTGCTAAACACTAATACACAACCTGCTTGGTCCACAAAAGTTCTTATAAGGACTGGTAACTTGGTATAGGGTGCTACGGTACATAGGCCTGAGTGCGTTACAGTCTGCTGTTCTGTAAGGACCGCTATCGGTCCACAATACATAGGGTTGACGTGCACTACTGCTGACCGCTGCCCTATACTGCAGCAGTCCTTCAGCGGTATAGGGACTGACGCACAGTCTGCTAAACACTAACACACAACCTGCTTGGTCCACAAAAGTTCTTATAAGGACTGGTAACTTGGTATAGGGTGCTACGGTACATAGGCCTGAGTGCAGTACAGTCTGCTGTTCTGTAAGGACTGCTATCGGTCCACAATACATAGGGTTGCCGTGCACTACTGCTGACCGCTGCCCTATACTGCAGCAGTCCTTCAGCGGTATAGGGACTGACGCACAGTCTGCTAAACACTAATACACAACCTGCTTGGTCCACAAAAGTTCTTATAAGGACTGGTAACTTGGTATAGGGTGCTACGGTACATAGGCCTGAGTGCGTTACAGTCTGCTGTTCTGTAAGGACCGCTATCGGTCCACAATACATAGGGTTGCCGTGCACTACTGCTGACCGCTGCCCTATACTGCAGCAGTCCTTCATTGGTATAGGGACTGACGTACAGTCTGCTAATCACTAACACACAACCTGCTTGGTCCACAAAAGTTCTTATAAGGACTGGTAACTTGGTATAGGGTGCTACGGTACATAGGCCTGAGTGCGTTACAGTCTGCTGTTCTGTAAGGACCGCTATCGGTCCACAATACATAGGGTTGCCGTGCACTACTGCTGACCGCTGCCCTATACTGCAGCAGTCCTTCATTGGTATAGGGACTGACGTACAGTCTGCTAATCACTAACACACAACCTGCTTGGTCCACAAAAGTTCTTATAAGGACTGGTAACTTGGTATAGGGTGCTACGGTACATAGGCCTGAGTGCGTTACAGTCTGCTGTTCTGTAAGGACCGCTATCGGTCCACAATACATAGGGTTGCCGTGCACTACTGCTGACCGCTGCCCTATACTGCAGCAGTCCTTCAGCGGTATAGGGACTGACGCACAGTCTGCTAAACACTAACACACAACCTGCTTGGTCCACAAAAGTTCTTATAAGGACTGGTAACTTGGTATAGGGTGCTACGGTACATAGGCCTGAGTGCAGTACAGTCTGCTGTTCTGTAAGGACCGCTATCGGTCCACAATACATAGGGTTGCCGTGCACTACTGCTGACCGCTGCCCTATACTGCAGCAGTCCTTCATTGGTATAGGGACTGACGTACAGTCTGCTAATCACTAACACACAACCTGCTTGGTCCACAAAAGTTCTTATAAGGACTGGTAACTTGGTATAGGGTGCTACGGTACATAGGCCTGAGTGCGTTACAGTCTGCTGTTCTGTAAGGACCGCTATCGGTCCACAATACATAGGGTTGCCGTGCACTACTGCTGACCGCTGCCCTATACTGCAGCAGTCCTTCAGCGGTATAGGGACTGACGCACAGTCTGCTAAACACTAACACACAACCTGCTTGGTCCACAAAAGTTCTTATAAGGACTGGTAACTTGGTTAAGGGTGCTACGGTACATAGGCCTGAGTGCAGTACAGTCTGCTGTTCTGTAAGGACCGCTATCGGTCCACAATACATAGGGTTGCCGTGCACTACTGCTGACCGCTGCCCTATACTGCAGCAGTCCTTCATTGGTATAGGGACTGACGTACAGTCTGCTAATCACTAACACACAACCTGCTTGGTCCACAAAAGTTCTTATAAGGACTGGTAACTTGGTATAGGGTGCTACGGTACATAGGCCTGAGTGCGTTACAGTCTGCTGTTCTGTAAGGACCGCTATCGGTCCACAATACATAGGGTTGCCGTGCACTACTGCTGACCGCTGCCCTATACTGCAGCAGTCCTTCATTGGTATAGGGACTGACGTACAGTCTGCTAATCACTAACACACAACCTGCTTGGTCCACAAAAGTTCTTATAAGGACTGGTAACTTGGTATAGGGTGCTACGGTACATAGGCCTGAGTGCGTTACAGTCTGCTGTTCTGTAAGGACCGCTATCGGTCCACAATACATAGGGTTGCCGTGCACTACTGCTGACCGCTGCCCTATACTGCAGCAGTCCTTCAGCGGTATAGGGACTGACGCACAGTCTGCTAAACACTAACACACAACCTGCTTGGTCCACAAAAGTTCTTATAAGGACTGGTAACTTGGTATAGGGTGCTACGGTACATAGGCCTGAGTGCAGTACAGTCTGCTGTTCTGTAAGGACCGCTATCGGTCCACAATACATAGGGTTGCCGTGCACTACTGCTGACCGCTGCCCTATACTGCAGCAGTCCTTCATTGGTATAGGGACTGACGTACAGTCTGCTAATCACTAACACACAACCTGCTTGGTCCACAAAAGTTCTTATAAGGACTGGTAACTTGGTATAGGGTGCTACGGTACATAGGCCTGAGTGCGTTACAGTCTGCTGTTCTGTAAGGACCGCTATCGGTCCACAATACATAGGGTTGCCGTGCACTACTGCTGACCGCTGCCCTATACTGCAGCAGTCCTTCAGCGGTATAGGGACTGACGCACAGTCTGCTAAACACTAACACACAACCTGCTTGGTCCACAAAAGTTCTTATAAGGACTGGTAACTTGGTATAGGGTGCTACGGTACATAGGCCTGAGTGCAGTACAGTCTGCTGTTCTGTAAGGACCGCTATCGGTCCACAATACATAGGGTTGCCGTGCACTACTGCTGACCGCTGCCCTATACTGCAGCAGTCCTTCATTGGTATAGGGACTGACGTACAGTCTGCTAATCACTAACACACAACCTGCTTGGTCCACAAAAGTTCTTATAAGGACTGGTAACTTGGTATAGGGTGCTACGGTACATAGGCCTGAGTGCGTTACAGTCTGCTGTTCTGTAAGGACCGCTATCGGTCCACAATACATAGGGTTGCCGTGCACTACTGCTGACCGCTGCCCTATACTGCAGCAGTCCTTCATTGGTATAGGGACTGACGTACAGTCTGCTAATCACTAACACACAACCTGCTTGGTCCACAAAAGTTCTTATAAGGACTGGTAACTTGGTATAGGGTGCTACGGTACATAGGCCTGAGTGCGTTACAGTCTGCTGTTCTGTAAGGACCGCTATCGGTCCACAATACATAGGGTTGCCGTGCACTACTGCTGACCGCTGCCCTATACTGCAGCAGTCCTTCATTGGTATAGGGACTGACGTACAGTCTGCTAATCACTAACACACAACCTGCTTGGTCCACAAAAGTTCTTATAAGGACTGGTAACTTGGTATAGGGTGCTACGGTACATAGGCCTGAGTGCGTTACAGTCTGCTGTTCTGTAAGGACCGCTATCGGTCCACAATACATAGGGTTGCCGTGCACTACTGCTGACCGCTGCCCTATACTGCAGCAGTCCTTCAGCGGTATAGGGACTGACGCACAGTCTGCTAAACACTAACACACAACCTGCTTGGTCCACAAAAGTTCTTATAAGGACTGGTAACTTGGTATAGGGTGCTACGGTACATAGGCCTGAGTGCAGTACAGTCTGCTGTTCTGTAAGGACCGCTATCGGTCCACAATACATAGGGTTGCCGTGCACTACTGCTGACCGCTGCCCTATACTGCAGCAGTCCTTCATTGGTATAGGGACTGACGTACAGTCTGCTAATCACTAACACACAACCTGCTTGGTCCACAAAAGTTCTTATAAGGACTGGTAACTTGGTATAGGGTGCTACGGTACATAGGCCTGAGTGCGTTACAGTCTGCTGTTCTGTAAGGACCGCTATCGGTCCACAATACATAGGGTTGCCGTGCACTACTGCTGACCGCTGCCCTATACTGCAGCAGTCCTTCATTGGTATAGGGACTGACGTACAGTCTGCTAATCACTAACACACAACCTGCTTGGTCCACAAAAGTTCTTATAAGGACTGGTAACTTGGTATAGGGTGCTACGGTACATAGGCCTGAGTGCAGTACAGTCTGCTGTTCTGTAAGGACCGCTATCGGTCCACAATACATAGGGTTGCCGTGCACTACTGCTGACCGCTGCCCTATACTGCAGCAGTCCTTCATTGGTATAGGGACTGACGTACAGTCTGCTAATCACTAACACACAACCTGCTTGGTCCACAAAAGTTTTTATAAGGACTGGTAACTTGGTATAGGGTGCTACGGTACATAGGCCTGAGTGCAGTACAGTCTGCTGTTCTGTAAGGACCGCTATCGGTCCACAATACATAGGGTTGACGTGCACTACTGCTGACCGCTGCCCTATACTGCAGCAGTCCTTCAGCGGTATAGGGACTAAGAGTTTTGTCACAGGGTGATTTAAAAAATGACAGGCAGAGGAAGAGGCAGGCCCTTCCGCAGGGGTGGTAGGGGTAGGGCAGGAGCAACAGCCTTGAGCCAAAGTGGGAAGTTGCAGAAGGTGCGTTCAATTACTTTAAAGGACGCACCAGACTTGGTTGAGTGGCTCACTCAGCCTTATTCTTCTGCACCCTCCTCATCCTCTCGATCTGCACCCTCTTCTTCACTCTCTGCTATGTGCACCCCCAAAGACACTACCACCAACAACACCACCACCACCACATACCTTCCGCTTGAGTGCAAATGGGGGCCTTCATGCTCCAGTGTTTTAATAGGGACCCCCGTATAAAAAGCATGAGGGTCAAGGACCAGTACTGGGTGGCAACGTACTTAGATCCCCGGTACAAACACAAAATGGCGGAAATGTTACCGCCGTCGCAGAGGGCTGTCAGAATGCAGCACTTCCAGGCCTTGCTTCGAGAAATGCTGCATTCTGCTTTTGCGTGCGCTGGCAGAGGAGCAATTCCCACTCCCAGAGAAGGATTTGCGGGTACCAATCCAACAGCGCCTGCAAGAAGAGGCCGGTTTGAAGATGTGTTGGTGACTTCGGATATGAGGTCATTCTTTCAGCCGACCCATCGACAGGTGTCATCCGGATCCAGCATCAGGGAACGCCTAGACCGTCAGGTGTCCGACTACATTGGGTTAACGGCCGATGTGGACGCTCTGAGGAGTGATGAACCCCTAGACTACTGGGTGGGCAGGCTTGACCTCTGGCCAGAGCTTGCCCAATTTGCAATCGAACTGTTGGCTTGCCCCTCATCCAGTGTCCTGTCCGAAAGGACGTTCAGCGCAGCAGGGGGGATTGTGACCGATAAGCGTACTCGCCTAGCTCACGACAGTGTTAACTACCTCACATTTCTAAAAATGAATGAGGCATGGATCTCGGAGGAATTCAACACATGTGATCAGTAGACCATGTATATGTCTATAAACAATTTTTGGAATCAAGCACACAGACCTTCTTAATTCATTTGGCTCACTTCCCTGACCCAAAAAAGCACACCGTACTATATGCCCCTACCCTCCTCTTTGAAGAGGTTGAGCGGTGTCATATTTCTACTGGGGCTGCTTATTATGAGGGGTTCCCACCATCCCTGTGCTGTGCTGACTTCCTCCTGGGTGTTCTTATTATGAGGGGCTCCCACCATCCCTGTGCTGTGCTGACTTCCTCCTGGGGGTTCTTATTATGAGGGGCTCCCACCATCCCTGTGCTGTGCTGACTTCCTCCTGGGGGTTCTTATTATGAGGGGATCACACCATCCCTGTGCTGTGCTGACTTCCTCCTGGGGCTGCTTACGGTGCTGCTGTCAGCGCTGTATGTCACGGAGCTGCTGTCAGCGCTGTATGTCACGGAGCTGCTGTCAGCGCTGTATGTCACGGAGCTGCTGTCAGCGCTGTATGTCACGGAGCTGCTGTCAGCGCTGTATGTCACGGAGCTGCTGTCAGCGCTGTATGTCACGGAGCTGCTGTCAGCGCTGTATGTCACGGAGCTGCTGTCAGCGCTGTATGTCACGGAGCTGCTGTCAGCGCTGTATGTCACGGTGCTGCTGTCAGCGCTGTATGTCACGGAGCTGCTGTCAGCGCTGTATGTCACGGAGCTGCTGTCAGTGCTGTATGTCACGGAGCTGCTGTCAGCGCTGTATGTCACGGAGCTGCTGTCAGCGCTGTATGTCACGGAGCTGCTGTCAGCGCTGTATGTCACGGTGCTGCTGTCAGCGCTGTATGTCACGGAGCTGCTGTCAGCGCTGTATGTCACGGAGCTGCTGTCAGTGCTGTATGTCACGGAGCTGCTGTCAGCGCTGTATGTCACGGAGCTGCTGTCAGCGCTGTATGTCACGGAGCTGCTGTCAGCGCTGTATGTCACGGTGCTGCTGTCAGCGCTGTATGTCACGGAGCTGCTGTCAGCGCTGTATGTCACGGAGCTGCTGTCAGCGCTGTATGTCACGGAGCTGCTGTCAGCGCTGTATGTCACGGAGCTGCTGTCAGCGCTGTATGTCACGGAGCTGCTGTCAGCGCTGTATGTCACGGTGCTGATGTCAGTGCTCTGTATTACGGTGCTGCTGTCAGTGCTCTGTATCTCCTGCACCCTCTTGTTTGCCTACCCTGGTCCCTGACCTTCCCTCTCCTCCATTGCCTTCATTAGCTCCATAGTCCTGAATTGTCAGAACAATTTCCCAAATAAAAAAAAAATGCTTGTAGTTATCGATCCCAAATTCACCTCATACATGTATTATGCTATTGTCCAGGTGGTGGGACTACGTGCTACCCCCTAATAATTACCCCGTGGCCGCAAATTCGACCTAAAGGTTTGCGAAATTCGCCTCCCATTGAAGTCAATGGAGCCCGCGGCGAACGGTCGTTTTCGCGAACGTTTGTGCCCGTTCGCGTTTCGCGTTCGCGAAACGTCCCGTCGGAAGTTCGTCCATCACTATTCCTGAAGATCCGCTCCTTTTGAGTTGATCAGGTCAGTAGTTTCTATCCTACAAAGAGGAGAACTTCTGGCATCTATCAACATTAGGGATGCATATCTGCATGTCCCTATATTTCCAGCTCACCAAAGGTTTCTGTGGTTGGAAGTAGAACAACAACATTCAGTTTCTAGCCTTGCCTTAAGGGCCAGCTACAGCACCCAGGCAGTGTTGAAATATTGCTAATAGACCAATCGGTGGCTTGTTTGGAGCAAAGTGAACGCATTACAACCAGTTATCTGGAAAGTCTGGGTTGGGTTCTCAACCTAGAGAAGTCTTCCTTAAAACCGCTAACAAATCTGGAATATTTGGATCTGATCATAGATACAGCTCAGAAAAAGCTGTTCTTGCCTCAGGCAAAAATCAACTCCATAGGAGAATTGGTGCAGATGGTCAGGTCGAAAGGAGATTCCTCTATTCGGCTTTGCATGAGGTTGTTAGGAAAGATGGTGGCTTCATTCAAAGCAGTTTCCTGTGCCCAGTTCCATTCGAGACTGTTGCAAAACAGTATTCTATCTGCTTGGAACAGTATTTTATCTGCTTGGAACAAAACGATCCAAGCTTTAGACTTGCCAATGCGGCTGTCCCCAATGGTGTCCCAAAGCCTCAACTGGTGGTTATGTACCCAGAATCTGCTGGAAAGAAAATCCTTCAGACCAGTTATCTGGAAAGTGACAATGACAGATGCCAGCCTTTCAGGCCTGGGAGCAGTACTAGAGAAGACAACTGTACAGGGACAGTGGTCAAGCTGTAAGAATCTTGCCCATCAATATGCTAGAAATTCGGGCAGTGCACCTGGCTCTGAAGGCCTGGACTTCCAAGTTACAGGATTGTCCTGTCTGGATCCAATCCAACAACGCCACAGCCGTGGCCTATATAAATCATCAAGAGTCTTGCATGCAGACAGAGGGGAACCATATTCTAACTTGGACAGAAAGAAATATTCCATGCCTATCAACAGTCTTCATTCCGGGAATAGAGAATTGGCAGGCAAACTACTTGAGTCACCAGCAGTTATTCCCAGGGGAATGGTCTCTTCACCCCAACATTTTTCGGGCTGTTTGTCAAAGATGGGGGACTCCACACATAGATCTTCTAGCATCAAGATTCAACATGAAGTTAGTCAACTTTGTGTCTAGGACAAAGGATCCATTTGCATGTGGAACAGATGCATTGGTGACCCCATGGGATCAGTTCTCACTGATCTATGCATTTCCCCCTATTCAATTGCTGCCTGGACTTCTTTGCAGGATCAAGCTGGAAAGAAAGCCAGTAATTCTGGTAGCACCAGCATGGCCCAGAAGGTCATGGTATGCAGAAATCGTAAAGTTGGCAGTGGAGGATCCATGGTCCCTTCCACTACAGCCAGACCTGCTATCACAGGGGCCGATATTCCATCCTACCTTACAAATGCTAAATTTAATGGCTTGGCTATTGAAACCCACATTCTGAAGAAACGTGGGCTTTCCGGATCAGTTATCTCTACTTTAATTAATGCAAGGAAGCAAGCTTCCAGAACTATATATTATAGAGTCTGGAGGGCTTATGTTTCCTGGTGTGAATCCAAGGGTTGGCACCCTCGGAGATATATCAAAGACAGAATTCTTGCCTTTCTACAATTAAGGTTAGAGATGAAGTTGGCCTTGAGTACTATTAAAGGCCAAGTCTCAGCTTTATCAGTCTATTTCAAAGACCGCTTGCTACACATTCTTTAGTCCGGGGTTTTATACAAGGGGTGATGCGGATTAATCCGCCAGTTAGATCACCTTTTAACCCTTGGGACTTGAACTTAGTTTTGTCAGTTTTACAAAAACAGCCATTTGAACCAATACAGCATATTCCCTTAGTCCTTCTGACAAGGAAGCTGGTGTTCTTGGTTGCTATATCCTCAGCAATGAGGGTTTCGGAATTGGCTGCTCTTTCTTTTATATTTCACTGTTTTTCTTGAAAAATTTTAAGGATAACAATTAACAAAAGTCAGTAAGTACATTTAAATCACCCAAGTTTCGTACTGACAGAATTAGCGATATTCAGACTACAATCAACCAAAGCTTTGCATAGTCCATCAATACGATATTACAAACAATAACCATGGGGTACTTTCAGGTACGATAAGAAGGAATTCCAGTATGTACCTCCATCAATTTTAGGAGCATAATCAACCAGCTAATCCCCCCTCTAGTTTTACCCATGTTCTACGTTACCCCCATTTAAAAGGAAGTCCCAGGTATACACTTTATATCCTCAGGTACCTGCATAGAAGAGATAAATCAAGGGGAGTAATAGGTATAACCGGACAAAAAGCTTTGGTATCGTATCAATATACAATCAATTTCAGAAACTTAGTGGAGTTCTGAGTACACCCAATAAATATTGGGTTTTTAATCCAATTGGACAAAAAAGAAGATAAGAGGAAAGCAGAGATAGGAAAAAGTAGAAGGAATAAGAAGAATTCAGGAGGGTCGATCCAGAGTTCGTTAGGGAACTGAAATGTATCTGATCCACAGTTCCCAGAGTGTATCAAATTAGGTTATAAGCCACCTCTTGCCATTCACTTAAGTCCAGGTTAAGGTTCAGATCTTTCTCCCATTGTGTCATATAGGAAATCTTTAAAGTAGGTTCTGTGAGGGAGGTACTGTATATACCCCAGATAATCGTCCCTTACTTTGAGTCCTAGCTTGACATGACAGTTCGAACGTTGTAAGCGGAAACGGTTTGACGATTAGATTAAGTTTGCATCTAACAAAAGATACAATTTGGTTATATAGAAATATTTCACTGGTGGGTATCTGCATTTTGTCTTTGAAGTGCTGTAAAGAATGAACCTGACTACCATTGAGATAATCACCAATTCTCAGCAAGCCTTAATTAAGTCACCAGTGAAATGATTGTGGAGCTAACCCAGGTGGGAACTCTGGATTACAAAAGACAGGAGCTAATGGTGTGTGTGGAGATGAGAAGGGTACCCGATGACGTACTTTATCCCAAACCGCCAATGAGTGTGATAGGGATGGGCATAGTATAGGGGGTGTAGTCGGTTAGGGATCCACATCAATGCTTCTATGGCCCAGGGGTGGCAGGTTAGTGCTTCTAAAGAGACCCATAAGGGTGCAGGACCTATGGCAGTAGTTTGAGCAAGTTGGGAAATTTGGGCAGCTTGGTAATAATGAAATAGATTAGGAAGTCCGAGACCTCCCCTCAGCTTTGGTGTGTATAGTATCTGTTCATGCAAGGTTTTTTATTGCTCCAAATTAAGCGGAGAACTTCAGTTTGTAGACCCTGTAAATCTCCCCTCGGGACTGCTACTGGTTGGGTTCTAAAATAATAAAGTAGTCTGGGTAAAAGTGTAATCTTGACTGAGTTGATTCTACCAAACCATGATAGAGAATAGTCTGCCCAATTGTGTAGGTCTTCTTTTAGTTTTGTAAACAATGGGAGATAGTTAGCTTTATAGAGAGTCTCCATAGTTGGTGTTATTTGGACCCCTAAATATGAGAGAGAGTGTGATGCCCACTGAAAATCATACTTTTCCTGAAGATTCCGTACCATTGATTGGGGAAGCGAAACATTTAGGGCCGTTGTTTTATGAGGGTTCAAAGAAAGGACGGAGAGCCGAGAAAACTGTTCTAATAGGGATAGTAAATGGGGTATTGTGATTTTAGGGTTTGTAATATACATAAGGACATAGTCTGCAAATAAGGGGCATTTATGTACCTGTTGTCCGCAATTGATGCCAGAGATATTGGGGTGATTCCGAATTGCCATAGCCAAGGGCTCAATAGCTAATGCGAAAAGTAAGGGGGATAAAGGGCATCCCTGTCTTGTGCCACATTTGATAGTAAATGTCGACGATTTGAGTCTAATTTTGGGCTACGCTGAGTGAGTGTATCTCGGGGTGATCTTATGTGCTGGTAGAGATCCTGGACAATCACGCCAAGTAAAAAACCTATGATTGGACCAATGTAGTTGCTTCTCAGCTCTCGTGGTGAGACAAATATTTAGGTCTAAGCGAGCTTGTTTGAGTCTAGTTAAGAGATCAGAGGATGATGTATTTTTGTGTTGGGATGCTAGAGCTTCGTATTCCCTAGTTTTGGCATCAATCAACTCGTTTTGTTCTTTTTTAAGCCTCTAGGACAGTTGAATGAGGAACCCTCTAACGTAAGTTTTATGTGCAGCCCAATTGACTGCAGGGGTAGTATCTTCTGCTTAATTCATTTCAAAATAAGTCTTCGGGTAATTAGAAACATCAAGGCAGTTTGCTTCATTGTTAAAGAGGGATTCATTCAAGCGCCAGTGTGATTTGGCTATTTTAGCTGTTTGAGAGCTGTAGTATTATAGGATCATGGTCTGACCACGGGGTGGGGATTATTTTACCTGAGTGTAATTTAGGCAAAAGCCCCGAGAGGAGAAAGACATGGTCAATGCGCGAGTAATGATTATGAGCTCTTGAGAAATGTTAAAAATCTCTAGATGTGGGGTTAGCTTCCCGCCATGCATCTTCAAGGTTATAGTGATTTATCAACTGAGCAAATTTGTGACTTTGTTTGGGAGGAGGTCTTAATGATACTCTGTGTGACTTGTCCATAATATGATCTAAGGTTAAATTGGAGTCGCCCGACGCCCGCTAGTATGACGTCCCCTTCCAATTCAAGAGCCAGTAATTGTAGTAGTGAGCAAAAAAACGCTATATGATTTGTATTAGGAGTGTAATAAACCAGAAAGGTCACCAGGTTCTCACCCAGGTGGCGCTTTGCTAAGAGATACCTCCCTTCTTGATCTTTAATTACTTTCGTCTCAGTAAACGAAATCCGCCTGAACAAACAGAGAGCCACCCCCCTCTTTTTTTCCGAAGCATTGGCCAAATAACAAACAGGGTAGTCCTTATGGATATATCTTGGGGTGAATGAGGCGGGAAAGTGTGTTTCTTGTAAAGCTATTACAGTATGTCAGCTCCCAAGGATCGATAATATGTGAGGGCCTTAATTCATTTAGAAGGTGACCCTAGCCCCTGGACATTATGAGATAGTATTCGGATCGTGTCTATTACCTTAGTCATGTTAAATGATGAACACAATTATCTCCAGTTAGACTTACCCCTCCAGGTTCATTTCTGAGGATCCAAGGGGACCGGTTGAAACTCTGGATGACCCTCAGGAAGGAAAAGTAAAAGAAGTTAAAGTAGGAACAAAGGAAAGAAGGAGAGAAGAGAGAGTGTTCAGGCTGGAGTCCTCCCGACCCTGAACAGAGCATCTTATATACGTAACGTGTTATTAACATCTACTAGCCAACAGGCCAATAGCCCAGGTCTAACGTCCTGGGTACGGAGGAGTCTTCTCCAAACTCTAAGTAATGGAGAGAGTCCTTCAGGTAGGAAGAGTGCATAGACAATTCCCGGCACCAATCTGTTCCATAAAAATTAAGAACCCATTTGTGTTCTAAGTAGGATTAGTTATAATATCAGTAGAAGTTTGTACAGCACTGTCAAATATCGAGTGTTCACAACACATTCAGTGTAAATGTTAAACCAGTACCTAGGCAAACAAATTAATCCTAGGTAAGGTAAATAGTACACTGAAAAACTGGTAGATTTCCCTTAACCCCCCCCCCCCCCCCCCCCAAGTGAAACAAGTGCAGTGGCTAATGTCCATCAACGGACCACTGAGAAGCCACCGCTAGGGAAAAACTTGAGCTAGGCAGATAAGTCAAATAGTTGTTGTGTGTTCAAGTTGCTCAGCGACAGTTCATCGATTTCTTGGTTGGTTGAGAATACCAGAGTGGAGAAAGTGGAGGGAAAGGATCGCCAGACCTTTGCTGGTTCTTTGATGGTGGGCCCTGTGAGATGAATCCCAACTTCAGCAGAATATGTTCCCCCTCAGAGAAGGTTGAGAAAGAGTAAAGCCACGTACACACGGGGCGGACTGTCTGGCCAACTTAGTCCGTCAGACAATCCGACGGACAGTCCGTCATACTTTCGAATGAACAGACTTGCCCACACACGGCACTTTTTGAGTGGACTAATACGGCTTACTAAGTCCGCCATACTATCCGCCCTACTTTGGAAATGAACGGACTCGCCCACACACGTGGAGGAAAGTCCGCTCATTTCGAGCGGGTCTCCAGGTAGGCGGGGCCCGCGAAGGAGACGTCGCTGGCCCCGCCACCTGGTATGAACTTAAAGGGGCCGCGCAGTGCATCCCTGGCATTCCGGCCGGAGAGATCGTCGAGGCAACATCTCTTGGAGAAGAAGAAGAAGAAGAAGAACAGAAGGCGGCGGCGACAGAAGACCGGGCCACCGCCTGTAAAAGAGCTATAAGAAGGCGCGGTGGCCCGGCAGAAGAACCGAAGAGGGGGACAAGACCCCCGAAGTCGGGAGAAGAGGCCGGCGACGAGGAAGAAAGCCGGACTCCTCCACTAGCAAAAGAGCTACAAGAAGATAGCGGAGGAGTCCGGCGAGAAGACCCTCGAAGACGGAAGACCCCCGGAGCTGTGCAATAAAATATTTTAACCCTGTGTTGTGTTTTTTTTGTACTTTTTTTCACAGGTGAATGGGTAGGGGTACATTGTACCCCATACTCATTCACATAGGGTGGGGGGCCGGTATCCGGGGGCCCCCTTATTAAAGGGGGCTCCCGGATTCCGATAAGCCCCCCGCCCGCAGACCCCGACAACCAACGGCCAGGGTTGTCGGGAAGAGGCCCTTGTCCTCATCAACATGGGGACGAGGTGCTTTGGGGTGGGGGGGCCACGCGACCCCCCCTTCCCCAAGGCACCCCCCCATGTTGAGGGCACGCGGCCTGGTACGGCTCAGGAGGGGGGGCTCGCTCGCCCCCTTTCCTGGCCGGCCGGGTAGCGTGTTTGGACAAGGGTTTGTTGTGGACTTAGGGGGGACCCCCACGCTGATTTTTTTGCGGTGTTGGGTTTCCCCTTTAAGTCCATACCAGGCGGCGGGGCCAGCGACGTCTCCTTCGCGGGCCCCGCCTACCTGGATACCCGCTCGAAATGAGTGGACTTTTCTCCGGGCGGGAAAAGTCCGCTCATTTCAAAAGTACGGCGGACTGGCACACACACGGGCGGATTGTCCGCCGAAATGCGAGTCCGACGGACTGTATTTCAGAAATTCCGAAATACTTAGTCCGCCAGACTGCACGCTGAAAAAGTCCGCTGAAGCCCACACACGAGCGGACTGTCCGCTGAAATGTGTTTCGGCGGACTAAGTAGGCCAGACAGTCCGCCCGTGTGTATGCGGCTTAAGGCTTGCCATTATAGGTAATCTTAAGCCGAAAAGGATAGCTCCACTTATAACAAATGTTTC
Organism: Lithobates pipiens; assembly: GCF_037356315.1. Lineage (NCBI taxonomy): Eukaryota > Metazoa > Chordata > Amphibia > Anura > Ranidae > Lithobates > Lithobates pipiens. The sequence continues at coordinate 23,315,784 of NW_027507784.1, read as the reverse complement.
GATCAATCAAGGGTGAAAGCAGTGGTTTTAAAGATCTGTGTTTTTTAATAGTGGCTTTGGAGATGTCTGTGAAAACTTGGATTTTATAACCATTGATCTCAAGGTCTGGATTCTCTCTGGCACAGCGCATGACTGCTTCCTTAATTCTGAAGAAATGGGGCTTCACGATCACATCCTTGGGTGGTCCGTCGGGTTTCAAAGGAACTAAAGCCCAGTGGATACAATCTATCTCTGTATGGATTTGATCAATATCCGGTACAGCAGATTGCATAAGAGCATTAGCCACTGAAGGAATATCTTTTACCTCTTCTGGAAGACCTCTGATTCTGAAATTATAAAGTCGGGCTCGATTTTCAAGGTTATCATTTTTCGTATAAGCTTCCTCAAGGCGATCCTGTAGATCGGTGATCATGTGTGAATTTTGGGACACTGTGAACTGTATCATCCACCTTTGATTCTGTGCTGTCCAGCCTGTTCCCAATTTCCTGAAAATCTTGTTTCATTTCAGATGACAGTTTATCTGTCGCTTTCGATAATTCCCTCTGCAGTAAATCAGCAAATCCAGCAAGCAATATTGGATCTCCTGAATATTGTGGCTGAATTAATGGGGAGTCCGGAGCAGCAGCTGAGCAATGCAGGACATGTTCCTGGCTGCTTGATTGACCAAAGTTAATGTCAGCCATCTCCTTGTCTATAGCTAATGAGGCAAATGAGTCATGGCCAGGAGACTGAGACTGTGAGGGGGATTTAGCTGAGATTAGTGGTGAGCAAGGATCAGGTATATCACCTGCCTCTGGAGGATTTGTGGAGGACTCGGTATCCAGGTCTCTCCTTCCAGTGGGTAGCTGTGTCAGTTGTTGAGACAGGCGCTGTGCAGTCCTGCTTCCTGCAGGAGCTGGACACATATATATCGCTGCTAGTGCCGGGAATGTGCGGAGCGGCTTAGGGAGACATCCACCTCGCCGTCCGCGCATGCACTCTCCTGTTCTTTCTTTTAAAGAGCTATGCTTGATTATTCATGAGGACAAAGTGGTGTTACTCCCTCGTCTGGATTTTTTGCCAAAAGTGGTCTCACCAAGAACCAAGATATTGTCCTACAATCGTTTTTTCCAAAACCACGTTCCAGGGAAGAAAAGTCACTGCATTGTCTTGATGTAGTGAGAGCAGTGAAAGTCTATCTAAAGACAACTGCTTAGATTTGGAAGACTAATGTCTTATTTATTCTGCCAGAGGATCCTAAGATCCTAAGAAAGGACAGGCAGCGTCGAAATCCACTGTCGCTAAGTGGATTCGACAAGTTATAATTCAGACTTATGATTTAAGGGATAAGATTCTAGACATGTGCAGAGTAAAATATTTTGTTTCGGAATTTCGTTTTCGTCCGAAAGCTTAATTTATTTAGTTACTCCCGAAATTCGTTTTTATGTATTTCGTTCAAAAATTGCATTCGTCCGAAAATCCACATGAATTACGGTCGAATCTTTCTTGGAAGGCTTATGGTGTCTGTCGAATGTATAAGGAAGATTCGACGGAGCTAACTATATAGCATACTTTAGAACCCTATTAGACCCCTTTCACACCAGGGCATTTTTCAGGCGCTATAGCGTTAGAAATAGCGCCTGAAAAACGCCCTAAAGAAGCTGCACCATTGTCTGTAGTGTGAAAGCCCTGAGGGCTTTCACACTACAGCGGTGCGCTGGCAGGACGTCAGAAAAAAGTCCTGCCAGCAGCTTCTTTGGAGCGGTGAAGGAGCGGTGTGTTTACCGCTCCTCCACCGCTGCTGCCCATTGAAATCAATGGGGCAGCGCTGTATTGCCGCCGGCAAAACGCCGCTATTGCGGCGTATTGCCGGCGGTTTTAACCCTTTCGCGGCCGCTAGCGGGGGGTAAAAGCGCCCCGCTAGCGGCCGAAATGCGCCGCAAATCCGGCGGTAAAACGCCACTAAACATAGCGGCGTTTTACCGCCTCCGCTATCAGCGGTGTGGTGTGAAAGCAGTCTTAAAGTCTATGGGACTCCAACGTTCAAAATCTAAAGTGCTCATTTTAAAGGCTAATTTGCAAGTTACTGTCCTAAAAAGTGTTTGGGGACCCGGGTCCTGCCCCAGGGGACATGTATCAATGCAAAAAAAAGTTTTAAAAACGGCCATTTTTTCGGGAGCAGTTATTTTAATAATGATTAAAGTGAAACAATAAAAGTGTAATATTCCTTTAAATTTCGTAGGGGGGGGGTTGTCTATAGTGTGCCTGTGAAGGGGCGCATGTTTCCCGTGCTTAGAATTGTCCCTGCACAAAGTGTCATTTATGCAGGAAAAAAAGTCCTTTAAAATCACTCGCAGCTATTATGAATTGTCGGCTCCGTAATACAGAGAACACTCATTGAAAGTCATTGATAAAAAAATAAATAAATAAATAAATAAAAAAGCGTGGGGGTCCCCCAAATTCAATTATCAGGCCCTTCAGGTCTGGTATGGATATTAAGGGGAACCCTGCCTCAAATTTAAGAAAAAATTTGACGTGGGGTTCCCCCTAAATATCCATAACCAGACCCTTCAGGTCTGGTATGGATATTAAGGGGAACCCCGCGTCAAATTAAAAAAAAAATTGACGTGGGGTTCCCCCTAAAAATCCATACCAGACCCTTTATCCGAGCACGCAACCTGGCAGGCTGCAGGAAAAGAGGGGGGACGAGAGAGCGGCCCCCCCTCCCTCCTGAACCGTACCAGGCCACATGCCCTCAACATTGGGAGGATGCTTTGGGGGTCCGTGACCCCTCAAAGCACCTTGTCCCCATGTTGATGAGGACAAGGGCCTCATCCCCACAACCCTGGCCGGTGGTTGTGGAGGTCTGCGGGCGGGGGGCTTATCAGAATCTGGAAGCCCCCTTTAACAAGGGGACCCCCAGATCCCGGCCCCCCCTGTTTGAAATGGTAAGGGGGTACAAAAGTACCCCTACCATTTCACAAAGAAAGTGTAAAAAATGGTTAAATAAAACAAACACACTTTTGAAAAATTCCTTTATTAAAAATAAAAAAATAAAAAAAAGATTCCAGCGGCGGTAATCCACTCTTGCTATCCAGCGACAGACGATCATCTCTCCAGCGATGTCTCATGTCATCCAGCGCAGCGAATCCTCCGTCCTTCTTCTGTCTCCGTGGAGGAGACACTGCAAGGATTCCGGCGGCTGACGTTTCTTATATACGGAGGGCGGGGCCACCCGTCACCTGACCCCGCCCCCCTCTGACGCAAGGGGAAACCCGGGGTTCCCTGTGACGTAGGGGTGACCCGCACCCCTCTGATGTAACACAGGCAGGTTTCCGTTACATCAGAGGGGGGCGGGGTCACCCATACGTCACGGGGAACCCCGGGTTTCCCCTTGCGTCAGAGGGGGGCGGGGTCAGGTGACGGGTGGCCCCGCCCTCCGTATATAAGAAACGTCAGCCGCCGGAATCCTTGCAGTGTCTCCTCCACGGAGACAGAAGAAGGACGGAGGATTCGCTGCGCTGGATGACATGAGACATCGCTGGAGAGATGATCGTCCGTCGCTGGATAGCAAGAGTGGATTACCGCCGCTGGAATCTTTTTTTTATTTTTTTATTTTTAATAAAGGAATTTTTCAAAAGTGTGTTTGTTTTATTTAACCATTTTTTACACTTTCTTTGTGAAATGGTAGGGGTACTTTTGTACCCCCTTACCATTTCAAACAGGGGGGGGGCCGGGATCTGGGGGTCCCCTTGTTAAAGGGGGCTTCCAGATTCTGATAAGCCCCCCGCCCGCAGACCTCCACAACCACCGGCCAGGGTTGTGGGGATGAGGCCCTTTTCCTCATCAACATGGGGACAAGGTGCTTTGAGGGGTCACGGACCCCCAAAGCATCCTCCCAATGTTGAGGGCATGTGGCCTGGTACGGTTCAGGAGGGAGGGGGGGCTGCTCTCTCGTCCCCCCCTCTTTTCCTGCGGCCTGCCAGGTTGTGTGCTCGGATAAAGGGTCTGGTATGGATTTTTAGGGGGAACCCCACGTCAATTTTTTTTTAAATTTGACGCGGGGTTCCCCTTAATATCCATACCAGACCTGAAGGGTCTGGTTATGGATATTTAGGGGGAACCCCACGTCAATTTTTTTCTTAAATTTGAGGCAGGGTTCCCCTTAATATCCATACCAGACCTGAAGGGCCTGGTAATTGAATTTGGGGGACCCCCACGCTTTTTTATTTATTTATTTATTTATTTTTTTATCAATGACTTTCAATGAGTGTTCTCTGTATTATGGAGCCGACAATTCATAATAGCTGCGAGTGATTTTAAAGGACTTTTTTTCCTGCATAAATGACACTTTGTGCAGGGACAGTTCTAAGCACAGGAAACATGCGCCCCTTCACAGGCATACTATAGACAACCCCCCCCCCTACGAAATTTAAAGGAATATTACACTTTTATTGTTTCACTTTAATCATTATTAAAATCACTGCTCCCGAAAAAACGGATGTTTTTAAAACTTTTTTTTGCATTGATACATGTCCCCTGGGGCAGGACCCGGGTCCCCAAACACTTTTTAGGACAGTAACTTGCAGAATCTTTTCTCTCTGTCAAATCTTTTTTCTCTGTCAAATATTTTCTCTATATAATCTTGGACTAATAGAGGTAAGGTTAGGCACATTCGACCACAGGTTCTATAGACAGATTGTTGTCAGAGTCATGTCGAATCTCCTATTCTATATCGAACTGTTGTAACAATGAAAACGAAAATAAAGCATTTATTTATGTCGGATCTTTCGTTTTTCGGATTTTGTGCTTTCGTTATCGTTTGTCAAAACGAAAACGAAAATAGCTGAAATTCGGACGAAAATGCATTCGGACGAAAACGAATGCACATGTCTATAAGATTCCCCTTTTCAAGTCAAAGCGCACTCTACCAGGTCGGTTAGTGCTTCTTGAGCAGTGCGTCACCAGGCTTCCATGGCCAGATCTGCAAGGCCACAACTTGGTCTGCAATCCATACATTCACCAGATTTTATCAAGTGGATGTAAAAAAGGGCACGAGGATATCGCCTTTGGGCGCAGTGTGTTGCAGGGATCAGTATAGGTCCTCAAGTCTGTTGGTGCCCTACGGGTTGTGTCTCCCTTCTCTCAAATAGCATTGATGTGGGACGTCCCATTAAGTTATTACTTAAGGCTCTGTGTCCCATGATGTATGATAAAGAAAATAGGATTTTTATTACAGCTTACCTGTAAAATCCTTTCTCTTGGAGTACATCATGGGACACAGAGGCCCCACACCTCTTTTCTGGGGTATATGTATACGTATATTGCGTTGCTACAAAATCGGAGTTACTCCTGGTAGGAGGAGGGGTTATATAGGGAGGCAACTTCCTGTTTAGGGTGTGCCAGTGTCCATCACCTGAAGGTGGCTATAACCCATTAAGCCATTACTTAAGGCACTGTGTCCCATGATGTACTCCAAGAAAAATATTTTACAGGTAAGCTGTAATAAAAATCCTATTTTTACAAAATGAACAGGCTCTACTCCTTTAGCCACTTGGCACCCAGGCCAAATCTGTCACTCCGCTCCTACATGAAAAAAATACAAACATACGTGTTTTTGTTTTTTTGCAGAGACCTTAGAGAATAAAATGGCGATCGTTGCAACTTTTTATGTTACATGTTAGTTGCGCAACAATTTTACTTTTTTTTCTTTTTTAAGTTTCATGAATTAGAAAAAAACAAAACCCTAAGTTAGCCCAATTTTTTTGTATAATGTGAAAGGTGATGTTATGCCGAGTAAATAGATGCCCAACATGTCACACTTTAAAATTGCGTTTCGCACTGTCAATAGTGCTTCTTCAAACCTAGGCTTGAAGAAGCACCATTGACCTTGTGAAACGCGTCACCTCCTGGGTCCTGTGTTTTTTGTCTTGCTGGCTGTTATGTGTGACTCCTATTGAATTACTTTGGATCGCTTCCGTTTGTGTGCAGATTTTTCTTCTATTCTTAAAACTGCGCACACTCGTGGAATGGCGCCAAACTTCGGTACTTAAAAATCTCCATAGACAACGCTATACATTTTTTTTACTGGTTCCCGGTTTAGAGTAACATCTGAGGTCTTGGAAGAGGATTTTTGTTCTCGATCTGTTTGGATTGAACGCCATTTACATATGTGGGCGCGACGTACGTATGCGCTCGCTTTTGTGTGGGACAGGGTCACTTAATTTTTTTTATTATTGTTTATATTTACATTTTTTTTTTGATTTTTACGCTTTGCCTTTCATTTTTTTTTTTATCACTTTTGTTCCTATTACAAGGAATGTAAACATACCTTGTAATAAGAATAGGGCATGACAGGTCCTCTTTATGGAGAGATCTGGGGTCAGTAAGGCTGGAAAACCTGAGATAAAAAAAAAAAATAAACAAAAAAAAGATCTTGACTTTCCAGCCGAGTACACGGCAGTATTTATAACTGCCAGGCCAGACGTGACGTCATAACATCGCGTCCGGGCCTTAGAGAGTCATAGAGATGGCCAGGGACCATATGGTCACTGGTATTCTCTATGATGAACTTTCGCCGGTGGCGGATTCCTTCTCCGGAGGGCGGCGAGAGGGGGCACCCCCCTCTTGCCGCCTGTAAGAACACTCAAGCAGCTGAACAGACTATTTTTTTCTTTTACTAGTAATGGCAGTGATCAGCAATTTTTATAGAGACTGAGACATTGCGGCGGATATATCGGACACTTTTAAAACTGTTTTAGGACTGGTGACATTTATACAGCGTCCAGTGCTAAAAATAGCCACTGATTACTGTATCAATGTCACTGGCAGGGAAGAGGTTAACACTAGTAGTGATGGACGAACTTCCGACGGGACGTTTCGCGAACGCGAAACGCGAACGGACACAAACGTTCGCGAAAACGACCGTTCGCCGCGGGCTCCATTGACTTCAATGGGAGGCGAATTTCGCAAACCTTTAGGTCGAATTTGCGGCCACGGGGTAATTATTAGGGGGTAGCACGTAGTCCCACCACCTGGACAATAGCATAATACATGTATGAGGTGAATTTGGGATCGATAACTACAAGCATTTTTTTTTTATTTGGGAAATTGTTCTGACAATTCAGGACTATGGAGCTAATGAAGGCAATGGAGGAGAGGGAAGGTCAGGGACCAGGGTAGGCAAACAAGAGGGTGCAGGAGATACAGAGCACTGACAGCAGCACCGTAATACAGAGCACTGACATCAGCACCGTGACATACAGCGCTGACAGCAGCTCCGTGACATACAGCGCTGACAGCAGCTCCGTGACATACAGCGCTGACAGCAGCTCCGTGACATACAGCGCTGACAGCAGCTCCGTGACATACAGCGCTGACAGCAGCTCCGTGACATACAGCGCTGACAGCAGCACCGTGACATACAGCGCTGACAGCAGCTCCGTGACATACAGCGCTGACAGCAGCTCCGTGACATACAGCGCTGACAGCAGCTCCGTGACATACAGCGCTGACAGCAGCTCCGTGACATACAGCGCTGACAGCAGCTCCGTGACATACAGCGCTGACAGCAGCACCGTGACATACAGCGCTGACAGCAGCTCCGTGACATACAGCGCTGACAGCAGCTCCGTGACATACAGCGCTGACAGCAGCTCCGTGACATACAGCGCTGACAGCAGCTCCGTGACATACAGCGCTGACAGCAGCTCCGTGACATACAGCGCTGACAGCAGCTCCGTGACATACAGCGCTGACAGCAGCTCCGTGACATACAGCGCTGACAGCAGCTCCGTGACATACAGCGCTGACAGCAGCACCGTAAGCAGCCCCAGGAGGAAGTCAGCACAGCACAGGGATGGTGTGATCCCCTCATAATAAGAACCCCCAGGAGGAAGTCAGCACAGCACAGGGATGGTGGGAGCCCCTCATAATAAGAACACCCAGGAGGAAGTCAGCACAGCACAGGGATGGTGGGAACCCCTCATAATAAGCAGCCCCAGTAGAAATATGACACCGCTCAACCTCTTCAAAGAGGAGGGTAGGGGCATATAGTACGGTGTGCTTTTTTGGGTCAGGGAAGTGAGCCAAATGAATTAAGAAGGTCTGTGTGCTTGATTCCAAAAATTGTTTATAGACATATACATGGTCTACTGATCACATGTGTTGAATTCCTCCGAGATCCATGCCTCATTCATTTTTAGAAATGTGAGGTAGTTAACACTGTCGTGAGCTAGGCGAGTACGCTTATCGGTCACAATCCCCCCTGCTGCGCTGAACGTCCTTTCGGACAGGACACTGGATGAGGGGCAAGCCAACAGTTCGATTGCAAATTGGGCAAGCTCTGGCCAGAGGTCAAGCCTGCCCACCCAGTAGTCTAGGGGTTCATCACTCCTCAGAGCGTCCACATCGGCCGTTAACCCAATGTAGTCGGACACCTGACGGTCTAGGCGTTCCCTGATGCTGGATCCGGATGACACCTGTCGATGGGTCGGCTGAAAGAATGACCTCATATCCGAAGTCACCAACACATCTTCAAACCGGCCTCTTCTTGCAGGCGCTGTTGGATTGGTACCCGCAAATCCTTCTCTGGGAGTGGGAATTGCTCCTCTGCCAGCGCACGCAAAAGCAGAATGCAGCATTTCTCGAAGCAAGGCCTGGAAGTGCTGCATTCTGACAGCCCTCTGCGACGGCGGTAACATTTCCGCCATTTTGTGTTTGTACCGGGGATCTAAGTACGTTGCCACCCAGTACTGGTCCTTGACCCTCATGCTTTTTATACGGGGGTCCCTATTAAAACACTGGAGCATGAAGGCCCCCATTTGCACTCAAGCGGAAGGTATGTGGTGGTGGTGGTGTTGTTGGTGGTAGTGTCTTTGGGGGTGCACATAGCAGAGAGTGAAGAAGAGGGTGCAGATCGAGAGGATGAGGAGGGTGCAGAAGAATAAGGCTGAGTGAGCCACTCAACCAAGTCTGGTGCGTCCTTTAAAGTAATTGAACGCACCTTCTGCAACTTCCCACTTTGGCTCAAGGCTGTTGCTCCTGCCCTACCCCTACCACCCCTGCGGAAGGGCCTGCCTCTTCCTCTGCCTGTCATTTTTTAAATCACCCTGTGACAAAACTCTTAGTCCCTATACCGCTGAAGGACTGCTGCAGTATAGGGCAGCGGTCAGCAGTAGTGCACGTCAACCCTATGTATTGTGGACCGATAGCGGTCCTTACAGAACAGCAGACTGTACTGCACTCAGGCCTATGTACCGTAGCACCCTATACCAAGTTACCAGTCCTTATAAAAACTTTTGTGGACCAAGCAGGTTGTGTGTTAGTGTTTAGCAGACTGTGCGTCAGTCCCTATACCGCTGAAGGACTGCTGCAGTATAGGGCAGCGGTCAGCAGTAGTGCACGTCAACCCTATGTATTGTGGACCGATAGCGGTCCTTACAGAACAGCAGACTGTACTGCACTCAGGCCTATGTACCGTAGCACCCTATACCAAGTTACCAGTCCTTATAAAAACTTTTGTGGACCAAGCAGGTTGTGTGTTAGTGTTTAGCAGACTGTGCGTCAGTCCCTATACCGCTGAAGGACTGCTGCAGTATAGGGCAGCGGTCAGCAGTAGTGCACGGCAACCCTATGTATTGTGGACCGATAGCGGTCCTTACAGAACAGCAGACTGTAACGCACTCAGGCCTATGTACCGTAGCACCCTATACCAAGTTACCAGTCCTTATAAGAACTTTTGTGGACCAAGCAGGTTGTGTGTTAGTGATTAGCAGACTGTACGTCAGTCCCTATACCAATGAAGGACTGCTGCAGTATAGGGCAGCGGTCAGCAGTAGTGCACGGCAACCCTATGTATTGTGGACCGATAGCGGTCCTTACAGAACAGCAGACTGTAACGCACTCAGGCCTATGTACCGTAGCACCCTATACCAAGTTACCAGTCCTTATAAGAACTTTTGTGGACCAAGCAGGTTGTGTGTTAGTGTTTAGCAGACTGTACGTCAGTCCCTATACCAATGAAGGACTGCTGCAGTATAGGGCAGCGGTCAGCAGTAGTGCACGGCAACCCTATGTATTGTGGACCGATAGCGGTCCTTACAGAACAGCAGACTGTAACGCACTCAGGCCTATGTACCGTAGCACCCTATACCAAGTTACCAGTCCTTATAAGAACTTTTGTGGACCAAGCAGGTTGTGTGTTAGTGATTAGCAGACTGTACGTCAGTCCCTATACCAATGAAGGACTGCTGCAGTATAGGGCAGCGGTCAGCAGTAGTGCACGGCAACCCTATGTATTGTGGACCGATAGCGGTCCTTACAGAACAGCAGACTGTAACGCACTCAGGCCTATGTACCGTAGCACCCTATACCAAGTTACCAGTCCTTATAAGAACTTTTGTGGACCAAGCAGGTTGTGTATTAGTGTTTAGCAGACTGTGCGTCAGTCCCTATACCGCTGAAGGACTGCTGCAGTATAGGGCAGCGGTCAGCAGTAGTGCACGGCAACCCTATGTATTGTGGACCGATAGCGGTCCTTACAGAACAGCAGACTGTACCGCACCCAAGCCTATGTACCGTAGCACCCTAGACAGACCAAGTTACCAGTCCTGATAAAGAGCTTTGTGGAACAAGTGAGTTGTGAATGATTAGCAGACTGCAGCAGAAGGGCAGCAGTCAAGTATAATATTCTTTCTATATTTGGAAGAAAGAATATTATACGTGTACAAGCCTATTACCGTACCACTGATACCAGTCCTGAAAAGAACCTTTGTGGAACTAATAGTAACAGCAAGTCTTTAAAATTATCCTCACTGCCTGACACACTGCTTCCTGCCTGTCCCTATACAAATTGGCAAAAAAGAGTAGGCTGGAACGATTAGCTGGAACAGCTCTTTTGTGGACCTGATAGTAACAGCTAATGATGATGATGATGATGATGATGAAGAAAGACTAATCTGGCTGAGCTGTCCCTAAAATAGCAGCATACAGCGCTCTGTCCCTTTATCTAAACTGACAAAAGAAACTCAGGCTGCTGACCTAACACCTATACCAGTCCTGAAAAGAACTTTTGTGTACCAAATAGCTAGCGTTTTCTCTGTCCCTACTCCACACAGGATCCTTTCCCTACAGTGACAGAAGAAAGAATGTAAAATGGCCACCGGATCGGGTGTATTTATAGGTTAGGGGGAATGTCCAAGTGTCCATGAGCTGTCATGTCTCAATTGGTTGTCCTGTAACACATGATAAACGTGTCACGAAAGGTTAAAGTTCTTGTATACATTAAACACGTAAGTCCGCCGGGGCGAACGACGGAAAAAGGCGTTCGAACCCGCGGACGGCGAAAGTCGGAAATTCGCCGCGAAACGACCGCCGGGCGAAACGTTCGTCCATCACTAAACACTAGGGGGCGCTCAAGGGGCTAAGTGAGTTCCCTAGGGAGATGTTTCTAACTGTGGTGGGAGGGGACAGGCTAGGAGCACAGAGAGATCGCTGTTTCTAATCACTAGAAACAGCTAGATCTCTCTCTCTCTCCGACCCTGACAGGATGGGTCTGTTTTACACTGACAGTTCCCCATTCTGGCTCTCTGTGGAGCAATTGCAGGTGGCCGGCGGTCATCGTGCTTGCCAGCCACGTGGCATCGGCTCTGGGGATGCCCTTCTATAGCAATTTCAATCCCCCCTCTCTCTCTCCCCCCTCTCTCTCCTCTCTCCCCTCCCCTATCTCTTCCTTCTCCTCTCTCCCCTCTCTCCCTTCTCCTCTCCCCTCTCTATCCCCCCTCCTCTCTCTCCTCTCTCCCCCTTCTCTCTCTCCTCATCTCTCTCCTCCCTTCTCTCCCCTCCTCCCCCTCTCTCCCCTCCTCCCCTCTCTCTCCTCCCCCGCCCTCTCTCCTCTCTCCCCTCCCCTCTCTCTCGCTTCTCCTCTCCCCTGTCTCTCCCCTTTCTCTCCTCTCTCCCCTCTCCCCCCTCATCTCTCTCTCCCCTCTCCCTCCCCTCCTCTCTCCCCTCTCTCTCCTATCTCCCCTCCCCTCTCTCTCGCTTCTCCTCTCCCCTGTCTCTCCCCTTTCTCTCCTCTCTCCCCTCCCCCCCCTCATCTCTCTCTCCCCTCTCCCTCCCCTCCCACCCTCCCCTCTCCCCCTCTCTCTCTCCCCTCTCCTCTCCCCTGTCTCTCCCCTTTCTCTCCTCTCTCCCCTCTCCCCCCTCATCTCTCTCTCCCCTCTCCCTCCCCTCCTCTCTCCCCTCTCTCTCCTATCTCCCCTCCCCTCTCTCTCGCTTCTCCTCTCCCCTGTCTCTCCCCTTTCTCTCCTCTCTCCCCTCCCCCCCCTCATCTCTCTCTCCCCTCTCCCTCCCCTCCCACCCTCCCCTCTCCCCCTCTCTCTCTCCCCTCTCTCTCCTCCCTCGCCCTCTCTCCCCTCCCCTCTCTCTCGCTTCTCCTCTCCCCTGTCTCTCTCCTTTCTCTCCTCTCCCCCCTCATCTCTCTCTCCCCTCTCCCTCCCCTCTCTCCCCTCTCTCCCCTCCTCCCTCCCCTCTCCCCCTCTCTCTCTCCTCCCCCCCTCTCCCCCTCTCTCTCTCCCTTCTCTCCCCCCTTCTCCTCTCCCCTCTCTCTCCCCTGCCTTCTCTCTCCCATGTCTCTCCCCTCTCTCTCCCCTCTCTCTCCCCTCATCTCTCTCTCCTCCCCTCTCTCTCCCCTCCTCTCTTTCCTCTCCCCTCCTCTCTTTCCTCTCCCCTTTCTCCCCTCCCCTCTCTCTCCCATGTCTCTCCCCTCTTTCTGCCCTCCTCTCTTTCTCCTCCGCTCTCCCTCCCCTCCCCTCTCCCTCCCTCTCTCCCTCCCTCTCTCTCTCCCCTCCTCTCTCTCCCTTCCCCTCTCTCTCCCTTCTCCTCTCCCCCCTCTCTCCCTTCCCTTCTCTCTCCCAACTCTCTCCCCTCCTCTCTCTCCTCTCTTCCTTCTCCTCCCTCCCCTCTTTCTCCCCTTCTCTCTTTCTCCTCCCCTCTCTTTCTCCACCCCTCTCTCCTCCCCTCTCTCCCCCCTCCTCTCTCTTCCCTCTCTTCCTTCTCGCCCATCTCTCTCCCTTCCCCTCTCTCTCTCTCTCTCTCTCTCTCCACTCCTCTCTCTCTCCCCCTCCTCTCTCTTCCTTCTCCCCTCTCACCCTTTCTCCTCTCTCCTTGTCAGAGAAATGCCCGTAATGGATATGTCGCTGGGCGCTCTGTGGGGCGCTTGTGGGTGCACGCGTGCGCCGGTGCACGTCGGGGCGCGCGCATGATGCTTGGCGCCAGGCGGCCTACTTAGGTGTCTCCCGCAGTGTGCTCGGTGCTGTCTGATCTGCAGCTCCCAGTGCCTTAGTACCTGTGACTCCGCTTGTATTCCCGATCTCCTGTTGAACCCGGCTTGTCCTTTGGATCATCCTGTCTGCTGCCTGCCCTTAACCCCGGCCTGTCTGTGACCCCAAATCTGCCTGTTCCTCTGTACTGCGCTGCCCGCCTGTTGCCGACCCTGCTTGTGACTCGGACTTGCACTTGCCTTACCCTTGTACTGCAGCTTCCGCCAGCTGCCATCCGTACCTGTGACCGGACCTGCTTTACCAACTCCTGCTTGCATCTTCTGCCAGCATCCAGCTGTCTCGGACCTGCCTTATCAACTCCTGCTTACATCCGCTGCCAGCATCCAGCTGTTTGAAGACTATCTAACCGCCTGCACTCAGCCGTTGGACCTCTTCTTCAGCATCCAACCCGCCAGGCTCTCATACCCGTCTGTGCTACCATGCCTCCTGTCCATCCTACCAGGGGCCGCGAACCAGACCCATAAGAGAGACCATGTCTGAGCCCGAGCAGGGAGCCTCCCCCATGGAGGAATTGTGCAGACACCTGGCAGGTCTCACACAAGCCGTGAAGAGCCTGCAAGAAGGCTACACCAGACTGGAAGTCCAAATCCAGGTTCTGTCTTTTTTACATTTTTGGGCGGGGACACCCATGTCATTTTCTTTTTACATTTTGGTACAGGGTTCCCCTTAATATCCAGGCAAGACTTGATGGGCTTGGTAATGGACGGGGGGCAGGGGCTGGAACTCACGCAGTTTTTTTTCAATGATTTTTATTTATATTGCCTGGGATCCAGCAAAACATTACAGCCACGAGCAGTTTTAAATTACATTTTCTCCTTTTAGAAATGTAATTTTCCTGCTTTCATTAATTACACTATGTTCAGCCGCTATGTAAGCAGCCTTACATAGTGTGGGATGTGGACTTAGCCCCCTGAGCCAATCATGGCTCTTACAGCAGAGCGTGCTGTTATTGGCCAAAGCATGCAGGTCAGGTGCGATCTCGCAGTGCATTATAGGGGCGTTCCGCGGGCGCTCGAATTTCCCACGAACGCCCCATAATGTTCTAAATCCGGTGAACGGGTGAACATCAGGCTCATCCTTAGTCATGACATCACTTTCTGGATTACTGCCATCTTAAAGACACCAGTTTTAAAAAAATATAAACTATTCAAAAAAGCCAATCTTGATGTTTTGAATACTTTCAAGTACAGAGGAGGGGTCTGGGGTCAGATAGACCCCCGATCTCTACATAAAGAGTACCTATCACTGTCTATTAATGTCACAAGGGACGTTTACATTCCTTGTGACAGGAATAACAGTGATAAAAAATAAAAAAGTGTACATTTTTTTTAAATGTACACAATATCGGCTAAGAGGTGGCTGAAATATTGGTGTTGTATTGGCACCGAAAAAAACATATCGGTCAATCCCTAAAATGTACTATACATTTGTCTTTTGTCACCGTAAATATAAAGCTATCCTTTTCCTGGTGTGGTAGCTTTGTGAACTGAGCCTTATACATAATGTTACATAATTGTCAGGTCACCTTGAGGCGAGGTGACAGATGCACACCGTAGGATCAGGAGTGTACCGCAAGGTTGTGGACCCTACGGCTGACTGCTGCAGACGAGGGACAGATCCCACTGGGGATAGAGCGTGAGATTCCCTGGGGCGCAGAGTCTAAGAGCCAGCAGGTGTTCACCAGAGCCTCCAGTGGTGAGGATGGAATTGGCTGCAACTGGCTCCAGGTCGCAACCCCCAGGGTCCCCCAGCTCACACCCACAGTAGGCAACAGGAAGATAGGGATGAGGGACAAAGCCAAGGTCGGGGCCACAAGCAGACAAGAATAGTCAGGTACACACCAAAAGGTCAGGGTCACAGGCAAGCAGGGATAGTCAAGACACGCCAAAGTCGGTAACGGAAAACAGTAGCAGAGCACACGGCAGGAACCAGGAAGCTAACACACAAAGAATACACAATGGTTGATCAGCACTGAGGCCTGCAGGGCACAGGTTAATATAGGGCTCCCTGATAGGGCCTGGGGTGGAGCCATGCTTAGAGGAGAGGTTATAAAAACCACCAGGTGGAAGTGGCTGGCTTCTTAGTCTGAAGACATGGGGGAAGGTAAGAAAACACAGGAAGATCACTGCAAATTCCGAAAAACTGTCCGCTGAAACTTTGTTTGAGCGAACAGTCCGCCCGTGTGTAGGCTACTTTCGAAATGAGCAAACTGTTCCCGCTCGGAGGAAAGTCTGCTCATTACGAGCGCGTGTGAAGGTAGGCGGGGCCCGCGACGAAGACGTAGCGGGCTCCGCCGCCTGGAATGGGCTTAAAGGGGAACCCCAACGCCTTACGTGGGCGAGTCCGTTCATTTCAAAAGTTGAGCGAACTGTTTGGCAAACAGTTCGCTGAAACAGTCCGCTCAAAAAGTGCCGTGTGTGGGCAAGTCCGCTCATGCAAATTTTGAGCGGACTGTTTGCCGAAACTGTTTGACGAACAAGGTTGGGCGAACAGTCCGCGCGTGTGTACGCGGCCTAAGTCTCATGGAGGATGCAGTTTCCCAATCCATGAAATTGGCAGCGGCTCTGGAATCCAGATGTGCTGAGACCGAATGAGAGGAAGCACCGACATGAAGCAACACAGAAAGGAGAAGACGAGAAGGTAAAGGTGATATTTCAGGGTCTAATACTCCACCTTCCAGATGTATTAGCCCTGAGCGTTTTTCCGGACGAAGAGAACAAGTGTCACGGAAATGACCTTTGGCCCCACAATAGAGGCATAGGCCCAGACTTCTGCGCCTAGCGTGTTCTTCGGGAGATAACTTAGTCCAGCCCAACTGCATAGGTTCCTCGGTAGGCAGGGGGTGCTCCTCAGATCGAGGAAAAGGGACTGGGGACTCAGGCTGCCTAAAGAACGGGGAGTGCTGGCGTCTTTTTTCCAGGGCCCTCTCCTGAAAGCGAATATCGATCTGGTTACACAAGGTGATGACACTGTCCAGATCAGCAGGAAGGGATCTTCCTGCTAATTCATCCTTCACTCTATCAGAGAGGCCATGTAAAAAGTTTGCAACTAGGGCCTCATTATTCCAGCTCAATTCAGCTGAGAGGATACGGAACTGAAGAGCATACTGTCCCACAGAAGCGGACTCTTGACGGAGACGTAAAAGAGCGCTAGCCGCTGAGGAGACACGACCCGGTTCCTCGAAGATATTCCGAAAAAGTTTCAAGAAATCAGACAGACTAGAAACCACTGGATGATTCAGTTCCCACAGAGGGGAGGCCCAAGCTAACGCCTCGCTGGACAGGAGGGATATGATATATGCAACTTTTGCCCGATCGGACAGGAAGTTTTGGGGCTGAAGTTCAAAATGAATTGTGCACTGGCTAAGGAACCCCCTGCAAGTCTTGGAGTCCCCAGAGAAACGGACCGGAGCTGGTAGTTGTAATGAATGTGTGGCTGCGACTGATGCGATAGGTGCAGTGGCAGATAGCGGTTGAGGTTGTTGAACCGAGGGTCCTAATGAGGCCTGAACCTGTTCAAAACGGGATGCCAAATCCTGAAGGAATCGCATCATCTGGGTCTGATGCGATTCTTGGGTCTCAAGTCGCCAAACTAAGCTCTGAAATGGATCATCTGCAGGAAGCGGCACGTCAGTCGGGTCCATGGTTGATCAAACTGTCAGGTCACCTTGAGGCGAGGTGACAGGTGCACACCGTAGGGATCCGGAGTGCACTGCAAGGTTGTGGACCCTACGGCTGACTGCTGCAGACGAGGGACAGATCCCACTGGGGATAGAGCGTGAGATTCCCTGGGGCGCGGAGTCTAAGAGCCAGCAGGTGTTCACCAGAGCCTCTAGTGGTGAGGGTGGACTTGGCTGCAACTGGCTCCAGGTCGCAACCTCCAGGGTCCCCCAGCTCACACCCACAGTAGGCAACAGAAGGATAGGGATGAGGGACAAAGCCAAGGTCGGGGCCACAAGCAGACAAGAATAGTTGGGTACACGCCAAAAGGTCAGGGTCACAGGCAAGCAGGTATAGTCAAGACACGCCAAAGCCGGTAACGGAAGCCAGTAGCAGCGCACACAGCAGGAACCAGGAAGCTAACACACAAAGGATACACAATGGTTGATCAGCACTGAGGCCTGCAGTGCACAGGTTAATATAGGGCTCCCTGATAGGGCCTGGGGTGGAGCCATGCTTAGAGGAGAGGTTATAAAAACCACCAGGTGGAAGTGGCTGGCTTCTTAGTCTGAAGACATGAGGGGGAGGTAAGCAAACACAGGAAGATCACTGTATAACCATGACAATGATTCTGGAAACCTTTCCTTACATTAACAGTATTATTTCCATAAATCAGATACCGTTCATATAGCTTCAAAAAAGACGATTATTTTGATTATTTCCTCTAGTTGGTAGATATTTTTGACACAATTTTACATACAGTAAATGGTTGAGGATAATCAACTTCTGTGATAACTTTGAAGTCTAACTCCTGGTTCCAGGCTCTCCCTCTGACTGGACCTCCTTTTTCCCCCTGGAGTTCCCTTCCAGCAATATCTTATTATATTTCTTTTTCTTTCAACTTACTCTTTTCGGGTATCTTCAGACCAACCACATGATGTGTAGGGTCCTCTTTCTGTTCAGGTCTTCTGCTGGTGGTGGACAGTTTTCAGTTATGTAGACATGACAACATCAGCATCCCTCGCTGCATTTCTTTTCCCTGTGAATGAAGTGCTGTGGTCCATTCACAAGTTTGTCTCGGTCTTCTAGTAAGAATGAGGTTGGGTGTCAATTAAATCAGAAGACTGAGAACATTTTTTTTTTTTTTTTACAAAAAAAGCAATTACTGAGGGGAACAACACCAGAGAAGAGGTGTGTATTGCAGGCTGAGCTCCATTTTGTATTTTAAACACTTCCTGGGGGGGGGGAGACATTCATTGAAATAAAATAAAAGTTAGTTGGGTTTGGTGTTGAATATATGTGGCTGAAATTTCTGTCATCAAAATCTTACGTAGTATCAGTCCTGAGGATTTTTATCTGCTGAAATATCATTTAATATAGTTTCATTTTTGTGTGCGTTATTTATATATTTAATTATGAAAGCTAAAAAAAAATAAAAAAATATTTTATTTAGTGTGCGGTTCCCCGTTGGTGTCCAGTCGGATAGTTGGCGGTACGGATTCATTGGATGGGGAGTGGCCCTGGCAGGTCGCTGTTAAAGATACAGAATCAGATGGATCATACTTATGTGGAGGCTCCCTGATCTCCCCCGAGTGGGTTATGACGGCAGCACATTGCATCCACAAGTGAGTATAACATGTTACCTTTATACACCGATTCTTCCATCAGACACCAATCATTCTGCTTTTGGAAAAACGTCTCTAAAAAAAAACAAAAAAAAAAAACAGCCATGGACATATTTATTAAACCAGTGTTCATCTTTTATAAAGTGTCCACTTTAAAACTGCCAAGTGGGCCTCACTGATCATCAGTGATTGGTTTACATCACCAAAAAGCCCCTTAATGAGTGCTGATATTGGACCCCTCATTCAGCTATTGAGTTCATAGGCTTATTCACTGTGAATAGATAAACACAAGTGAAGAGTAGCCTATACAATACCATAAACTCATAGTTTACCACTTGGATATTAGGAGCACGCTTGAGACATCAAAAAGGGAGCTTTAAACTTCTCTCTGCCTAGAACTAAGCCGGGTCCAAGTCTACGTGACAGCAGGGGTGGGTCCTAGCAGCAGTATAAATTGGCCACTGTCACAACACTGCCTAGATTTGAAGTCTCTGGGGTGCTGAAACTTCAGCCTGAATAATAGAATCATTAATCTCATTGTAAATCAAAAAAACAAAAAAAACTAATACCTATATAGAAAGATGCTGCAAACACTCCAAAAGGTCAGTCAACCAAAAAATTTGGATATTAAATAACATAATTCATTTATCAACACCCTAAAAATGATATATATAAATTACAAATAAATGTCCGTCGGAGACTCTTTACCGAGATCGTAGTTGCAGAGTGTCAGACTGACATCCCGCAACAACGATCGCCGCAATATGCGCCCCCAGGGGCGCGCAACGGCTCAAAATCCTGATCACATCATATGATGTCCGGTCAGGATTTTGAAACCACTTTGCCACCGTGTATCTGTTATAGGGCGGGCGGCAAGTGGTTAAATACCCCACTGATGGAAGAGGAACTATTAGAGGCCCTGGCTCACACACAAAATGGGAAGGCACCAGGGGCTGATGGCTTACCGTCAGAGGTCTATAAACGCTATACCTCACAACTGATACCAATCCTTCTTCAAGTTTACAATAGAGCATTTGAAACTGGGAAACTTCCCCCCTCTATGAGTGAGGCACTGCTGGTGGTCCTGCTGAAACCTGGTAAGGATGCCCTGTCCCCAGATTCCTACTGGCCTATTTCATTGCTCACATTTGATGTTAAGCTGCTGGCCAGAATTTTGGCCAACAGATTGGCCAAATGTATTCAAACGGTGATACACAGAGACCAATCTGGATTCATTCCAACCAAATCGACTGACCAAAACTTATGCAGACTATTTCTCAACTTACAAATCCCTGTAGATAACCCGGGTAATAGGGCCATTCTTTTGTTAGACGCGGCCAAAGCGTTTGACAGTGTCGAATGGCCGTATCTCTGGGAAACACTGTCAAGATTCGGGGTGGGACCCTCTTTCTTAAAATGGGTTCAACTACTTTATCACACCCCATCGGCGAGAATGCGAATCAATGGCGATGTATCGGAACCCTTCAATCTCTTCAGAGGCACTCGACAGGGGTGCCCTTTGTCACCCCTGTTATTTGCCCTTGCACTTGAACCCTTAGCCATCCATGTCAGAGCCTCACGAGACATCAGCGGTTTTCGCCGAGGCCCCAAACAAGATGTAATTTCTCTGTGTGCGAATGATACACTGATTTATCTTGGAGACACAGACTACTCCCCGAAAAATGTGATGCAACTAATAGCAGATTTTGGCGAGCTGTCGGGGTTTAGTATTAATTGGAATAAATCTGTGATTCTTCCCCTAGACCCCCTGCCGAAGCCACAACCTGAGTGTGCCAAAGACATACTCATGGTGGATGAATTCCGTTATCTAGGCATACAGGTGACAGCGGACCCCAACCAGTACCTCACCTTAAATCTGGCACCCCTACTCCGTAAATTCAGAGGGAAATGCGCTGCATGGGTGAAGTTACCTCTATCTGTAAACGGGAAGGCGAACTTGATTAAAATGGTGTGGGCCCCGCAACTCCTGTACGTATTTCATAACACCCCCATATGGATACCACACAAATGGTTCACACAAATAGATGCCCAACTTAGAGATCTAATATGGGGTAATAAGTCTGCAAGGATTAGCCTTCATTTGTTACAATTAGCAAAAGGACCAAGGTGGCTTGGCAGTTCCTCACGCTAGATACTACTTCGTAGCCTCCCAGATCCAACACCTGGGTGGCTGGGGGGAACTGGACACTGAGGATCCTATTAGGTCCCTACTGGTCCCACAAGACTCCACGCTTGCAGCACTATCGCACTTGGAAGCAGGTCTTAGTCATATATTACAATCTCTCCCTACAATAGTGCTCTTAGCCCTTGTACACACGGTCGGAGATTCCGACGGAATGTGTCCGATCGGACCGTTTTGTCGGATATTCCAACAGTGTGTGGTCTCCATCGGACTGTTTCCGTCGGAGTATCCAACGGACCAAGTTTTCCAACTTGTTGGTAAAATTTTCCGGCAAAATGCTCAGATCGGACCTTGCCCGATCATGTGTAGAGAATTCTGATCGGACAAAGTGCCACGCATGCTCAGATCAAATTCCTACATCAAAGCTATTGGCTACTATCCTGAACATAGTCCCGTCGTAACGAAATAACGTCATCATGTTCTGAACGATCGGGTTTTTCCGACAACTTCGTCCGACCGTGTGTATGCAACAGTTTCGGACAAAATCCGTCGGACAAAATTCTACGGATTTGGTTGTCGGAATCTCCGACCGTGTGTACAAGGGCTTAAACACTTTATGAAAATATATCAGATCTCTTATGAATATAAGAGGAGTCTGCTCTTTCACTCCCATGTGGAAGAATAAATATTATAAGGAATTATATAAACATACAAATTCTCGTGGGTGGGAGGTGGCGGGTGTGCATTACATCTCCCAGCTGCTCAGGGGTACGGTACTCAAATCTTTTACAGATCTACAAGAGGAATTTGCAATTCCCAGAACGCAGTTTCATCAATACCTGCAGCTTCGGCAAAGCGAGCTCAGGCTGTCCTCTCTTGCAATAGTGACGCATCCCTAGATGAATGATGTGTTGCTGTCGGGAGACAGGAAGGGCATGATCTTGAAGACATACGTTAGATTACGCAACTCAACACATGATGCCTCCAAATTGCCCTGCAGACGGGGGAGTGGGAAAAAGATGTGGGTCCCATTGACAGAGAACAGTGGGAGCTCTGTCTGACATCGGCCCCACTGGTTTCAGTCTCTACGTCACACAGGCTGTCACACCTATTCTTGTTGCACAGAGTGTATAGATCTCCATCCAAACTACATAAATGGGTATTTAGAAGCTCCCCGCTATGCCCAAAATGCAACAGGGATGAAGGAGATCTATGGCACATGATGTGGAAATGCCCAAAATTGTTCAGATATTGGCAATACGTTCTAACAACTATATCCCAGGTATTTCAAATTCCAATTCCACAGGACCCAGTTGTATGTCTACTTGGCGCATTGGAGATACCCCCTCTCTCTCGCCGAGTGGCCATACCGCAGTATTACGTCTACTGTATTTATCGCGCAAGGCAATTGCGAGATTCTGGATAACTCCTAAAGTCCCCAAAAGGGAAAGGATGGGTGGAGCTGGTAAATAACATGCTAATAAGGGAAAAAGTTACCTACCAACATAGGAACGCTCTAGAGGGGGATGAACTGGAGGAACCGGCATTCTTTAAAAAGTGGGAAAAAGATTTGGGGGTACAATGTAATACCCAAATTAGAAAGAAAATATTAACTTTAATTCACTTTGCGGGGGGAGGGAATAAATTAATAGAAACAAACTACAAATGTATAGCAAGGTGGTACGCCACCCCTGATAAACTCAGTAGGTTTAGAAACGATCAGTCGCCGGAGTGCTGGCGAGGATGTAAGTCAATTGGGAGTACGGGCCATATATGGTGGGATTGCCCCAAAATACGAGATTATTGGAAAAAGATATTAGAACTAATAAAGGTGGTCACGGGAAAAACGATTAGAGAGGACCCATGGACTGTGTTATTTCACGGGACAGAGGAGACAATTAACCAATATAAAGCATCATTAGTCCCTATTTTATTAGACGCCGCAAAAAACCTTATCCCGAGAAAATGGAGAGAAAAAGAATGCCCCAAAATCCAGGACTGGATTCGTCGGGTAACCGAAATACAATATATGGAAATTGATGAGGGCGGAGATGAGGCAGCAGCCATAAAGGAGGAGAGGGGCAGGAAATGGGACCTATGGGAAAAATTTAAAAAATCTTGGCGATATGTGGAGGAAATAACGCAGGTATAAATATGGGAAAGGTATAGTGGAAGTGAGGTTTAAAGTAGAACCCTGAGGGATAGAAACCAGGAACAGGGAGGGGGGAGGGAGGGGGGTAAAAGAGAGTTTATAGGGACAAAGAGAGGAGGAGACACGAACGAGAGTTGATACTTGAAGTCTTGCCGTAGGATACGGGTCGTTTACCTCCTCTCTTTGTACCCACAATGAAGATGGAAAAAAAAGAGAGGGTTAGGGGGGAGGGGAATAAATTTAAGTGAAGATATATGGCGAAGGAAGTTAAGGGGTAAATTTTAAAGGGATATTATAGGATGACTTGGTGGTTTTTCCCTTCTTTTGGCTCTTTTAATGTATAAATGAATAAAGTTTTTGACTGAAAAGGTTTATTAAAAAGAAGAGCTACAATGATGTGATGTTAAGACGAGGTAAATTATAATGAACGTTGAGTTGATTGACACCTCGCTGATTAATTCGCTGAAGTAGCAAAAAAGAAAAAAAAAAAAAAAAACATAGGAACGCTCTTAAAAAATTCTATGCAATGTGGCAACCCTGGTTTAGTCCCAACCCAGCTAATTAAGGATAGGCTACTACAGATATAACATATCACAGAGATGGAAAGAATTGTAATACCTGCTCATATAGGAATCAGATATAATTACATTTAGAGAATAGGGATGAGCCGAACACCCCCCGGTTCGGTTCGCACCAGAACTTTCGAACGGACCCCGCGTTCGTAACGAACGTTAGAACCCCATTGAAGTCTATGGGACTCGAACGTTCGAAATGGAAAGTGCTAATTTTAACGGCTGATATGCAAGATACTGTCCTAAAAAGGGTTTGGCGACCTGACTCCTGCCTCAGGGGACATGGGTCACTGCAAAAAAAAGTTTTAAAAACGGCCGTTTTGGCGGGAGCACTGATTTTAATGACAATTAAAGTGAAAAAAAAAAATGAAATATTCCTTTAAATATGGTGCCTGGGGGGTGTCTGTAGTATGCCTGTGAAGTGCCACGTGTTTCCCGTGTTTAGAACAGTCCCTGCACAAAATGACATTAAACGGAAATAACACCATTTAAAACTGCTTGCGGTTTTAATGTTATATCTGGTTCCTGCCATATGGTTGAAAATCATTCAGAAAAATGGCATGGGTAGCCCTCCCTGCCCATTACCAGCCTATTTGGGTCTTGTACGCATATTAAGGGGAACCCCGTACCCATATTAAAAAAAGGAAATGCGTGTGGCCCCCAGGCCCTATATACTCAGAACAGCAGTATACAGGCGGTGCAAACAAGACAGGGAATGTGTAGGTTTGTTGTGTTAAGTTGAATCTGTTTGTAATTTTGAACTGGTACATTTTTAAAATGTAGCTCCAGTCAAAAAAACTATTTTTAAGCTTTTTGGAAAACATAGGGAAGGGTTATCACCCCTGTATAATTTGTTTTGTCGTTCATCTTTTTTCATCTCACTTGCTGTTGTCTCCTTCCGTTTGCAAGTAGGAGATGTTTGTAAATTGGATGTTTGAAAGTAGGGGCCTGCCCTATATGCTCTGCAGAAATGGCGGAACAAGGTGTTGGTTTTGCCACAACATTGTAAGCCCTCAAAGTGACTCTTGGTGGGCGCTGGAGCGCCCTGCTGTGAACGATTATATCAAGAATTGTAATTACATGCCATTGTTGAACAGTGGTAGAAAAATTGACCTTTGGTGGTTGTGGTGCTGGTGCCACAACACTATAAGTCCTCACCGTTACTCTGGGTGGGCACAGGAAGGGGCCCTCCTGTGAAATATTATATCAAGAATTGTAATTACATGTCCCTGTTAAACAGGGGCAGAAAAATTGGGCCTTAGGCACTGGTGCCATCACACTGCAACCTCTGCCATATACTCTAGTTTTATTGCAGGAATTAGCCCTGCTGCAAAGCATTGCATCAAAAATTGTAATTAAACGCCCCTGTTAAACAGGGGCAGAAAAATTGGGCCTTAGGCACTGGTGCCATCACACTGCAACCTCTGCCATATACTCTAGTTTTATTGCAGGAATGAGCCCTGCTGCAAAGCATTGCATCAAAAATTGTACTTAAACGCCCCTGTTAAACAGGGGCAGAAAAATTGGGCTGCTGGCATCACCCAGAACCAAAAATGTTCTTCCAACATATCAGCGGAGGAGGAAGAGGATAGACAATCAACATAACAGGACAGTCACTCAGCATCAGCATAGGCAGTTTTGAAGGGATGTGGTATTTCAAAAAAAATTATTCGGTTACATCAGCTTCAGGTGCTTGGTAGCTGTGGGTGATCCAAGACTGATTCATCTTGATGAAGGTCAGTCGATCAACTGATTCGGTGGACAGGCGCACCCTGTGATCGGTAACGAAGCCACCAGCAGCACTGAAGGTGCGTTCCGAAAGAACGCTGGATGCAGGACAGGCCAGTAGCTCAATTGCATACTGTGCAAGCTCTGGCCAGTGATCCATCCTCAAGACCCAGTAAGCCAGAGGATTTTCAGTGGGAAAGGTGTCCAAGTCTGACCTTGCCCCTAGGTATTCCTGCACCATGTAAATTAGACGCTGGCGATGGGTGCTGTAACCAATCATACCTTGGGGCTGCGGACTAAAAAATTGTCTGAAAGCATCAGTCAGACGGCCACCTTCTCCACCGCTCCTTCTGACTGATGCCTCAGCAACACGTTGTCCAGGACCAGGAGTTTGTGACCTCCCAGTCTCTGGAAACGCGTTGCACAGAGCTTTCTGCAAGGCCTCCCGGAGATGTCTCATCCTCTGCTCCCTCTGCGATGGCAAGATAAGGTCGGCAACCTTACCCTTGTACCGTGGATCAAGGAGAGTGGCCAGCCAGTAATGGCCCCTCTCTTTGATCCGAAGAATACGAGGATCCTTCCGCAGGCTTTGCAGGATCAGGGAGGCCATGCAGCGTAGGTTAGCTGAGGCATTCGGTCCGGAGTCCTCTGGGTCACTAAGGACAACATGATCCGCAGCTACCTCCTCCCAGCCACGTACAAGTCCACGTGTTTCTTGGGACTGTAAATCATCCCTATAAGACTGCTGCTGCTGATGCTGATGCTGAGTGCCAGCCTCCACCTCCATGCTGACACAATCATCCTCCTCCTCCTCTTCCTCCTCCTCACCCTCTTCCTGTGTGATGGGTGGCACAGCAGGAACACTGTCTGGATAAAGGGGGCCTTGAGAGGCAAGGAAGTCCTCCTCTTCCTGCCTCTGTTCTGCCTCAAGTGCCCTGTCCATTATTCCACGCAGCGTATGCTCCAAGAGGTGGACAAGAGGTACAGTGTCACTGATGCATGCACTGTCACTGCTCACCATCCTTGTGGCCTCCTCAAACGGTGACAGGACAGTGCATGCATCCCTGATCATGCCCCACTGGCGTGGTGAGAAAAAACCAAGCTCCCCTGACCCTGTCCTGGTGCCGTAGTCGCACAGGTACTCATTGATGGCCCCCTGCTGCGTGTGCAGCCGCTGCAGCATGGCCAATGTTGAGTTCCATCTGGTGGGCATGTCACATATAAGGCGGTTCTTGGGCAGGTTCAACTCCTTTTGGAGCTCAGCCAGCCGAGCACAGGCATTAAATGATCGGCGGAAATGCACACAGACTCTCCTGGCCTGCTTCAGGACATCCTGTAAGCCGGGGTACCTGCCCAAGAACCGCTGCACCACCAGGTTAAGGACGTGAGCTACACAGGGCACATGGGTCAGTTGTCCCTGTCGGAGGGCGGGGGGGAGGTTGGTGCCATTGTCGCAAACCACCATTCCTGGCTTAAGCTGGCGTGGCGTCAACCACCTCTCGGCCTGCCCCTGCAGAGCTGACAAAACATCAGCCCCAGTGTGGCTCCTGTCCCCCAAACAAACCAGCGCAAGCACGGCATGGCATTGTTTTGCCTGCGTACTTGCGTAGCCCCTGGAACGCCTACGGAGCACCGCTGGTTCTGAGGACAGAGCACTGGAAGAGGCCATGGAGGAAGAAGAAGAGGAGGGGGTGGAGGAGAGAGGTGTGTCACAACCAATAGTAGCATTTTGGAGGCGTGGTGGCGGAACAACCTCCAACACTACTGCACCTTGTCCTGCATCCTTCCCAGCAGCCAGAAGAGTGACCCAATGGGCCGTGAAAGACAGGTAATGTCCCTGTCCATGCCTGCTGGACCATGAGTCAGCGGTAATATGCACCTTACCGCTGACCGCCCTGTCCAGCGAGGCAAGGACATTGCCTTCCACATGCCGGTAGAGAGCCGGAATCGCCTTCCGTGAGAAAAAGTGGCGTTTGGGGACCTGCCACTGAGGAACCGCACATTGTACAAACTCACGGAAGGGGGCCGAGTCTACCAACTGAAAAGGCAGCAGTTGAAGTGCTAGCAATTTAGCCAAGCTAGCATTCAACCGCTGGGCATGTGGATGGCTGGGAGTAAACTTCTTCCGCCGGTCCAGCAGCTGGGGCAGGGACATTTGCCTGCTATAATCGGATGTGGATGTACCACTAGCAGAGTTCCCGGAAGCACTTGGCTGTGACACACCTAATTCTACACCTTCATTCCTCTCAGAGCAGGTTTCAGAGAGGACTGAAGGTCTAGTGGGGTTGGAATTGCCAGCTGATGAGGAGCAAGGAGAGGTCCGCTTTGTTCTTTGGTGTGGGTCTTTGAGGTACGCTTGCCAACGAGCTGCATGGCAGGTCAACATATGTCTGGTCAAGCATGTGGTGCCCAAGCGGCTGATGTTTTGGCCACGTGAGATACGCTTGAGACATATGTTGCAAATAGCAGCGGTGCGATCTGATGCACTCGTCTCAAAAAAGGCCCACACCAAAGAACTTTTAGAATAACGCGCAGAGGAAGCGCTCTGCGCAGTCGGAGCTCTGCGGTGTGATTCAGTCGGTGTGCTGCCCCTAAGCTGGCCCCCGGAGGGCATCCTGCCTCGTTGGACATGTGCCTCCTCCTCCTCCTCCTCCTCCCTCCTTCCAGGCACCCACGTGGAGTCAGTGCCCTCATCATCCCCTCCCTCTTCATCGCTGTAGCAAACCTGGCAGTATGCTGCAGTTTGTGGAACATGACTGCCAGATTGCTGTGCTTCTTGAGCATCCTCTCTCTCTGCGCTCACGCTACTGCCTTCCTCTAGCTGAGTGTCATCTGATGATGATGATGATGACATTAAGAGGAGGGAAGACGATGCGTTGGCAGCTGCTTTGCTACTACCCTGAGACTGGGTGAGAAAGGATGAGGAGGATGAAGAGGGCTTGGTCATCCACTCTACCAAGTCGTTGGCATGTTGCGGTTCAACATGTCCAGCTGCAGAAAAGAAGGACAAGCATGTCCCATGGCCACGTGCTGATGACAATGCACTGCGTCCACGACCAGCACTGTTGTCTCTAGACACAGAGCCTGCTTGCCCTCTTTTATCGGCTCGCGCCTGTCTGCGTCTCCTTGCTGGCCTTCCAGACATGGTAATGGCCTGAAGGGAGTTGGGTAAAACAGTAGTTGGGTAGTTTATATTGTGCTGGAGGCACACAACACCCACTAACTCCTGCAGATGCCTTTTTTATAGAACAGCAGAGTTAAAGGGGTATATACAGATGTATACTGTGCTGTGCTGGAAGCACACACAACTTCCAATAACTCCTGCAGATGACAATTGGGCCCAAATAGAGAACAGCTATGTAGGTGGATTATAGCGGTATGTACTGGGTACAGAGCACGCAGACAGCACGCACTATCTCCTGAGTGACACTACTGACTGCAAGCGCTATTGTTAAAGATGGACCACTAGCTATATAGGTGAGGTGAATATCACGGTGTATACTGCGGTCAGGGCACGCAGACAATAACCAGAAAACAGCAGAGTTAAAGGAGTATATACAGATGTATACAGTGCTGTGCTGTGCTGGAAGCACACACAACTTCCAATAACTCCTGCAGATGGCAATTGGGCTCAAATAGAGAACAGCTATGTAGGTGGATATAGTGGTATGTACTGGGTACAGAGCACGCAGACAGCACGCACTAACACTACTGACTGCAAGCTCTATTATTAAAGCTAGATCACTAGCTATATAGGTGAGGTGAATATAGTGGTGTATACTGCGGTCAGGGCACAGACAATAATCACTACACAAGAGCAAGATAGGAAATCAGCCAAAAACGATTGGTGTGTAACTGTGTTGAAGGTACACAGAACACCCACTGCTTCAGATGCTAACTAACACACTACACGAGGCCGCCTCAAAGGCGGCCTTATATAGTGTGGGGCGTGCACTACACAGCCTGAGCTATGATTGGCCACAGGCAGGATGCCTGTGGCCAACCATGGCTCTCCTCGCTGCTGGCGCTGCGATTGGCCAAGCATGCGGGGTCACAGTGCATGCTTGGCCAATCGTGAGCCAGCAATGCATTGCGCCATCGCAGTGCATTGTAGGCCACACGAATTTTGCCGCGAACGGCCCAAACGTTCGGAATTCGGCGAACGCACGAACGACCAATGTTCGAGTCGAACTTACGTTCGACTCGAACACGAAGCTCATCCCTATTAGAGAACCATGGTGAACAAATACAAATGTATGAAGAGTAAAGAGAGGTTATGTTTTCTTTTGCTTTACTATTTGATCTTCTTTTTGGTTTGAGCGTTATACAAATCTTGAGGATACCAAGATCTCTATATATAAATGTGTGTTTAGAAGCAGAACTCCCCTATAAAGACATACCGGCCCTATTAGGGACAAATTAAATCTGATAACTCAATGTATCCGGTGCATCAGGCAGCATTACTGTACTCAAGCTTACTCCATGCATACAGAAGTAGCTCCTGCAGATCTGTTAATATGTTGCACACTATATAACATGTATATATGCGTGTGTATATATTGTTTTTCGGTTTTTCAATAAACTTCTTTTCTGATTTAACCGGTTCCCGACCAGCGCACGCCGATGTACGTCGGCAGAATGGCACGGGCAGGCATATTGGCGTACGGGTACGTCCAATCTTTAATGCCGCCCTGCCAACGGTGCTGGTTGGGATCCCCGTGAGTGTGGTCGCGGGTCCCGCGGACTCGATCGCCGCGGGGCATACCCGTGATCGTCTCACGGGGCGGCTGAACAGAGAGATGCCGTTGTAAACAGCATTTCCCCATTCTGCCTAGCAACTAGTGACGCTGATCTCTGCTCCATGTGATTGGAGCAGAGATCAGTGTTCACTAAATGAAAGACCAGCCCCCAACAGTTAGCAACACACCCCTAGGAACACTTGACCCCTACACTGCCACCCACTGGTTAACCCCTTCACTGCCAGTGTCATTTACACAGGAATCACTGCATTTTTATAGCACTGATTGCTGTATAAATGACAATGGTCTCAAAAATGTGTCAAAAATGTCCGATGTGTCCGCCATAATGTCCCAGTCACAATAAAAATCACTGATCGCCGCCATTACTAGTAAACAAAAATATATGAATAAAAATGCCATAAAACTATCCCCTATTTTGTAAACGCTATAACTTTTGCGCAAACCAATCAATAATTGCTTATTTTTACCAAAAATATGTAGAATACGTATCAGCCTGAGGGAAAAAAATGTTTTTTTATATATTTTTGGGGGATATTTATTATAACAAAAAGTAAAAAATAATGCGTTTTTTTCAAAATTGTCGCTCTATTTTTGTTTATAGCGCAAAAAATAAAAACCGCAGGGGTGACCAAATACCACCAAAAGAAAGCTCTATTTGTGAGGAAAAAAAGGACGTCAATTTTGTTTGGGAGCCATGTCGCACGACCGTGCAGTTGTCAGTTAAAGCGACGCATTGCCGAATCGCAAAAAGTGGTCTGGTCTTTGGCCAACAAAATGGTCCGGAGCTTAAGTGGTTAAAAAAAAAAAACATAGCATAATAATACCACAAATATCTTAAATGTAGTCCTCATGTGAGTCTAAAATACACAAAATATGTAAAAAATATAAAAATAAAGGGAAGGGAAATTTTTTTCAAAGTTCAATTCTAGCAAAAAATAAAAAAAGTAATAGCCTGTTAAAGGACATAAAAGGCAGCTTTGCTGCAATACTAACCTAAATCCATAGCTGTTCCCAAAATAATTTTGCCACTAGACTAGGTTGAATGATGGCAATCATCATTCAACCCAACTCCTCTGAGCCTATGCTGTCTTGAACCTGCCTCCAGGCTGTGACTGGACAGTGAAGGAGAAGCAGTACAGTGATAGGCTCATCTCTCTGTCACTCTGCTCTCTTCCTTTAGCAACATGCTTCATGATTGTGTTGGCTCCGTGTACTGCTTATCCTTTTCCTAGGCTGAGTTTTGCTATAAAAAGACTGCAAGCCCTTGTACACACGGTCGGAGATTCAGACGGAATGTGTCCTATCGGACCGTTTTGTCGGATGATCCGACTGTGTGTGGTCTCCATCGGACTGTTTCCGTCGGAGTATCCAATGGACCAAGTTTTCCAACTTGTTGGTAAAATTTTCCGACAAAATGCTCCGATCGGACCTTGCCCGATCATGTGTAGAGAATTCCGATCGGACAAAGTGCCACGCATGCTCAGATCAAATTCCTACATCAAAGCTATTGGCTACTAGCCTGAACGTAGTCCCGTCGTAACGAAATAACGTCATCACGTTCTGAACGATCAGATTTTCCGACAACTTTGTCCGACCGTGTGTATGCAACAGTTTTGGACAAAATCCGACGGATTTGGTTGTCAGAATGTCCGACCGTGTGTACAAGGGCTAAGGCCGCGTACACACGGGCGGACTGTTCGCCCAACTTAGTTTGTCAAACAATCCGACAAACAGTCCGCTCAAAATTTGCATGAACGGACTTGACCACACACGATGAACGAACAGTCCGCTGAAAGCGTGCGCGATGACGTGAACGGCACGTACGACGGGACGAGAAAATCGACGTCCAATACACTGCAATGCAACATTCGCCGTGTAAATCCTTTCTGAGCATGCGCGAAACTTAGTTTGTCGAACAAGCCTACACACGAGCGGACTGTCCGCTGAAACCAAGTTTGGACGGACTGTCTTACGGAAATTCCGAAAAACTTTGTTCGTCAGACTGTCTACTGAAACAGTCCGCTGAAGCCCACACACGAGCGGACTGTCCGCTGAAACACTGTTCAGCGGACTAAGTTGGGTGTCCAACAGTCCGCCCGTGTGTACGCGGCCTAAGAGGCTGATACTAATTAAAGCGGGAGTCCGCCATTTTTTTTTTTAAAAGCCAGCAGCTACAAATACTGCAGCTGCTGACTTTTAAAATAATGACACTTACCCGCCCAGCGCGCCCGCGATGTCGGCACCCGAAGCCGATCTCTCGATCGTCTCTCAGGTGCTGCCGCCGCCATCTTGGGTATGGGAATCAGGAAGTGGAGCCTTGCGGCTTCATTTCCCGGTTCCCTACTGCGCATGCGCGAGTCGCGCTGCACAATAAGGATGGTCCCCGCTGTCTCTGGGACCCGTGTGTTTCCCAGCAGATAGCGGGGGACCTTCGGAAAGGGGCGTAGATTCTGCGGAAAGGGGCGTAGCTTCTGCAGATATCTATGCCGGAATTGGGTGCAGATACCTGTACTGTACAGGTACCTGCACCCCCCCTCCCCCCTGAAAGGTGCCAATTGTGGCTCCGGAGGGGGGAGGATTCCAATGAGCGGAAGCTCCACTTTAGGGTGGAGCTCCGCTTTAAGGTGCATACACCGCTTGCATTAACAACAAAAATGCATCTAATCATATATTAATCAATATAGAACTGCATTATTTTGTATCTTTTTATCTGCCTCTTTTAATATTTTATTTTTGAACTTGTTTGATTTGTGTACATACAGTCCATTCATAAAGAGCAAATTATCAATACGTTGTATTTCATTCATTGGATTCTGAAGTCCATTGATAATAATGATATTGCATTGCCTTCTGCAGCAGATGGATCTTCATTTATACATGTTATGTTCTGTTTTCTTTCTGCAGACCTATCCAAGTATCGAATTATAAAGTATATTTGGGCATGTACGAGCTGTATTTGACCAGCTCTCATACAGTTGTTGCCAGTGTAAGCAATATCATCGTCAATTATAATTATATAGACACTACAAGCCCTGGAGACATTGCCCTGATACAGTTGGCCACACCTGTCAGCTACACTCAGTACATCATGCCAATCTGTCTGCCGTCTTCCTACACCACCTTCCCCTGTGGTACGGAGTGCTGGGTGACCGGCTGGGGCACAAGATCTTATGGAGGTGAGTCCATGAAATGATAAGCAAACATGATTTCACTCATTTTCAATAGAAGTGTAGCACCCTCTAGTAGTGTGCTAGAGAGGATACTGTAGGTACATTTAAGCAGGCCTGGCTGGTAGCTCCCGAGCGCAGGAGATTGTATTGTGTTGTCTGGCTTGTAGCTAGGCCTGTTTGTTTTCATCCTGGGCTGGGAGTGGCTCAGTGTAGTGCTAGGTGACTCACAGGTGGAATCACTGGGACCTCCTACTTCCTTCTAGAATCTTCTAGTGTTTTCTAGAAAGAGAGGCTGGAGGGGAGGTGGAACCACCTGGGGTAATCTAGGGAGCTCTGACAAATCCCCAGCTTAGATTGGCAGGGGGGAGGCCACCTTAAATACCCAGGGTCAGCCCAGTGTTGGGGAGTTGTCGGGTGGAAGAGCTGGAGTGAGAGAGTATGGAGGCTGTCGGGGCTCTTGGGGGCGCTCCCCAGTCTGGGGGGGGGGGGTGACCTTGGTTCTGATGCAGTAGAGACCGCCTTCAAGAACACATGGAGACCAAGGAGAGGACAGCGGGAGAGAGCACTGCTAAGAGACTCCAGGAAGGACAGCTGGTCACAGTCAGGAGGGCTGGTGAGTGAGGCACGGTCAGGAGGACTGGGGAGGCACGCCTTCTAGGACTGGGAGCTTGCAGTCTGAGATGGATCCAGAACCAGAAGAATGGACTGTGGTGAAAGAGGCAGCTGCAGCCAGGAGGGCTGGCAGGACCTAAAGAGGATTATCTGGGATCAGTAGCCATAGTTAGGGCAGCTAGCAAAAGGATGTTTCTACTACACCATTGGGCCCGCAGTCCCAGCCTGCAAAGGGCATTTGCCGAGGCCTGGCTGAGTCAGTGTCAGGTCTAACCAACAAATAGTGCTAGCTGTTCCTGGGGAATCAAGTGAAGTGCTGGAGGGGACTAGGGGTAACAGTCTGCAGCAAGTGATGTGCTGGTGAAGTGAGGAGTGATAGGCTTCAAGCAAGTTTGTGTAGGAGGAAGCTAAAGGAGTATGTACCAGGAGTGTACATAATTATCCAAAAACCAATTACCGTTTCTATTGATAAATACTGGGCATCCCATATCTTCCATCCCCATCCAAGTTATAACCCTCAATAAAAAATAAATAAAAAAAGTTAATTGACTAGCTTATGTCTCGGAGTGTCTGAGAGTGAATGCAGGGCTGGGCAGGGTGGCAGACAAACCACAAGACTCAGCAGCCCCTACGGGGGGTACTGCTACTCAAGTAAGCCAGATCTGTCACTTACACCCAATACATCATGTTAATGATGGGCAAATCTACCCAGGTTAGATTCACAAGGGTTTTTTTGGGTTCTGTATGAAATCCATGAAACCTGAACTTAACATCAAATCCTATTGAAGTCTTTCGGGGAAGTGTAAATCTTGATCCTAAATTCTGGCCATAGTCATGGCTTATAGGCAAGGTATTATCAAAAGGGCACGAGGAGATCAACGCTGCCATGTGGGACATTTTAATAAAGTAAAAAAATGAAAAACATTGAATACCATACAGCGGGGAGAGGGTCCTTTTAATGCAATTTTAAGGGAGATACAAACAAAACCACCATTTTTTTGTAGATTACAAGTTAGGGATTAGGGAGTAGGGATGGGCTTCAGGTTTGGGTTCACATAAGCCTGATAAGAACCCAAGTCATTTGAAGTTTGGGAAAAAGGTGAAATAATTGGGCCATTTGCTGCAGTATTAAGCCTTTGTGTGTAGCAACCAATTACCACATTCTACTTCCTGGCCTGTGAACTGTGGTCACGTGACTCAATGGGCCAATTAAGTTTTTCATATGGACCAGACCCTTCCCTATAAAATCCAGGATCCCCAGCAGCCATTTGTCAGTGTGTCAGAGAGACCTGGAATAGATAGGGAAAACTGACTGGCAGGGCTGTCTTTAATATTGATTGGAGCCCTGGGAAAACATTTTCTTGGCCCCCCCCCCACTTCCATGCACGCTCTCCCCCTGCTCTGAGACAATAAATAGCAGCTAGACTCAAAATCAGTTTACTGAATCAGATCAGGCATCAATTGTGATTGGTTGCGAGAGGTTATAGTGTATCATTGTACACTGTATCACTGACTGGCTGCTAGAGGTTACAGCACACATTATGGCTCACTGTTTATTTTCTAGTGGTTACAGCACATGATTTCTGATTGTTGTTTGACTGTACATCAATACTGCTCACTAATTGATTGCTAGAGGTTACTGGACATCTATACCACTCACTAATTGGTTGCTAGAGGTTACTGCACATTATTACTGCTCACTGATTGGTTCCTAGAGGTTACTGCCATATCCTTACTGCTCAATGATTGGTTGCAAGAGGTAATGCACAGCATTACTGCTCACTAATTGGTTGCTAAAGATTACAGCACATCATCTCTTCACTGCCTGCACACCATGGACTGGGGAGGTGCGGGACCCATCAATAGACAAAAAACTCCTAGGAATCCTAGAACTCCTGGGATCAGTGGCAATGCTGGGGGGGGGGGGGGTGTGATCAGTGGAAATGCTGGGGGGTTGATGGGATCAGTGGCAGTGGTGTGGGGATGGGATTAGTTAGGAGGCAGTTTATTGTGACAAATTCGGAATCATGTAGGGCAAAGCTGAAAACCTTTGACAACTATATAGTAGGGAATTCTACCAATGTAATTGGTAATTGAGGGGGGATTTACACTGACCATCAATGTTAGGGGGGATTTGCACTGTCCACCATGTAACAGGGAATTTTATGCCACCCACCAATATAGAAAAGAGGGATTTCTACACTGACACCAATGTAATAAGAGCATTTACATCAACCACCAGTGTAAGTGGGAATATAGAATGACCTCCATGTAAGGGGGGATTTACACTGACACCCAATGTCGAGGAGATTTGTACTAACCACCAATGTAAAGTGACACTTCTACATTGACCACCAATGTTAGGGGGGATTTACACTGGCCACCAGTGTAAAGGCAATTTTGCACTTACCACCAAAGTAAAGGGAAATGTACACTTATCACCAATGTTATGAAGAATTTACACTGGCAACCAATGTAATGGGGAATTTTTCATCAACAGCAAATAAAGGGGGGTCTCTACACTGGCCACTAATGTAAGGGGGATTTACAATCACCACCAATTTAAAGGGGGCTTCTACATGGACCACCAATGTAAGGGAGGATTTGAAACTGACCACAAATGCAAGTTTGGATTTTTTTAAAGATTACCAATATAAAGGGGTGTTTCTACACTTGCCACTAATGTAATGGGGATTTACACTGACCACTAATGTAATAGGAGCATTCATAGTAACCACCAATGTAAAGAAGGATTTACACTGACCACCAAATGTAAGGGGGACCTTCACACTGGCCACTAGCATCAATGAAAGGATTGTACACCAAGCCCCAATGTAATGAGAAGACTTACACTGACCACCAATGTAACTGAGACATTTAGCCTGCGTTCACATTTGTGTGTGTCGGGAAAGCATGCAAAATCGCTTTCCTGACACCACAGAAATGTGCTGCCCTTTAGCAGATACACAGAACTGCCATTAATTGCTAATGACACCCTCATGCATTGGCTGAGATGTGCATATTCACATGCACCATGTTCTTTTGAAGAAGGGTTCCACCTCCAATTTGCTTACCTTAGGCTGATGTTCGGCTTAATGACTATAGTTGTAGGCAGGACTTTCAAGCATGCCCCTTTACCTACCCAGTGGGCAGCATTCAACAGAAGTAATGATAGCTATGACCTCAGGGGGACATGATATACATATGAATGCCACCTCTATTTACATGTCAATGCACGTTATTTACATCTAAGCACAGGATGTGCAGGAGAGTCATCTGTACAATAGGGCAGAGCTGGGCAGCAGCAACAGAACTTTACACTGAGATATTGGGACACAACACGAGGAACTAAAACTTCAAGGGATAAGGGAATTTAAACTGGGGTAGTTGGCAAGTATGAGGCAGCTGATTTGGGCCCCACAACAATGATGGGGCCCAGGGCAGCTTCCCCTTTTGCCCTGCCTTAAAAACGGTCCTGCTAATAGAGTGTTTGCAGGAATATATAGTTGCTGTTTTACTACACAGCGCTGAACAGTGCAACACCCAGTTCTATATTGTGCCACATGAAAGTGAATTGCAGAACAGTGAGCTACATAGTGTGCCCTCTAATTGCTACATTAGTGTTAGTTACAGTGCGGTGGACTACATATCTTTGTGAATCCCTTTTAATAGACCCAACATTATTTTCTAGAATTCTAATTTTGTGTATGACAACAACAACTCTATTGCTCTTTAGCTACTGGGCCCCCTTGCAGTCTTCTTTTTTTTTTTTTTTTCTTTCAAAGGTTTTTTATTTTTGAAAAGGCACTTGCAAGTACATGGGTACATTAACAAACAATTGGCAGCAGGGCAGGCCTGCTGTCAGTAAGCTAGCATACTGAAAGTAAACAGTAGTGCAATCATAGACAATAGTAACTTGAAATACAGACATCATCCCTCACAAGGAGGATTAAAGTCAGTTGTGCAACAATAGGGTATCGCCTTATCCAGAGCCCAGAGCTAGAGGCTATCTTGGGGAGATACCAGGGGACCCCCCCCCCCCGACACCCCTAATAGGGATCGTGCTGTGTCAGGGCAGGGGTGAATCCCCCCCGATCCCCCCCATCCCCCAGGGAGAAGGTATCCCAGGGGCAACAAGAGAGGGGCTCCACAATATGCATTCTGTCTGTATTATAATCTGGTTATTTATCTGTCTATTGAGGTAATCAAAAGAGAGGGGAATCAAGAGAGATAAAGAGAGGAAAGAGGAGAGAGAAAAGTGGACAGAGGGATGGGAGAGGGAAAAGCTACTCATGAACACGGGGGAGAAGGTGGAAGACTAAATCGTCTACTGCTCAGTCGGTGAGAGTCACATCTATTGTTTAGGTCTTGATGCCCGGGGGCACTCCCGGTAGGAGGGAGATTCCCATGTACCTGGCCCATGGATCCCACACCTTTCTAAATTTAGGTGTAGTGTCCAACAAGATGCCTGACAACTTTTCTTGTGACATAATCCAGGATATCTTCCTCTTAGCTGTGAGAAGAGAGGGTCTGGGTTGCTTCCATGCAGTGGCTATTGCAATTTTGGCGCCCAGAAGGATAAAGTGGGTCAGTTTCTGAACGTTTTTAGGGAGTGAAGGAATATGGGTGTTTAGCAATGCAACTTCTGTTGTTCTGGGGACCTGGCAGCTTGTTACCCTGAAAATCATGTTGAAGATTTTGCTCCAGAATGATCGAATCCTGGGGCATTCCCACCAAATGTGAATCATAGAGCCACGGTGTTGACACCCTCTAAAACATAAAGGGTTTGCCGTGGGGTCGATTTTGGCTAACTTGGAGGGAGTGAGATACCATCTGGTTATCAATTTGATGCTAGCTTTTATCAGTGATATATTTTGGATCCCCTGGAAGGATCTAGTCAGAGCCGCCTGCCAGGTCTCCAGGCTGTTTGAGATTTGGAGGTCGGCCTCCCAGGCTGTCATATAGGGAGATTTGCCCGTTGGGCCAGTGAGGGCCGAGTAGATTACTGATATACCGCCCCTCTGCTCCCCAATCCTACCACACCAGGTTTCATATTCAGTAAAGGCAGGAGGGAGGGGCTTGTTCTTCCATTGCGAGTGCAAAAAATGGGATATTTGCTGGTAGCGGAATCTTTCTGAATCAGGAAGCTCCAAGTGTTCGATACAGTGGGAAAGGGTGACTGGACCCTTGGAGGTAAAGTAGTGTCCTATCCGGTATAGTCCTTTATCTAACCACCATTTGAAGGCGATAATATTGAGGCCAGGAGGGAAAGCGGGGTTGCGAAAGATATGAGCTAGGGGGCGTGCAGCAGGGACCAGATTTGGCTCCCCACGGAGAGTGTCCCACAGGGAGCAGAAATGGGAT
Source organism: Lithobates pipiens (assembly GCF_037356315.1). Classification (NCBI taxonomy): domain Eukaryota; kingdom Metazoa; phylum Chordata; class Amphibia; order Anura; family Ranidae; genus Lithobates; species Lithobates pipiens. The sequence continues at coordinate 23,276,680 of NW_027507784.1, read as the reverse complement.
AGAGTAGGAGAGAGGATAGGCGGCCTAGATTTGGGGGGGCACCACAGTAAATAATCTAATGTGAATGAGGGGACAGCTCGATGTTCGATGGACATCCAGTCCGGCTTTTCGTATTTGGAGTAGATCGTGGAGAGTTGGGCAAGACGGGCTGCGAGGTAAAATTTGTGAAGGTTGGGCAAGCCCAACCCACCTCTGCGCCTATGAAGGAAGAGTGTGTTTTGTGGGATACGATACCCCTTGTTGCCCCATGTATACTTCAGTATCTTGCTTTGCAGTGATCATAGGTGATCCTTCCTTACCGGAATAGGGAGTGCACAAAAGTAATACAAGATTTTGGGGAGAAGGGTCATTTTAATGGAATTAATCCGGCCAAGCCAGGATAATTCGTGTTTGGACCATGTCTTGAGATCAGCTTCTAATTGCCTGTAGAGTTTGGGATATTTGTGATCATATAACATCTCAGTCCTAGGTGTAAGTGAGATGCCCAGGTACAGGGCCAGATTAAGAGCATCATGGGCCTGGTGCTAAGGATTTTGGTGGGCCTTTTTATGAAAATAAATAAAATGAAAATGCAAATTTTTTTTTATTAAATTAAAGAGAGGGGGGGGGGGGGGGTGATACCAAGATAGGGGGCTGAACGAGAGGGGATGAGAGGGAGGGGAAAAGAGAGAGAAAGGGGGTGAGAGAAAGGGTAATAGAGGGTGGTGGGAAAGAGGGGGTTGAAGGGGGCAAGAGAGAGAATGGGGGATGCAGGTGGTGAGAGAGAACAGGGTGAAAGAGAGGGAATGAGAGATAGAGGGGGTTAGGGGGTAAAACAGAGAAAGAGGGGGGTGCGAGTGAGGGGGAGAGTCTGTGGGGGGGGGGGGGGCAGCACAGCATAGTACATTACACGGGGCGAGGGTAGCCCAGTGCATTACATGGTTGGCACAACACATTACATGATGGATACATGGATACAGCACATTTAATGGTGGGCAAAGCACAGAAAATTACATAGTGGGCACAGCACATTACATGGTTGGCACTGCCCAATACAGCACATTACAAGGTAGGCACAGCACGACATGGTTGGTACTGCACAACACAGCACATTCCATGGTGGGCACAACACAGCACATGCACAAGGTGGGCACAAGACCTTATATAGTGGGCACAGCACATGACATGGCGGGCACAGCTGAGCACATTACATGGTGGGCACTGCACATTACAAGTGGGCACTGCACAGCACGTTATATGGTGGGCACAGCACGTTATATGGTGGGTACTGCACATGACATAGTGGGCACTGCACAGCACATGACAAGGTGGGCATGGCACAGCACATTACATGGTGGACACCACACATGACATGGTAAGCCCTGCACAACACAGCACATTGCATGGTGGGCACAACACAGCGCATGCACAAGGTGAGCACAGGACCTTATATGGTGGGCACAGCACATGACATGGCAGGCACAGCTGTGCACATTACATAGTGAGCACTGCACAGCACATTATATGGTGGGCACAGCATATTATATGTTGGGTACTGCACATGGCATAGTGGGCAATGCACAAAACAAGGCGGGCACTGTATGACACCACATGACATGGTGGGCACTGCACGACACAGCACAGCACATTACATTGTGAGCACAGCACATTAAATGGTGGACACCGCACATGACATGGTGAGCCCTGCACAGCACATTCCATTGTGGGTACTGCACGACACATGCCATGGTGGACAATGTACAGCACATTACATGGTGGGTACAGCACATTACATGGTAGGCACTGCATGACGCAGCACATGACATGGTGGGCACTGCAGAGAAATTTACATGGTGGGCACTGTATGACACATCACATTAGATGGTGGGCACTGCATGGCACAGCACATTACATGGTGGGCACTGCATGGCATAGCACATTTCATGGTGGGCAATGCAACTGCACATTACATGTTAGGAACAGCATATTAAATAGTGGGCACTGCTGAACAGCACAGCACAATACACAGTGGGCACAACACACTACATGCTGAGCACAACACATGGCATGGTGGGAACTGCACATGACGTGGTGGGTACTGCATGGAACAGCACATGACATGGTGGGCAATGGGAGGCACATAACATGACATGGTGGGCACTGCATGGCACAGTACATGACATGGTGGGCACTGCATATCACATGACATGGTGGGCACTGCATGGGACATGACATGGTGGGCACTGCACATGACATGGTGGGCACTGCAAGGCACAGCAAATGACATACTGGACACAGCACATTTCATGGGGGCACTGCAATGCACATGACATGACATGGTGGGCACTGCACATGACATGGTGGGCACTGTACATTACATAGTGGGCACTGCAATGCACAGCACATGACATGGTGGGCACAAGAGCACATTACATGGGGGTCACTGGGTACAAGAGCACATTACATGGGGGTCACTGGGCACAAGAGCATATTACATGGGGGTCACTGGGTACAAGAGCACATTACATGGGGGTCACTGGGCACAAGAGCACATTACATGGGGGTCACTGGGTACAAGAGCACATTACATGGGGGGCACTGGGCACAAGAGCACATTACATGGGGGGCACTGGGTACAAGAGAGCACATGACATGGGGGGAAGCAGCAGTGTGTCCCCTAGCACAATAATTACATAACACTTCCCTAACACTTTTACTAACCTTATGTCAACAGCATGGGAGATGTCCTTCCTCCCGGGCTCCTGCTGGATAAGACAACATCAGCGCCCCTCCCCCAGACACAGAGGATCTGTGTGAATGTAACAAATCCTGTGATAGGAGTCAGATATCTACAGATATGAATGTAGGGAAGAGGATTTGTCTAGACCTTGGTCGAAGGCTACATTGGAGTCCCCTCCGACAATGACTGTCCCTTCTAAATGGGGGGTCAGGGTGTGCAACAAGGATTCAAAGAATTTGACTTGGCCCGTGTTCGGGGCATAGTAGGAGACCAGGGAATACAGGTGTTCTCCCACAGTGCCCTTGATTAGGAGGAACCTTCCCTCCGGGTCAGCCATTTCAAAGCTTTTGTCAAATTTACAAGTTTTGGCTACCAATATGGCTACTCCTTTAGATTTAGATTCCGCGCTAGCAGAACTGGGGGAAGTGGGCGTGAAGGAACTTGGGACTATACCAGATAGGGAGGTGCGTTTCCTGAAGTAGGATCATGTCCAGTTTCAGAGACCTATAGTAAACAAAAACTTTTCTACGTTTGATAGGGGAATTAAGGCCTTGGATATTGTGTGAGTTTACCTTGAGCCTAGCGTCCGGGTGATCAGCCAGGGAGCAGAGAGGGAGCCCAGCATCTAAGAGCGGCCTCACTTACCCAATTAGTGGCGGGGATCCAGGCAGCTGTAGTTAGGTCCTCGGCCTGTTGTGATCTCGTTGAAGATTGTGCAGCAAAAGTGTTCCAGTACATGCCTGAAAGATGTGACAGTGTCAAACATACAATTTGCAGAAGTAGCTTTTCACATGAGGGAGAGAGAGGAGAGGATAGGATACAAAAAGAGAGGGCTCCTGGAAGAGAAAAGGGGAGTTCGGGGCAGGAGACACCCCCGAAGTCCTAAGAGTGTTCGATAGTACCATCTGATCCTTATGGTCAGATGTCCCAACCCTCAGGCGCCTGAAAGAGACCGAGGGTGGGGGAGGTACGCAAGTGGTCCCTCGCAGAACCAGGGACCCCCAGACGGGAAAAATCCCAATCTGTAAACCTGGAGAGGTAAAGTAGAAACATAACAGTCTAAACGAAAAAAGAACCATCAAATGAGTCCCCAGATATAAGGCAGCTGCTTGGTTTCGTGTCCCTCGGCAGTGGCTGCTGAGAGTTCTTCAGGGCTCAGCAGGGGGGGGGGGGGCAGGGGGCAGAAGTGGGTTCAAGGGCAGTCCATAAGAGGGTATGGGGATCAGCTGGACATCTGGGGGTATCAAAAATTGAGGTGGGAACAGGGCGGAAGAAATAGAGGTCCTAGTGAACAACCGGGCCTAACAAAGGTGGAGGACAGATCCCCGGATGGAAGTCCTCTGGCCCTCTCCAGGACCTCGGATGATAAGTCACAAAATGAAGGGCAGAAAATGAAGCCTGGGTGCTGCTCAGGTAGGTGCGTTGTCCTTGACTTTCTTGGCTCTTCCAGAAGTCCACAGCGGAGATGGGGGCTGTTGGGCGTTGGCCGTTTGTTTGAGCTATGCCCAGAATTAGAGGTGTCCATGTCCGCTTTTTGGGAGATAAGTTTCAGCCGGGTGAGAAGTTTCTCCCCCTCAGTGAAGGTTGAGAAAGCGTATGTTTTCCCTTTGTCGGAGAACTGAACAGCAAAGGGGAAGGCCCACTTGTATTTTATGTCTCTCTGCATCAGCACAAGCAAGAGAGGTTTCAGTGCTCTCCGTCTCTGTATTGTAGATGGGGAAAGATCTGCAAAAATCTGTACCTGGTGGCCCTGACATATGATATGCTGTAAGGATCTGGCTCTCTTCATGACTTTGTCCTTTACAGAAAAATGGTGGGGCTTGGCAATCACATCACGTGGGGTACCATCCTTCCTAGGAGGGCCGAGGGTTCTATGGACCCTATCAAGTTCCAGCTTTGGAGCTGAGATATCAGGGATTAGCTGTGTGATTAGGTCGTGGACCGCCGGGGATACATCCGCTACCGATTCCGGATTCTGATGTTGTATCTCCGAGACCTATTTTCAAGGTCATCAATGCGGGCCATGCCCAGGTCAAGTTGCTCCTGCACCGAATAAATGTGCCTGGAGTTTTGATTCTGGCAATGGTGTCCTCCATTTTGTGTTCGATCGTTTCGATCCATGAGCCCAGGTTAATAAAGTCAGCTTTCAGTTCCCTTGTGATTTTCAGGGCAGTTTGGGATAGTACCTTCTCCAGCAGTTCAGAGAATGTGTGGAATAGAGCTTCCATGTGGGATACCGTATCTTTATGAGAGGCCTCATGAGGGGCTAGGCCTGCCTGGGGAGCCGAGTGTGGCCCTGAGGGAGAAGGGGAGAATTCCTGAATGGTGCATTCCAGGAGGGACACAGTGGAGGCCGGGGATGGGGTGGTGTCCTTGGGGAGGCCCCTAAGACTGCCTGGGGTGGCATGGAGAGGTGGAAAGTCTGTTTCTGACCTGTAGTCCGCCAAGCCTGTGGAGCGATGTTCCTGGGATAGGAGCTATGCTGCGGTGGCCATCTTGGATTTCTCCCTCTCATCCAGCGATGCAAATAGCGGTACAAGATTTTGTTTTACCGGTCCCCCGGTCATCCGGTGGTGTGCCCAGGCTCTTAGGGGAGCTATCTGTGCCACTCATGGGGCATTAGGTAGGCCGTGTTGTGCGCTAGTGGTCCCGTTGTTCCGCGAGGCAGCGGAGCTCTAGATGATCACTGGGCGCCTTGCAGTCTTCTTTTTTTCTTTTTTTTTAGGTATTTTATTGTTTTTTATTTCTAATTTTCATATGCTTTTTTTCACTTGCAGTTAGACTATAAGACAAAAAGACAAAAGTAAAATATCTGTGATTTAATGTTTTTATATCTGGGGTTTTTGGTTTAGTGATTAAAAGTTGGGGTTTAGTGGCTTGAGTCTTATTTATATTTTTTTTTTTCAAAAAAGGTATATTCTCATATAATTTTACTAGGATCTTTTTTTTCATGTTTAGTAGTGGGAACTTGTTCTAACACAGGTAAAGCTGCCCCCCCCCCCCCTTTTTTTTTTTTTTAACAACATATCACTGTATACTACTGGGGTACAGTTTAGTGCATCCAAATCACCACATTGTTGAATGCACCAAAGCATCACGTTCTTAATCCCCCTAATATCATAGTTGCTAATAAGTTTAGGTAATCCTCTGCATTCTCAATGTCAGGCAGGCCTAAAGGGAGATGCAAAGGTTCTGCATGCGCACTAGTAGGGGGCGATCAGGTTCTGCAGCTGCAAATTTTAAAAATGCTCCAAAATCATATGATTCACTCTACAAAGGGCAGACCACGTAGACTATTGGATGTTCAGGCCTGGCCATTGGATTGAACGCAATGCTTTCTCATATTTCTCAATAAAACCTACTTGGTCTCTCATCTGTCTAGTAGAACAATTTAGGCATTCTAATTTCAATGTACTGATAAAACCGGCATTTTGTACCTCTGAAAGAAAGCTTACTTAACTAAACTGAGTCTGTACAATATTTGTGTCTTTTCTCCGTGAAATATTACACTCTAGTTTTGATTTATAGATTAAAATATGCTTTGTCTCACCCTCTTAAACTACGGCCTACTAAAGCTGCTTACATAGTGTGCATGGTGTCTGTACAATATGTATGCTTATTGTCTCTGAAATAATAATCTCTAATTTTTATTTTATGATAAAACCTGTTGTCCGCCAGACAATTCCATCGTGTGTGGGCTCCAGCAGACTTTTTCTTCCCAAAAGTCCGGTGGACTTTGAAAGAAGACTTGACTTAAAATTGTCCGCCGGACTCGGCTTTCGAGCAGACAGTCCGCTTGTCTGTAAGCTGGTCCGCCGGACATTCCAAATGAAGGGACTTGCCCAAACACGGACTAAAGTCCATTCATTTTGAACTAGAGAAGGAAGTCAATTTCGCCGCCTCCATCGGCGAGATTAACACCTTGCAAGCCCCGTCGCCTGCCATGGGTTTTAAGGGTAACCCCCAAAGTCCATACCAGACCCTTATTCGAGCACGCAGCCCGGCCGGTCAGCCCTCCCTCCTGAACCATACGAGCCCTGTGGCCCCCCACCCCAAAGCACCTTGTCCCCATGTTGATGAGGAAAAGGGCCTCTTTCTGACAACCCTGGCCATTGGTTGTCAGGGTCTGCGGGCGGGGGGCTTATCGGATTCCAGAGACCCCTTTAATAAGGGGGCCCCGAGATCCCACCCGCCCACCCTATGTGAATGAGTATGGGGTACATCGTACCCCAACCCATTCACCTGGGGGAAAAAAGTGTCAATAAAAAAAAACACTACACAGGTTTTTAAAGTAGTTTATTAGGCAGCTCCGAGGGTCTTCTTCCGACTTCTCCCCGCTTTCCGGTTATTATCACCAGGCTCCTCCACTATCTTCTGCTCTTTTGCCACTCTTTTGCTAGCAGAAGAGACCGGCTTTCTCCTTCGTCGCCGTCTGACTTATATAGGCATCACCGGGGCGGGGTCACCAGGTGATATCACGTGGTGACCCCACCCCTTATGACATCACAGTCCCAGGGGATGCTGGGACGTTCTTTGTGAGTTCCTGGTATGGCTGAGAGGCCTTGAAGGGCAACCATGTGTCTCATGTCGCCGTAAAGGTAGAGATTTTGTCTAATAAGGCTCCTCCATCTCTGCAATTCGATTAATCCGGTTGGTCCATTCAGACAAGGTCTATCGCCAATGAATTGGTATGCACATCCTAGCCGCATTGATCATATGTAACGTGATCGATTTGTGGTATAGTTTTTTAGGTATCTCACATAAGTGTGAGAGATACTGTGCCGGAGAATACTCTTGCAGGAGAGAGGACACCTTCGTTACAATTTCATGGACTGAACATTTTATTTTTGCATAGGGATAAGGTGGTATATAAGCCAAGGATTTTATTTTTGTTAAAGCCTTGTAGTAGTTTTTTTCTAAACTCAGCAGGGCTGAAAGAAAAATAAAACCTGACAGCTCAGGAAGAGCCGCTGTACTAACCATCTCTCTACTGTATGTTAGTACAGCAATCTCCTCTACTGTTCTATTGTTTTCTGACAGGGGGTGCCCCCTTCCTCACCAGAACACTCCGGTCATCGCTCAGGAGCCGAACAACAGGCCTTTTTTGGCAATGCCCTTTCCAGAGAAGCTAGCCCAGCTGCAGTACACAAAGGCAGAATGTCGACCAGTTTCTATTGGCCCCGTTGACGCTGCCAGACATTTGGCCCATGTGTATTAGGCTTAAGTGAGTGGCCAGGTTGCATTGCCATCTCTGCGTACGTTAGCTTTATCAAGACAGGATCAAAATTTTCCTAGATGGTGTCTTGGAACAGATGTTATTGGGGGACGCTACACAAAAATATCCCATGGTTCCCTGTAAATTCCAAGCCAGGCCCTTACCGAGGCCTGCAGTCTACAGCCAGGGAAGATGGGAGCACAATCATCTTTCCTGCTCCTGAGCCATACCCAGGCCACATGCCCTCAACATAGGGAGGGTTCCTTGTCAAAGGGAACGCCTAGCAAAGCACCTTGTCCCCATGTTGTTGAGGGCAAGGGCATCTCCCCCACATCCCTGGATTATCAGAATCTTGTGGCGATAGAGCTGTATATTTAAAAGAGATTATTTGTGGCCAGAGTTCAGATTAAGGGCTAGATTCACATATGCATTATGTGGGAGCACAAATATATATATATATAATACAATAAAAATATATTACTGATCCTAGCGCTCAATGAAAAAAAAAAACAATTACGACTAAAACAGCACCTGTTATTAATCATATGTCAAATCTTTAAATATATGTAGCAATACAATTTCAACTATAGTTATAAACAGCATCACCACATTAGCGGCGCTAATAATTAACAAATTAATTAAAAAACCTGTGTGAAAAAATTCATACACACTACTGAAGCTTATACAGTTAAAAAAGACACATAGTTCATAGAGTCCCCAAGAACGCAGTTCATAAAGTGCGAGAAGTGCTCCAGAAACCCACAAAGTTTATAGCAAATCCTTTAGGCGAATCCACACAACACCAAACAGGCAGAAGAAACCTCGTGCTCTGTGTGACCCCCTTTGGTTGTGCACTTACCTCCTCAAGGGTTAATATCAGGCGCTTCACAAATCACCCATTGTATTACTCAAACAGGTTGCCAGAGAATAAATGCAGGTAACGTGCCCATCAAAATTATTCCTCAGCTGAAGGTTCACTCTCACCAGGATCTCATTTATAATTCAAATGGTCATGCGAAAAACAGAAACACAAGAGGATCCATAGTGTAACACCAATAAGATTATACTTATAAAAGATATTTAAAAGGCCACAGCGACAGCGTGATCGATAGTAGATCGATTTAGATCTACAGCCAATGCAAGGGATTTTGAGATAAAAGAATTTATTTCGTGCATGTCTACCGACGTTGTGTGCACTTTGGAGTGCCCATGTGGGTTAATGTACATCGGTAGAACTAAAAGAACTCTTAAGCCCCATACACACTATCAGATTTTCTGCTGATTTTTTTCTTCAGATTTACCAAAACCATGTAATATGAGGTCAAACCTTAGGAGTTTCAATTTGTATGCAATCAGGCAGGCCCTTGCACTACATGGTTTTGGTAAATCTGAAGACAGATTTTGTTAAATCAGCAGAAAATCTGATAGTGTGTATGGGGCTTTACAAAGAGGGTCTCTGAGCATATTTATAACATCTCAATTGGCTATAAGGATCACAGTGTTTCCCTCCATTTCAGACAAAAGCATGGTAGGGACCCTAGTGGTCTGAAATTCTGGGGAATCGATAAGATTCATCCGGCTTGGAGGGGTAGTAATATCGTACGAGAACTGTCAAAACGTGAGACTGAGTGGATCTTTCTCGCTAACACTTTAAGTCTGAATGGAATGAATATATAACTTGACCTAAATTGTTTCATTTAGTGATTATTAATTTTATTTAATTTTTTACATTTATTTATATTTATTTTTATTTTTTTCATTTTATTTTCTTTTATTTTTATCTTTAGCCGCATAATGCAGGTATTGTGTAGGTGAGAATAGAGTGTCTGCGAATCTCATACACGAGTTGCGATGTGTGTGGACACCGCGATCTGAAGTTATAGATGTGCGTTTCGCATGCACTCAAATTATGTGCCCCGGTGGATATAGATATTATCCTTGGTAATGATGTGTGGATATCATTTCCCATTATTAGTATTATCTTCTCAAGAGAATGCAGAGGTGTTCTAATCAATTAATTCCAAGAAGGTTTTTTAGTATTGTGACTAGGAGTCTATAATATAATGCGCCTTTCTTATTTTTGGGTATCCTTGATTTATAACCATTTATTATTGCAGGTATATAGGGTTATGAGATTTATTAAACTTATGAATCTAATATTGTAATTTTATATGCAATTATCTGTGATGGATTCTTTAATATGAAATAAGTGATTACTGTATGTAATATGAATTTTTTTTAGATATCAATTTGAAGATGGTTATGAGCCTAGTAGTTCCCCTGGTTTTCTCGGATTGGTGACTGTCGCTGCATGGTGTTTGTGACTAGCCTTGGAATATTGGCTGTCGCTGTGTAGCCTTAGTGACCAGTCTGTTTATTGTGTTTGGAGTGCGATTCAATTATTTAACAGGTTACACTATGGATCCTCTTGTGTTTGTGTTTTTCACATGACCATTTGAATTATAAATGAGATCCTGGTGAGGTACTTCCCTTTAAATTTGCCGCCATGCCATCGCGTGTGTGCCGGTTGGGACCTCCGTGAGTCCGATCGCCACAGGGATGCCCGTGATCGTCTCACGGGGAGGAAGAACGGGGAGATGCTAATGTAAATAAACCTCTTCCCTGTTCTGCCTAGTGACAGTGTCACTGATCTCTGCTCCCTTATTGCAAATTATTTTACCAAAAATATGTAGAAGAATACATATAGGCCTTAACTGAGGAAAAAAAAATTTTTTTGATATTTTTGGGGGATATTTACCGTATATACTCGAGTATAGGCCGACCCGAATATAAGCCGAGGCCCCCAATTTACCCCCAAAAAACTGGAAAAAATTATTGACTCGTGTATAAGCCGAGGGTGAGACATGCCTGTCCATCCCTGTGTGTCCGTCCATCCCTGTGGGTCCATCCATCCCTGTGTGTGTGTCCATGCATCCGTGTGTGTGTGTGTGTGTGTCCATGCATCCGTGTGTGTGTGTGTGTGTGTCCATGCATCCGTGTGTGTGTGTGTGTGTGTGTGTGTGTGTGTCCATGCATCCGTGTGTGTGTGTGTGTGTGTGTGTGTGTGTCCGTGCAGCCTACCTGTGTCCAGCCTGCCTGTGTCCGTCCAGCCTGCGTCCCGTCCAGCCTGCGTCCCGTCCAGCCTGCGTCCCGTCCCGGCCCGGCCCGTCCCAGCCCGTCCCGTCGCGAGCCGAGCCTCCGTCCTTCAGGTCTTCGTCGGCGGCCATTCTAGGATTCAAAAGCCGCGCCTCCGTCGGTGATAGGCGGAACACTCAATTTCCCACTGACTGCTGTTCCGCCTATCGGATGTCCGTGATAGGCGGAACACTCAATTTCCCAGCAGCCTGTCTTCCGCCTATCACGGGCATCGTCTCATCCTCGTCCGTAGTACGAGGATGAGACGATGCCCGTGATAGGCGGAACACAGGCTGCTGGGAAATTCAGTGTTCCGCCTATCACAGGCGAAGGCGGAGCCGGAGGCGCGGCTTTTGAATTCTAGAATGGCCGCTGTCTGTCTGCTCGACACGCTGATCGAGCGGGCAGACAGCGATGACTCGAGTATAAGCCGAGGGGGGCACTTTCAGCCTCAAAAAAGAGGCTGAAAATCTCGGCTTATACTCGAGTATATACGGTATTATAGCAAAATGTAAAAAATAATGTGTGTTTTTTTTTTCAAAATTGTCGCTCTTTTTTTTTTTATAGAGCAAAAAAAGAAAAAACGCAGGGGTGATCAAAGAAACCTCTATTTGTGGGGAAAAAAAGGACATCAGTTTTGTTTGGGAGCCACGTCGCACGACCACGCAATTATCAGTTAAAGCGACGCAGTGCCAAATCGCAAAAAGTGCTCCGGTCTTTGGCCTGCAAAATGGTCCGGGGCTGAAGTGGTTAAATAGCGCTATGCCAAAATGCATGAAATGTTGTTACCATGCATTCTTTCTTGCTTGATTTTGCACACTTTAACAAGGTGAATTGGGGTGGAGATAACAATTAATGGCGCTGCAGTCCTTCTGCAAAAAAAAGATACAAATTTTTTGTGTGTTACGAGAAACCGTGCAATTTTCAGTGCGATCCTACAATGCACAGGTGTGAATGGAACATAACGGTGATCAGTCTATGTGTAGCCTTGCCAAGAAGGGCCATTAATCATCTTATTGTCTGTGTTTTATCACCAGGAAGTGCACTTACCTATGGGACCCTCCAGAAGGTCATGGTTCCTCTAATAGACCGCAATACATGTCAAAAAATGTACAACAATGCAGGAGGTGACAGCACTATCCAGTATGATCAGATCTGTGCCGGCTACAAGGAAGGGGGGAAGGATTCCTGCCAGGTGAGTGACACCAAGACCATTCCAACATGGCTCACCTTTAGGATCTCTTTACAGGAAGCGGAAGCAATGCATGACATGAGTTAGGCCCCTTTCACACGGACGGCTTTACTGCCGCAGTTTAGCATGTTTATTTTTTTTCTGTGAAATTCAAGACTCCAGGCACAGCGATCAGCTGCATTTGTACAGTGCGATTAACTGCGTTTACGTGCGTTTCTGTGCAGTTGCGTTCAGCTGCAGTTATCTAATTTAGTCATTCCTATAGCAACCCATTTTTTTTTTTTGGTCCCTTGAATCCCTTCTCACGCTGCTATCCGCAGTTGACACAAAAGACTGCGATTACCTGCGGTTATGTGCATATAGCTGTGCTACATCGCAACTGGACGCATTCAATTAAATTTTTTTCTATTCGCACCGAACTGCGCGTAACGAAATCGCAGCTAAACACTGTGTGTGAATGGGGGCCATAGGACAGCATTGTGTGCATTTAGCTGCGGTAGAAAACTAGAAAATCCACAGCTAAAAGCACCATTCTATCCGTCTGTGTGTAAGGGGCCTTAAAGTCTATTTTTTTTTTTATAAAAAAAGAGGTTATTCTTGCCTTTTTTGCTACCTGGTAACAACAAGGAGGAAGCCGTCACATTTCTCAGTGGTAGTAATACCAATGCTAAATATTTCACTTCGCAGCTGGAGGTTAATTTGGCAAAACCCCTATTTATTCAGCCAAACACCTATTCATTCGGGCATTTGTACAAATTTCCCCATTGGCTGCACACAGTGCGGAAGTCTCCCACATCGTGTTTTCCCTGCTGGTCGATTGTTCTTAGCCTGTAAATTCTCATGATCAAGTGGTCTTAAAGTGATTGTAAAAATTTTTTTTTGTTCTATAAAAATAACAAACATGTTATACTTACCTGCTCTGTGCAGTGGCTTTGCACAGAGCAGCCCCGATCCTCCTCTTCTCGGGTCCCTCAATGGTGTTCTTGGCCTCTCCCTCCTGTTGAGTGTCCCCCGCAGTAATCAGCTTGCTATGGAGGCACCCGAGGCGGGTTGCAGCTTCCCTTGCCCATTCATACACAGAGCTGCTGCCCGCCTCTCTCTCTCTCTCTGTCTCGATTTGCTAACTGACTTTAATTGACAGTAGCGAGAGCCAATGGTGCCACTGCTGTGTCTCAGCCAATCAGGAGGGGAGTCTCAGGTGGCTGAGACACTCATGGACATCGCTTGACAGAGAAAGGTCTCAGGTAAGTATGAGGGGGTGCTGGGGCACCTGCTGCACACAGAAGGCTTTTTTTTTATCTGAGTGCATAGAATGCAATAAGATAAAAACCTGCTGACTTTACAACCTCTTTAATCACTTCAGACCCGGACCATTTTACTGGCCAAAGACCAGACCACTTTTTGCGATTCGGCACTGCGTCACTTTAACTGACAATTGCGCGGTCGTGCGACGTGGCTCCCAAACAAAATTGATGTCCTTTTTTTTCCCACAAATTGAGCTTTCTTTTGGTGGTATTTGATCACCCCTGCGTTTTTATTTTTTGCGCTATAAACAAAAATAGAGCGACCATTTTGAAAAAAATGCATTATTTTAAAATTTTTGTTATAATAAACATCCCCAAATATATATAAAACATTTTTTTTCCTCAGTTTAGGCTGATACGTAAAAAAAAAAAAAAAAAAATCGCAGTTAGTGATTTTGGTTTGCGCAAAAGTTATAGCGTTTACAAAATAGGGGATAGTTTTATGGCGTTTTTATTAATAATTTTTTTTTTTACTAGTAATGGCGGCGATCAGCGATTTTTATTGTGACTGCAACATTATGGCAGACACATCGGACATTTTTTGACACATTTTTGCGACCATTGTCATTTATACAGCAATCACTGCTATACAAATGCAGTGATTCCTGTGTAAATGACACTGGCAGTGAAGGGGTTAACCCATGGGTGGCAGTGTAGGGGTTAAGTGTTCCTAGGGGCGTGTTACTAACTGTGGGGGGATGGGCTTTCATTTAATGAACACTGATCTCTGCTCCAATCACATGGAATAGAGATCAGCTTCACTAGTTGCTAGGCAGAATGGAGAAATGCTGTTTACAACGGCATCTCTCCGTTCAGCCTCCCCGTGAGACGATCGCGGGTATGCCCGCGGCGGTCGAGTCCGCAGGACCTGCGACCGGACTCACGGAGGTCCCGAGCAGCACGCCAGCGGCGGCGCGCTCGCGATGGCAGGGCGACTTTAAAGATTGGATGTACCTGTACGCCACTATGCCTGCCCCTGCCATTCTGCCCACGTACATCTGCGTGCGCCGGTCGGGAACTGGTTAAGCTATTTTTCTTTTAGGATCAGATGTTATGAGTTTACATTTGCCTGCAAGGAACAAGGAGGCAGCAAGGAACCTATTACACACAATTTACAAATGTTATTGGAATTATTCATTACTCTTGCATGAATGTTGTAATAAACTGGCCCCTTACACTAAAATAGTTTTAGCTTGAGTTCAGTTCTAATATATAGGGGGTTATTTACGAAAAGGTAAATCCACTTTGCACTGCAAGTGCACTTGGAAGTGCAGTGGCTCTAAATCTAAGGGGTAGATCTGAAATGAGTGGAAGCTCTGCTGATTTTATCATCCAATCATGTGCAAGCTAAAATGCAGTTTTTTTATTTTCCTTGCACACCCCCCTCGGATCTACAGCGACTTTATTTTCAAGTGCACTTGCAGTGCAAAGTGGATTTGCCTTTAGTAAATAAACCCCAATGTGTATGTGTATGAGAATGATGCACAAAAGTGTTAGGGCCGGTTCACACTGCGGGCGATGCGAGGCGACACGACTTGCCTCGCCGCAATCTGACAAGTCGCCCCCGTTCTGTACAATGGAACCGTTCTGAGAGGAGCGACTCGAGTCGCTCCGACTCAGAAAAAAGGTTCCTGTACTACTTCTGGGCGACCTCGGGGCGACTTGCATTGACTTCTATACAGAAGTCATTTGCAAATCGCCGCTGAGGTCACGGCAGGTCGCAGCGAGGCAAGTCGGTGTCGCCTCGCATCGCCCGCAGTGTGAACCGGCCCTTAGAATCCCTCTATGTGCCAATCCCTATTTTCATACCGCTATCCCACACCCCATTTCTTCCTCCCCATCCCATTCCGTTGACACCGTCAGGTACAAAAATGTAAAAAAAGCGAGACCTTCACTGTCCATTTCTTTAATCTTTGCTCCGCTCAGCAGCAAGAGTCTTGGCATATGAATCCTTTATTCCCCACCATGCACTGTGGTTCCATCCCATCTGCTGACCATCACTACCGTGACATGTAAGGATTTAGAAGCCAACTAGAGGAACCACAGAGCGAGCGTGTGATATACAAAAGGTTTAGAAACTAGACATGCGCACAACAAAAAAAAATGGTTTCTTTTAGTTTTTTTACGTTTGCGTTGATTTGTTGTGATTCGTAATTTTCGTAAGATGCGAGTTTTCATATCCTGACTCATTCGTATTTTTGTAACAGTTTTATTTTTGTTGATACAAAATGATTCGTAATTCCGTCTAATTTTCTTTGATTCGCAATTAGTAAATTTTGTTAGATAATAATTTTCGTTTATTCGGTACACTACTCGTAATTTAGTAATTGTTACTTCTGTGAGATTGCCTTTTTTCGTTGATTCGTACTTTCATAGGAAATAAAGAATAATTATCCTATGCTTGATTTTCTAATAAGTCCCGTACTTCAGTCCAATACTCAGTCACCAGACCGGACTCCGTCTCCTCCTCTAAAAAGATTCAGGAATGCCTTGTGACTCCGAACCAAAAGGGATAAGCTGATTGGCTCACCCACTAATACAAGGCCCAATCGAAAAAGAACGATTTGAGAACATGAAATTACGAACATACATCTTAACCCCCCTAGCGGTAATCCCGAGTCTGGCTCGGGGTAGGAATATACTGATAGGAGCGGTAACCCCGAGCCAGACTCGGGATCGCTTCGCTGGATGCAGGGGAGGACACAGGGATCGTTACTTACCTTGTCCCCTGGATCCAGCGATGTCCTCCGCGCTGTGTGATCGAGCTGTCCTCCGCTCGATTCACAGTGCCGAATGCCGCCGAGCTCTGTTCCATGCGGCGTTACGGCGCACGGGAGCGGAGAACGGCGGGAAATTCAAAAAAGTAAAGACACACAAAACACACACAGCACTGTAATCTTGCAGATTACAGTGCTGTATTAAAAAATACACACCCCCTTTGTCCCTAGTGGTCTGTGCAGTACCCTGCATGCACTTTTATATTATAAATACTGTTTTTTACTGCCTGGAATTTGGAGATTGTCCATAGCAACCAAAAAGTGTCAATTTTTCAGTGTTTTTGGATTTGATTACATTATTGAATAATTTTTATTATTCTTTATTATATTATAAACTTTATCATACCCGGGATGTCTGCTAGACTCTGGTTCGAACAGATTTAAGAGCGTTATTCCTAAGAATTACAGGACTACAAAATAAAAGCCAGATTTCCGTGCAAAATAATTGTACCGCTTTCAGCACCTAATTCCAGACTGAATCATACCGCCAGGGAGGTTAAGATACACTTATGCCGCTCGAAATTCTCATCGGAAGAAGCTCTGATGGTTTTCCCAAAGGAATTCCGACGGAATTCCACTCAAGCTGTCTTGCCTACACACGGTCACACCAAATTCCGATAGTTTAGAACGCAGTGACGACGGGACTAGAAAAAGGAAGTTCAATAGCCAGTAGCCAATAGCTTCCGTCTCGTAGTTGAATCTGAGCATGCGTGATTTTTTGGAGTGTCAGAATTGCATACACACGATCGGAATTACCGATAGAAAGTTTTTCCGGGAAAATTGAGAACATGCTATCAAATTTTGGCTGGCGGAAATTCGGACAGCTAAATTCCGATGGAGCGTACACACGGTCACATTTTACGATGAAAAGCTCTCATAGGTCTTTTTCTGGCCGAAATTCCGACCGTGTGTACGCAGCATTACACTGTCCATTCAAAAGAACGATTTGAGAACACGAAGAAACATAATTACGAACAGACGAAGAAACAAAATTACAAACTCACGAATGAAAATACGAACAGACAAAGGATTGAAAATACGAAATGTAGATTAACTCCAGCGGGACATCCCTGGAGTGTTTTGGGCGCATTTTCGGGCCGCGGGCCCCGCGATCAGGCTTGCGGCCTACTTTTGTCCTCGAGCCCCGGCCGCCATCTTGCGGCCTGCGGAGGCGCCGGAGCCTCCACCCGGGAGTGCCGCTCAGCGTCCATAGCACGGCGATCGGTCCGCCGCGGACATCAGGGGACCCCTGCGGCCTGAGGCCCCAACTCGGAGGTGACGGCCCCACCTTACTAAGACGCCAGCCAAGGAGGAACACTAACAGGAGCAGAGGTAGGCGGCCATCTTGGTACACCCTCCACATCACTGCAGGCACCCTATGCTCCCTGGGCTGGGACCAGGCCCCCCCCTCCCCAATAACCTCTACCTACAGCACCCAATGTATGTCAGTGGCCCCGGAGGGCCCTGAGAGTGACTGACGGACTTGTGTGGGGGTGTTTGCGCTGACGCTAGGAGGATGATAGTGTAGTCCCTTAGTGTTGCGCCGTCGGAAAGTACCACCTGACATATAAGGCATACCCAGTTATATTTCTTTGCCACTACTGCCCCGGCCGTGCGCTACTGAGTAAGCGGCGGGGATGTATAATACGCCCCGGAATCGTCCCCGCAACAAATCTCAACAGAAATCATCCCCGGCACCTGGGAAGGCGAAAGGGAAAGGCAAGATGGCGCCCGAACCCCCAGAACCTGACGAAACCACTCAGCATTCGGACGATAGTCTGTCATAATTCCCATCAAACCTAACGAGCCCGGCGGACACCGGCTCTGAAGCCCTGCTGCAGAAATTCCGCACTATAGTAAGGGATGAGATCAACGCAGCTTCCCGTAAATTATCTGCGGAACTGGTGAAAGGTCTCAAGGAACTGGGGCACCGCACAAATCAGCTGGAGGAGAGGATGGACCTGACGACCACGGTGCTGGAATGTCACGAGGAGGAGGTAGAAAAGCTTAACGCAGAACTCCCTGTTCTACAGGATAAACTTGAGGACTCTGAAAACAGGGCCCGCAGGGGCAACCTCCGCATCCGAGGTCTCCCGGAGACCATTATAGACCTTCAGGGTACAGCAACGGCATTCTTTCAGGAGCTCGCACCTGATATCCCGACCGAGCTCCTTGAATTCGATCGAATACACAGGTCCCTCGCTCCCAAGCCCTCGGAGGGTCCGCCCAGAGATGTTATTAGAAAATTTCACTTCTACAGGACCAAAGAGCGACTCCTCTAAGCCGCCAGGGAACTACCAGACATATCGTTTCAAGGCAATCCCCTTCAACTATTTGCGGATCTTTCCCCAGTCACTATTGCTAAGAGGCGAAATATGAAGCCCTATCTGCAAATCTTACAAACCAGGAACATTGGCTATCGGTGGGGATTCCCCTTTAAACTTTCTTTTTACCACCTGGGACGCCAGTTTCATGCTTCTTCCCTGCCAGACCTGCGACGGCAATTCCAGGAACTTCAGTTTGACCTTCCCCCCTCCCAGCCTGAGCCCGCCATGGCCCGCCCGGGCCCTTCCAGAGTCCCACTGCATTCCTCACAATCATCTCAGAGTGGATCTCAGGCCCTCCGTTCCCTCAAGGCTCAGAAATTTCAAGAGGCCTCCTCTGGTGGACATTGCTAGAAGTCAGAAAAGATCCTGTCTCTTTGCTTTGACTTGCTTGACTGCCCCCTTTTTTTTTTTTTCTTTTTTTTTCTAAACGCTGCCGACACGCGTCTTGCAGGCCGGTATTGAGAGAGTCTGCTGCAATTTAGACGCCCGGGCAATTAGAATGGGGTTCCCGTGTATTCTTTTTCAAGACTCAAGTGGAAGCCACACCGAGCCCCCCCCTTTATACCTTGGATGGACTAGGGCTTCCTACAACTCCAGTTTACTGCAGCCCATCATTTCTATGAACATTTCTTTTTCTCAGGGAGCGCTTGCCCTTTTTTTTTTTTTTCTTTCCCCCCCAGCAACAAAAGCCTAATCCTCCAATTTTTATTTTTTTTTCTCTCACATAGTCTCACGTCTATCCATTACCCTTCTAGAAGTGTATATTTGTATTTTTTATAACTCTGTATGCTCCCCTTAGGCTTCCCACGGTATATCACCCCCCCTATTTTATTTTGTTGCTTTTTCCTATTTTGTCCCTCAAGGTAATGGGCGGTTAGAATTCATGACTCTCAACCTCACAAACCGGGACCCCCTGTTGCCACCCGGGAATCACTAGTCCAGGGGGTCTATCACCGTGGCCACCCGGGGACTATGTCCCTGCTCTTACGCTCTCACTTTATGGGCCTATACGTGGAGAGTTTCATTCCAGACAGGGCACGGCCCGGCCTATAGGTTTCTTATTTTTGTTTTTTTTCTGTTTCACGTGTCCAGGTGCCTTTAAGGCTGGACTCAGATGGCACTAACTTCAGGTTGCATGTTTGTTTTCTTTTTGTTTGCACAGGGACTTACCGTCTAACTAAAGCAATTTCTTACAGGCCTTAGCTTACGGGCTCTATGTTCCTTATGCCAGTATTTTCTTTTTGTTTATTCTTGTTATTGTTTGTACTTTTGTTTTATGCAGTTATGCCACTATTGTCATGTTTTTTGACATTTGCAATAATTGTTAATGCTAAGTCAGGTGGCTTCCGACGGACCACCGCACCCCTATGTGTTGGTTCTTGGCTCGGACTCCTGCCCGAGACAAATCCCAACAGCGAAGTGGGTTTTATTTCCCACGACCGATAGCAATCTTGCTGTGTAATAAATATTGGTACCTAGCACTGCATGTCTCTACCATCCATGCTATAATGATGCTCTTTATCCCTTCTCTATCCCCCTCTTTACTTCTTTCCTTTCTCCCTCTCTCCTCCGGGCACACGGGGTGTGATCTTCGGCTCCAGATAAGCGTTTTTCTGTTACTCTATCAATGACGATTAAATGGCTGTCCCTGAATGTTCAGCGAATGAATTCCCCCCACAAGAGAGTTAAAGTATTTAAGTACCTTCACAGACAACACATTGATATTGCTTGCTTACAGGAGACGCATTTTTCTGAGACCTCTCATCCTAAGTACTTTGATGCTCACTTTCCTCAAGTCTTTATGGCGAATGCCGCAACTAAACAGCGAGGGGTTCTCGTGGCGTTCCGCAAATCAGTTCCATTTAGTTGCGCTAAACAGATAGCTGACCCTGACAGCAGATATTTACTGCTTCAAGGCACTGTTCATGACACAGAAGTGACTATACTGACGTACTATGCCCCCAATGTGAGCCCGGGACCCTTTTTGACCCATGTCTGCGCGCTGCTGGCTTCCCACGGCAAGGGCACCTTTCTACTGGCGGGAGACTCTAACCTAATTCTTGACCCTAAAGTAGACAAACACCCGCCGGGGAAAAACGGCCCGACGACTAGCGCCACTTCATTCAACCGCGCCCTACGATCTCTGGACTTAGTTGATCTATGGAGGGAATGTCATCCACAGGGCAGAGACTATACCCATTATTCCCACCCCCACCAGGTTCATTCGCGGATTGACCACATGTTTATGCTTAGGCGACACCTACCACTGGTGGAAAAGGCCTCAGTCTTGGCCGTACCGTGGTCGGACCATGACCCTGTCTTGATTGTCTGCCGTTCTATCCTGGATAGACCCCAACTTTCCCCCTGGGTCATGAACGACTCGCTCCTTTCTCATTTAGAAACTACACAGGAGATTATTCAGGCCTCTGAGGACTATTTTCGCCGGTGGTCCTCTGGGAGGCCTATAAAGCAGTGTTGCCCGGACGTATAATCGGCCTAGCCTCAGTCCGGAAGAAAACTAGAGAGAAAAAACAAAGGGAGATTGAGTCCCGATTGGCAGAGATATCCGAGAGGTTCAAGCAGTTCCCTACCCTGAGCAACCGCAAGCTACTG
This sequence comes from Lithobates pipiens, assembly GCF_037356315.1. Lineage (NCBI taxonomy): Eukaryota > Metazoa > Chordata > Amphibia > Anura > Ranidae > Lithobates > Lithobates pipiens. Next base: position 23,255,398 of record NW_027507784.1, on the reverse strand, counting down.
GAACGAACCAGATCTGAGCTTGACTTGTGCCTCACTGAGGAGGCCGAGCGGGCACTCCGCTGGTCCCGCCAACGATGGTACCAGAGAGCGAATAAACCGACGTGCATGCTGGCCAACAGACTTCGTACATTTGCCCCCAAAATGACCCCAATTACGCTGAGGGATCGCAATAACGTCCTGTCCGGGAACCCAAAACATGTCCTAGAAGAGTTTGGGTTCCGCCTAGCGAAGCTGTATACGGCATCGGGGGGGGCCTCAACTCAGAGAATGGCGGACTTTCTTGCGGGCCTGTCGCTCCCATCCTTGACGGGGGCTCATGTCACCCTTATGGATAGGGACATCCAACCCTCAGAAGTTCTACAAGCCATAAAAGAACTTAAGGTGGGTAAGCGACCCGGGCCGGATGGCTATACCGCGCTATATTATAGAAAATTGGCACCAGTAGTGACGCCCCATCTGGTGGCTATGTACAACTCGGTAAAGAGAGGCTGTTCTCTTACCCCGGATCTTTTGACGGCAAATGTAGTAATGATTCCGAAACCTGATCGTGATCACTCATCTTGGGCCAATTTCAGGCCCATCTCACTTATCAATATCGACATGAAGCTTCTGACAAAAATCTTGGAGACACGCCTAAACTCATTTCTCCCTGATAAAAAAAAGATCAGGTCGGTTTTGTGCCCCAGAGACAGGCTGGCGACGCAATCCGCCGTATAGTGCAACTCCAACACCTAGCTCACACCCGCTCTCTCGAATCTATGCTTCTCTCCCTCGATATGACTAAGGCTTTTGATACCTTGTCGTGGCCCTACCTTATGTCGGTTCTGCGACGTTTTGGCTTCGGGTCCCCGTTTATGTCCTGGATGTCGGCTCCATACGACTCCCCTAGAGCAAGAGTAAAATATTACGGGTTTGAATCCCCCATCTTTGATATTCGTAGAGGGACCCGCCAGGGATGCCCATTGTCACCCCTCCTTTTTGTACTGGCGCTGGAACCCTTGGCGGAAGCGATAAGAACGCACCCCGACATCAAAGGCATTGAAATAGCCGGTTCTCCCCATAAGATCTCCCTGTTTGCTGATGACATTCTCCTTTTTGTCACTTCCCCTAGAACCTCCCTGCCCAATCTACATGCCCTACTACGGACTTTTGCATCACTCTCTGGGCTTCAGATCAACCCGTCGAAATCGAAAGCGTTGTCGACCAACCTGACCCAGGACCTACTGAGGGACTTGCAAGCGGCCTTTCCCTATCAATGGGTCTCCTCCTTACCCTATTTGGGAATTTACATCACCTCCACATATCAGGCCCTCTATCAGGCTAACTACCCACCACTGTTCAAGCGCTTATCGGATATGCTGACATCATGGTCATCTTTTCCCCTCTCATGGTTCGGGAGGATATCGGCCATCAGAATGGCATATCTCCCGAAGCTACTATATTACTTTCGGGTCCTCCCAATCTCGATTCCTTCACACATCCTCAACATTCATCAGCGTAGGGTCCTACAATTTATCTGGGGGTCATCCCGCCCCCGTATCAATAGACAAATCATGTTCGCTAAGAGAGCGAATGGAGGCCTTGCAGTCCTGAACCTAAAAAGCTACTATATAGCAGCCACCATAGCACCCCTCTCTCATCTCCACGAGACGTACCAGCTCCCTTTGTGGGCTGCTATCGACCTACTCGACGTGGACCCCATCCCTATTTCCTCCTTACCCTGGCTCCCTCCTAAACACCGCCCCACGATTACGGGGCCCTGCATGCTCCACACTTTGAGAGTTTGGGACTCAGTGAAGTATTCGGCGGGGTTGGCTTCTCCCCATCTCCCGCTGCTGCGACTCCTTCATTGCCCCCTTTTCCCCCCGGGTCTTGATGACTCTGCACAGTTTAAATGGTGGACCCTCAATGGTTTCGTAGACGTTCATTCCTTACTTACTCCTACTAGAATACTACCATTTGCAGCCTTGCATTCATATCACGATATACCCTTAAGGGAGTATTTTAGATATCTCCAGATTCATCACTTCCTGCAAAGCCTCATCAAGTCCCAGGACGCCCCTCACCGGTTGTCACCGTTCGAGAGCATCTGCAGATCCAGGCCTCATTCTCCTGGTCTGATTTCTTTAATATATTCAGCCTTGATCTCCGGGAAGAAACCCCCAGTGCGATCCTATCACCTGCAGTGGGAGCGGGACCTGGGGAAACAGCTAGATCCGGAGGATTGGCAGGCGATGACCCTAACCTTGTCAAAATGCTCATGCAACGTCACAATCCTAGAGAACGCCTATAAAGGTCCTATACCGGTGGTATTACACCCCGACGCGCTTAGCCCGCTTTGTTCCCACCTGCTCCTCTCTCTGTTTCAGGGGGTGTGGCCAGGAGGGTACAATGTCCCATATTTGGTGGACGTGCCCAAAGGTGTGCAGATTGTGGGTCAGGGTTTACGCGTTACTCCGCAGTTTACTCCGGGTGAACCTAAAAAGGGATCCTTTCGAGGCTCTTCTCGGGAAAGCGATACCAGAACTACTACGCTCAGAACGGCAGTTGGCACAGCATCTTTTTACCGCAACTAAGCTGACTATAGCGCAAGCATGGAGAACCCCGGCCCTCAGCTTTGAGGCAGTCAAAAACCGTCTGAATGATGTCATGGTCAATGAAAAACTGTCTTCTGTTCTCTCCGACACTCATACCAAATTTCTTAGAGTCTGGCAACCCTGGATAGCGTACCACCACTCTCCCAGATTTGATACCACCTTGCTGTCACTGTAGGAACCTGGTGGGGCACACCCCGTGGGCCCATCGCCCCCCCTCCTCTTTCTGCTTCCCTCTCTTCCCTCCAGACCCCCCTATCCCTCTGTGGCTCTCCACACCTTCTGTCCCCTCCAATCTCCTCTTGCCCTTTGACTTTCCCCCTCCTTCCTTCCCTCCTTTTTTTTCATCCTTCAACTACACCAGATATGATCATTATAGGCTTTAGGCATACTCCAGGCCGTGTTTGTGTTACATATATGTGAAAACCCAGGGTCTGTCTTGATCCAGGGAATGTGTACAAGGTTACCTGGTAATTTGCTTTAATTGTACTAAACTGCAACTTCCTGTACCGACATCCCACTGTAAGCCTATTGTACTGATCCATAATATTGTTACTCTGCAATAAAAACTTTTGTAAAAGAAAATACGAAATGTAAATCATTCGTTATAGATGTAATTTTCTTTCTTTTACTGTTTCAAAGTTTCGTATTTTTCGTAAGATTGTCCGTTCGTAAGTTGGTATTTTCGCATGTTCGTTATTTTGCTTATTCGTAATTTCAGAATTTTCGCATTTTGGTTCTTTCACCTGTTCGAATTGATCCGAATGTACGAATGCTAAGAAATTCATTTGAAAATCCATTGATTATGAACCGAAAAGCACATGTCTATTACAAACCCTCTATGTTCCATTCCCCATTTACATAACTCTCCCACAACCCATTTCCCCCCTTCCCATCCTATTCCTACTCTATGACTAAGTACAAAAATGTCAAAAAGTAGGACCTTCACATTTAAATCGGGAGTAAACCCAGTTTCAAAAAACACTTACATTCCCGGCATGCCGGAAATGCTAACTTTCACATTGGTTGTGCTCTCAACCAAACTTTCAAACCATCCAATGGCTGGTTTCATAACTGATCACATGTGCAGCATTTTGGCAGCTGAAGAATCATTAGAGGCCAAGATGGCAGCTTCCTTGACTGAAAGTGATAGAAGGGTTTACTAACACTTGTACCCTCCCCATGCTCTGTGGTTCCATCTGCTGACCCATCATAACTGTGCTGGGTAGGGATGTAGAAATTGACTAGAGCAGGGGTCTCAAACTGGTGGCCCTCCAGATGTTGCGAAACTACAAGTCCCATCATGTCATTGCATTTGGGAGTCTTGCTCTTAACTGTCAGCCTTGCAATGCCTCATGGGACTTGTAGTTTTTCAACAGCTGGACGGCCACCAGTTTGAGACCTCTGGACTAGAGGAACCACAGAGCAGGGCAGGGGACCAATCACGTGACACACCTCTAAGTATATTAGATGTGAAAAGGCCATTGCTCCGCAATCAGAAGAACGTATGGCAGGGTGGGTGAGCGTAACTCCTCTTTCTTTGCGGGTCCTGATTTTTTACCTTTTTTTTTTACTTGCCAACAAAGTTGTTATAAGTAAATGAAAATGTAATTGGTTGCAACTTCTCAAAGGTTTTGGTGCAGTGCCAATTCTGTACCAATTTACTGAGTGCCGAACTAATTTGTGTAATTATACATTCATGGAAAGACTGAAACATTTTCCTGATTCATCCTGAACAGATAGACGTTGGTGCAGCTGATGATTATTTATGTCTTACAGGGTGACTCAGGAGGACCTCTTGTGTGTAAGGTCCGGGGCGTATGGTACCAGGTTGGAGTTGTGAGTTGGGGAAAAGGATGTGCATTATACAACTACCCCGGGGTGTACACACTGGTGACGGCCTACCAAGACTGGATCAGCAGGAACCTGGACGTTACATTCAATTATGTGTCAAATATCCCTAAACCAACGAGGACATGTGGAGGAAACCTTGTGAGCAGCACTGTCCATCCTTTTCTAACCACGGCATCTGAAGGTAATGTAATTTTATCATCAAATACAACTGAATAATGCATCGTTTTAAGTGATAAAGACGAGTGAACCCCCCCCCCCCCCGCCTTTCACATAATCACAGGGTGATCCTCGTCCAAACTACTCTTTCTGCTAGCACTAATATCATGAAAAAACTTCCATATCTGTTGACCTAGGCAATGGGGTTTATTTACTAAAATAGGAGACATGGTTGGATGATTGAAGTCAGCACAGCTTCCCCTCATCCACAACGCGAATTCAAAAAAAATATTTTACAAAATGAACAGGCTCTATTCCTTTAGCCACTTGGCACCCAGGCCAAATCTGGCACTCCGCTCCTACACGTAAAAATCATCATTTCTTTGCTAGAAAATTACTCAGAACGCCCCAAACATTATAAGTGTTTTTTTTTTTATCAGAGACCCTAGAGAATAAAATGGCGGTCATTGCAACTTTTTATGTCATATGGTAGTTGTGCAGCAATTTTACTTTATTTAAAAAAAAAGTTTCATGAATTAGAAAAAAAAAAAAAACACACTAAAGTTAGCCCAATTTTTTTGTATAATGTGAAAGATGATATTCACTTACCATCATCGATGGGCAAATAGTTTACCATATATTATCCATTTAGGCTTTAGTCCTCTGGCTCCACATTAATTGCCTCCCCCAGTCGCTGCGGGAGGCCTGGCCGGGTAGCCTCTATGCCCTTCTGGCACCGATATATGGGTAAGCAGCTGCCTGTTACTATGTATATCCCTTTTTTTGACCCCAAACCACATCAGAATTGTATTATTTACGTCTTTTTACTATGAATGTTTTTTATATATATTTTTCAGATGTATCCTCTGTATTTCCTGATGAAGCGGTCAAACCGCGAAACTAGTCGAAATACTACATCATCTGTAATTTTAGAAATCGTTTTTTTCGTGCGTGTATCAATAAATTACTTAAATTGTATTCTTGTCCATATATTCCTTCATATAGACCGTTGGACCTAGTCCGTAGAAAAGTCCAGTCGTGTGTACCAGGCATTACTCCTGGTTCCAGGCTCCCCCTCCAATTGGACCTCTTTTTTCCCCCTTGAGTTCCCTTCCAGCAATATCCTATTATATTTATTTTTCTTTCAACTTTCAACTCAGATTTTTCAAAGGGAAATGTGTGATGACAAGCTGTTGGTGGAAAATCCGACCATTTGTACTCTCCATCGGACTATTGTTGTCGGACTTTCCGCCAACAAATGTCTGTTGTCAGATTTTCAGAGAGCGTGTGTACACAAGTACAACGGACAAAAGTCCAAAGTACAAACACGCATGATCGGAAGCAAGGACGATTCTCTTCTTCTTTAAAGGGATAATAACGAAGCTGCTTTGCTGGTGATACTGATGGAGTTATTGCAAACTCATTTTCAAAGGCTTTTTTTCTAGTGATATCAAGAATAATATTATTACGCGTTTTGGGGCAAGTTATCACAACACCATTATCCCGTAGTTTTTAAGGTCAAACACACAACTATGTTGGTGTCCCTTATCATTTATTTTAAAATGTAATTGCCTACTCCCAAACTGTCATTTGAAGTAAAACACATAGCCAAGTATTATTCTACACAATTTTTTTTATTGTGCATTAAAGTGGTTGTAAACCCTCCCCCACAACTTTGTCCCATGTAAATCAGCATAAAAAACCCTAATGAACACTGCTTGTAGATATCTCCGTACTTGCTTAGTATTGTTGGAATCCTTGTTGTTCTGTAGAATGAAGTCACTGAGCATGCCCAGATCTCCCCTGATTTAAGGCACACTCTCTATGTCTTATCTATCTGTTATCAGGACTTCCTAAGGCACAGCACTGAACTCTGCTAATCACTCAGAGCTTCCTCCTACACACCATGTGACCATGTGACATGACATACAGTCTAAACTTGGCCATTACTGCATTCTTATCAGCTGAAGCTTATAAGTCTGACAAAGGCAAAGATTAGACAACGGTACAAGTAAATACTATGAAATAAACAAGTAAGCTATGAACAGGGAAGCAGGGTTGCCATAGAAACGTTGGATTGAGAAGGAGGCTTGGTTAACAGTACAGGAAGTGCTCAATGTAAGGGCGGAAATACACTCCAGTGTGGACTCAGAAAACAATACTTAAGATGGTGCTGCCTAACCCCTGGAAACAAGTTTTTTTAAAGTTTCTTTAAACAGTAAGTAATATGTAATTTGCTCTGGATTACAGTGGCTATAGTCTGATAATTACTTATTATAATGGACTAAATGAAAAGAAGCATCAGAGTGGGAGAGCTTACTTCCTCTTTAAAAAAATAATAATAATAATTTAGACATGCTATCTGCCAATAGAACTTAACCAAAAAGTGCATTCTATGCATCCAAAAATATAGAAACTATACCAAATCAAATTATTATTATTCAAACAAAACATAATGTCAAAGCAATAACTCCAAGGCCTATAATAAATAACACGTTATCTCCTCCAATTCCGCAACATGTCTGGTTGGCGAACGTCCATTCAGAAACTATTTGAAAAGTGTGAAAAGAAAAGCACGAATCAACACTCTCCAAACTTCTACTAACATGAAATTAGTGCAAGGAGCCCAAAGGGTGGCGCTAAAGAGCTGAAAAACCACGGAGTATGTCACTACGTTCTTAGTTGTTGGCCAACATTTGTGTGGCCGTGCGTATGCAAGACAAGTTTGAGCCAACGCCCTTCGGATAAAATGCCACGGTTTTGTTGTCGGAAAGTCCGATCGTATGTACCAGGCTTTACTCTTTTTGGGTATCTTCAGGCCAACCACATGTTGTGTAGGGTCCTCTTTCTCTTCAGGTCTTCTCCTGGTGGTGGGCAGTTTTTTTAATTATGTAGAAATGACAACGTCAGCACCCTTCGCTACATTTTTTCCTGGTGCTTGAAGTGCTGTGGCGATGCACTCCATTCACAAGTTTGTCTCGGTCTTCTAGTAAGAATGAGGTTGGGTGTCAATTAAATCAGAAGACTGAGAACATCTTTTTTTTTACAAAAAAGCAATTACTGAGGGGGGTGACACCGGGGAAGAGGTGTGTATTGCAGGCAGAGCTCCATTTTGTATTTTAAACACTGCCTGGGGGGGGGGCATTCATTGAAATAAAATAAAAGTTAGTTGAGTTTGGTGTTAAATATATGTGGCTGAAATTTCTGTCATCAAAATCCCTTACATAGTATCAGTCCTGAGGATTTTTATCTGCTGAAAGATGACATATCATTTAATATAGGTTCATTTTTTTGTGTGTTATTTATGTATATATTTAATTATGAAAGCTAAAAAAAAAAAAAAAATTTTTTATTTTTTTGCTTGTGTCATCTGCAGATTATTCAGTGTGCGGTTCCCCGTTGGTGTCCAGTCGGATAGTTGGCGGTACGGAATCATTGGTTGGGGAGTGGCCCTGGCAGGTCGCTGTTAAAAATACAGAATCAGATGGCTCATATCTATGTGGAGGCTCCCTGATCTCCCCCGAGTGGGTTATGACGGCAGCACATTGCATCCACAAGTGAGTATAACGTGTTACCTTTATACACCAATTCTTCCATCAGATACCAATCATTCTGCTTTTGGAAAAACGTCTCTAAAAACAAAAAAAAAAACAGCCATGGACATATTTATTAAACCAGTGTTCATCTTTCATAAAGTGTCCATTTTAAAACTGCCAAGTGGGCCTCCCTGATCATCAGTGATTGGTTTACATCACCAAAAAGCCCCTTAATGAGTGCTAATATTGGACCCCTCATTCAGCTATTGAGTTCATAGGCTTATTCACTGTGAATAGATAAACGCAAGTGAAGAGTAGCCTATACAATACCCTAAACTCATAGTTTACCACTTGGATATTAGGAGCACGCTTGAGACATCATGAAGGGAGCTTTAAACTTCTCTCTGCCTAGAACTAAGCCAGGTCCAGGCAGGGCTGGTGAAAGGATTTTTGACACCCTAGGCGAAACCTCATTTTGCCGTACCCCATTGACTCTACCCCTCACTCCACCCCCTTTGCCATGCTCATGTGACAGGAGGCGGCGCTATACCGGAAGCATCGGCTCTGCTTCCCCTAGCACTGCGCCTCTAATTACACTACCGGTCAGACGAACTGGCTGCCTGAAACTGAGTTAGTTACAAGCTGCAGCCTGCAGAGGCGGAGGGAAGCCGGTGGTTGGGCGCCCCTAGGCAGCAGTGTGCCCTAGGCGGCTCCCTGGTTTGCCTAGTGGTAGCATCGGCCCAGGGTCCAGGTCTACGTGACAGCAGGAGGGGGTCCTAGCTGCAGTATAAATTAGCCACTGTCATAACACTGCCTAGTGAAGTCTCTGGGGTGTTGAACCTTCAGCCTGAATAATGAAATCATTTATATCATTGTGGTTCAAGCCACACAGTATCTCTGCTTCAACAATACCTGCCCCTCATCAAAGGAAAATGCAACACTTATAAGTTTCATTCTGCATACAGAAGTTTGCCAGCCAATATTGTTCCTAGATTCTATGCAGTGGAATAACGTTCTTACAGGATGTCTCCAACTTACAAGCTGACCTCAATGCTCTGTCTAATTGGGCGACTATGTGGCAGATGAGGTTTAATGTTGATAAATGTGAAGTTTTGCACTTGGGGGTATAAGAATATGCATCATACATACTAGGGGGAGTACAACTGGGGAATCCATAGTGGAGAAGGATCTGGGGGTTTTGGTAGATCATAAGCTCAATAATAACATGCAATGCCAAGCTGCGGTTTCCAAAGCAAGCAAAGTCCTTTCCTGTATTAGGAGAGGTATGGACTCCAGAGAGAGAGATATAATTTTGCCCCCCTTTACAAATCATTAGTAAGACCTCATCTGGAATATGCAGTTCAGTTTTGGGCACCAGTTCTCAAAAAGGATATCGGGGAACTGGAGAAAGTGCAGAGAAGGGCAACCAAACTGATAAGAGGCATGGAGGAGCTCAGCTATGAGGAAAGATTAGAGGAACTGAATGTATTTTCTCTTGAGAAGAGGAGATTAAGGGGGATATGATCAACATGTTCACATATATAAGGGGTCCATATAGTGAACTTGGTGTTGAGTTATTCACTTTACAGTCAACACAGAGAAAAGGGAGGCACTCTTTACGTCTAGAGGAAAAGAGATTTGATCTCCAAATACGGAAAGGTTTCTTCACAGTAAGAGCTGTGAAACTGTGGAATAGACTCCCTGCAGAGGCGGTTCTGGCCAGCTCAGTAGATTGCTTTAAGAAAGGCCTGGATTATTTCCTAAATGTACAGAATATAACTGGGTACTGACATTTATAGGTACAGTTGATTCAGGGAAAATCCGATTGCCTCTCAGGGGACCAGGAAGGAATTTTCTCCCCTGCTGTAGCAAATTGGATCATGCTCTGCTGGGTTTTTTTTTGCCTTCCTCTGGATCAACTGTGGGTATATGGGATTGTACGCTATTTTTTATTTTATTTATTTTTTTATGGTTGAACTGGATGGACTTGTGTCTTTTTTTTAAACCTGACAAACTATGTAACTAACTATCCTGTCCCTCTGCCTGTCTCTCTGTTTCATTGTGACCATGACCTTCAATAATGGTTCTACCTGTTGGTCCTGTACTGCCACCTACTTGGTGGTCATCCGGTTGCGAATGAAGCCTTTGTGTTTTGATATTTGCATCAAAACTTTTTTTTTTTTTTTTTTTTTTTTTTACTCTTGCTGCTGACCTTGGTCTACTTCAAGTTACCTCAGATAGCAACAAAGTACATCTGACTAGGGTTTAGTGTGTTAGAAAATAGCATAATAATACCCCAAATATCTTTTTATTTGGTCCTCATGTGAGTCTAAAATATACAAAATATGTAAAAAAAAAAAAAAAAAAAATAGAAAATAAAGTTATATTCTAGCAAAAAAAAAAAAAAAGTAATAGCCTGTTAAAAGATATAAAAGGCAGCTTTGCTGCAATACTCACCTTAAATCCATAGCTGTTCCCAAAATAATTTTGCCACTAGACTAGACTAGGTTGAATGATGACCATCATCATTCAACCCAACTCTTCTGAGCCTATGCTGTCTTGAACCTGCGTCCTGCCTGTGACTGGACAGTGAACGAGAAGCAGCACATTCAAGACCCGCTGCCTCACCCACAAATGCATGCATGGAGACGCTCCTCAATACCCGTTTGAGAAAATAAAACACTACACGCCCGACCGCAGTCTTCGATCCTCTAACCAAAACCTCCTCCTCGTTCCAAAATCTCGGTACAAATCTAAGGGGCAATGGAGATTTGCTGTCCAAGGACCACAGCTATGGAATGCTTTACCAACCAACATCCGCTTGGCTCCTCCAGGTCTGCAGGAAAAAACTCAAGACCTTCCTCTTCTAGAAGCTGGACAACAAAGCTCCGCACAGCGCCTTGATGCAATTCAGTTCACTTTGAGCGCTATACAAATTATTCATTCATTCAGTGATAGGCTCATCTCTCTGTCGCTCTGCTATCTTCTTCTAGCAGCATGCTCCATGATTGTGTCGGCTCCTTGTACTGCTTATCCTTTTCCTAGGCTGAGCTTTGCTGTAGAAAGACTGTAAGAGGCTGATAGTAATTCAGGTGCTTACACTGGTTGCATTTCCAAATTTCAAAATTTACTTCAACATGGTATGACTGGATACAATAGTAAATATATAAATATAAAAATTATAATTTCACGATAGAACCCTCCTGTTTCTAGAAGGAAAAATAAGAACAAAAAGATAGCAAGCTCACCCCATCCCTTACTTACCCAATTACCCACCCACTCATTATCTCCCCCCCTCCCCCCGTTTTTTTTTTTCTTTCTTTTTTCTCTTTTCTTTATACTTTATTTCTAATACGATTAAACTTAGTTAAAAAAGGGAGCTCACGTATGCAAACAGAATATGTGTATCATCCGTGAATTAATAATATTTTACATATGATTATACGAAAATCCTAAGGGTAGTAAATACTTCTCAAACATACCGTATAAGCCGAGATTTTCAGCCCCTTTTTTTAGGCTGAAAGTGCCCCCCTCGGCTTATACTCGAGTCACCGCCGTCTGCCTACCCGATCAGCGTGTCATGCAGACAGACGGCGGCCATTCCACTATTCAAAAGCCACGCCTCCCTGTCTGTCATAGGCAGAACACTCAATTTCCCAGCAGTCAGTGGTCCGCCTATCATGGACATCCGCTCATTCTCATACTACGGATGAGGATGAGAGGATGTCCGTGATAGGCGGAACACTGACTGCTGGGAAATTGAGTGTTCCGCCTATCACAGACAGAGAGGCGCGGCTTTTGAACAGTGGAATGGCCGCCGTCTGTCAGACGAGGAGGAGAGGACAGAGGCTGCAGATTGGCACAGGTAGGCAGGGATGGACGGGACACAGCGATGGACGGGACACAGCGATGGACGGGACGCAGCGATGGACGGGACGCAGCGATGGACACAGGGATGGACGGGACACAGCGAGGGACACAGGGATGGATGGGACACAGGGATGGACACGGGGATGGACGGGACACAGGGATGGACACAGGGATGGACACAGGGATGGACACAGGGATGGATGGGACACAGGGATGGACACAGGGATGTCTCACCCTCGGCTTATACACGAGTCAATAAGTTTTCCCAGTTTTTTTGTGGTAAAGTAGGGGCCTTGGCTTATATTTGGATCGACCTATACTCGAGTATATACGGTACAAGAATTGTATTGCATTTTTCTGTTCACTTAATAAAAATGTATGAAACAAAAAACAATTATTGCATGTAATGATATATTAATCAATATAGAACTGCATTATTTTGTATATTTTTATCTGCCTCTTTTAATATTTTATTTTTGAACTTTTTGGGCTTGTGTACATACAGCCCATTCATAAAGAGCAAATTATCAATACGTTGTATTTCATTCATTAGATTCTGAAGGTCATTGATAATAATGATATTGCATTGCCTTCTGCAGCAGATGGATCTTCATTTATACATGTTATGTTCTGTTTTCTTTCTGCAGACCTATCCAAGTAGAGAATTATGAAGTATATTTGGGCATGTACAGGCTGGATTCGACCATCCCTCATACAGTTGTTGCCAGTGTAAGCAATATCATCGTCAATAGTAATTATATAGACTCTACAAGCCCTGGAGACATCGCCCTGATACGGCTGGCCACACCTGTCAGCTACACTAAGTACATCAAACCAATCTGTCTGCCATCTTCCACCACCACCTTCCCCTGTGGTACGGAGTGCTGGGTGACCGGCTGGGGTACAAGATATTCTGGAGGTGAGTCCATGAAATGATAAGCAAACGTGAGTTCACTAATTTTCAATAGAAGTGTAGCACCCTCTAGTAGTGTGCTAGAGAGGATACTGTAGGTACATTTAAGCAGTCCTGGCTGGTAGCTCCAGAGAGCAGAAGATTGTATTATGTTGTCTGGCTGGTAGCTAGGCCTGTTTGTTTTCATCCTGGGCTGGGAGTGGCTCAGTGTAGTGCTAGGTGACAGTGGCGTAACTAGAACCTTCAGGGCCCCGATGCAAGAAACCATGAAGGGCCCCCCTGAACCCCAGCCAGGGCCCTTCCCTCCGAGTCTGACGGTGGAACTCCAGGGCGTGGTCACAGGTATGACCTTTGTGAACCCTGTAGTTCCACCACTGGTATCAGCAGTTTTTATTTATTTATTTTTTTACATTTTTAGGTGCCCCATTGGGGGACTGTCCCTAGGCAGGATGGGGTCCCCGTCCCCAGAAGAGATGAGGTCTCCAGGGCAGATGAAGTTACTGCCCCCAGATGAGAAGGGGTCCCTGTCCCCACGGGGATATGGAGGGGGTATGTAATAGTGTGTGCTTGCTGCCTATGCTGCTGCCGTCCATATGTAGAGGGGGCTGCATGGGCCCCCTGCATCAAAGGGCCCGGTTGCGGTCGCGACTGCTGCACCCCCTATAGTTACGCCCCTGCTAGGTGACTCACAGGTGGAATCACTAGGACCTCCTACTTCCTTCTAGAATCTTCTAGTGTTTTCTAGAAAGAGAGGCTGAAGGGGAGGTGGAACCACCTGGGGTATTCTAGGGAGCTCTGACAAATCCCCAGCTTAGATTGGCAGGGGGCAGGCCACCTTAAATACCCAGGGTCAGCCCAGTGTTGGGGAGTTGTCGGGTGGAAGAGCTGGAGTGAGAGAGTGTTGAGGCTGTCGGGGCTCTTGAGCTCCTCAGTCTGGGGGGGGGGGGGGGTGACCTTGGGCCTTGGGCTCTGATGCAGTCGAGACCGCCTTCACAAACACATGGAGAGGTCCTGGACCGGAGGCATAAGAGAGACCAAGGAGAGGACAGCGGGAGAGAGCACTGCTAAGGGACTCCAGGAAGGACAGCTGGTTGCAGCCAGGAGGGCTGGTGAGTGAGGCACAGTCAGGAGCACTGGGGAGACACGCCTTTGAGGACTGGGAGCTTGCAGTCTGAGATGGGTCCAGAACCAGAAGAATGGACTGTGATGAAAGAGGCAGCTACAGCCAGGAGGTCTGGCAGGACCTAAATAGGATTATCTGGGATCAGTAGCCATAGTTAGGGCAGCTAGCAAAAGGATGTTTCTACTACACCATTGGGACCCGCAGTCCCAGCCTGCAAAGGGCATTTGCCAAGGCCTGGCTGAGTCAGTGTCAGGTCTAACCAACAAATTGTGCTAGCTGTTCCTGGGGAATCAAGTGAAGTATATATCAATAAATAGTGCACAAAATAATATAAATAACTAAATATAACTACTCAAAGCTCATTGGATCAAATGCACACCTTCTAAAGTGCATCAGTACAAAGCAATAACAATCCAATGCAATTCACAAGGGGCTTTTTTTGATCTCTGAAATTCTGACAGGGTGGTGCCCCCTTCCTCACCAGAACACTCCAGTCAGCGCTCAGGAGCCGAAGAGCAGGCCTTTTTTGGCAATGCCCTTTCCAGAGAAGCTAGCCCGGCTGCAGTACACAAAGGCAGAGTGTCGACCGGATTCTATTGGCCCCGTTGATGCTGCCAGACATTTGGCCCATATGTATTAGGCTTGCATTGCCATCTCTGCCTATGTTAGCTTTATCAAGACAGGAGCAACCTTTTCCTAGATGGGGTCTTGAAACAGATGTTAATGGAGGACGCTACACAAAAATATCCCATGGTTCCCCGTAAATTCCAAGCCAGGCCCTTACCGAGGCCTGCAGTCTACAGCCGGGGAAGATGGGAGCACAATCATCTTTCCTGCTCCTGAACCATACCCAGGCCACATGCCCTCAACATAGGGAGGGTTCCTTGTCAAAGGGAACACCTAGCAAAGCACCTTGTCCCCATGTTGTTGAAGGCAAGGGCATCTCCCCCACATCCCTGGATTATCAGAATCTTGTGGTGATAGAGCTGTATATTTAAAAGAGATTATTTGTGGTGTGAGTGGTTAGCTCGGCAGCGGGTGTGTGTGACCCCCTGGATGGGTTCACAACACAAAATCAGGCACAGCAGACAGCGTTGTAGGTGGAAAAACCAAAAGGTGCGGTTTATTTATGCTACATGCCGTGAAAATATAGCAGCCAAACAAAAATAAAAAAAAACATGAAAATAAATCTTGGTCAGCTTGACCTCTAATTACACACATAGATTCCCTGTCTAACAACTGAGTGCAGCCTTGTGCTGCACCAGTCCCTGTCTCTGTCGTAGAGGTTTGCCACACAGGCTTTAACTCACCACACAGAACAGGTGTCACACTCCCCAGTCTATACAAACACAAAACTGGTTCCAGGATGGAGCATCTCCCTAAGCATGCTGGGGTTTTTTGTAGAGGTCTTAATGAGCCCACTTACTTCAGCTGGGCTCATTAACTCTTCCCCTATAGGACTCCCAGCACTCCCCTCTAAATGTACAAGTCCGCATAAAGCCTGAATCTAGGGCATACATATTTTCCATCCTGGATACAACCAGGTGATTTTACCTGCGTGCTGCCACATACCCCCCACCCCCTTGTTTCAACCTTGGGGTTGTAACACAAGCAGTCAGACACGCATGTATCCGAGACAAAGCATCCACATTCCCCATTTTAACACCAGGGCGATGCTTAACTGTAAAGTTAAATTCTTGTAGGACCAGGAACCACCTATTTACCCTTCTATTGGTCTCCTTGTTTTGAGCCATCCACTTTAAAGGAGCGTGATCAGTCACCAGGTCAAAGTGCCTACCTAGCAGATAGTACCGAAGGGAATCTAGAGCCCACTTCACTGCTAAACATTCCATCTCAATCGTAGCGTAATTTACCTCATGGGACTTCAACTTCCTGCTGAGGTAAATGACTGGGTGCTCTTCCCCGTTCCAGACTTTGGATAACACTGCTCCTAACCCAACGTCTGATGCATCAGTTTGTACAACGAAGTCCTTAGAGAAGTCTGGTGAGTACAACACTGGCAGGCTACATAAGGCTGTTTTTAAGGACTGAAAATGTTTCTTCAGCCTCTGGGGACCATTTAACCATGACAGACTCTTTCCCTTTTGTCAGGTTGGTGAGGGGCACAGCCTGAGAAGCAAAATAGGGAATGAATTGTCGATAATAGCCAGCGATTCCCAGAAAGGCTCGTACCTGTTTCTTGCTGTTGGGACGTGGCCAACTCTGTATGGCCTCGACTTTATTGACTTGGGGTTTTATCACCCCCCTCCCAATAGTGTACCCAAGATATTTGGCCTCCTCCTGTCCAATGGTACTTCTTTGGATTGGCTGTAAACCCAGCTTCCCGGACAGAGTCTAGGACTGCTTGTACTTTTGGCAAATGTGAGACCCAGTCTGTGCTATGGATAATCACATCATCCAGGTAAGCTGCAGCATATTTCTGATGGGGCCTCAGAATCTTATCCATTTTCCGCTGGAATGTTGCCGGTGCATTCTGTAACCCAAACGGCATTCTCTTATATTGGAATGCCCCATCTGGGGTTACAAACGCAGTTTTCTCCTTGGCCGACTCGGCCAGGGGAATTTGCCAATACCCTTTGGTGAGATCAAGAGTTGTCATATATCGGGCTGTTCCCAGCCGGTCAGTCAACTCATCTATACGCGGCATGGGGTAGGTGTCAATATTTGTAACTTTATTCAATTGTCGAAAATCATTACAAAACCGCCAGCTCCCATAAGGTTTGGGCACTAGTACGATAGGACTGGACCAGTCACTCTGGGACTCCTCTATCACACCCAATTCCAGCATCCTTTGAACCTCCCCACGTATTGCCTCCCATCGGGCCTCTGGTATTTTATAAGGTTTTAGTTTTACCCTTTCTCCTGGCGGGTGATAATGTCATGCTCTACGCCAGATGTTTGTCCCGGCAGCTCAGAGAAAATCTCTTTGTTACGAAGTACAAACTCTTTAACCTCCTGTTGTTGGGGTTTCGATAAGGTGACTGCCATTCCAACCACAGGAACTAAGCCATCAGACTGGGCTTGTGACAAAGTCTCTGCGACTAGGGATTCCCTATCCCTCCAGGCTTTCAGCAGATTGACGTGATAGATCTTTTCCGGCTTTCGCCTTCCTGGCTGTCTAACCCTGTAGTTCACCTCACAAATTTTTTCAATTACTTCGTATGGACCTTGCCATTTGGCCAGAAATTAGCTTTCAACCATAGGGACTAGCACCAAGACCCTATCCCCCGGGGAAAAAGTACGGGTCTTGGCCCCACGGTTGTACACTCTCTGCTGTGCTAACTGCGCTTGGGTCAAATGTTCCTTTACAATTGGCATTACCTGTGCAATTCTATCTTGCATCAGGGCTACATGCACAATCACACACCTGTGAGGAGAACTCTCATTTCCTTGGCCAAGTTTCCTTGGCAATATCCAGCAGCCCTCTTGGGTGTCTCCCATAGAGCAACTCGAAGGGTGAGAAACCCGTAGAGGATTGGGGTACCTCCCTAATGGCAAACATCAGATACGGTATTAGACAGTCCCAATTCTTTCCATCTCTATCCACCACCTTCTTTAACATTTGTTTTAGGGTTTTGTTGAATCTTTCAACCAACCCATCTGTTTGGGGGTGATACACAGATGTACGCAATTGTGTCACTTTGAACAACTTGCATAATTCTTTCATAACCCGGGACATAAAGGGTGTACCTTGGTCCGTAAGAAGTTCCTTACAAATACCCACACGGCTAAAAACAAGAGATAGCTCTTTGGCTATGGTTTTGGCCAAGGTATTTCGAAGAGGAATTGTTTCCGGATAACGGGTGGCATAGTCCAATATAACCAAAATGTACTGATGCCCACTAGCGGACTTCATTATCGGACCTACCAAATCCATTGCAATCCTCTCAAAGGGGACCTCAATGATAGGAAGAGGTACCAGCGGGTTACGGAAATGTGGCATAGGTGCCGACTTCTGACACACAGGGCAGGAGGAACAATAATTTTCTGTTTTGTTCATGACCCCAGGCCAATAGAATCTCTGCAATACCCTCTCTCTGGTTTTCTCTGTCCCCAGATGACCTCCCAGAATGTGCCCATGGTCCAATTCTAACACCAACTTCCTGTAAGGTTTGGGCACCACAAGTTGCTCAATGGTTTCTTCTGCCCTTTGAGCCACTCGATACAGCAGGTCCCTTTCCATAGTGAAGTACGGGTAAGTGCAAGTCTTATCTGGGTTCACTAACTCGCCATCTATTTTCACCACATTTTTCCGTGCCTTTATTAGGGTGGGGTCTTTTAACTGTTCTGTGGCAACATTTTCCCTGTGAACCTCAAGATCCGAAAACTCCACAGATGGCATGTTTTCATCTGAGGATGTTGGCTCCTCCCCAGTTTCTCGAGTTTCCCCCCCGCCAATACCGACAAGGGAATTTCAGGAGAGTCCTCACCATTCTCAGAGGAATTCTGGTCATCTTCCTGGTCTATAGGGGCACCAGTGGGGGGCTCAGGACAATCCCAGAGTTCCCAGAACTTTGGAAAATCCCTTCCCACAATAGCATCATGTGGTAAGTTAGATAATAACCCCACCTGATGAGAGAGGTTACCTTTGGGGGTCTCAAAAAACACTGAAGTTACAGGATACTCTCGGGTGTCCCCATGCACACAAATAACAGCCACCTTGTTCTTCCCAGAGACCTCTGTAGTAACTAATTCATCTTTTATCAATGTTACCAGGCTACCTGAATCCAGCAACACATCAAAATTTCTACCATTAATACACATTTTACATAAATGTTTCTCAGGTCCCCGAATGGCAGTGCATGCAACTGTCGCAAACAGCGACTGACGTCTCTCCCTTATAAAGTCACATTGCATAGGCTCATCCACAACTGGGCAATTGGCTGCAATATGTCACTCTTGCCGGCAGCGGTAGCAAATAATCTCTTTCGCTGCCTCTTGCAGCCTGGGCTTCCTGGGCTGCTCCCGCCAGACCTTAGGTAGAACTCCCACCCTCTCACTCTCTCCACCCTCACCCCTTGGAGTCATCTTACCCGCCACTGGGGATGATCTGGTCTTAGGATGGAAAGTCCGTGAGTCCCTGGAAGAGGTGGTCAGGTTCTCTGTAGCCAAGTACCTCTCAAACAGATCCACAAGTTTATCTGCATTTTCTGGGTCTCCATGGCTTACCCATTTTTGGATGGCAGTAGGAAGAGCTCTCAGGAAACGATCCATAACCACACGTTCCACAATGTTTGGTGCGGTCAAAGTCTCTGGCTGCAGCCACTTCCTGCTCAGGTGAATGAGATCATACATTTGAGACCTGGGGGGTTTTCCAACCTGAAAAGTCCAATTATGCACACGCTGAGCCCGGACGGCCAGGGTGACACCCAGCCGTGGCAATATTTCTGTTTTTAGCACCACATAGTCTTTTGCTTGGTCAGGCTCTAGGTCATAATAAGCTTTCTGCGATTCCCCAGTTAACAGAGGGGCCACCAGTCCAGCCCACTGCTCCTTAGGCTACTTTTCCCTTTTAGCAGTCCTTTCAAATGTGGTCAAAAATACCTCCGGATCATCCTCTCCAGTCATTTTTGTCAGTAAACGGCTCACACCAAAGGATGCGGTATTAGTGTAACCACTTGCCTCATTGGTCTGTGGACGTTTCTGTATTAATGTCTCTATTTCCTGTTGAAAACTCTGCTCTTGCTTCTGCAACAGGTCTATGAAGCGGGCTTCAGATTGCTGCTGGGCTTGTTGCTGAGCTTCCAGACTCTGCAGGTGAGCTTTCTGCTGAGCTTCCAGACTCTGCTGCAAAGTTGCATTTGTCTGCTGCTGGGCTGCAAGGCTCTTTTGTAAACCCGTATTTGTTTGCTGCTAAATTGCATTTGCTAGAGCCAGCTGTCTCAGTATCTCCTCCATGCTGGCCTTAATAAAAAAATAAAAAAATAAAAACTGCCCGCATTCTCCACCAACTGTGAGGGGTTAGCTCGGCAGCGGGTGTGTGTGACCCCCTGGATGGGTTCACAACACAAAATCAGGCACAGCAGACAGCGTTGTAGGTGGAAAAACCAAAAGGTGTGGTTTATTTATGCTACATGCAGTGAAAAGTATAACAGCCAAACAAAAATAAAAAAAACATGAAAATAAATCCTGGTCAGCTTGACCTCTAATTACACACATAAATTCCCTGTCTAACAACTGAGTGCAGCCTTGTGCTGCACCAGTCCCTGTCTCTGTCTCTGTTGTAGAGTTTTGCCACACAGGCATTAACTCACCGCACAGAACAGGTGTCACACTCCCCAGTCTATACAAACACAAAACTGGTTCCAGGATGGAGCATCTCCCTAAGCATGCTGGGGTTTTTTGTAGAGGTCTTAATGAGCCCACTTACTTCAGCTGGGCTCATTAACTCTTCCCCTATAGGATTCCCAGCACTCCCCTCTAGTTGTACAAGTCCGCATAAAGCCTGAATCTAGGACATACATATTTTCCATCCTGGATACAACCAGGTGATTTTACCTGCCTGCTGCCACAGTGGCCAGAGTTCAGATTAAGGGCTAGATTCACATATGCATGATGTGAGAGCACAAATATATACTGTATTTTCTGGCGTATAAGACTACCTTTTACACTTAAAAAAAATGCCCAAAAATTGGGGGTCGTCTTATACGCTGGGTATACAATGCTGCCCGATGGATGTCAGCCCCCAAATGTCTGCTAATACTGTATGTGGCTTCAGCTACAAATAGTATACGCCGCTGAGCCAATCCCGGCGAGCGATTGTATTCTATTAATGAATACAGAGCCTGCTTGGATTGGAGTAACAACCTCTGCCAATCCGAGCAGTAGCCTGCTCGGATTGGCTTTGAGAGAGAGGGAGAGAGGCAAGGGCTGATGATGCTACAGCCTCTTCCAATCCAAGCAGGCGTTGTATTCATTAAAAGAATACACCGCTCACCATACTTCCCTGGGTAAATCCATTCACTGATCTCCTACTACTATACATCCTGCTGTTTGCCTTTGAGGTCCCAGGCACCCAAGAGGGACAGGTAAATCTGGGACATATGACAGGGGGGTTATTAAATGCATTTTGCTGGACAATTCCCATAGAATGTAACCCAAAAGTGGTATAGGTTTGGTTAGTGAAAAATTCTACTTTCCATAGTTGTGGCATTCAATAGATCTCTGTTTGTGTTATTATTGTTTGATTTACTTTATCACATATCACAGCATGGCGAATGAGTAGTTGGCATTCTTGCTTTGTGTTTTTTAATGGTTCTAATGTTTTTTTTTTTTTAAATAGTGTTGCCTCAGAAGGGGGGGGTAGTCTTATACCGTGAGTATTGCCCAAAACCTATGTTTTCACTTGAAAAATAGGGGGTCGTCTTATACGCCCAGTCGCCTTATACGCCGGCAAATACGTTATATATTTTTTGTGCATAATACAAATATCAATAATACAATAAAAATATATTACTGATCCTAGCGCTCAATGAAAAAAAAACGACCAATATCTCTAAAACAGCAGCTGCTCTTAATCATATGTCAAATCTTTAAATATATGTAGCAATACAATTTCAACTATAGTTATAAACAGCATTACCACATTAACAGCGCTAATAATTAACTAATTAATTAAAAAACCCATGTGAAAAAATTCATACACACTACTGAAGCTTATACAGTTAAAAAAGTAGTATAGTATAGTTCATAGAGTCCCCAAGAACGCAGTTCATAAAGTGCGAGAAGTGCTCCAGAATCCCACAAAGTTTATAGGAAATCCTTTCAGCGAATCCACACAACACCAAACAGGCAGAAGAAACCTCATGCTCTGTGTGACCCCCTTTGGTTGTGCACTTACCCCCTCAAGGGTTAATATCAGGCGCTTCACAAATCACCCATTGTATTACTCAAACAGGTTGCCAGAGAATAAATGCAGGTACGTGCCCATCAAAATTATTCCTCAGCTGAAGGTTCACTCTCACCAGGATCTCATTTATAATTCAAATGGTCATGCGAAAAACACAAACACAAGAGGATCCATAGTGTAACCTGTTTAATAATTAAATCGCACGCCACACACAATAAAAATCTGCTTACAATGTAAACACTTGACTCTTTACATAAAACATCATTCGTATGTGTCCAGCTACGATAGGTTAAGACTCACCGATACACCGCTGAAGTTCATTAACAGGCAGTGGCGGTGAGTCCCAGGAAAACCTACGATAGCATGCAGACACAGGACAGTTGCATAGTCACGCCCTTACGCGTTTTGTCATCATGTCTTCATCAGCGGGCGTGGCTATGCAGATCAGCAGGTCCATTATATCGAGATACAGCAGGGCAGCAGAACACTCCTACGCCTCAATCACAATCTGAGCGCAGCAAAAGAAATCCAATGGTGTGCACTTACAATATCAGTTACCATGTAACACCAATAAGATTATACTTATAAAACATATTTAAAAGGCTACGGCGAGTACGTCCCCTCTACCAGACTGGTCACTAACGCTACACAGTGACAGCCAATATTCCAAGGCTAGTCACAAACACCACACAGCGACAGTCACCAATCCGAGAAAACCAGGGGAACTACTAGGCTCATAACCATCCTCAAATTGATATCTAAAAAAAAAAATTCATATTACATACAGTAATCACTTATTTCATATTAAAGAATCCATCACAGATAATTACATATAAAATTACAATATTAGATTCATAAAACGACAATAGAGTTTAATAAATCAGCCTATAAACCTGCAATAATAAATGGTTATAAATCAAGGATACCCAAAAATAAGAAAGGCGCATTATATTATAGACTCCTACTAACAATACTAAAAAACCTTCTTGGAATTAATTGATTAGAACACCTCTGCATTCTCTTGAGGAGATAATACTAATAATGGGAAATGATATCCACACATCATTACCAAGGATAATATCTATATCCACCGGGGCACATAATTTGAGTGCATGTGAAACGCACATCTATAAATTCAGATTGCGGTGTCCACACACATCGCAACCTGTGTATGAGATTCGCAGACACTCTATTCTCGCCTACACAATCCCTGCATTATGCGGCTAAAGATAAAAATAAAATAAAAGAAAATGAAATGAAATAAAACGAAATATAAATAAATGTAAAAAAAAATAAAAATAAAAAATTAATAATCACTAATGAAACAATTTAGGTCAAGTTATATATTCATTCCATTCAGACTTAAAGTTTTGACAGTTCTCGTACGATATTACTACCCCTCCAAGCCGGGTGAATCTTATCGATTCCCCAGAATTTCAGACCACTAGGGTCCCTACCATGCTTTTGTCTGAAATGGAGGGAAACACTGTGATCCTTATAGCCAATTGAGATGTTATAAATATGCTCAGAGACCCTCTTTGTTATGCCACGTACACACGGTCGGAGAATCCGTCGGAATGTGTCCTATCGGACCGTGTCGTCAGATAATCCGACTGTGTATGGTATGCATCGTATTGATTTCGTCCGAATCTCCGTCGGACCCAATTTTCCAACATGTTGGAAATATTTCCCGACCAACTGGGCCGGTCGGACATATTCCGATCATGTGTAGAGAATTTTGATCAGGCCAAGTGCCACGCATGCTCAGATCAAATTCCTACATCAAAGCTATTGGCTACTAGCCTGAACGTAGTCCCGTCATAACGAAATTACGTCATCACGTTCTGAAAGATCGGATTTTTCACCAACTTGGCCCAACCGTGTGTATGCAACAGTTTCGGACAAGATCCGACAGCCAAAATCCGACGGGCAAAATCCGACGGATTTGGTTGTGGAAATCTCCAACCGTGTGTACAGGGGCTAAGAGTTCTTTTAGTTCTACCGATGTACATTTACCCACATGGGCACTCCAAAGCGTACACAACGTGGGTAGACATGCACAAAATAAATTCTTTTATCTCAAAATCTCTTGCATTGGCTGTAGATCTAAATCGACTCAAACCCCTCAGGTGGGTATGGACTTGCCGACAAGATTTACATTTACGGCATAAATACCTGCCCGATCCCAAAACATCTGTGGGCGGGCAGGAGGGTCTAGTTCTTTTTTTACCACGTCCTTTAATACACGATCCAACCTCAAAATGTCCCAATGTTTCTTAAAAATAGCCTCAACCTTCTTATACTGTTCATGGAAGGTGCTAATGAAGCCCCATTCCTGTTTCGTATCCTGTGCTCTCACCTTTGGCTGGAGACATACTTCCTGAGGGGTGTCTATTACCTCCTTTATAACTCGATCCAAACGTTCAGGATCGCACCCCCTTTTCCAAAAACCTGTTCTTAACCATTTGTGCCTGCACAAGATAGTCAGTATCTCAGGAACAATTTCCGCAACAAACATGCAGGAATTGGCCCTTAGGGATATTCCGTAGCCATAAGGGGTGATGACCACTATTGATAGGAATATAACTATTCCGGTCAGTTGGTTTGAAATAGGCCATAGACTGGAGGGAACTTTGTCCCTTCATTATCATTATGTCCAAATAATGTATAGTTTCATTACTCCAACTGAACTCAAGTTTCACATTATTTCTAAATAATATCAAATCAAATAATTAATATCAAATAATTATTTCTAATATTGTAGAGGTTAACCCCCTACAATAAAAAAAACACATAACGTCACACATAACCCCTACACTGCCCCCTAGTGGTTAACTCCTTCACTACCAGTGTCATTTACACAGGAATCAGTGCATTTAAATAGCACTGATTGCTGTATAAATGACAATGGTTCCAAAAATGTCCGATGTGTCCGTCATAATGTCGCAGTCACAATAAAAATCGCTGATCGCCGCCATTACTAGTAAAAAAATATATATTAATAAAAATGCTATAAAACTATCCCCTATTTTGTAAATGCTATAACTTTTGCACAAACCAATCAATAATCGCTAATTGCGATTTTTTTTTTTACTAAAAATATGTAGAAGAATACGTATCGGTATAAACTGAGGAAAAAATATGTTTTTTTTATATATTTTTGGGGGATATTTATTATAGCAAAAAGTCAAAAATAGTGCATTTTTTTTTCAAAATTGTCTCTTTATTTTTGTTTATAGCACAAAAAATAAAAACTGCAGAGGTGATCAAATACCGCCTAAAGAAAGCTCTATTTGTGGGAAAAAAAAGGACGTCAGTTTTGTTTGGGAGCCACGTCGCACGACCACGCAATTGTCAGTTAAAGCGACGCAGTGCCGAATCGCAAAAAGTGCTCCGGTCTTTGGCCTGCAAAATGGTCCGGGGCTGAAGCGGTTAAATAGCGCTATATCAAAATGCATGAAACGTTGTTACCATGCATTCTTTCTTGCTTGATTTTGCACACTTTAGCAAGGTGAATTGGGGTGGAGATAACAATTAATGGCACTGCAGTCCTGCAAAAAAAAAAATGCAAATTTTTTGTGTGGCACGAGAAACCGTGCGATTTTCAATGCGATCCTACAATGCGCACGTGTGAATGGAACATAACGGTGATCAGTCTATGTGTAGCCTTGCCAAGAACGGCCATTAATCATCTTCTTGTCTTTGTTTTATTAACAGGGAGTGTAGTTTCATATGGGACCCTCCAGGAGGTCATGGTTCCTCTAATAGACCGCAATACATGTCAAACAATGTATCGCAATGCAGGAGGTAGCATCACCATCCAGTATGATCAGATCTGTGCCGGCTACAAGGAAGGGGGGAAGGATTCCTGCCAGGTGAGTGACACCAAGACCATTCCAACATGGCTCAGCATTAGGATCTCTTTACAGGAAGTGGAAGCAATGAATGACATTAGTTAAAGTCTATTTTTTTTTTTTATAAAAAAAAGAGGTTATTTTTTTCCTTCTCTGCTACCCGGTAACAACAAGGAGGAAGCCGTCACATTTCTCAGTGGTAGTAATACCAATGCTAAATATTTCACTTCACAGCTGGAGGTTAATTTGGCAAAACCCCTATTTATTCAGCCAAACACCTATTCATTCGGGCATTTGTACAAATTTCCCCATTGGCTGCACACAGTGCGGAAGTCTCCCACATCGTATTTTCCCTGCTGGTCGATTGTTATTAGTCTAAATTCTCATGGTCAAGTGGTCTTAGCCCTTGTACACACGGTCGGACATTCCGACGGAAAATGTCCGATCGGACCGCGTTGTCGGATAATACGACCGTGTGTGGGCTCCATCAGACTGCTTCCGTCGGAATATCCGACGGACAAAGTTTTAGAGCTGGGCTATAAATCTTTCAGACAACATACAATTGTGTGTAGAGAATTCCGATCGGACAAAGTGCCACGCATGCTCAGATCAAATTCCTAGACCAAAGCTATTGGCTACTAGCCTGAACGTAGTCCCATCCTAACGAAATAACGTCATCACGTTACGAACGATCGGATTTTCCGACAACTTTGTCCGACCGTGTGTATGCAACACAAGTTTCGGACAAAATCCGTCGCCCTGCCATCGTGTGGGCACCGCCGGCGGCACGGGGGATACCCGCGATCGTCTCAGGGGACGGCTGAACGAGGAGATGCCATTGTAAACAGCATCTCCCCGTTCTGCCTAGCAACAACTGACACTAATCTCTGCTCCATGTGATTGGAGCAGAGATCAGTGTTCACTAAAACAAAGCCCAGCCCCCCACAGTTAGTAACACACCCCTAGGAACACTTAACCCCCTACACCCTCTGGTTAACCCCTTCACTGCCAGCGTCATTTACACAGGAATCACTGCATTTATATAGCACTGATTGCTGTATAAATGACAGGTCCTAAAAATGTGTCAAAAATGTCCGATGTGTCCGCCATAATGTCGCAGTCACAATAAAAATCGCTGATCGCCGCCACTACTAGTAAAAAAAAAAATTATTAATAAAAATGTCATAAAACTATCCCCTATTTTGTAAACGCTATAACTTTTGCTCAAACCAATCAATAATCGCTTATTGCGATTTTCTTTTTACCAAAAATATGTAGAAGAATAGGTATCGGCCTAAACTGAGGAAAAAAATAGTTTTTTATATATTTTTGGAGGATATTTATTATAACAAAAAGTAAAAAATAATGTGTTTTTTTTCAAAATTGTCGCTTTATTTTTGTTTATAGCGCAAAGAATAAAAACCACAGGGGTGATCAAATACCACCAAAAGAAAGCTCTATTTGTGGGAAAAAAAAGGACGTCAATTTTGTTTGGGAGCCACGTCGCACGACCGCGCAATTGTCAGTTAAAGCGACGCAGTGCCGAATCGCAAAAAGTGGTCTGGTCTTAAGCCAGCAAAATGGTCTGGGGCTGAAAGTGGTTAAGATACACTTAGCCCTTGTACACACAGTCGGAGATTCCGACAACCAAATCCGTCGGATTTTGTCCATCGGGTTTTGTCCGACACTGTTGCATACACACGGTCGGACAAAGTTGTCGGAAAATCCGATCTTTCAGAACGTGATGACGTTTTTCATTACGACGGGACTACGTTCAGGCTAGTAGCCAATAGCTTTGATGTAGGAATTTGATCTGAGCATGCGTGGCACTTTGTCCGAACGGAATTCTCTACACATGATCGGAGTATGTCCGATCGGAGCATTTTGTCAGAAAATATTTCCGGCAAGTTGGAAAATTTGGTCCAACAGATATTCCGACGGAAACAGTCTGATGCATACCACACACAGTCGGAATATCTGTCAAAACTCTCCGATCGGACACATTCCGTCGGAATCTCCAATCGTGTGTACAAGGACTAACACTGTCCATTCAAAAGAACAAAAGAACAATTTGAGAACACGAAGAAACGAAATTATGAACGGGCAAGGAAACTAAATTACGAACACACGAATGAAAATACGAATATACAAAATTATGAACAGACAAAGGATTGAAAATACGAAATGTAAATCATTCGTTATAGATGTAATTTTCTTTCTTTTACTGTTTCGAAGTTTCGTATTCTCACGTGTTCGTTATTTTGCTTATTTGCAATTTCATAATTTTCGCATTTTGGTTCTTTCAGCTATTCGGATGTTCGAATTGATCCGAATGTACGAATACTAAGAAATTCATACGGAAATCCATTGATTATGAACCGAATCGCACATGTCTATTACAAACCCATTGACCATTTACATAACACTCTCCCACACCCCATCCCCCCCCCCCATCCTATTCCTTTGACTTTATCACTAAGTACAAAAATATCAAAAAGTAGGACCTTCACATTTAACACCCGTGCCCTCCCCATGCTCTGTGGTTCCATCTGCTGACCCATCATAACTGTGCTGGGTAGGGATGTAGAAATTGACTAGAGGAACCACAGAGCAGGGCAGGGGACCAATCATATGACACACCTGTAAGTATATTCGATGTGAAAAGGCCATTGCTCCACAATCAGAAGAACGTATGGCAGGGTGGGTGAGCGTAACTCCTCTTTCTTTGCAGGTCCTGATTTTTTACCTTTTTTTTTTTTTACTTGCCAATAAAGTTGTTATAAGAAAATGAAAATTTACTTGGTTGCAACTTCTCAAACGTTTTGGTGCAGTGCCAATTCTGTACTCATTTACTGTAACTAATTTGTGTAATTATACATTCATGGAAAGACTGAAACATTTTCTTGATTCATCCTGAACAGATAGACGTTGGTGCAGCTGATGATTATTGATGTCTTACAGGGTGACTCAGGAGGACCTCTGGTGTGTAAGGTCCAGGGTGTATGGTACCAGGTTGGAATTGTGAGTTCAGGAATAGGCTGCGCCTACCCCAACTACCCCGGGGTTTACACACTGGTGACAAGCTACCAAGACTGGATCAGCAGGAACCTGGACGTTACTTTCAATTATGTGTCAAATATCCCTAAACCAACGAGGACATGTGGAGGAAGTCCTTCACTAACATCCAGTTTTTCGCACCATCTCTGGATGATCCTTGTCCCAACTATTCTTCTGCTGACACTAATATAACCAAAAAACTGCCATCTCTGCTGATGTGGACAGGCATGGAGATCGTATACTTTGCATAGAATACACCAAATCGTATGGAGGGAAGAATCCCCAAAATGTGTTTGAGCTCACACATGATTGGATGTGTTAAGTAAATAACATGGACTAAGTAAAAAAAAAATTCACTTTACAAAATTAGCATGATCTACACCAGGGGTGCCCAACCAGTGGCCCAGGGGCCACATGTGGCCCGCAGAGCCCTCTGTTATGGCCCGTGACCTCCTTCTGTGGGATGGCAGATTGACAAGGCCAGATCATAGGTTGCAGACCCGCCATCCCAGAGCATCTGTGTTGTTAATGAAGCTGGCAAAGCAAGCAGCTGTGGCGCAGAGCTGTATAAGCTGATGCTTCCTGTGTAGCACAGTCTCTTGCCACAGGCGGAGTGATAACAAATGCACTCTGCCGGGGACAGCAAGAGCAGGCGATATCCGAATGGAAGACTGTTATTAAAGGTCAATTTATTACTAAAATTGCAGTGTATATATAGACATATCTGTGCATTGGTTACTGGGCTGCTTTCAAACTGATCCGCCGGTGCAGTGCACTTTCAGTTTACCTGCACTGAGGCATAGACTTCTGTTATTACCTTTGGTGATCTTTCAGAAAGTGCTCCACACCTACAGGATATAATAGAAGTCTATGGCAAAGTGTAGCTAACCAGCAGGAAAGACACAGGTGCACTGCGCTGCGTTAGTGTGAAAGGCCCCTTTCACACAATCGGTCCAACTCAGTCGAACCCTCCATTCACCTCTATGAAACGGCAGATGTAAACAGATTTGTGTCCTTTTACTCCTGCCTACCTCCAATCTGATTTGTTAAAAATAAACAAAAAAAAACAGAAGGGGATCGACCCCCTCTTGCCAGGGCAGATCGGATCGGAGGACCCATAGAGTAGAGTGGGCTGTGTCCGTGTCCACTCTGCATGGACCTGTCATTTGCCTGCTCTGCTCATTGTGGCCCACGACCGGTTACCAAGTCGCTTAAGTGGCCCTCGCTCTTCAAAAGGTTGGGCACCCCTGATCTACACCTTTAATAAATCACCCACGCTGTCTTCTATTGCCAAGATGTGAAGAAAAATTTAAGTTTAATGAAAATACGGAGGCAATTGTTAAAACTGAGGGGCTCCTTATAGCCTATCCAAAGTCAAGGACTTCGGCATACAATGGCATATATGCAAATTAGCAGTCCTTGGATGTGGTGGCTAAGTTATGGCTAGGTGTTAAGACAACAGAACATCTCCCCCTCTCATCATGTTCACTGGGGGAGGGGGATTCCCGAACACTCCAGAACTTTAGTTTTGTTTCCTATCCTTCTGGCTGCTAAGATATCTATAGCCCATGTAGAGGAACAGAAAAACTCTGGATAGCCGCACTCTGGATCAGATAAAATAAGTAATGCCTTTATTGTTTCCACGCAAAAAAATCTTCACATCATACAGATCACAACAGCAAAGGGATAAGGAAAATAGAGCAAAAACTGACGCGTTTCACGCTTTTCACGCTGAAATTAGCGCTTATTCATAGCTCATCTATAGCCCATGCATGGGAAACCCTGATGATAAATGATGCAACCGATAAAATCAAAACATCGTAGATCATGCTTCACAAAAAACTGCCCAGCATTCGATCAGACAAACTAGCCAAATTTGAAAGAGTCTGGAACCCCTGGATTTGATACTTTCAGTCACTAATCTAAGAGGACGGGTCAAGCCGTACATTCCTCTTTTTTTTGTATTTACTTTTCACTTGTCATCTTCTCCTCCCCCCCCCCTTATATTTTCTTATATTCGTAGCTCTTCTTATATAATGTGCATGATTGATTGATTGCACTTGACTATACTGCTATAATCAATTATGTCGCGTACACACGACCGGTCTTTCCGGCAGAAAAGGCCAGACGGAATCATTTCATCGGATATTCAGATCGTGTGTGGCCTTCATCAGACTTTTTTTCTTCCAAAACTATAACGGACCTAGAAATAGAACATGTTTTAAATCTTTCCGATGGAATCATTTCCTATCGGGAAAACAGTTTGCCCTTGTACACGCGGTCGGAGATTCCGACAACCAAATCCGTCGGATTTTGTCCAACGGATCTTGTCCGAAACTGTTGCATACACATACGGTCGGACAAAGTTGTCGGAAAATCCTATCTTTCAGAACGTGATGACGTAATTTCATTACGATGGGACTACGTTCAGGCTAGTAGCCAATAGCTTTGATGTAGGAATTTGATCTGAGCATGCGTGGCACTTTGTCCGATCGTAATTCTCTACACATGATCGGAGTATGTCCGATCGGAGCATTTTGTCAGAAAATATTTCCGGCAAGTTGGAAAATTTGGTCCGACGGATATTCCGACGGAAACAGTCCGATGCAGACCACACACAGTCAGAATATCCGACAAAACGCTCCGATCTGACACATTGCGACGGAATCTCCGACCATGTGTACAAGGGCTTAGTCTGTGTGCTGGTCCGACAGACCAAAAATTACGCAAGGGCAGCTATTGGCTACTGGCTATTGAACTTCCTTTTCTAGTCCTGCCGTACGTCATCGTGTTTGAAACGGAATTTGGTGTGATCATGTGTAGGCAAGTCCGTTTGGTCGGAACTCCATCTGAAAGACCGTCAGAGTTTATTCTGATGGAAAGTCCAGTCGTGTGTACGCGGCATTAGGGTATTTTTTTTACCAAATTTTATTTATGGAAGTTTGCAATATGCATACGGTTGTCTTAAACTGCTTCCTACCTTCTTTAGAGGTGGTAGACCCACAAGCTGTCCATTTTCTGTTCAATGCTACTTGATCTTTTAACAAGGAGAAGAAAGAAGGATTTTTGGGACTTTAAATGAGGTGCAATGGGCCGTTCGGGTCCCTTCCTCCATCCCGGTTCAAGGGGCGGGGCTTTACATGAGGCACACGGAAGCAGATAAATAAGTTTGGTAAAAGACAGCTTTTAATTGGTTCACATTGTCATATATTTTCATATTTAATTTGAATACATTATGTTATATATCAATATTTGTATATTTCATTAGAACCTATTATTGCACAGTAGTATACATTCCAACAAGGAAATAACATTTGTTTACAAATACATGGAGTAATTAATGCATATTGACACACATCGCAGTTGATACCTATACAGGTTAGTGACCCACTGAAGTGTCACTTAAAGTGGTTGTAAACCCTTACAAACCACTTTGACCTACAGGTAAGCCTAGATTAAGACTTACCTGTAGGTCAAAGAAATATATTTGCCCGAAGACAGGCACCGCTGTCTACGGCGCAATCGCACTGAGCGCAGCTTCGTCAATGACAATCGGCACCCGTGAACATGAGTGACGTCATCGCGGTGGAGCTGCGAGACCCCACCGAGAAGATGGATGCGCCGGACTACAGGGGACAGCGGTGACTTCGCTGGCTCCTGTGTCAGGCAAGTGACACATAATGGGCTACTATGCGATGCGATGCGATGCATAGTAGTCCATTATGCTTTACCTTTGCAGGGAATGAAAGAGGAAGTAAACTCATCAGGGTTTACTTCCTCTTTAATAGAGATGAAAAGAAATAAAAATAGGTAAAAAAGGAACGTCCGTACAAAGTTGATGATTAGAATCACAGACCAGCCAAAAAATGCCAAAAACGGGAGCTGAGGGGGGCGTAACAGGGTGATAGTAGCCAACACAAACAGCGCCCCAAGTGGGTCAAAGAGTATGAAGTGTTTAGCTGAATGGGGTGGCTGATTGGGGCACCTCTGTAAAAAAAAAAAAAAAAAAAAATTCTGTAAAAAAAAATTATGACAAAAACAATATAAAAAGGTGTAAAAAATTGTGTTGAAAAATGTTGAACACTGTGAAAAGGTAAAGCACAAAAAGAAAGAGGAGAGAGAAAAAAAATCGAAATGGAGGCAAAGGTATGAAAAATAGAAGGAAACGGAACAAAGATTAGTGAAAGAGCAGATGATTTGTGAGTGGAGAAAAAAGAGTAAGTACCCGTTGCAAAATGGATAGGAACAAGAATGCCATGGTGCATAATGTCCCAGGAAGAAGAGTGGTATCTATGTGCGAGACCCAACAAGGGGAGAGGCTCATATAGGGCGCGCCGCCACAACTTGATCTTGTGTTCATTTATTTTCCTTTTCTTTTTTTTTTCTTTTTTTTTTTTTGGTCTATTTGCCTCCCTTTTTATGTATATCTTTATAATATGGCCTCCATAGCACAATCCTGGTGGGCAGAGGGGACGACAATTTTGCTCTTAGCACGTGGGTCATGCCTGTCCATTATTTGAAACCTGTACTAGGTCTAGTTTTTGGTTATCAATATTTCCTTACTAGAAATCGTACGGATGCACCTATGCTCTTGTATATATGTTTGTATCTGATAAAAAAGAAAAGGAGTAACACACTACCAAAAGGTTAGAGAGTGCTGCTCACCCCTAAATCATGGTTGAAAAAAGAAACGAAAAGAAAGATATCCCCTGTAGTGGCGTTTTCTGGCAGCAAAGCAATATCTGTAATGCAGGTGAAAATACTGAGTAGAAATTAAGCTACTGAGTAAAAAGGGAATTTTATAAATGTTTATTATTACATAAAAGAAATATAGAGGTATAAATGACACAGTAGTCAAAAAATGAACTCCACTGGACAGTTAAAAAAATATAGTATAAGAATTGGATATACATATATAGACAAGATTATTTTATCACATGAACACTGTGCAATAGTATAAACAGTGGAGATGTGACACTGACGCGTTTCGACCCCGACGTGGGGTCTTCTTCAGAGGAATTGTCTACAATGGAAAGAAAAAAAAAATTATGAATACATATACAGAAAATTATTTATCACAGTATACTGTAAACAGTTAAATAGATATAAATATAAATATTTGGAATCACAACATAATATAATTACCAATTGATGTACATCCGAAGCAGTGAAAACGCAAATTATATGACACATGTGGATAGGGTCATTGCCACTACTTTCTCTTTTTTTTTTTTTTTTTTCTTTTTTGACTACTGTGTCATTTATACCTCTATATTTCTTTTATGTAATAATAAACATTTATAAAATTCCCTTTTTACTCAGTAGCTTAATTTCTACTCTACTACTTTTCACCTGCATTACAGATATTGCTTTGCTGCCAGAAAACCCCACTACAGGGGATATCTTTCTTTTCGTTTTTCAAATATGTTTGTATGTTACCCAAAAACATTGAATCAGAAATATTTTTTCCCATTGGAAGATTTCCCCTCTATTTTAGTTGAGGTAACAACTGAAAATTTGGGATTTTACCATACTCTACCAGTATCCACTCAAACGAATAGAGAGGGGAAATCTTCCCTCAGCTGGGAGACAACAGTAAAAAAAAAAAAACAAAAAAAAAAAAACATAGGAGCTGGTCTAATCCTTCTACACTTATTGAAAACTAGAATTAAATTATATAGATTTTGGATTCCTTAGATGTCTCCTGTCATTTAATTGGCTGGCTGATGAATTGATTAAGTAATGATTATTTGGTTTTGTTTATTTAATTGGATTAATAGGATGAATGCCTTTTTTAGTACTTAATTAGAGACCATTATTTTTTTTATTATTGTGTTTTTACTAAAAGTAAATGAAACGTAATCTGCCTGAATTTTGGCTTCTATCATCTATATGCTAAGACTTTAAAAAAATAAATAAAACTGGTGTATTTTCATTCGTTATCTTATATTAAATGCAGTGATGTCATCACTATGTCTATGTGCCAAATTAGGTTTGCCGTGCTAAAAATCAATAAAATATAATGTGACAATATATAAAAATATGAAACAGATCAAATGGGTGAAAAGGTAAGTCCCATGTGATAAGAGTCCATTATAACACCTCATGAAAGTTCCAAATATGAAGGCTCCAATGCTTTTATACGACTACAACAAGTACATTGAATATGAATAAAAAGTGGGAAAAATATTGTGCTACTATAAAAAAACTTCTAAAGGTGAAAATAAAAAATAAAATGAGCAGCCACTAAAAGTGAGATACACACTGAATAAAATGAAGAAGGATGTAGCAGTGCTAAACCATATGAATAAACACAATATATACATATATATATATATATATATATATATATATATATATATATATATATATATATATATGGACTAACAACCAAATATGAGGAATTGCTGTGTGGTTACACCATGGAATATATCAGTAATTATTATATTTTAAATAATGGAAAAAACAAAGGAAAAGGGTATTTTTGTGGCACTTGGTTATTGTAAACAAAGCAGCAGAGAGAGAGCAAAACATAAAAAATAAAAGCAGTTATTTTATTTTCATATGTTAAAAATTAATATCTTAATGTGTTAAATTAATATCTACTTATACAAAAATGACATATAGTGACTGGTCCACATAATGAACAGGTAGAGAGTGCTTGTGCTTGATTATCCCGACATGTTTCGCAAAAGCTTCTTCAGGGGATACACAAACTAGTGATAACAATATCAAAAACAAGAATTAATTACAAACAATACATAGTACAATTTTTATAATTATTACAAAAGTATTACATTGTTTGTAATAATTATAAAAATTGTACTATGTATTGTTTGTAATTAATTCTTGTTTTTGATATTGTTATCACTAGTTTGTGTATCCCCTGAAGAAGCTTTTGCGAAACATGTCGGGATAATCAAGCACTCTCTACCTGCTCATTATGTGGACCAGTCACTATATGTCATTTTTGTATAAGTAGATATTAATTTAACACATGTCATGTGTTAATTTTTAACATATGAAAATAAATTAATTGCTTTTATTTTTTATGTTTTGCTCTCTCTCTCTGCTGCTCTGTTTACAATAACCAAGTGCCGCAAAAATCCCCTTTTCCTTTGGTTTTTCCATTATTTAAAATATTCTAATTGGGATGAGGTGCTTTCTCTCTTGGTGATGATGGAGGTTAGAATCAAAAAAAAATTTCAAACCAGTAATTATTAATAAAATGTCCCAAAGTGGATATCATAAGTGAATTATGGAAAAAACGTCCAACAGTGATAATTGTGTTAAACGAAGTCCATAAACACATATGTGCATAGGTAGATAATATTCAGCGATGAGTTCCACCACCACAGAAAATGTGCCAACAAGGATTGCATGCTTACCACAAGGCAAGCTAGATAAGCTTGCGGCTAATTACCCAGCCAGGGCCTTTATCCGGGTGGTTCTGAAACGATAACTCCAGATGGTCAATATGGTGGAGGAGATATAACCAGCAAATGGTCGGGATAACTCGATCGATCAGGAACCATGGAGGAGTAGCCAAATGTTACCCAAAAGGAACTCACCATAGCGTAAATCTGGTAACATACCATTTAATAAAGAAGAAAAATACACTTATAGCAATAAGATCATAAAACAAAAAATTACCGGCCGGTTTGTGAACGCCCGTCCGCTTAGACAGATAAAACACGATGACGTCAGCACATCAACTCCTCCCTATGTGCGTTTCGTCATATAATGATTTAGTCTTGGGGCATGGGCAACGCACTGACGCATGAGTATAGATGACAAGCCAAAACGCGAATCACCCTAGTGCGACTCCACCATAAGGTAAAAAGTGTCTTCTTAGTAGAAATTGTGTATTCTTAATCAAAAGAGTCAAAAGCTCTGTGTAAATAAATATCACTTGGGATAGAAACCATTCACTCCTTTTCTCCTCTCCAGTAAGTTTGCTCCTCTGAGCTTTAGGTGGTTTCAGCAACAGGAAGCTCCAATGCCCTGAACTGGCCACAGATCGTTTGAAGAAAGCAGAGGAAGAGAAAATTGTTGTGTAGGATGGAGTTAAAGGGCTGCCACTGTGGGGAGAAGACTCCTATTTCTGTACAACAAATTTCCACCAATGGCCGAGCTCACATCGGGAGGCTATGTATCATTCTATACAATGCAGGCAGATCATGGCTGTGATATTTTCAGGAAGCCTCTTGCCTCAGTACAACTTTCAAGAACCCTTAGCCATGACACCTTGATATGACACCTTTAAAATGCAAAATTTCTTTAAAAGGGGTGACCTAAAACTGCTTATGTAGTGGCACATATGTAGAATGTGTACTACACCAGCACTGAAAAAGTTCCCAAAAATGCTTTACAAAGCACTTTACAAAGAAAAAAAATATTAAATAAATGACATTTCTGTGCCAACTTGTTCTTCTTTGTAAAAATAAAACACATGGAACAAATTCAAATTCAAGTCCATCAAGTTCAACGGAAGGCCAAAAAAATACATTCAGTTATTCCATACTCAGAACCTTTATTCACAGTTGTGTAGCATATGTGCAAAATGGCCAAAAAAAAAATGGCGTTGTGTTTGTAGGGTCATCCATTATTATTGGCACCCCAAGCACAGCAACTGTGATGCGCATTTTCACACACAAAATAAGGCAGCAATTACAACAAACCACGTGGTTAAAAAGATACTAGAACTTCTTAGCCACGATGGTCACACGTAGG
Source organism: Lithobates pipiens (assembly GCF_037356315.1). NCBI lineage: Eukaryota > Metazoa > Chordata > Amphibia > Anura > Ranidae > Lithobates > Lithobates pipiens. The sequence continues at coordinate 23,217,838 of NW_027507784.1, read as the reverse complement.
GCAGCCTATTGAAAAGAATGGGTTTACGCATGTGCAAAAATGTGCATATGCGCGACAAGCTACAGTAGTGTGAAAGGGGCTTTAAAAGCATGATCCAAATTTCTCTAGCTGAGGAAAAATGTGTCCTGATGGCCAAACCAATGCTGTATCCTGGCCTAGGCCGACAAGGCCCAGTTCTAGGGCAGCACGGAAAGAGTCCCCGCCAGCTTACACTGTTAGTGTAGCACCAAGCTTATGGAACAGACTGGGCTGAGAGGCAAATTAGTCTAGTGGCCCCATAAAGCGTCCGCACTGATTCCGGTATGCGGGCAGATGACATTCCGCAACTATGGGGGGGGAGGGGAGGCACCGCTTCTAATTTTGATTGTCCTATCATCCTGGACCACAAACCTTCCTCACTGTGCCATATGTTTTCTGCTGCACCATTGGCATGGTTATATCTTCTTAGTGCTCTCCATAAAATTATCAGAAATTTGTGCTTACAGTAGAACTATAGGCAACACTTTTTTTTTTTTTTTTTTTTCATTTTGGATAGAGTAAGGGAGGGTTATAGCCCCTGTCAGTTTATTTTTTACCATCCCTGTCCCATTGCAGAGATTTCCCATCACTTCCTGCCCCATAGCCAAACAGGAAGTGAGTGGAAATCTATGCAAATTAAGGGAATCCTTTGCCCCCCCCAGGCGCCAGCATAAACTCATAAACTCGTAAACTTGAGGGCGGGACTTAAAAAGCAAGGGGTGTGGCCTTAACAGGAAGGGGTGGGTCATATATAAATTACGGGGTGCACAAGTTTAGTCAGGCCTGGGGCAGCACCAAACCACCTAAATACACTACAGGGCCAAAGGCATTAAAATATTCCCTGGATCAACAATCTGCAGTACAAATATGTATGAATAATAATAGCCAGTTATATTATTTTGTGTATTGAGAAATATATTCTGAATTTTGTTACGCAATCTACAGAGTTGGCTAGAACCAGAACTTGGAGAACTTTTCTGCTCTTACTGTAAAGAGCAAAAGATCTAGCTGCAGTATTTCCACAGTTTCTTGGTGTTATAACCAATTAATATTAATAAACAGAGAAAACCAGATTTTTTTTTAAAGCACCTCATAGACATTTTTTTCTTTTTTAATAAAAAAGTCAGTTGTTTGAATACTCTGTACAGTAAATAAACATGGAGTATCAAGGCATTTTGGGCCAATGTTACATTACTACACCATATATACACCCCCCCCCCCCCTTATTGCCACTGCTCAGGTAACATAATGTACAGTATAAACCTCTATGAATAAGCTACTTGGGGGTGAAACATGTTGGAGGCGTGGCTTACGGCAGGGACTTGTGTCAGGGAGCCTGTTTCTTTGAATAAGACCCCTTTCACACCGAGCCACCTAGGGCATCAGCGTTAAAGCGACGCTATTTTTACACAGAGCTTGGGGGGTGCAGTTTTCTTTTAAACCTTTATAAGCATTGAAGGTTTTGCTATATGGAAATGCAGGACATGTATTCAGGTTCTGGTTCCTCAGAGACCCAGGTTAGGTTTGACTCAATGAAGTGCTTCTTCAGCAGCAGTTAGAATGGAGGTAAGATCTATAATAAATTATGAAATGCGATGTAATAATCCAAGCTATATTAATAAAGTTTTATAGTATAATTATCATTTATACAACACACAACATGGTAGCATTATTTCATACCCTAAGACACTGGAGGCTTTTTTTTTTCATTTGGGAGGGTGGTTGTTTTCCGTTCCCCCCCAAAAAAACACCCTGATGGCACCTACACTCCCTCGCTGTCTGCCGGTCGGTCTGGCACTTACCCCATCTAGATGGTGGGGGCAGTGGACATCGGGCAGCAGACATTGGGCAGTGGCTCCTATGTCCTCTCCTCCTCCTCGCTTCCGCCGCTCGTCTCTTCACCTCCTCCTAGGCTTCCAATAGGATCGTCTGTCCTTGTAATCATGTGGTGTGAGCTTGGTTCACATTCTATGAGCCCCAAGCCCACCCTATTTTGAAGCCTATTAGAGCCCCTGGCTCTAATCAGGTGCTTAAAAACCACACCCATCCCCCCCCCCCATTGGAATCCATGCATCCAGCATCCTGAAAGGGGCTGGACACATGGATAGGAGAGGCGGCACCCATGTGCCCTTCATGGGTGGACCTCCCCTGCCCTAAGAAATTACAGAGGCTGTCGTTTCACCATAGTAGGCACCAAAGGCACCGTCACTCATCACCCCTCCTAACCAGTGTCAGATACAGGAGCATCCAAGGGAGCTAAAGAGGAAGGGGAGGGGATTTACCCGCGGGCCCTCTTATTGTTAAAGGCGGCTTCCAGGTTCCAAGCTCCCATTGATTTCAATAGGGTTTGGGTTCAGCATCCAAAATGTCTGTGCTCCTGGCCGCATGGAAGTTCTAACAATTTTTTTCTGCATTGTTACATGTTCCCCAGGGCAGTGCTCTCCTCCACCCCTCCCCAATGCTGCTTTTTTATATCCCTTTTCCTATTAGCTCATAAATTTGCCAATTTTAATTTGACAGATTCTTCGCCCATTGATTTTAGTTTCGTTTGTTCTTATTGTAATAGGAGGTATTGTTGACCATCTTCATACCCTCCACACTCCTCCCCTGTACATACTGTCCACTGTCATACCCATCTGCACTCCTCTCCCTCCTGTACATACTGCCCACTGTTATACCCTCCACACTCCTCTCCTGTACATACTGCCCACTTTCATACCATCCACACTCCTCCCCTGTACTTACTGCCCACTGTCATACAATCTGCACTTCTCTCCTGTACATACTACCAACTGTCATACCCTCCACACTCTTCTCCTATAAATACTGCCCACTGTAACACCCTCCACACTCATTTCCTGTACATACTGCCCACTCTCATACCATCTACACTCCTTTCCCTCTTTTACATACTGACCACTGTCATACCCTTCACACTCTTCTCCTGTACATACTGCCCACTGGCATACCCTCCACACTCCTCTCCTGTACATACCACCCACTGTCATACCCTCCACACTCCTCTTCTGGGCATGCTCACCACTGTCATACCTTCCACACTCCTCTTCTGTACATACTACCCTCTGTCATACCCTCCACACTCCTCTCCTGTACATACTTTCCTCTGTCATACCCTCCACACTCCTCTCCTGTACATACTGCCCTCTGTCATACCATCTGCACACCTGCCCTGTACATACTGCCCACTATCATACCCTCAGAACTCCTCTCCTTTACATACTGCCCTCTGTCATACCATCTGCACTCCTCTCCTTTACATACTGTCCACTGTCATACCATCTGCACTCCTCTTCTGTACATACTGCCCTCTGTTATACCCTCCACACTCCTCTCCTGTACATACTGCCCACTGTCATACCATCTGCACTCCACTACTGCACATTCTGCCCACCTTCACAACCTCCACACTCCTTACCTGCATATACTGCCTACTGTCATTTCCAACCGCCCATTAATTTACAGGCAGCCTGTAAATTTCACCCCATTTTCGGGGTGTCCATGAATGTCCATTACGGTTAGCCAGTGCCCGTAAAAAAGATGGCTGCGGGCTGGCCATGCAACTGCGCATGAGCTGTTCCAAAGCCTGCAGGACTCGGGAAAGATCGTACAAAATTGGTTGGGCGTTGCATGCGCAGTAACGTAATGTCACCGCCTGGCACCATTTTTAAACAGAAACCACCACTTGTTCTTCTCGGTGGTTCAGCGGGGGGAGCACAACGGTGCAGAGAGGAGCCAGATGATGGGCTACAGGAGGACATTACTGGGGGGGGGTGAAGCTGGCTTGGTAGAGGAGGACACTGTGCCTGACTGTGACTGGAGAGATGAAAGGGACACAGTCACAGTGAGTGACAGAAAGCGGAAATTGTCACTGACTGATGTGGATACAGGTATAGTAATATGAAGGGGGACAGTGGAGGAAACAGCCTTTAACAATCTTCTGCCCGCAGCCTCTGACCATCTCCTACCCACAGCCTCTGACCATCTCCTGTTCCTGTATCCTGTCCACAGCCTCTGACCATCTCCTGTTCCTGTATCCTGTCCGCGGCCTCTGACCATCTCCTGCCCACAGCCTCTGACCATCTCCTGCCCGCAGCCTCTGACCATCTCCTACCCACAGCCTCTGACCATCTCCTGTTCCTGTATCCTGTCCACAGCCTCTGACCATCTCCTGTTCCTGTATCCTGCCCGCAGCCTCTGACCATCTCCTGTACCTGTATCCTGTCCGCAGCCTCTGACCATCTCCTGCCCGCAGCTTCTGACCATCTCCTGTTCCTGTATCCTGTCCACAGCCTCTGACCATCTTCTGTTCCTGTATCCTGCCCACAGCTTCTGACCAGCTCCTGTTCCTGTATCCTGTCCACAGCCTCTGACCAGCTACTGTTCCTGTATCCTGTCCACAGCCTCTGACCATCTCCTGTTCCTGTATCCTGTCTGCAGCTTCTGACCATCTCCTGTTCATGTATCCTGTCTGCAGCTTCTGACCATCTCCTGTTCATGTATCCTGTCCACAGCCTCTGACCATCTCCTGCCCACAGCCTCTGACCATCTCCTGTCCACAGCCTCTGACCATCTCCTGTTCCTGTATCCTGTCCGCAGCCTCTGACCATCTCCTGCCCACAGCCTCTGACTATCTCCTGCCCGCAGCCTCTGATCATCTCCTGTTCCTGTATCCTGCCCACAGCCTCTGACCATCTCCTGTTCCTGAACCCATCCCACAGCCTCTGACCATCTCCTGTTCCTGTATCCTGTCCGCAGCCTCTGACCATCTCCTGCCCGCAGCTTCTGACCATCTCCTGTTCCTGTATCCTGTCCACAGCCTCTGACCATCTTCTGTTCCTGTATCCTGCCCGCAGCTTCTGACCAGCTCCTGTTCCTGTATCCTGTCCACAGCCTCTGACCAGCTACTGTTCCTGTATCCTGTCCACAGCCTCTGACCATCTCCTGTTCCTGTATCCTGTCTGCAGCTTCTGACCATCTCCTGTTCATGTATCCTGTCTGCAGCTTCTGACCATCTCCTGTTCATGTATCCTGTCCACAGCCTCTGACCATCTCCTGCCCACAGCCTCTGACCATCTCCTGTCCACAGCCTCTGACCATCTCCTGTTCCTGTATCCTGTCTGCAGCTTCTGACCATCTCCTATTCCTGTTTCCTGTCCACAGCCTCTGATCATCTCTTGCCCACAGCCTTCTGACCATCTCCTGCCCGCAGCCTCTGACCATCTCCTGTTCCTGTATCCTGTCTACAGCCTCTGACCATCTCCTGCCCACAGCCTCTGACCATCTCCTGCCCACAGCCTCTGACCATCTCCTGTTCCTGTATCCTGTCCACAGCCTCTGACCATCTCCTGTTCCTGTATCCTGCCCGCAGCCTCTGACCATCTCCTGTATCTGTATCCTGTCCACAGCCTCTGACCATCTCCTGCCCACAGTCACCAGAGCCCCCCTTTATATCCGAGTTCCCCCTTAGATCATAATCTGCAGAGTTCCCCTTTACATAAGAGTTCCCTTTCACTGTAAGGGGGATCCCTGCAGACTCTGATGTAAGGGGGAAACCCAGTGCTGGCTGGGTTATAGTAACCCGACCTCCATATCAATGCAGAAATATGTTTTTTGACTTTTGTTTACCTTGAACACATTGCTAATAGCATTAACTATGTGTTTATAGTTCAAATATTTATACTTGCACTGTTTAGCACTGAAGACAGTCATTTTAGGTACTTTTTTGCAGCATCAAAAAAAATGTGGCTCTGCCAGTCATTTTCATGATTTTTGACAGTAAAAAATTGTTGCAGTTTGTAAATTTTGGCATCCTGCCAGTAAATTTCACTTCAGGGAGTTGGCAACACTGAGTTGCACACCTCTCCAGTGCATACACCCTGATCAAGCTCTTTGCACTTCTCTTGTATTTGTTGGCAGGTAGAAGCCCTTTCCTAGGCGGATATGAGATAGAAGAGGGTAGGAGGCCCGTGATATGCTCCCCAATAGGAATTGTTCACCCCCCCCCCCCTTTCTAAACAATACCAGGCCACATGCCTTTCACCATTGAGGATGGGGGTTGCCTTGCAAAGATTATTATGCCACATACACGCGGTTGAAATTTCCGCCAGCAAAAGACTGATGAGAGCTTTTCATCTGAAAATGCCACCGTGCGTATGCTCCATCGGAATTTTGCTGGCCAAATTTTTGCCAGCAAAAGACCGAGAGCATGTTCTCAATTTTTCAATTTTTTTCAATTTTTCAGACGGAAAAAGTTTCTATCAGAAATTCCGATCATGTGTATGCAGTTCCGACGTGCAAAAACTCACGCATGCTCAGCTTCAACTACAAGATGGAAGCTATTGGCTACTGGCTATTGAACTTCCTTTTTCTAGTCCCGTCATATGCATTGTATTACATCACCGCATTCTTGACGGTCGGAATTTGGTGTGACCGTGTGTATGCAATACAGCTTGAGCGAAATCCCGTGGGAATTCCGTCGGGAAAACCATCAGAGCTTTTTCCGACCAACATTCCGATCGTGTGCGTGAGCATTACTCATTCCCCTGTAAATTGAAAATGTACTGTAAATAAATGTTTCATTTCATTGGCAGAGGATTTGGACTTTTTCATTACCACAACTACTTATGGCACGTGGATCCCCAGATTTCTATCATAGATTCCACGAACCCGTGTTCAAGAGAGCCATTTGTACTAGGCATGTGCAGAACAGAAAAATCTGTTTCGTTTTGTATATATTCATTATGTTACTAATTTTTTTTAATTTCGGAATTCGTTTAGTATGGTTTTGGAATTCGTTAAATTTAGTTTAGCATTAGATACATTTTGTTTAATTTATTAATTTTCTAACATCTGAAGAATAGCTGATTCTTAAGCAGCAGGCTGGGAAGCCTACCGCACCACCAAACCCCAAAAAAAAGAAAGAGAAAACCTCCGGCCTACTCCTCCGTCTGACATTTCTTATATATGTAAGGGGCTGAGTCCCATGATGATGTTAGTGGGTGACACCGCCCCCTTGTGACATCACCGACTGGGGCATGCTGGGTCGATGATGTCACAAGGGGTAGGGTCACCCGCTGACTTCATCGGGTGACTTTGCCCCTTAGCTACATAAGAAATGTCAGACGGAGGAGCAGGAAGTCTGTTGGAAGCATTTGACGAGACCGGAGGTTTTTTTTTTTCCTTTTTTTCATATTCGGCGTTGCAGTGGGCAGCATGAGATGGGTTTACATTGGGGAACATTGTTCTTTATTTTTTAATAAAGGAATTGCAAAAAACTTGCTTATTGTCTTTATTCACTTTTTAGACATATTTGGTAAATGGGTAGGGTACTATGTACCCCATACTCATTCACATTGAGGGAGGTGGGATCTAGATCAAACTCTGATAAGCACCCTGCCTGCAGACCCCCACATCCACCAGCCATGGTTGTGGGGATGAGTCTCTTGTCCCCGTCAACATAGGGACAAGGTGCTTTGCCCCCCCGAAAAGCACCCATTCCTCCATGTTGAGGTCATGCCCACATGTGTGGAGGGGTGCTTTTAAAAAAATTGGCGTGGGGTTCCCCTTACAATTCCATTAGATTCCATACATTTCAGCTGTCAATGGAGAAGCCAACTGACAGCTGATGACTCATCGGTTGTTAAGGACACAGCAGCCAGCTTCCCAACCCGCTACTTAACAGCTAGCTATTCATAGTTACATAGTAGGTGAGGTCAAAAAAAGACACAAGTCTATCAGCTCCAACCTATGTGTATGATTATATGTCAGTATTACCTTGTATATCCCTGTATGTTGCGGTCGTTCAGGTGCTTATATAACCGTTTTTGTAAACTATCGATGCTCCCCGCTGAGACCACCGCCTGTGGAAAGGAATTCCACATCCTTGCCGCTCTTACAGTAAAGTACCCTCTACGTAGTTTAAGGTTAAACCTCTTTTCTTCTAATTTTAATGAGTGGTAAGGTGTCTTGTTAAACGCCCTCCTGTGAAAAGGTTTTCTCCCTATTGTGGGGTCACCAGTACGGTGTTTGTATATTGAAATCATATCCCCTCTCAAGCGTCTCTTCTCCGGAGAGAATAAGTTCAGTTCTCGCAACCTTTCCTCATAACTAATATCGTCCAGAGCCTTTATTAGCTTTGTTGCCCTTCTTTGTACTCGCTCCATTTCCAGTACATCCTTCCTGAGGACTGGTTACCCAGAACTGGACAGTATACTCCAGGTGCGGCCAGACCAGAGTCTTGTAGAGCGGGAGAATTATCATTTTATCTCTGGAGTCGATCCCCTTTTTAATGCCAATATTCTCTTTGCTTTGTTAGCAGCAGCTTGACATTGCTGAGCCTATCATCTACTAGGATCCTAGATTCCCCCAGAGGTTTTCCCCCCAGTGTATAGATTGCATTCATATTTTTGCCACCCAAATGCATTATTTTACATTTTTCTACATTGAACCTCATTTGCCACGTAGTTGCCCACCCCACATTTTTTTTCGACCTCACCTACTATGTATCTATTCTATTCGTCATATAGAATTTGAATCGTCCGGTCATTTTTTTGACCAATCCGAATTCTAATCGTCCTGAAAATTTAGAATTTGAAAGAAAATAAACAAAACAAATTTTAACAAATTTCAGCACTCTTTCATTACTATTTCATTCGGAGATTTGAATACATCTGAATCTCCGAATAACCAAAAATGTGTCTGAATTTGTATTCGGAACGAAAAAAAATTGTGCATGTCTAATTTTTGCACAAGCAGATTAAAATCACAAAATTGATCCCTTGGTAGACAGACAATGATATTCCAATAAGTCAGATTATCATCTACCAAAGGCATTCTTTTCTTTCCCTTGCTTTTCTCTTGAAATGACCTTTCATATTGGTTGAATTGGATGAAACACTGTCTATGGCCAGATCAATACCAAAGCCACCCCCCCTCATTATAATGAGTAGAAAATAATTAAACTTCTGACGTTTATGTTTTTCCCCTCCTCACCTCCCGCAAGGCAGTGTGTTAGCATTTAAGCAGTTTGTCAGCCGGAATTGTAATAAAGGTGGCAGGTGGAATGCCATACCAAGAAAGGACTGGTCATAAAGTAAACCAGAGCTTGTTTACCTTAACTACACTATTGTAAAGAATAAGGAAGTGAAAATGGTTTAAATTCAAAATTGTGTTCTTCATATATCAGTGAGAGTGAGAGATCTGTTAGATATCTTCCACTCTGCCAGGATGGGGTTGCTCGCTGTACTCATTCTCATAGCCACAGGTAAGTAGCTCACCTAAAAAGTCTTGCCTGACCTAAGGTCTCATGAAGGGCTGCCAAAAGTTGAGCAAAGAAAATTGGGGCCACAATGAATTCCCTATTATCATATCTGGGAACTCTTTGTCTTTCTATGCTGACTTGGAGATTCCTGAGATCTTTGTAATTAAGGATTAGTGGAGTGATTTCATATAAAATTATTTTGCTACAAAATTACTGATGCCGCTCTTGGTGGAATTTTGCTGATGTGGAAATGTCCCTCAAGCCCTCAAGGTCCCTCAAGCCTAAAGCAAAAAAAATAAAAAATTGCTAGAAAATAAGGCAATCTACTCCTTTACTTTTTATTAAGAAGATTTGAAGATACCTGATTCCATTTGTAACTTGGTATGAACAGAGTGATTGATTTACTACAGAATTATGAACTTTGCCCTCGGTAATGATTTGCAAAAGTGGGAACAGTCAATTTTGCCTATTGAGCTACTTAGACAAAACTCAATACAAAATATGACAAGCCACTCTTTCTTTTTATATCTTTAGAATCTGCCTTTTTTGTAATAGTCATTTTTTTGTTGTATTTGCTTTTTCTCCTTTTTTCTCCTTTTGTAATAGTAATTTTTATTTTATTTTTGTATTTGTTTTTTCTCCCTTTTTCTCCATTTTAATAGTAATTTTTATTTTATTTTTGTACTTGTTTTTTCTCCTTTTTTCTCCATTTTAATAGTAATTTTTATTTTATTTTTGTACTTGTTTTTTCTCCTTTTTTCTCCATTTTAATAGTAATTTTTATTTTATTTTTGTATTTGTTTTTTTCTCCTTTTTTCTCCATTTTAATAGTAATTTTTATTTTATTTTTGTATTTGTTTTTTCTCATTTTTTCTCCTTTTGTAATAGTATTTTTTATTTTATTTTTGTATTTGTTTTTCTCATTTTTTCTCCATTTTAATAGTACATTTTATTTTATTTTTGTATTTGTTTTTATCTCATTTTTTCTCCATTTTAATAGTAATTTTTATTGTATTTTTGTATTTGTTTTTTCTCCTTTTAGCGTGTATTTTATCTATATTTGTATAAGTCCCTTTATTATTTGAATCTGTTTTGGTACAAGCACAAGCGCGGCATAGTTAAATGATCACCTTTCCTATTGACTCCAATGTATTTTGCTACAAGGTAAATTTTAGGAAAATAAATCGGTTTCTCTCATCTCTAAAAAATGTGACATCTGCATGGGGAGATGTTAAAGTGGTTGTAAACCCTTACAAACCACTTTGACCTACAGGTAAGCCTAGATTAAGGCTTACCTGTAGGTCCAAGAAATATCTCCTAAACCTACACAGTTTAGGAGATATTTGCCCGAAGACGGGCACCGCTGTCTACGGTGCATGCGCCGTTGACAGCGGCTCGCAGGCGCACTGAGCGTGGCATCATCAATGGCGAAGATGCCGCGTGATGCCACGTGTGTCGGCTCCCGTGCGCATGCGCGGGAGTGACGTCATCGCGGCTTCGCCGAATGACAGCGGCGGAGCTGCGAGACCCCACCGAGAAGATGGATGCGCCGGACTACAGGGGACAGCGGTGACATTGCTGGCTCCTGTGTCAGGTAAGTGACACATAATGGGCTACTATGCGATGCGATGCGATGCGATGCATTGTAGTCCATTATGCTTTGCCTTTGCAGGGAATGAAAGAGGAAGTAAACTCATCAGGGTTTTCTTCCTCTTTAACATATAGTAGAAGGAAAGCTTAATATGTCTTGACTTTAACAGAAGACTTGGGCAACACCTTCCTTTGCATCATTTCTCAGAAAATGGGGCATCGTTTTCTGCAGAATAGAAAAGACTTATACCCCGTACACATACGGTCGGACATTCTGACGACAAAATCCATCGGATTTTTTCTGACAAATTTTGGGCCAAACTTGTGTTGCATACACAACGGTCGCACAAAGTTGTCGGAAAATCTGATCGTACAGAACGAGGTGACGTAAAAAACACATACGACGGGACTATAAAGAGGCCAGTAGCCAATAGCTTTCGTCTCGTAATTTATTCTGAGCATGCGTGGCACTTTGTGCGTCGGAATGGTCTACACACGCTCAGAATTTCCGACAACAAAGTCTCTTGGCGGAAAATTCGAGAACCTGTTATCAAACATTTGTGGGCGGAAATTCCGACAGCAAATGTCCGATGGAGCGTACACACGTTTGGGCATTCTGACAACAAGCTCACATTCGAACATGAGGCACAAGAAGACTTGAAGAGGGTTTAGTGACCAAATTTAAGGGATATAAACTTTTTTTTTAGATACTTTCTGAAAAAAAGGTTCCAAAAGAAACTAATAATATTAATATTATTATAACTAATTAATGAAAGGAGAGCAATATATTTGGTTGAGAACATTGAAGTGATTGCTCTTGTTTTGTTTTGTTTTCTTCTGTGTGGGACAAATTTACCGTATTTGCCGGCATATAAGACAACTGGGCGTATAAGACGACCCCCTATTTTTCCAGTGAAAACGTAGGTTTTGGGCTATACTCGCCGTATAAGACTACCCCTTTCTGAGGCAACACCATTAAAAAAAAAAACATCAGACTTAACATTAGATCTGATATAAAAACAGTAATTTTAATGAACCATCAGAAACAGGTACAGTATACAGTATATGATGCTTTGTTAGTGGGTACAGTATACCGTGTATGATGGTACAGTATACTTTGTTAGTATGGTAGGTACAGTATGATGGTTTGTTACTGCAAACTTGTTGTCACTTCCTCACTGGTTAACAAATTACTGTACAGTATACCGGTATACCGGTATTTCGTTTGTATATTTCGTCCGGTTACAGAATACAGTGTGCATACAGTGTGCACCACTGAGCCAATCACGGCAGGCAATGCATTTTACTACTCTGTTGATGGATGCAAAGCCTGCTCAGATTGGCAGAGGCTGTGACATCATCAGCCCGCGCCGCTCTGACTTGTGTATCCTGCTCGGATTGGCAGAGGCTGTTAGTCCAATCCGAGCGGTCTTAACAGGCTCTGCATTCATCAACAGTGCATCGCCCGCCAAGATTGGCTGAGGCGCACACTGTATGCACACAGGATCACCCGGCGGCCTCTCCACCCAGTACGGAGCACCGTACAATCACGATCGTCCGGCGGCCTGTTATCCAGCTTACTGAGGGCTTTACCAGGTACTCTTCCTCTTCACCCGGGGTATAAGATGACCCCCGGTTTTTGGCGGCGGAATTCGGGTGTAAAAGGTCGTCTTATACGCCGGGCAAATACGGTAACAATAGATGCCAGCCAGGAGGATTTGGTTGGCTTCCTGTGGACCAAAACTACTGACATTAGAGATTAAAGGGGTTGTAAAGCTTCCCGTTTTTTCACTTTAATGTATCCTATGCATTAAGGTGAAAAAACATCCGATGCTTTCAGGCCCCCCAGCCCCTCCGTTTACTTACCTGAGCCCTGGAAAGTCCCGCATCGTGAACGCGCTGGCTTCTCGGCCCAGGCTTCTCGGCTTTTCTCGGCTCTTCATTGGATAGATTGATAGCAGCGCAGCCATTGGTTGGCTTGCACTGCTGTCAATCAACTCCAATGACGTGGTGCATCGGGGGGGGGGGGGGGGGCGGTTCCGATTCCTGTAGTTGGCGGCTATGGATGCCGAATATAGGACTCGGGAGCACACCTGCAAGGTAACCCCCCGGGAGATCGTTTCCGAGAGGGGGTTATCAGAAGCGGGGAGAAGCCGAGACAGCCGCCGAGGGACCCCAGAAGAAGAGGATTAGGGTAACTCTGTGCAAAATGAGATGCACAGTGGAGGTAATTATAACATGTTTGTTATTTAAAAGAATAAAATGTGAAGCTTTAGTATCACTTTAAATATAATAGACATCTGTCTTTTGTCAGATAAAGCTTCAGAGTCTGTAGAAGTGGTGATAATAGTATGTGCACTGCTATACTTGTGTGAGTAACTCTAAAAAGAAAAAGAAGGACAGTGTTTGGGAGAGTTGTTTATGGCTTAGAAGCTAATCAGAGAGCTTCCAGTGGTAATATAGCAGAGAAAATGCTTACATCTCTTGATGTTCTTACACATCATACCTTTTCTCAGCTCTTCATTGGATAGAATGATAGCAGCGCAGCCATTGGCTCGCACTGCTGTCAATCAACTCCAATGACGCGGTGCATCGGGGGGGGGGGGGGGACGCTCTAAAACTTTGTCCATCAGATATTCCGACGGAAACAGTCTGATGGAGCCGACACACAGTCAGATTATCCGTCAACACGGTCCGATCGGACATTTTCCATTGGAATGTCCGACCGTGTGTACAAGGACTAAATGTCTCCCAGGTATTAGAAAGGCTAGTTCCAGATCACATGACAAACCTATCGATCATTTCCATGACATTGTACTGCTGCATCTCTTTATTCATACATTTGTATGCCATGTTTATTCATTGAAAACCAATAAAAACATTTGAAAAATAAAAATAGGAGCAGTAGAAGCTGGTTTGACTTGACAAAGGAGTCATGCCTTCGAAACATGTTGCCCCAGGGAACAGGTGTAATCATCCTCACCAATCGGCAGACAGCTCTGTATCCGAGGTCTGGGTGGGTCTGCACCCTCTGCCTGACACGCGCCGAAGGTCCTCTGCTGGATGGGACTTGTGTTTAGACTGATGAGCCCATAGGGTGAGATTTACAAAGACTGGAGACTGGAGAGTGCACAACCTGGTGCAGCTGTGCACGGTAGCCAATCAGCTTCTATCTGCAGCTTGTTTAATTCAGCTTTGACAATAAAACCTGGAAGCTGATTGGTTTCTATGCAGAGCCGCACCAGATTTTGCACTCTCTAGTTTTAGTCCATCATCATCCCCAGTGTCTTCTTGCAGATTCCTGGATGTTCGGTTTCTATGAGAGCGGGGTCTGTGTACAAAGTCTGTAACATAGTATACAATGTGAATGCATTTTTTTTTATTTGTGTGTTTTAATAAAGCGTACTACACCAAGGAGATTGTGCTTCCTCTCTCCACTTTTGTTTTTGGTACACATATACAAGAGTAAAGAGATAACCAACACATACACCATGTACACAGGTAGAACTGGATGGACTGGTGTCTTTATTCAGCCTCACCAGCTATGTAACTATGTAACTGTTACTATTATGGCCCTAGTATTATTGCTATAACTCTGGTGTCCATGGTGATATGTAACATGTATAGTGACACTGATGTTTTCATGTGTAAGCACCTCCACAACTTTATTGCTGCTTACACTTTTTAAGTTTTTTTTTTGCTTACTAAACAATTTTTATCATACTTATGCCACGTACACACGATCAAATTGTCCGGCGGACTTAGTCCGGCAAACAATCCGGCAAACAATCCGCCGGACTTTCTATACGAACGGACTTGGCCACACACGGACACTCCGAAAGTCCGGCGATTTCTAGCGCGATGACGTACAGCACGTACGACGGGACTAGAAAAAGGAAGTTCATTAGCCAGTAGCCAATAGCTTCCATCTCATTCTTGCATCAGAGCATGCGTCATTCTTAGTCCGCCGGACTAGCACACTGACAAATGGATTGTCCACTGAAAGCCAAGTCCAAATTTTGAGTCAAAACTACTTTCTAGTGCCGCGTACACACGACCGGACTTTTCGAGGGACTAGGTCCGGCGGTCTTTCCGACGGACTTTCGGCGGAGTTCCGACGGACTTTCCGAATGAACGGACTTGGCCACACACAATCACACCAAAGTCCGACAGATTCGAATGTGATGACTTACGACTGGACTAGAATAAGGAAGTTCATAGCCAGTAGCCAATAGCTGCCCTAGCGTCAGTTTTTGTCCGTCGGACTAGCATACACACGAACGGATTTCTCGGTCCGGTGGAGTTCTGGTGGAAAAATGTAAAACATGTTCTATTTCTAAAGTCCGCCGGGTTTTTTGACAAGCAAAGGTCCGATAGAGCCCACACACAATCGAATTGTCCGACGGACTCGTTCCATCGGACCTTTGCTGTCAAAAAGTCCAGTCGTGTGTACGCGGCATTAGTCCGCCGGACTTTACGATGAAAAAGTCAGCTGGAGCCCACACGATCGAATTGTCTGCCATAATGCGGTCCGGTGGACTAAGTCTGCTGGACAATTCGATCGTGTGTATGCGGCATTACAACTCATAATGCTGAGCAAACACAGAGAGAGGTGAGACAGGGGAAAGCTCATCACTGAGTCAGATAACAATGATCTGCAGATTCCTTGGAACCACTGACATTTATAAGACTAGGTTCAATCTAGACATGTGCAATTTTGTTTCGTTCCCAATTTGTTTTTAACAAATGTTTACAAATTCGTTAATTCCGAAGTTTCTGAATTTTTCAATTTACAAAATTTCCGAAATTACGAATTTCCGAAAGGATGAATTTCTGAATTTGCGAAATTATGAATTTTAGAATTTCCGAATTTCGAATTTTTCAATTTACAAAATTTTGGAAAAGTATCAGAATTTCCGAAATTTTTGAATTTACAAAATTTCCAATTCTCCGAAATTCTGAATTTCTGAATTTGCGAAATTACGGATTTCCGAAATTAAGAATATCCAAAATTCAGAATTTGTGAAATTATGAATTTCAGAATTTCCAAATTTAGAATTTTTCAATTTCCAAAATTTCTGAAATATCCGATTTTCTGACATTTCAGAATATACAAAATTCAGAATTTGTGAAATTATGAATTTCCGAATTTCCGAAATGACAAATTTACGAATTTACGAAATGACAAATTTCCAAATTTTCAAATTTACGAATTTCTGAAAATAGGAATTTCAGAAATTCCGAATTTCCGAATTTCTGTATTTCCAAAATTACAGATTTACGAATTTCTAATTTACAAATTTTCAAATTTCCGAATATCCGAAAAAAAGCAAAAGAATTAATGAAATGGACACGAAAACAAACACATTTTCTTTCAGTGCACATGTCTATTTCAATCTAGTGCAGTGTGATTTTGATTTGATTCTCAATATGATTTTGTGGTGCAACTGCAGAGCAACTTGGTGCATTTTTTTATACATCTTTTAATGTGTGTTACTACTGCGACCCATCGCTGCTGTCAGCCAGGAGGGAGTCATTGGTTGCTAAGGAGCCAGCTCCTGCTGGCTTCATAACAACGATGAGTCATCCCTGATGTCAGCAGGGGATGCTTTTTCATTGGGTATGAATTTTTAACCACGTAACCACTTTCCAACTGGCACACATACATATACGGTGGCAAGTTGGCTCCCCTGCGCTAATCGCTGTAGATGTACACCGGCTCTTTAAAAAACCATAGCAGGCGCACGCGCACACATGCCCACACATGCCCGCTGCACAACAGTGGACCCAAAGCGATGTCCGCTGGCCACCCACGATCGCGGGCATGAAAGCCAGCATAGGGATTTGTGTATGTAAACACACAAATCCCCATTCTGACCGGGGAGGAGAGACAGATCTGCTGTTCCTAGTAATTAGGAACAGCAATATGTATCCTCCTCCAGTTAGTACACTGCGCCCAAAGCTAGAAATACACATCAGGGAAAACACTGAACCCCTTGATCGCCCCCTAGTGTTAACCCCTTCCCTGCCAGTGACATTTATACTGTAAGCAGTGCATTTTTATAGTACTGATCGCTGTATTATTGTCAATGATCCCAAAAATGTGTCAAAACTTTCCGATCTGTTCGCCGCAATGTTGCAGTCCTGCTAAAAATTGCAGATCGCCACCATTACTAGTAAAATAAATAAATAAATAAAAATTGCATAAATCTATCCCATAGATTGTAGATGCTATAACTTTTGCGCAAACCAATCAATATACGCTTATTGCGATTTTTTTTTACCAAAAATATGTAGAATACATAGTGACCTAAACAGATGAATAAATGAGTTTTAAAAAAAATGGGAGATATTTATTAAAGCAAAAGGTAAAAAACATAGTTTGTTTTTTTTTCAAAATTGTCGGTCTATTGCGAATGTTTTATAGCAGAAAGTAAAAAATGTTTTTTATTTATTTTTTCATTTTTTTTTACATTGTCGCTCTTTTTTTGCTACCAAAAAAAAAAAGAAAGCTCTATTTGTGGGATCAAAAGGACATCAATTTTGTTCGGCTGCCAACGTCGCACGACTGACGCAATTGTCAGTTAAAGCGACACAGTGCCGAATCGCAAAAAAA
This sequence comes from Lithobates pipiens, assembly GCF_037356315.1. Classification (NCBI taxonomy): domain Eukaryota; kingdom Metazoa; phylum Chordata; class Amphibia; order Anura; family Ranidae; genus Lithobates; species Lithobates pipiens. The sequence goes on along the minus strand of NW_027507784.1, from coordinate 23,200,334 downwards.
ATGGATCGGTCAGGAAGGGGGGGGGGGGTAAATCCTTTCCGGGGCTGAAGTGGTTAAACATTGAATTGGGGAGATTAAAAAGAAATAAAATAAAATGTGATTGGGTTTGGTGAAATGTGTGTCTCCAAAATCTCTTACGCCAAATAAATCCGGAGGATTTTTATCCCCTGAAAGATGACATACCAATAAATACGATTTAATTTTTTGTGAGTATTATATATATATATATATATATATATATATATATACAGTATATATATAATTTTTTTTTATTATGGAAGCTAAACAAATTCCACTTTTTTTTTTTGCTTGTCTCAGCCAGCAAGAATTTTGTTGCTGCAGATTCAGTGTGCGGTTCCCCGTTGGTGTCCAGTCGGATAGTTGGCGGTACAAGTTCCTTGGATGGGGAGTGGCCCTGGCAGGTCGCTGTTATAGATACTGAAGCAAATGGAGGATATTTATGTGGGGGCTCCCTGATCTCACCGGAGTGGGTTATGACGGCAGCTCATTGCATCCACTAGTGAGTATAACTTTTTATAAATATATAAACCAATTCTTCCATCAGACACCAATCATTCTGCTTCTGGAATGTTTCTCACAATCGGTCATGGACATCTTTATTGATCCAGTGTTCATCTTTTATAAAGTGTTTATAAAGTGTCCACTTTAAAACTGTCAGGTGTGCCTCACTGATCATTGTTAATTAATTTATTTCTATTTATTACAGGTACTTATATAGGGCCATCAATTTATTCAGTGCCTTATATTGGTTACATTGATTGGTTTACATCACCAAAAAAGCCCTTGTATGAGTTCTAAGATCAGGCCCTTCATGCCGCTTCTGAATTTGTATGCTTATTTACTGCACTTAAAGGCTAAAGCTTCATGTGCACGATCGGACTTTGTACAAACTTTCCCGTGGATTTTTGTACAAAGGGCGTCGGCCGTGAACTTGTATTGCATACACACGGCAGGACTTTTTCAGCCAACTTTCACTAAAATCATGTTGTTTTTCTGCTCTTTACCGCCACCCTTTGGTCAACTTCTGTATTGTTGTCTGATCTTTTGCATTGGCTCTGAGTAGGGATGAGCATTGGAACACATGCCAGGAAGTCGGTGCAGCGATGCACTAATCACAGGCAGTGAGACATTGCCCCGATGTGCGGCTGCAGAGATCAGGAAATGTCTCACTGCCTGTGATTAGCGCAGCGCTGCGCAGACTTCCTGGCGGGCTCCGCACCTGTTCCATGCAAACACGTCTGAGCTCATCCCTAGTTCTGAGCATGGCGTGTTTGTACTTTGTACAAAAGTCCTATGGTTTTCTGTACATATGATCCGACTTTGCTCCATTGTTGCCAGAAAGTTTGTCCGTGCGCACAGCCAACAAAAGTCAGATGAAAACCTGAAAACGTTTGTCCGATGGAGCGTACGCACGGTCGGATGTTGCCTTCAAACAGCTAATTTGCATGTCTGTTGTCAAAAAGTCCGATCGTGTGTATGCGCCTCAAGTCCACCCTTATGCCGCATTCACACGAGCGGATATTCCGACAACAAAATCCTGGATTTTTTTTCCGAAGGCTCAAACTTGTCTTGCATACACACGGTCGCGCAAATGTCGTCGGAAATTCCGATCGCCAAGAACGCAGTGACGTACAACGCGTACGACCAGCTGAAGAAAAAGGAAGTTCAATAGCCGGTGCGGCTCTTCTGCTTGATTCCGAGCACGCGTGGGACTTTTGTGCGTCGGAATTGTGTACACACGATCAGAATTTCTGACAACGGATTTTGTTGTCGGAATATTTGAGGTCCAGCTCTCAAATTTTTATTTGTTGGAAATTCCGACAGCAAATGTTCGATTGGAGCCTACACACGGTTGGAATTTCCAACAACAAGCTCACGTCGAACATTTGTTGTCAGAAATTCCGACCGTGTGTACACAGCATTATGCCCCGTACACATGATTGGATTTTCCGACAACAAATGTTGGATATGAGCTTATTGGCGGAAAGTCCGACCGTGTGTACAAGGGCTTCCACCTCATGCACAATTAGGCCTCATGCACTTTGCTGCTGTTAAACTCATGTTTTTGTGAGTTTGGGTGTTTTTTTTTTTTTTAAAGCCCTTAATCTAACCTCTATCAGTGGCGGCTGGTGCTCAAAATTTTTGGGGGGAAGCAAACAAACTGAAAAAAAAAAAAAACATCAATTGTAGTCACTGTGCCCATCAAACGCAGCCACTGTGTCCATCAAACGCAGCCACTGTGCCCATCAAACGCAGCTACTGTGCCATCAAAAGCAGCCACTGTACCCATAAATTGCTGCCACGGTGCCATCAAACACAGCTACTGTACCCATCAATTGCTGCCAGTGTGCCCATCAATTGCTGCGACTGTGCCCCATCAATTGCTGCCAGTGTGCCCATCAATTGCTGCGACTGTGCCCCATCAATTTCTGCCAGTGTCCCCCATTAATTGCTGCCTCTGTGCCCATCAAATGCCACTACGGTGCCCCATCAATTGCTGCCAGTGTCTCCCATCAATTGCCACCACTGTGCCTATCAAATGCCACTACTGTGCCCCATCAAATGCTGCCAGTGTGCATCATTTGGGAGTTGGGACATACCTGTCTCACAGCGGGTCACGGTGGCATCCTCCGCGTCCATGCGCCTCAATGTCTCCGGTCCTCTCTATCAGGTGTCCAATCACAGCGCCTGTTGTTTCAGCCAATTAGGTGACAAGTAACCAAACCTGAGCACCCGATTGGCAGAGAGGCGGGTCAGTGTTAGGAAAGAGATGTATTTGCTTTCCTAACACGACGCTGAGTAAACAGCGAACGCACAGCATTGCGGCCGCTATTTACCATTTGGCTCTAATCAGGCGCTTCCAAAAAAAAACTTGCCGCTGTAATTCAGGTGCCCAACAAGGGGCCGGACACCTGAATAGGGGTGGCAGCGGCGACCATAGATAGATGCATGCATCCGTCTATGGTGAGAGAGAGGTGACAGGAGAGACGGGGCGGCGCTCCCGCGTCCTTTATGATGCAACGCCACTGCCCGCTATGATATCCTATGTATCCATGCGCACATGACATTTTTTCAAAGTTTATGGGCTTGTTGTCTGAATGCCCTAAAAATGCCTTCAAGAGCAGTTCTTTTGACCACAAAAAACGTTGAACGCTGAAAAACGCTCATAAGCGTGCATAAACTCTAGGCACATTTAGCACTTCAGTGTTTATTTATTTCAATGGCCAGAATAAAATAAAAATTCTGGCCAATGAAATAAATAATCTCCCAAAACTCCAAAACCCTGATAAACTCACCTAAACTGTTTTGAAAAAAATGTAGCTTAGGTGAGTTCATAAAGTTGATTTTCTCCTGTCAGGATAAACAGTGTTTACAAGAAACCAGTGTGCATGAGGCCTAATGATCATGGCTGGTATGCAAAAAAAAAAAAAAAAGAAAAAATTATACCCAAATAATATTATATTTAGTTGTCATATTGGTCTACAACATTCAAAAAATAAAGAGAAAGGGAACTTTTTTTTTTTCAAACTTTAATGCTAGTAAAAAAAAAAAAAAGTAATAGCCCAGTGGTTGTAAACCCTTACTACACACTTTGACCTACAGGTAAGCCTAGATTAAGGCTTACCTGTAGGTCCAAGAAATATCTCCTAGACCTACACAATTTAGGAGATATTTGCAGAAAGACAGGCACCGCTGTCTACGGCGCATGCGCCGTAGACAGCGGCGCGCAGGCGCACTGAGCGCGGCATCATCAAAGACGAAGATGTCACATGTGTCGGCTCCCGTGCGCATGCGTGAGAGTGACGGCTTCGCCAAATGACAGTGGCGGAGCAGCGAGACCCACCAAGAAGATGGACGCTCCGGACTACAGGGGACAGCGGCTCCTGTGTCAGGTAAGTGACACATAATGGACTACTATGTGATGCGATGCATAGTAGTCCGTTATGCTTTGCCTTTGCAGGGAATGAAAGAGGAAGTAAACCCTCTTTAAAAAAATAAATAAATAAGTAATAGCCCATTAAAGGATAAATTCAATAGAGATTACTGTGACTTAGCACCACAGTAAACTCTGATGATCCTGCCTAAGTTCATACCAGGGGTGGACTGACAACTCATGGGGCCCCCGGGCAATAGGAGATTATGGGCCCCCCAGGCAATCAGAGATTATGGGGTCACACAGTATACACACACAGTATACACACACAGTATACACGACATGTTTCTATTGGCTGAGAAGGTACTGGAGAGGTGGGGCAGCTATAATCTCTGGATTTTTAGACCAAAAGGATGTTGGTGTCAGAGAATCACCAGACTTCAACGTCGGCACTTCCCTGTGCGCCTGCGGGGAAGAGCTGCACAACGACGCATGCATATGCGTCGTACGACACAATGTCGTACACGCATGTGCAAGCCTATGCACACGGCTATGGGCCTTACCTGATTGGCCTGACAGTCCTATAAAAGGCATCAATGTGCTCTGTGTCTTTGCTGGTTTGTCTCCTCAGCTCACCTGTGTTCCTGTTCCCTGTTCCTGTTGACCACTTCCTGTTGTGACCCGGCTTGTTTGAAGACCACTCTGCTTCTCTCCTGATCTGACCCCTGGCTTGCTTAAACGGACTTTCTGCACTTAGCCTTGCTGGCTCACGGACTGATACCTGTGCTTGACCCTCGGCCTGCCTCTGGAATATCCTTTATCTCACGGACTGATACCTGTGCTTGACCCTCGGCCTGTTTCTGGAATATCCCTTGTCTCACGGACTGATACCTGTGCTTGACCCTCGGCCTGCTTCTGGAATATCCTTTGTCTCACGGACTGTACCTGTGTTTGACCCTCGGCCTTCACTCCAGGTATTGGAACCCCTGGCAGGCGTTTACCTCTACCAGTTCCAAGATCTTCTGCACGGGCATCTCTTCCTTCAGTGGACCTGCTGCATTCCAGTCACCTGCTGGCAACCCGTGCCTCTCTGTGCCCTGTACCCGCTGTTCCATCCTCAGGGGTACTGTGCACCCAGCTGCAAGGGAAGCCGCTCTCCGCACTTCGGCTTTGGTGAGTACCTGACAGTTGGTAAGGGACATTTCAGAGACAGATGTAAAAAAAAACACAGATTTTTACATACTGTCCATGGTTTTACTGAGGCTGGCAACCCTGATGGGGTCCCCTAGTGGCCCGCGGGCCCTCGGGCAGTGGCCGAGTAGCCAAATGGTCAGTCCGCCCCTGGTTCATACCATTAGGCTTGTGTACATCCAGTCCACAAACTATGAACAAGTTGTATTTCATTCATTCAATTCTGAAGTCCATTGATACTAATGATATTGTACTGCCTTCTGCAGCAGATGGGTCCTCATTTATACGTTATGTTCTGTTTTCTTTCCGTAGTCCTATCCAGCTGTCGAATTATAAAGTATATTTGGGCATGTACCAGCTGCTTGTGATCAACTCTCATACAGCTCTTGCTAATGTAAGCAAAATCATCGTCAATAGTCAATATACAAGCACTGGGAGCCCTGGGGACATCGCACTGTTGCAGTTGGCCACGCCTGTCACCTACACTCAGTACATCATGCCAATCTGTCTGCCATCTTCCACCACCACCTTCCCCTGTGGTACGGAGTGCTGGGTGACCGGCTGGGGTGCAAGATCTTATGGAGGTGAGTCCATGACATGTAATAAGGGGGGGGGGGGGGGGGGGGGTGCCCGCGCTGATGGTATAATTCCTATAATAGGAGCTGCTGCCTCCAACACAACACCTACCTAGGTTTAGGGTCTGATTGTAAAAGATAAAATAAGTGATGGTGGATGTGGCGCTGCTCTGGATAATGCAACTAACTGAATAAAGTGACTTGTGGTATTCTGAGGTGTAATAAAGTGACGCGTGATATTCTGAGGTATGATGGTCAATAAAAAAGCGACACGTGCAAAGTTAATAATATATAGTGACACAGTAAAAAAAAAAATAATAATTATATATATACACACACAAATATATATATATATATATATATATATATATATATATATATATATATATATATATATATATATATATATATATATATATATATGAACACAGTAGGGATGGAAAGTATTCCGACCCCCTTAAATTTTAAAGCCTTAAAAGGCTCTTGTCTCCCAATAGCTCAGTTTGGCTGGATGGCCAGCTCTGTGCTCTTAGGAACCTTAAAGTGGATGTAATACCCGGAAATTATTAATTTTTCTTTTTTTTTTTTTTGTCTGGCACAATATAGAGTTTGGGATTTCAGATCAGCTGTGCCCAGTCTTGCCATAAAGCGTTAATCCAGCTCTGAGCAATCCTCATATCTTTTTTCAGTGAAATAAAACTGAAAAACTGTGGAATCTTTGTCCGTTCTTCCCCCTTGCTGTGAGTGACGGGTGATTTACATATCTCGTGCACTAGCCTAAGACATTCATTATTTTTTAATTCTCACCCCCCCCCCCACCTTTCTTCATCAGCTCTGCAAGGATTGGTTGATATACACCTCATGTGGGGACTTTTCTGGGTTTTGATTGGATGTTAGAGATCATAGCAGAAGTTCAGTGTAAGAAATGCACAGGAGAAAATGTATTTTGATAAGGGGAGTGTAGAGGTGGGCGGGGAGTCTACTGACATCACGACTCCACCCACTGAGCCCTGGAAAACAGACCCACCCACAGAATCTGCAGTTTTTCGGTCTCATAGCAGACAGAGGGGAGACATTTGACAGATTATTATTATTATACATGATTTATATAGCGCCAACAGTTTACGCAGCAATTTACAATGTATAGGGGGGGAACACACAATTACAGTACATTACAAAAAGGTACAGGAGGGCCCGGCTCGTAGAGCTTACATTCTGAAGGGAACAACAAGGCCTGGGAAATGCCCAGGAATAAACCAAAGCATACTTACCACCAGCTCGCAGACAACCAAATTGACCTGTCTAACAGTACAGTGGTGTGAAAAAGTGTTTGCCCCCTTCCTCATTTCCTGTTCCTTTGCATGTTTGTCACACTTAAGTGTTTCGGAACATCAAACCAATTTAAACAATAGTCAAGGACAACACAAGTAAACACAAAATGCAATTTGTAAATGAAGGTGTTTATTATTAAAAGGTGAAAAAAAATCCAAACCATCATGGCCCTGTGTGAAAAAGTGATTGCCCCCCTTGTTAAAACATACTATAACTGTGGTTGTCCACACCTGAGTTCAATTTCTCTAGCCACACCCAGGCCTGATTATTGACACACCTGTTCACAATCAAGGCATTACTTAAATAGGAGCTGCTTGACACAGTAAGGTCCACCAGAAGATCCTTAAAAGCTACACATCATGCCGAGACCCAAAGAAATTCAGGAACAATTGAGAAAGAAAGTAATTGAGATCTATCAGTCTGGAAAGGGTTATAAAGCCATTTCCAAAGCTTTGGGAATCCAGCGAACCACAGTGAGAGCCATTATCCACAAATGGCGCAGACATGGAACAGTGGTGAACCTTCCCAGGAGTGGCCGGCCGCCCAAAATTACCCCAAGAGCGCAGCGACGACTCATCCAAGAGGTCACAAAAGACCCCACAACAACATCCAAGGAACTGCAGGCCTCACTTGCCTCAGTTAAGGTCAGCGTTCATGCCTCCACCATCAGGAAAAGACTGGGCAAAAATGGCCTGCATGGCAGAATTCCAAGGAGAAAACCACTGCTGAGCAAAAAGAACATCAAAGCTCGTCTCAATTTCTCCACAACACATCTTGATGATCCCCAAGACTTTTGGGACAACATTCTGTGGACCGATGAGACAAAAGTGGAACTCTTTGGAAGGTGTGTGTCCAAGTATATCTGGCGTAGAAGGAACACTGCATTTCATAAAAAGAACATTATACCAACAGTAAAATATGGTGGTGGTAGTGTGATGGTCTGGGGCTGTTTTGCTGCTTCAGGACCTGGAAGACTTGCCGTGATAAAAGGAACTATGAATTCTGCTGTCTACCAAGAGATTCTGAAGGAGAATGTCCGACCATCTGTTCGTGTACTCAAGCTGAAACGAACTTGGGTTCTGCAGCAGGACAATGATCCTAAACACACCAGCAAGTCCACCACCGAATGGCTGAAGAAAAACAAAATGAAGACTTTGGAGTGGCCTAGCCAAAGTCCTGACCTGAATCCTATTGAGATGTTGTGGTATGACCTTAAAAAGGCCGTTCATGCTCGAAAACCCTCTAATGTAACTGAATTAGGACAATTCTGCAAAGATGAGTGGGCCAAAATTCCTCCAGGACGCTGTAAAAGCCTCATTGCACGTTATCGCAAATGCTTGGTTGCAGTTGTTGCTGCTAAGGGTGGCCCAACCAGTTATTAGGTTTAGGGGGCAATCACTTTTTCACACAGGGCCATGATGGTTTGGATTTTTTTTCACCTTTAATAATAAACACCTTCATTTACAAATTGCATTTTGTGTTTACTTGTGTTGTCCTTGACTATTGTTTAAATTGGTTTGATGTTCCGAAACACTTAAGTGTGACAAACATGCAAAGGAACAGGAAATGAGGAAGGGGGCAAACACTTTTTCACACCACTGTATGTTAAAAACAGGGGTTTAGTCCGCACGCATTTGCAAACGCATGCGTAAGCCACAGAGCCTGGTCAAGGCACCCTTGTATCTGTGGTCCTAACACTAAAGTATGAGTGTCCCCACAGTGGAGGCACATACATTCTAATGGATAGATGAGGTCAGGTGGGCTGAAGGGGAGCCCGCCCCTTCTTAAAGGTACATCATGTAGCACACCAAACACCCAGCATGTAGCACAATGGTTGCAAAGGTGTTGGTGCATTGCTGCACCAATACAAATACGATATGAAAAAAACTCGCCACCGCCCTCATCTATAGCTGGCTATAGCAGTAAGTGGCATTGGAAGGCTAAATCAGATAACAACAAGGCCTGGGAAATGCCCAGGAAAAATCCAAGCCTACTTACCACCAGCTCGCAGACAACCAAATTGATGTCTGCGAGCTGGTGGTGTGTAGGCTTGGATTTTTCCTGGGCATTTCCCAGGCCTTGTTGTTAACCTGATTTAGCCTTCCAATGCCACTTACTGCTATAGCCAGCTATAGATGAGGGCGGTGGTGAGTTTTTTTCACATTCTAAAGGGAGGTGGTGGTACAAAAGGTAATAGCTGCAGAGAATAATTTGATGGGGGTGACAGATATGTATACATGCAGTATAGATATTGTATAGTACATGCAATATAGATATTGCAGTAGTTTAAAAAGGATGAGAGGGGGTTTACATCCACTTCAAGTGCAGCAGAATTTTTTTTTTTTTTTTTTTCAACCTTGGCCAGATCTGTGCCTTGCCACAATTCTGTCTCTGAGCTCTTCAGGCAGTTCCTTTGACCTCATGATTCTCATTTGCTCTGACATGCACTGTCAGCTGTAAGGTCTTATATAGACAGGTGTGTGGCTTTCCTAATCAAGTCCAATCAGTTATAATCAAACACACAGCTGCACTCAAATGAAGGTGTAGAACCATCTCAAGGATGATCAGAAGAAAATGGACCAACGTTTACCATCCAACCTGACAGAACTGGAGAGGATCTGCAAGGAGGGATGGCCGAGGATCCCCGAATCCAGGTGTGAAAAACTTATTGCATCTTTCCCCAAAAAGACTCGTGGCTGTACTAGATCAAAAGGGTTCTTCTACTAAATACTGAGCAAAGGGTCTGAATACTTAGGACCATGTGATATTTCAGTTTTTCTTTTTTAATAAATTTGCAAAAATGTCAACAATTCTGTGTTTTTCTGTCAATATGGGGTGCTGTGTGTACATTAATGAGGGAAAAAATGAACTTAACCACTTCCCGACCAGCGCACGACGATGTACGTCGACAGAATGGCACGGGCAGGCATATTGGCGTACAGGTACATACAATCTTCAATGCCGCCCTGCCATCGGGAGCGCACCATGCTGGTCGGGACCTCTGTGAGTCCGGTCGCGGGACCCGCGGACTCGATCGCCGCGGGCATACCCGCGATCATCTCACGGGACGGCTGAATGGAGGAAATGCTGTGTAAACAACATTTCTCCATTCTGCCTAGCAACTAGTGATGCTGATCTCTGCTCCATGTGATTGGAGCAGAGATCAGTGTTCACTAAATGAAAGCCCAACCCCCCCCACAGTTAGTAACACACCCCTAGGAGCACTTAACCCCTACACTGCCACCCACTGGTTAACCCCTTCACTGCCAGTGTCATTTACACAGGAATCCGTGCATTTATACAGCAGTGATTACTGTAGAAATGACAATGGTCCCAAAAATGTGTCAAAAATGTCCGATGGGTCCCCCACAATGTCGCAGTCACAATAAAAATCGCTGATCGCCGCCATTACTAGTAAAAAAAAAAAAAAAAAAAAAATTATTAATAAAAATGCTATAAAACTATCCCTATTTTGTAAATGCTATAACTTTTGGGCAAACCAATTAATAATCGCTTATTGCGATTTTTTTTTTTACCAAAAATATGTATAAGAATACGTATCGGCCTAAACTGAGGGAAAAAAATGTTTTTTTATATATTTTTGGGGGATATTTATTATAACAAAAAGTAAAAAATAATGTGTTTTTTTCAAAATTGTCGCTCTATTTTAGTTTATAGCGCAAAAAATAAAAACCGCAGGGGTGATCAAATACCACCAAAAGAAAGCTCTATTTGTGGGAAAAAAAGGATGTCAATTTTGTTTGGGAGCCACGTCGCACGACCACGCAATTGTCAGTTAAAGCGACGCAGTGTCGAATCGCAAAAAGTGGTCTGGTCTTTGACCAGCAAAATGGTCCGGTCTGTAAGTGGTTAAAGTGGTGTGCCCCCTAAAAAAAGAAAAAATTAAAAGTCAGCAGCTACAAATATTGCAGCTGCTGACTTTTAATAATTGGACACTTACCTGTCCCAGGGTCCAGCGATGCGGGGGAACGAAGCCCCCCCTCGTTCCCCGCTCCGCTCGCGGCGCAGTCATTCGTACTGTGGGCACCTGGCTGTGGCTTCATAGCTGGGCACCCACTGCTCATGCGCGAGTGGCGCAGGGCACCGGGACAAGTGACAGCCGCGCAAGGAAGAAGGCAGACTACGAGGGACCCCCTAGCAACAGGTATTTAGAGGTGAGTAAAAAATTTTTTTTTTCCAATTATTTTTTTTTTTTTTTTTTTTTTTAAGAATTTTAAACAATTTTTAATTTTTTGGGGGCAACACCACTTTAAATGATTTTAGCAACTGGCTGCAATATAACAAAGAGTTACAATTTAAGGGGGTCTGAATACCTTCCGTCCCCACTGTATATTATTATTTTTTTTTCACTGTGTCACTATATATTATTTATACATATATATATATATATATATATATATATATATATATATAACAGTAAAAAAAAGCAGTGGATCAAAAATCAGTGATAAAATATACGTCTTTAATATCAATGTAAAGTGACATGTGCTAATTAGATACAATATATTATGATGCAGTATAAAATAAAAAAATGAATAATCCAAAAATTTGAAAAAGCAAAAGTACCAAAGAAATGCTTATGGTGTTATAATGAAAAAAATATTCAAGTCCTAAACTCTGTAAATAAACAGTCCATATAAACTGCCAACAAATCGGTGAAAGTTCTTCAAAGTAAATCAAGTGACTGGTGACTTAAAAATCCTTTCAGTGCCTTGGAAAGATATTAACTAGATTGTGAAGGTGCTCCAATCCGCGCTCTTCATATGAAATTGCACTTTACCAGAGAGCTCTCCCCTCAAGGTGATGTTGCACCTTTACAGCCACACTGCTGTGTATTGGAACAGACCTCCAGAGAAAATGCCTCTCGTCAGCCCCTTCTCCTCGTTATTGCACAGAAAGTAATACTCCGTAGTGCAAATAACATTTGAACAGTTTTATTTCCCGTATCTGGGCAGATATGCACTTGCATTTGATTAAAATCATATTGGCAGTGAGAAACGTGAAGTCTAAGATTCCTCTGGGTTCCGCGAGTGAAGCGACGCAATCGTGCTGTGGCTCCTCCCTGCGCGTTTCGTAGATTTTTGTTTGATTTCTCACTCACGTTAGCAAGGTGAATTGGGGTGACATTTAAAATGAATACTAATTCATATTAGGACTGCAGTACTTTTGTAAAAAAAAAAAGATTAACTTATGCAAAACCAAGCAATTTTAAGCTCAATACCACAATGCACATGTACAGGTGATCAGTCTATGTATAGCCTTGCCAAGAAGAACCTTTATTCATCTTCTTGTCTTTGTTTCATTAACAGGGAATGTAGTTTCATATGGGACCCTCCAGGAGGTCCTGGTTCCTCTAATAGACCGCAATACATGTCAAACAATGTATCGCAATGCAGGAGGTAGTATCACCATCCAGTATGATCAGATCTGTGCCGGCTACAAGGATGGGGGGAAGGATTCCTGCCAGGTGAGTGACACCAAGACCATTCCAACATGGCTCAGCATTAGAATCTCTTCACAGGAAACAGAAGCAATGCATGACATCAGTTAAAGTGATACTAAAGTCTATTATTTTTTTTTTTAATAAGTTATTCTTGCCTTCGTAGTTACCTGATAACAACAAGGAGGAAGTGGTCAGTCAATGGCAACAATAACAATGCTAGATATCTCATGTCACTCTGCAGCTTGAAGTTCATTCGGTCAAATACCTATTCTTTCAGCCATTTGCACAAAATTCTTCATAGAGTTGCACACAGTGCAGAAGTCTTCCACATAGTGTTTTCCCTGCTGGTCGATTGTTCCTAGCCTATTAACTCTAATGGGCAAATGTTCTTAAGCTATTTTTCTCTTAGGATCAAATGTTGTGAGTTTGCATTCACCAACAAGGAACAAGGAGGCAGCAAGGAACCTATTAGCCCTTGTACACACGGTCGGACATTCTGACAACCAAATCTGTTGGATTTTGTCCGACGGATTTTGTCCGAAACTGTTGCATACACACGGTCGGACAAAGTTGTTGAAAAATCCGATTGTACATAACGTGATGACGTTATTTCGTTACGATGGGACTACGTTCAGGCTAGTAGCCAACAGCTTTGGTCTAGGAATTTGATCTGAGCATGCGTGTCCGTCGGAGTAGGCTACACATGATCGGAGTATGTCCGATCGGAGCATGTTGTCGGAAAATTTTATAGACAAGTTGGAAAACTTGGTCCGTCGGATACACCGACGGAAACAGTGCGATGGAGACCACACACAGTCGGATTATCCGACAAAACGGTCCGATAGGACACATTCCGTCGGAATCTCCGACCGTGTGTACAAGGGCTTACACACATATTAAAAACATTACTCTTGCATAAATGATGTAATAAAGAGGTCCCCTAATACTAAAATAGTTTTAGCTTGAGTTCAGTTTTAATATATGCTGTATATGTATGAGTATGAATCAGGGTTCAAGTCCTGGGGGGGAAAAGTGTGGAACTCCCACCCAAGATCCCCTCCCCCACCAAAAAAAATAAAATAAAATGATACGCTCATGTGCACGAACACTTCAAAAGTGTTATTTTTCATCCAATTTTCGTATTGTGTGTATGAAGCTGTTAGTACATAAAAAAAAAAAATCCTCAATAAACATAAATACGGTAATTCTCTGAATAATCAGCATTCATTCCATTGAGCTTCCATGCAAATGTGAACATCATGTTCTGATCTTTATTGGGGAATGTTATTTTGTATATAGAGTGTTTATGTGGTGAGTTTACACTTTTCATTGAACAGAGTTTGGATAACACAGGGTTAAATGAAAGGTCATAAATGAAGTGCACATTATCTGGACAGAATGTTGGGGAGATAGTGATGTGTTCCTGCTTAGGAGATATATGTTAGCTTGGGGGGGCTGCAAACTCTGCAGGGGCTCCAACACACACTCGCTGCTATTCCAACCCTTCACATATTTCCACATAAACTTCCCTCCTGGCATTAAACTTTGCCAGGTATTGTGCTCAGCTTACCACCCCAAACTAATGTTCCTCCCTCAGCTCACCTCTCTCCCTGCATGTCCTGTGAGCAGAATAGCTGTGCTCCTCCTCTGGGGTCTCTCATCATATGGCACTGAAGATAGAGGAGGGGGGGATTCAGCAGGATACACAGAGCAAGTATGCAGGAGATTGGGGGGGGGGGGTGAGGAGACAGGAAATCTCTTAGCAGCAGGGACCTGATCTACCCGTCAGATAGCTGTGATTGACAGGTAGATCGAAGAGGAAGCTGTCATGGGGCCCCCTACTGGCAATACCTGAATGGTCAGTCCACCCCTGGTGTGTGGCACTTACTATAGCGAGCTGTGTCGGCGGCTGCTGGTGTAGCACCTGCCACACACCTCACATACTTCAATGTCTTGCAGGACACGGCTGCTAACGGGAACTGATTTCCTGTTGTGGAAAAAGTACGGAACTCTGTTCCCATGCATTCCCACAGGACTTGAGCCCTGAGTGTGATGCACAAAAGGGTTAGATACCTCTATGTACCATTCCCTATTTACATACCGCTATCCCACACCCCATTTCCCCCTCCCCACTCCATTTCTTTCACACCGTCATTGGGTATAAAAAATGTCAAATGCAAGACCTTCACCGTCCAATTCTCCAATCTTTGCTCTACTCAGCAACAAGAATCTTCGCATTTGTCTCCTATATCCCCCATCATGCTCTCCGGTTCCATCTGCTGACCATCACTACTGTGCTGTGTTAAAGTGGAAGTAAACCCATTGATTTAAACAGTTTCAAAAAACGGCATGCCGGGAATGCTAACTGCACATTGGCTGTGCTCTCAACCAAACTGTCAAACCATCCAATGGCTGGTGTCATAACGGATCACATGTGCAGCACCGTGGCAGCTGAAGATTAAACAGAGGCAAAGATGGCAGCTTCTGTGGATGAAGACGATAGGGGAGTTTACTTCCACTTTAAACCCCATACACACTATCGGACTTTGTACAAACTTTCCCGTCGGCGTCGGCCGTGAACTTGTATTGCATACACACAGCAGGACTTTTTCAGCCAACTTTCACCAAATCACGTGCTTTTTCTGCTCTTAACCGCCACCTTTGGTCAACTTCTGTATTGTTGTCTGATCTTTTGCATTGGTTCTGAGCATGCGTGTTTGTACTTTGTAAAAAAGTCTGATGGTTTTCTGTACACACGATCGGACTTTGCTCCATCGGACTTTTGTTATTTGTCCGTTCGCACAGCCAACAAAAGTCTGATGAAAAGCAAAAAAGTTTGTCCGACGGAGCGTACACACGGTTGGATGTTGCCTTAAAACAGCTAATTTGCATGTTTGTTGTCAAAAAGTATATCGTGTGTATGGGCCTTAAGGATTTAGAAGATAACTAGATTAACCAGAGAGCGAGCATATGATAAAGAAAAGGATTAGAACCCTCAACGCTCCATTCTTCATTTACATGCCACTTTCCAATACCCCTTAAACCCCCCCCCCCCCCACCCCACCCTATTTCTTTGACTATAATGCCCCGTACACATGATTGTATTTTCCAATGGGAAATGTTGGATGTGAGCTTTTTTGTTGGTAAGTCCAACCGTGTGTACGCTCCATCGGACATTTGCTATCGGTCTCCCCGCCAACAAATGTTGGCTAGCAGGTTCTCAAATTTTCCACCAACAAATGTTTGTTGTCAGACTTTCCGATCGTGTGTACACAAGTCCGTCACACAAAAGTCCACGCATACTCGGAATCAAGTACGAGCCGGAAGCGCTCGGCCTTGTAAAACTAGTGTTTCGTAATGGAGATATCACGTTCGTAATTGTTGGCCAACATTTGTGTGACCGCATGTATGCAATACAAGTTGGAGCCAACACATCGTCAAACAAAAATCCATAGTTTTGTTGTCGGAAAGGCCGATCGTATGCATGGGGCATATCACTAAGTGGAAAAATGTCAAAAAGTAGGACCTTCATATACAACCCCTGTGTCCCTTGAAATGCATTGTGGTTCCATCTGCTGACCCTCGCTACTGTGCCCTGTAGGGATGTAGAAGTCAGAGGAACCACAGTGTCGGTCAGGGGACTAATCATGTGACACACTGGTATGTTAGATGTCAAAAGTCTATTGCTTTGCAAACAGAAGAACAGATGGCATAGTTGGTGAGTGTAACTCCTCTTCCTTTACAGGTTCTGATTTTTTTTTTTCGACTTGACAACAAAGTTGCTTTAACCACTTCAGCCCCGGACCATTTTGCTGGCCAAAGACCAGACCACTTTTTGCAATTCGGCACTGCGTCGCTTTAACTGACAATTGCGCGGTCGTGCAACGTGGCTCCCAAACAAAATTGAAGTCCTTTTTTTCCCACAAATAGAGCTTTCTTTTGGTGGTATTTGATCACCCCTGCGGTTTTTATTTTTTGCGCTATAAACAAAAATAGAGCGACAATTTTGAAAAAAAAACGCATTATTTTTTACTTTTTGTTATAATAAATATCCCCCAAAAATATATAAAAAAACATTTTTTTCCCTCAGTTTAGGCCGATACGTATTCTTCTACATATTTTTGTTATAAAAAAAATCGCAATAAGCAATTATTGATTGGTTTGTGCAAAAGTTATAGCTTTACAAAATAGGGGATAGTTTTATAGCATTTTTATTAATATATTTTTTTTTTTACTAGTAATGGCGGCGATCAGCAATTTTTATTGTGACTGCGACATTATGGCGGACACATCAGACATTTTTGACACATTTTTGGGACCATTGTGATTTATGCAGCAATCTGTGCTATACAAATGCACTGATTCCTGTGTAAATAACACTGGCAGTGAAGGGGTTATCCAGTGGGTGGCAGTGTAGGGATTAAGTGTTCCTAGGGGTGTGTTACTATCTGTAGGGGGTTGGGCTTTCATTTAGTGAACACTGATCTCTGCTCCAATCACATGGAGCAGAGATCAGCATCGATAGTTGCTAGGCAGAACGGGGAGATGCTGTTTACAATGGCATCTCTCCGTTCTGCCGCCCCGTGAGACAATCCCGCGGCGATCGAGTCCGCGGGACCCGCGACCGGACCCACGGGGGACCCGACCAGCACTGTTCACGATGGCAGGGTGGCAAATTTAAAGGGACGTACAGGTACGCCCATTTGCCTGCCGTGCCATTCTGCCGACGTACATCGGCGTGCGCTGGTCGGGAACTGGTTAAGCTAATTAAAACTGACTTGGTTGCAACTTCTTGCTCGGTGCCTTTTCCATACCCATTTATTGAGTGCTCAACTAGGCTGTTTAATTACACATTTATAGAAAAGTCAAGACTGAAACATTTTCTTGATTCATCCCGAACAGATAGACATTGTTGCAGCTAATGATTATTGATGTCTTACAGGGTGACTCAGGAGGACCTCTGGTGTGTAAGGTCCGGGGCGTATGGTACCAGGTTGGAGTTGTGAGTTCGGGAATAGGCTGTGCCTACCCCAACTACCCCGGGGTGTACACACTGGTGACGGCCTACCAGACCTGGATCAGCACCTACCTGAACGTTACTTTCAATTATGTCTCAAATATCCCTACACCAACGAGGGTATGTGGAGGAAGTCCTTCACTAACATCCAGCTTCTCACACCATCGCTGGATGATCTTGGTCCCAACTATTCTTCTGCTGACACTAAAATAACCCAAAAAAGCAAACAGCCGTCTCTGCTGACCTAGACAGACATGGAGAATGTTCACTTTGCATAAAATAACAAATGCTGGAAAATAAATAAATCAATAAAAATGTATTCTATTCCCAACATATGAAAAATAATTTAAGTTTTATGAAAATACAGAGGTATTTGTTTAAATTGAGGAGCTCCTTAATGCCTATCCAAAAGCAAGGATACAACTGTAATATATCCAATTGAGCAGTCCTTGAATGGAGTGGCTACATTAGGGATAGGAAAGTGGGGTAATATTGCGCAAACTATTAACAAATGAATATCAAAAAAGAAATAAAAAGTGGATAAAGCAGAATGTGACAAATATTCAAATGGGAAGGTAAGTGAAATCGTAGCGTTAAAGCTTATGGTACAGTGAGAGTGCACACATGGAAGATGAACGTTCTAATAGACTATAGACCAGTAAAAAATGAATAAAATAGTCCAACATAGTGAAATAAAAAATTAATCCAAAGCATGAATCTAATCCTATAAAGGAAAACTCAATATAAGTCCACAACTATCAGGTAATAATCCTCGGATAGATGGATAAAAAAGGCCAATATGTGAAACATTCAAGATGGTAGATCTTCTCTGGATGAATAAGAATGAAAGACTCTTACCGAGGCTGGTGGACCCGGATGTCAGCGACACCGAATCATTAAAGCATGGATGTCCAGATTGATGAGTCTCCCAAGCGACTGAAGGGGACCAGGGATCTCCGATGGTATCTCCCAAGGAACTCGTAAGGATCAGCCAAACTGGAATGGGCAGGTAGCCCAACTGGAACACCACAGCAACTCACATCCGGACACGGTATGTATAGTGGCCTTTTTTATCCATCAATCTGAGGATTATTACCTTATAGTTGTGGAATTATATTGAGTTTTCCTTTATAGGATTATATTCAGGCTATCGGACTCATTTTATTTTTTTACTTATTTCACTATGTTGGACTCTTTTATTCATTTTTTTCTATTGAATGTCTATTGGAATGTTCATCTTCCATGTGTGCACTCTCACTGTACCATAAGCTTTAGTGCTACATTTCCCCTACATTAGGGCTAGGTGTTAGGTTCAACAAAGCACCTCCCCCTCTGATCATGTTGACGGACGGAGGGGGGGGGGGGGGGGTCTGTAGTCCACATGGCTTGGGATGCTGTGCAGCACAGGCAGAGTGCACAGGAATTTTCGGAGCTCACTGGACTTCTGGCTGATCATTGGTTATTTTTCATTGGGAGACAATACATGAGGAAATATACATCTATTGCCGAGGTGGATGACATTTTTGGTTTCCGTTAAATTTCCGTTAAATGTAAAATTTTAATTTCTGATTGGCACTTTCGGTGCTTTTGCATGCAGTGTGGAAAGAGTCAAATCCGACGTATGAACTCCAGGTAAAAGGTTTCATACATAGATGTGTGAACTATCTTAGCTGGTAAAAGATTTATAATCCTGTCATGGGGTATAATTACAAATCCGTGGGCCCCATAGAGAAATTTTGATGGGACCCCCTAACTATTATGTTTTGTCTTTTATCTTAACAAAAAGTACTATATGTCTAGGACAGGCAACAGGAGAGCTGTCAGCACAGCCAATGCACGACTAGGGTGATGTGACTAAAAGGTTGATTATTTATAATATTATATTATAAGGATATTTTATATTATGAAATAATAATTAAACGTGAAGTATGTGGTACAGAACACCGGAAATAATTCACAAATTCATTCCAGCAGTGTCGGATCAGTGTTGGAGGTGTGAGCAGGATCTTGGCTCGCTTCTCCACATCTGGTGGACCTGTCCACTCATCCGGCCATACTGGTGCAAAGTACACGAAGTGGTGTCTGAAATACCCTAATATGACTTCCCTCTGGTTCTTATTCCTTCTCCTTGTCCTTCCTTCTCGCTTTCTTTTTGTTCCTTTCCTTATCTCTCAAAACAGGGAAAGGAGCGGTAAGTCGGCATAGCGGCTGAACGCCACTCACAATCCGTGTATGCCCTCCAGCATCACTAGCTGTAATGAGTACCCAGATCTCAAACGTTCCATTCCAACAAACTTCAAGCTGGCCAGTGGTACACCATACTACACCCGTTATTTTGGGTTTTTTTAACGGGTGAGGGCTTACCAATTGAAAACTTCATGCCTGGACCTCCTTCCAAGGACGTTTTGAGGCAGTTCATTGTGCTTTCCACTCTCAGGTACAATAAACCCAATTCCTCCTCTATGTTGGAACCATGTACTTGTATCCTTTCTATTTGTTTTATGGTGCTGCTTGTATTATGTACTGTTTATTAAAAAAAAAATTCAATAAAAATTTTTTGTGGAAAAAAAAAAAAGTGAAGTATGGTCAGACTTGTCTCATTCATAATTCTTTTTTGAGTCACACAGTAATATTATCTTTAATATATGGGACTCAATAGTGCAACCCTTATGTCAAAGAGCTGGACAATGTTGTTCTAAGGGCCCTTTTCACACTCGGGGCGTTTTTCAGGCGCTACAGCATTAAAAAAAATGTCTGTAAAGCGCCTGAAAGATGCCTCATCTGCAATCCCAATGTGAAAGCCCGAGTGCTTTAAGAGCCCTTTCACACTGCCTGCACCCGAAAAACGCTCATAAAAGCGACACTTAAACTAGCGGAGCTTTACCAGCGTTTTTCGAGCGCTATTGGGGCACTTTTAACCCCTGCTAGTGGCCAAATAAAGGGTTAAAAGCGCCCACAAAGCGCCACTGCCAAAAGCGATTTGCAGGCGCTTTTCAGGCGCTTTGCAGGCATTTTGCAGGCGCTTCCATTGATTTCAATGGGAAGGGGCTCTTTGGGAGTGTTGTATTCACCGCTCCAAAAGCGCTGCAAAGAAACTGCTTGCAGGACTTTTTTTGACACCCCACCAGCACAGCGCCTCAGTGTGAAAGCTTTTGGGCTTTTACATTGGGATTGCAGTTGTGGCTTCTTTGAGGCGCTTTACAGACACTTTTTTTAAAGCTAAAGCGCCTGAAAAATGCCCCAGTGTGAAAGGGATGTCAGTGTGAAAGCACTCGGGGCTTTCACATTGGGATTGCAGTTGCGGCTTCTTTCAAGCGCTTTACTTTCGCTTTTTTTTAACGCTAAAGCGCCTGAAAAACGCCTGAAAAACTGCCCAGTGTGAAAGGGGTCTTAACACTTAGTTAATGCTTTTCTATTATTTGACACCTGTGACACCTATACTCAGGTCTAGCAGAAGTTTCCTTACTATAGTACATATTAACCTCTGTTCCTGTATACTTGTTTGTATTTTGACTAAAACCTAATAAAATGATTGTAAAATAAATGTTTTCCTTTTACTTCTTCCCATATAGACTCAATGGAAATGAGAGGAAATCTCTCCAAAGTGATTGGAATCCCATCTTATGCCGCGTACACACAATCGGAATTCTGGCCAGAAAAAGACCGATGAGAGCTTTTCATCGGAAAATGTGACCATGTGTATGTTCCATCGGAATTTAGCTGTCCGAATTCTCGCCAGACAAAAATTGATAGCATGTTCTCAATTTTCCCCGATGGAAAAACTTTCTATTGGTAATTCCGATCGTGTGTATGCAGCATTAGAAAGTCGTTGTTGGCACAGGTTTCCCCATCGGGAGATGTCCCCGCTATTTTTGTCCTGGTGATGGAAAAAAAAAATGTGGTATTTTTCCATACTGTACCAGTATCAACTGGGACAAATAGAGAGGGGGACCGTTCCCCTCAGCTGGGAGGAAACAATGAAGAAGATTTTCAATATTAAGTTGCGCTATAATTTCCATATAAAGTGTGCGATATATTGTGATAGTGCTAAACTCTTATAAAGTGAAAATGAAATATGAAAAGGATGAGGAAAATAGGGATTTAGATAGAAATTACAACGAAGAAATAAAAATGTATAGTTTTTATTAAAGTCAAGGTTAAAAATAATGTATACATACAACACAACAGTGGTTTACATCGGTGGTGTTTGAGATCAAAAGTGATTTGAAAGATAATGTTTGTTGCACATAATGAGCACAGCACAGGGATGGGGGGAGCCCCTCATAATGAGCACAGCACAGGGATGGGGGGAGCCCCTCATAATGAGCACAGCGCAGGGATGGTGGGAGCCCCTCATAATGAGCACATGGATGGGGGGAGCCCCTCATAATGAGCACAGCACAGGGATGGTGGGGGCCCCTCATAATGGGCACAGCACAGGGATGGTGGGGGCCCCTCATAAAGAGCACAGTACAGGGATGGTGGGAGCCTCTCATAATGAGCACAGCACAGGGATGGGGGGAGCCCCTCATAATGAGCACAGCACAGGGGTGGTGGGAGCCCCTCACACTGAGCACAGCACAGGGGTGGTGGGAGCCCCTCATACTGAGCACAGCACAGGGATGGGGGGAGCCCCTCATAATGAGCACAGCACAGGGATGGTGGGGGCCCCTCATACTGAGCACAGCACAGGGATGGTGGGAGCCCCTCATAATGAGCGCAGCACAGGGATGGTGGGAGCCCCTCATAATGAGCACAGCACATGGGGTGGTGGGAGCCCCTCATAATGGGCACAGCACAGGGGATGGTGGGAGCCCCTCATAATGAGTACAGCACAGGGATAGAGGGAATCCCTCAAAATGAGCACAGCACAGGGATGGTGGGAACCCCTCATAATGACCACAGCACAGGGATGGTGGGAGCCCCTCATACTGAGCACAGCACAGGGATGGTGGGGGACCCTCATACTGAGCACAGCACAGGGATGGTGGGAGCCCCTCATAATGAGCACAGCACAGGGATGGTGGGAGCCCCTCATAATGAGCACAGCACATGGGGTGGTGGGAGCCCCTCAAAATGGGCACAGCACAGGGGATGGTGGGAGCCCCTCATAATGAGCACAGCACAGGGATGGTGGGAGCCCCTCATAATGAGCACAGCACAGGGATGGTGGGAGCCCCTCATAATGAGCACAGCACAGGGATGGTGGGAGCCCCTCATAATGAGCACAGCACAGGGATGGGGGAGACGCTCATAAGGAGAACAGCACAGGGATGGTGGGAGCCCCTCATAATGAGCACAGCACAGGGATGGAGGGAGCCCCTCATAATGAGCACAGCACAGGGGTGGAGGGAGCCCCTCATAATGAGCACAGCACAGGGATGGGGGGAGCCCCTCATAATGAGCACAGCACAGGGATGGTGGGAGCACCTCATAATGAGCACAGCACAGGGATGGAGGGAGCCCCTCATAATGAGCACAGTACAGGTATGGAGGGAGCCCCTCATAATGAGCACAGCACAGGGATGGGGGGAGTCCCTCATAATGATAAATTCATCATAACGAACGTTCGTAATTGTTAAGAAAAGTTAGCAAACCTAACAAAAATTTGTATTTTATACAAATTAACGACTAATACGAAACGTAACGAATTGAAACAAATTTATTGACGGCGCACATGTCTAAATCAGACACAGAGATATTGGATATTGGAGAAAACCTCTGTGTGTCTAGCAATGACTCCTTGGACTATGTACTTGTCCGGCTCAAACTGAACCTAAGGCACTTTGGCTCATCACAAACGAGTTCTGCTGATTTTCCAAAGAAGGAGTTACAGTAACTTTATAAAGAATTGCAGACTGACTTTTCAGGAAAAACCTCAGCAGAGGATTAACTATAAGTTGAAAAATAGGTTAAAGAAAGTATCAGGCCGCGTACACACGGGCGGACTGTTCGCCCAACTTTGTCTGTCCAACAGTTTCGGCGGACAGTCCGCTCAAGCTTAGCATGGGCGGACATGCCCACACACGACGAACGAACAGTTTGCTGAAACCGTGCGCGATGACGTTTCGACACGTACGACGGATCGAAAAATTCGACGTCCAATACACTTCAATGCAACTTTCCGACGTGTAAATCCTTTCTGAGCATGCGCGGAACTTAGTTTGTCGAACAAGCCTACACACGGGCGGACTGTTCGCTCAAACAAGGTTTCAGCGGACAGTTTTTCGGAATTTCCGAAAAACCTTGTTCGTCCAACTGTCCGCTGAAACTGTCCGCTGAAGCCCCACACACGAGCGGACTGTCCGCCCAAACACTGTTCAGCGGACAAAGTTGGGCGAACAGTCCGCCCGTGTGTACGCGGCCTCAGGTATGCAAACAATATTTCTGTGCTTTAAAAAGCATTGACAGCTTATTACTCATTCTTCCAAAAAAGTTAAACATAAATAAATACACCGGCATCTTAAAAAAAAGCTATTTGGTAACAATAGAAAAATAAATACAATTTAAAAAAAAAATCTCTAATATCGTCTGATGTAAACATCTCTCAAACTTGTAAATCCATGATCAATAACCCAACATCAATCGGACCGTTTACAGTACCTTCACTAAATATCAGATCCTGGCAGTAGGCTTGGGATCCTTGATGATGCCATGAAAATATTTGATACATGTAGTTTCCTGGGATCCCTGGTTGCCTTTTATCGGCCAGGGAGTTGAACCTTTTCAAAATATTTTCCGACAACCACTAAGAAACGTAGAAAAATTATGACAGAAAGAAGACCAAGTGGCCTATCGAATCTGCCTGTTTTTTTTTTTTTATTATTTGTATTTTTCTTTTTGTCTGCCTATAGATGTTTGGCCCAAGCATGTTTGAAGACATTTACTGTTGACTGGCTCACTACCTCTGCTGAAAGTCTACTCTAAGGCCGCGTACACACGCGCGGACTGTTCGCCCAACTTTGTCCGTCCAACAGTTTCGGCAAACAGTCCGCTCAAAATTAGCATGGACGGACATGCCCACACACGACGAACGAACAGTCCGCTGAAACCGTGCGCGATGACGTGAACGGCACGTACGACGGGACGAAAAATACGACGTCCTATACATTGCATTATAACTTTCGGCGTGTAAATCCTTTCTGAGCATGCGCGGAACTTAGTTTGTCGAACAAGCCTACACACGGGCGGACTGTTCGCTGAAACAAGGTTTCAGCGGACAGTTTTTCGGAATTTCCGAAAAACCTTGTTCGTCCAACTGTCCGCTGAAACTGTCCGCTGAAAGCCCACACACGAGCGGACTGTCCGCCCAAACACTGTTCAGCGGACAAGGTTGGGCGAACAGTCCGCCCGTGTGTACGCGGCCTAAGCGTCAACTACCCTTTCAGTAAAATAATTCTGAGATTTCCTTCTGTTCAGTGGTGGTCGGTGCTTAATATTTTGGGGGACGGCAAACTAACGCCAGCCCTCCCACGGGAGATGCACAGGAAGGCGGCGTTTCCCCCATGCAGGAGACGGATGGGAAGGTGGCAATTCCCCCCCCCCTGCACAGGAGATGGACGGGAAGGCGGCGATTCCCCCTGCGCAGGAAACGGGCAAGAAGGTGGCGATCCCCCCCCCATGCAGGAGACGAACGGGAAGGTGGCGATCCTTCCTTACGCAGGAGACGGACAAGAAGACGGCGATTCCCCCCCACGCAGGAGACAGACGGGAAGGTGCCGATTTCCCCCCCCCCCCACGCATGAGACAGACGGGAAGGCGGCGATTCCCCCCGTGCAGGAGGAGAATCAGGAAGACAATAGTGAATATTTATTTGGTATTGTCACACAACTGAGTGGGCTTAGGGCACAGTGCTCTGCATCCTGAGCCCACCCTTTTTTGATTCCCCCCTGCGCAGGAGACGGACGGGAAGGCGGTGATCTGCAGTGCTCTGCATCCTGAGCCCACCCTTTTTTGAAGTCAATTAGAGCCCCTGGCATATCCTGTGCTTCAAAAAAAAAGACCCTATTCACATCCATGTGTCCAATGGTCCTGCATGTAGATTAGGGGCTGGATGCAAGGGGGGGTGCAAGGAAGGCGGCACCCCTGTGCCCCTTATGGACGGACGGCCACTGCTCCTGTTAGGTTGAGATCATGTCCCCATGTTCTTGATCTTGTCTTCATATTAAAAATACTGCCCTCTTTCCCCCCGCGTTTCCCCCCCGGGTTTCCCCCTGCGCAGGAGATGGATGGGAAGGTGGCGATTCCCCCCTGTGCAGGAGATCGACGGGAAGGCGGCGATTCCCCCCCATGCAGGAGACGGACGGGAAGGCGGTGATTCCCCCCGTGCAGGAGACGGGCAAGAAGGTGGCGATTCTCCCTGCGCAGGAGATGGGCGAGAAGATGGTGATTCTCCCCCACGCAGGAGACAGACGAGAAGACGGTGATTCCCCCCCCACACAGGAGACGGATGGGAAGGCGGCGATTCCCCCCACACAGGAGACAGACTAGAAGATGGCGATTCCCCCCCACACAGGAGACGGACGGGAAGGCGGCGATTCCCACCCCCCATGCAGGAGACAGACGGGAAGGCGGCGATTCCCCCCGTGCAGGAGATGGGCAAGAAGGTGGCGATTCCCCCCCTATGCAGAAGACGGATGGGAAGGTGGCAGTTCCCCACCGCACAGGAGATGGACGGGAAGGTGGCGATTCCCCCCACGCAGGAGACGGACGAGAAGGCGGCAATTCCCCCCACGCAGGAGACAGACGGGAAGGCGGTGATTCCCCCCTGCGCAGGAGACGGACGGAAAGGCGGTGATCTGCAGTGCTCTGCATCCTGAGCCCACCCTTTTTTGAAGTCAGTTAGAGCCTCAGGCATATCCTGTGCTTCAAAAAAAAGACCCTATTCAAATCCATGCATCCAATGGTCCTGCATGTAGATTAGGAGCCAGGTGCAAGGGAGGGTGCAAGGAAGGCGGCGCCCCTGCGCCCCTTATGGACAGACGGCCACTGCTCCTGTTAGGTTGAGATCATGTCCCCATGTTCTTGATCTTGTCTTCATATTAAAAATACTGCCCTCTCGAACCACTTATGATGTCCAGGGCTCCAGCTTTCCATGGTAGATTCCAAACATTTGGCACCCAAATTCAAGAGAAGCATTTAGACAAGCAAATTAAAATCACCAAAGCAATCGCTCGATAGAACGTGAAATTCCAACAGGTCAGAATATTATCCACCAGAAGCGTCCTTTCCCGTGTTTTTCTCTTCTAATTACCTTTCAATATTGGTTGCATTGGATGAAACCCTGACCCGTCTATAGCCAGTCTTAAGCAACCTTTCATTGTACTGCGCTAAAAAAGACTTTGTCTTCTGACACCATATAAGCCTTTCATCCTTTCATCAAAGCAGTGTGTTAGGTTCTGAGCACTTTATCAGCCAGACCAGTATTATAGGTGGCGGTGGGTGGAATGCCAGACCAAGACAGGACTGACCGGAAAGACAAGATCTCTTTTCTATCCAAACTACATTGTTATGAAGAATGTGGAAGCTGAAAAGGTTCAAATACATGAAAATAGTGTTCTGAACAGATCAGTGAGAGAGAGAGATAGAGAGAGAGATCTGCCGAATATCGTCCGAGATGGGAATGCTCACTGTACTCCTTCTAATAACCACCGGTAAGTGTGCTGACCCAAGTGTGCTGACCCAAGTGTGCTGACCCAAGGTCTCTTTGGGGTTGCCAAACCAAAAATGTGAACGAGCTGCCCTTATCATATCTGACAACTTTCTGCATAAACATTCGTTGTTGGCTTGAGAATTCCTGAGATCATGATAAGGAAGGAGTGGAGTGATTTCCGATCAAATGATCTCGCTGCAAAATGACCGATTCCACTCTTGGTGAAATGTTGGCCAAGTGGGAATTTCACCCATTAAGCTGCTTAGGAAACGATCGCTAGAAAAGAAGGGAATCTACTCTCTTTTTTCTTTCTATTTATTTTGAAGCTTTGGAGATTCCTTGTCATTTTATGGTATGAATGGAGTGTAGCTAAATAGATTTCCAGCAGAATTATCGATTTTTGTTCTTGGCGATGTCCTTCCAAGGTGCGAATTGACAATTCCACCTACTGAGATGCTTAAGCCCTTGTACACACGGTTGGACATTCCGACAACAAAATCCGTCTGATTGTGTCCGACGGATTTTGTCCAAAACCGTTGTTGCATACACACGGTCGGACAAAATTGTCGGAAAATCTGATCGTACGTAACGTGACAACGTTATTTCATTACGGGACGGTACTACGTTCAGGCTAGTAGCCAATAGCTTTGGTCTACAAATTTGATCTGAGCATGCGTGGCACTTTGTCCAATCGGAATTCTCTACACATGATCGGACAAAGTCCGATTGGATCATGTTGTCGGAAAGTTTTATAGCACAGCTCTAAATCTTTGTCGGTTGGATATTCCGACGGAAACAGTCCAATGGAGCCCACACACGGTCAGATTATCCGACAACGCGGTCCGATCGGATATTTTCTGTCGGAATGTCCGACCGTGTGTACAAGGGCTAAGCGAAACTTCATAGAAAATAAGACAATCTCTATCTTTTGCTTTTATTTATTTAGAAAACATGCTTTTGTTCTTACAAAGGAAACAAGTTATATTGATTTTTTTTTTTTTTTGGGACGGGAGTGTTTTTTAACCACTTCAGTCCCTGAAGTTTTACCCCTCCCCCCTCTTCATGACCAGGACATTTTTTTGCGATACGGCACTGCGTTACTTTAACTGACAATTGCGCGGTCCTGCGATGCTGTTCACAAATAACATTTCGATATTTTTTTCCCCACAAATAGAGCTTTCTTTTAGGGGTATTTGATCACCTCTGCGTTTTTTTTTTTTTTTCTGGGCTATAAACCAAAAAAAATCGACAATGTAAAAAAAAAAAAAAAAAAAAACAATATTTTTTACTTTCTGCTATAAAACATATGCAGTAAAAAATATGTAAAAAATCTGATTTGCTCACCAGTTTAGGCCAATATGTATTCTGCTATATATTTTTGGTAAAAAAAAAAAATCCCAATAAGCGTATATTGATTGGTTTGTGCAAAAGTTATAGTATCTACAAATTAGGGGATATTTTTATAGAATTATATATTTATTCATTTTTTTTTTACTAGTAATGGCGGCAATCAATGATTTTTTGTGTGTGTGTTGCTGTAACTGGAGGAAGACATTGATCTGAGACAGAAACACGAAGACAGAGATTCTTAGCAGAATCACAACATTTCCATTTTCCTCTCTCACAGAATGGCGGCGGCCTACCTTGTTTACATGGGACACTCTGAAGGCACAATTCATGTACAGGGGTACTCTGATGGGACAATTCATGTACGGGGGCACTCTGATGGGACAATTTATGTACGGGGGCACTCTGATGGGACAATTTATGTACGGGGACACTCTGATGGGACAATTTATGTATGGGGGCACTCTGATGGGACAATTTATGTACGGGGACACTCTGATAAAACAAATTTATGTACAGGGGCTCTCTGATGAGGACAATTCATGTACAAGACACTCTGATGGGACAATTCATGTATGGGGGCAGTCTGATGGGACAATAAATGTACGGGGGCACTCTGATGGGACAATTAATGTATGGGGGTACTCTGATGGGACAATTCATGTATGGGGGCACTCTGATGGGACAATTTATGTACGGGGGCACTCTGATGGGATAATTCATGTATGGGGGCACTCTGATGGGACAATTTATGTAGGGGGGCACTCTGATGGGACAATTCATGTATGGGGGCACTCTGATGGGACAATTCATGTACGGGGGCTCTCTGATGGGACAATTCATGTACGGGGGCACTCTGATGGGACAATTCATGGACAGGGGCACTCTGATGGGACAATTTATGTACGGGGGCACTCTGATGGGACAATTCATGTATGGGGGCACTCTGATGGGACAATTCATGTACGGGGCACTCTGATGGGACAATTTATGTACGGGGGCACTCTGATGGAACAATTCATGTATGGGGGCACTGTGATGGGACAATTTATGTACGGGGGCACTCTGATAAAACAAATTTATGTACAGGGGCTCTCTGATGAGGACAATTCATGTACAAGGCACTCTGATGGGACAATTCATGTATGGGGGCAGTCTGATGGGACAATTCATGTACGGGGGGCACTGTGATGGGACAATTTATGTACGGGGGCACTCTGATGGGACAATTCATGTATGGGGGCACTCTGATGGGACAATTCATGTACGGGGCACTCTGATGGGACAATTCATGGACAGGGGCACTCTGATGGGACAATTTATGTACGGGGCACTCTGATGGGACAATTCATGTATGGGGGCACTCTGATGGGAAAATTCATGTACGGGGGCACTCTGATGGGACAATTTATGTACGGGGGCACTCTGATGGGACAATTCATGTATGGGGGCACTCTGATGGGACAATTTATGTGTGGGGGCACTCTGATGAGGACAATTTATGTATCGGGGCACTCTGATGGGACAATTCATGTACGGGGGCACTCTGATGGGACAATTCATGTACGGGGGCACTCTGATGTGGACAATTCATGTACAGGGGCACTCTGATGGGACAATTCATGTACGGGGCACTCTGATGTGGACAATTCATGTATGGGGGCACTCTGATGGGACAATTCATGTACGGGGGGCACTGTGATGGGACAATTTATGTACGGGGGCACTCTGATGGGACAATTCATGTATGGGGGCACTCTGATGGGACAATTCATGTACGGGGCACTCTGATGGGACAATTCATGGACAGGGGCACTCTGATGGGACAATTTATGTACGGGGCACTCTGATGGGACAATTCATGTATGGGGGCACTCTGATGGGAAAATTCATGTACGGGGGCACTCTGATGGGACAATTTATGTACGGGGGCACTCTGATGGGACAATTCATGTATGGGGGCACTCTGATGGGACAATTTATGTGTGGGGGCACTCTGATGAGGACAATTTATGTATCGGGGCACTCTGATGGGACAATTCATGTACGGGGGCACTCTGATGGGACAATTCATGTACGGGGGCACTCTGATGTGGACAATTCATGTACAGGGGCACTCTGATGGGACAATTCATGTACGGGGCACTCTGATGTGGACAATTCATGTACAGGGGCACTCTGATGGGACAATTCATGTACGGGGGCACTCTGATGGGACAATTCATGTACAGGGGCACTCTGATGTAGACAATTCATGTACAGGGGCACTCTGATGGGACAATTCATGTACAGGGGCACTCTGATGGGACAATTCATGTACGGGGGCACACTGATGTGGACAATTCATGTACAGGGGCACTCTGATGGGACAATTCATGTACGAGGGCACTCTGATGTGGACAATTCATGTACGGGGGCACTCTGATGGGACAATTCATGTATGGGGGCACTCTGATGGGACAATTTATGTACGGGGGCACTCTGATGGGACAATTTATGTACGGGGACACTCTGATAAAACAAATTTATGTACAGGGGCTCTCTGATGAGGACAATTCATGTACAAGGCACTCTGATGGGACAATTCATGTATGGGGGCAGTCTGATGGGACAATTCATGTATGGGGGCACTCTGATGGGACAATTCATGTATGGGGGCACTCTGATGGGACAATTTATGGACGGGGGCACTCTGATGGGACAATTCATGTATGGGGGCACTCTGATGGGACAATTCATGTACGGGGCACTCTGATGGGACAATTCATGGACAGGGGCACTCTGATGTGGACAATTCATGTACAGGGGCACTCTGATGTGGACAATTCATGTATGGGGGCACTCTGATTAGACAATTCATGTACAGGGGCACTCTGATGGGACAATTCATGTACGGGGGCACTCTGATGGGACAATTCATGTATGGGGGCACTCAAATGGGACAATTTATGTACGGGGGCACTCTGATGGGACAATTTATGTACGGGGCACTCTGATGGGACAATTCATGTATGGGGGCACTCTGATGGGACAATTCATGTACGGGGGCACTCTGATGGGACAATTTATGTACGGGGGCACTCTGATGGGACAATTCATGTACAGGGGCACTCTGATGTGGACAATTCATGTACAGGGGCACTCTGATGTGGACAATTCATGTATGGGGGCACTCTGATTAGACAATTCATGTACAGGGGCACTCTGATGGGACAATTCATGTACGGGGGCACTCTGATGTGGACAATTCATGTACAGGGGCACTCTGATGGGACAATTCATGTACAGGGGCACTCTGATGGGACAATTCATGTACGGGGGCACACTGATGTGGACAATTCATGTATGGGGGCACTCTGATGGGACAATTCATGTACGAGGGCACTCTGATGTGGACAATTCATGTACGGGGGCACTCTGATGGGACAATTCATGTATGGGGGCACTCTGATGGGACAATTTATGTACGGGGGCACTCTGATGGGACAATTTATGTACGGGGACACTCTGATAAAACAAATTTATGTACAGGGGCTCTCTGATGAGGACAATTCATGTACAAGGCACTCTGATGGGACAATTCATGTATGGGGGCAGTCTGATGGGACAATTCATGTATGGGGGCACTCTGATGGGACAATTCATGTATGGGGGCACTGTGATGGGACAATTTATGTACGGGGGCACTCTGATGGGACAATTCATGTATGGGGGCACTCTGATGGGACAATTCATGTACGGGGCACTCTGATGGGACAATTCATGGACAGGGGCACTCTGATGGGACAATTTATGTACGGGGCACTCTGATGGGACAATTCATGTATGGGGGCACTCTGATGGGAAAATTCATGTACGGGGGCACTCTGATGGGACAATTTATGTACGGGGGCACTCTGATGGGACAATTCATGTATGGGGGCACTCTGATGGGACAATTTATGTGTGGGGGCACTCTGATGAGGACAATTTATGTATCGGGGCACTCTGATGGGACAATTCATGTACGGGGGCACTCTGATGGGACAATTCATGTACGGGGGCACTCTGATGTGGACAATTCATGTACAGGGGCACTCTGATGGGACAATTCATGTACGGGGCACTCTGATGTGGACAATTCATGTACAGGGGCACTCTGATGGGACAATTCATGTACGGGGGCACTCTGATGGGACAATTCATGTACAGGGGCACTCTGATGTAGACAATTCATGTACAGGGGCACTCTGATGGGACAATTCATGTACAGGGGCACTCTGATGGGACAATTCATGTACGGGGGCACTCTGATGGGACAATTCATCTATGGGGGCACTCTGATGGGACAATTCATGTACGGGGGCACTCTGATGTGGACAATTCATGTACGGGGGCACTCTGATGTGGACAATTCATGTACAGGGGCACTCTGATGGGACAATTCATGTACAAGGGCACTCTGATGTGGACAATTCATGTACGGGGGGCACTCTGATGGGACAATTCATGTATGGGGGCACTGTGATGGGACAATTTATGTACGGGGGCACTCTGATGGGACAATTTATGTATGGGGACACTCTGATAAAACAAATTTATGTACAGGGGCTCTCTGATGAGGACAATTCATGTACAAGGCACTCTGATGGGACAATTCATGTATGGGGGCAGTCTGATGGGACAATTAATGTACGGGGGCACTCTGATGGGACAATTCATGTATGGGGGCACCCTGATGGGACAATTCATGTACGGGGGCACTCTGATGGGACAATTTATGTACGGGGGCACTCTGATGGGACAATTCATGTATGGGGGCACTCTGATGGGACAATTTATGTACGGGGGCACTCTGATGGGACAATTCATGTATGGGGGCACTCTGATGAGACAATTCATGTATGGGGGCACTCTGATGTGGACAATTCATGTACAGGGGCACTCTGATGGGACAATTCATGTACGGGGCACTCTGATGTGGACAATTCATGTACAGGGGCACTCTGATGGGACAATTCATGTACAGGGGCACTCTGATGGGACAATTCATGTACGGGGCACTCTGATGTGGACAATTCATGTACGGGGGGCACTCTGATGGGACAATTCATGTACAGGGGCACTCTGATGTGGACAATTCATGTATGGGGGCACTCTGATTAGACAATTCATGTACAGGGGCACTCTGATGGGACAATTCATGTACGGGGGCACTCTGATGGGACAATTCATGTATGGGGGCACTCTGATGGGACAATTTATGTACGGGGGCACTCTGATGGGACAATTTATGTACGGGGCACTCTGATGGGACAATTCATGTATGGGGGCACTCTGATGGGACAACTCATGTACGGGGGCACTCTGATGGGACAATTTATGTACGGGGGCACTCTGATGGGACAATTCATGTACAGGGGCACTCTGATGTGGACAATTCATGTACAGGGGCACTCTGATGTGGACAATTCATGTATGGGGGCACTCTGATTAGACAATTCATGTACAGGGGCACTCTGATGGGACAATTCATGTACGGGGGCACTCTGATGTGGACAATTCATGTACAGGGGCACTCTGATGGGACAATTCATGTACAGGGGCACTCTGATGGGACAATTCATGTACGGGGGCACACTGATGTGGACAATTCATGTATGGGGGCACTCTGATGGGACAATTCATGTACGAGGGCACTCTGATGTGGACAATTCATGTACGGGGGCACTCTGATGGGACAATTCATGTATGGGGGCACTCTGATGGGACAATTTATGTACGGGGGCACTCTGATGGGACAATTTATGTACGGGGACACTCTGATAAAACAAATTTATGTACAGGGGCTCTCTGATGAGGACAATTCATGTACAAGGCACTCTGATGGGACAATTCATGTATGGGGGCAGTCTGATGGGACAATTCATGTATGGGGGCACTCTGATGGGACAATTCATGTATGGGGGCACTGGGATGGGACAATTTATGTACGGGGGCACTCTGATGGGACAATTCATGTATGGGGGCACTCTGATGGGACAATTCATGTACGGGGCACTCTGATGGGACAATTCATGGACAGGGGCACTCTGATGGGACAATTTATGTACGGGGCACTCTGATGGGACAATTCATGTATGGGGGCACTCTGATGGGAAAATTCATGTACGGGGGCACTCTGATGGGACAATTTATGTACGGGGGCACTCTGATGGGACAATTCATGTATGGGGGCACTCTGATGGGACAATTTATGTGTGGGGGCACTCTGATGAGGACAATTTATGTATCGGGGCACTCTGATGGGACAATTCATGTACGGGGGCACTCTGATGGGACAATTCATGTACGGGGGCACTCTGATGTGGACAATTCATGTACAGGGGCACTCTGATGGGACAATTCATGTACGGGGCACTCTGATGTGGACAATTCATGTACAGGGGCACTCTGATGGGACAATTCATGTACGGGGGCACTCTGATGGGACAATTCATGTACAGGGGCACTCTGATGTAGACAATTCATGTACAGGGGCACTCTGATGGGACAATTCATGTACAGGGGCACTCTGATGGGACAATTCATGTACGGGGGCACTCTGATGGGACAATTCATCTATGGGGGCACTCTGATGGGACAATTCATGTACGGGGGCACTCTGATGTGGACAATTCATGTACGGGGGCACTCTGATGTGGACAATTCATGTACAGGGGCACTCTGATGGGACAATTCATGTACAAGGGCACTCTGATGTGGACAATTCATGTACGGGGGGCACTCTGATGGGACAATTCATGTATGGGGGCACTGTGATGGGACAATTTATGTACGGGGGCACTCTGATGGGACAATTTATGTATGGGGACACTCTGATAAAACAAATTTATGTACAGGGGCTCTCTGATGAGGACAATTCATGTACAAGGCACTCTGATGGGACAATTCATGTATGGGGGCAGTCTGATGGGACAATTAATGTACGGGGGCACTCTGATGGGACAATTCATGTATGGGGGCACCCTGATGGGACAATTCATGTACGGGGGCACTCTGATGGGACAATTTATGTACGGGGGCACTCTGATGGGACAATTCATGTATGGGGGCACTCTGATGGGAAATTTTATGTACGGGGGCACTCTGATGGGACAATTCATGTACGGGGGCACTCTGATGAGACAATTCATGTACGGGGGCACTCTGATGTGGACAATTCATGTACAGGGGCACTCTGTTGGGACAATTCATGTACGGGGCACTCTGATGTGGACAATTCATGTACAGGGGCACTCTGATGGGACAATTCATGTACAGGGGCACTCTGATGGAACAATTCATGTACAAGGGCACTCTGATGTGGACAATTCATGTACGGGGGGCACTCTGATGGGACAATTCATGTATGGGGGCACTGTGATGGGACAATTTATGTACGGGGGCACTCTGATGGGACAATTTATGTATGGGGACACTCTGATGGGACAATTCATGTACGGGGGCACTCTGATGTGGACAATTCATGTACGGGGGGCACTCTGATGGGACAATTCATGTATGGGGGCACTGTGATGGGACAATTTATGTACGGGGGCACTCTGATGGGACAGTTGATCTATGGGGGCACTCTGATGGGACAATTCATGTACGGGGGCACTCTAATGTGGACAATTAATGTACGGGGGCACTCTGATGTGGACAATTCATGTACAGGGGCACTCTGATGGGACAATTCATGTACAAGGGCACTCTGATGTGGACAATTCATGTACAAGGGCACTCTGATGTGGACAATTCATGTACGGGGGGCACTCTGATGGGACAATTCATGTATGGGGGCACTGTGATGGGACAATTCATGTACAGGGGCACTCTGATGGGACAATTCATGTACGGGGCACTCTGATGTGGACAATTCATGTACAGGGGCACTCTGATGGGACAATTCATGTACGGGGGCACTCTGATGGGACAATTTAAGTACAGGGGCACTCTGATGTAGACAATTCATGTACAGGGGCACTCTGATGGGACAATTCATGTACAGGGGCACTCTGATGGGACAATTCATGTACGGGGGCACTCTGATGGGACAATTCATCTATGGGGGCACTCTGATGGGACAATTCATGTACGGGGGCACTCTGATGTGGACAATTCATGTACGGGGGCACTCTGATGTAGACAATTCATGTACAGGGGCACTCTGATGGGACAATTCATGTACAAGGGCACTCTGATGTGGACAATTCATGTACGGGGGGCACTCTGATGGGACAATTCATGTATGGGGGCACTGTGATGGGACAATTTATGTACGGGGGCACTCTGATGGGACAATTTATGTATGGGGACACTCTGATAAAACAAATTTATGTACAGGGGCTCTCTGATGAGGACAATTCATGTACAAGGCACTCTGATGGGACAATTCATGTATGGGGGCAGTCTGATGGGACAATTAATGTACGGGGGCACTCTGATGGGACAATTCATGTATGGGGGCACCCTGATGGGACAATTCATGTACGGGGGCACTCTGATGGGACAATTTATGTACGGGGGCACTCTGATGGGACAATTCATGTATGGGGGCACTCTGATGGGACAATTTATGTACGGGGGCACTCTGATGGGACAATTCATGTATGGGGGCACTCTGATGAGACAATTCATGTACGGGGGCACTCTGATGTGGACAATTCATGTACAGGGGCACTCTGATGGGACAATTCATGTACGGGGCACTCTGATGTGGACAATTCATGTACAGGGGCCCTCTGATGGGACAATTCATGTACAGGGGCACTCTGATGGAACAATTCATGTACAAGGGCACTCTGATGTGGACAATTCATGTACGGGGGGCACTCTGATGGGACAATTCATGTATGGGGGCACTGTGATGGGACAATTTATGTACGGGGGCACTCTGATGGGACAATTTATGTATGGGGACACTCTGATGGGACAATTCATGTACGGGGGCACTCTGATGTGGACAATTCATGTACGGGGGGCACTCTGATGGGACAATTCATGTATGGGGGCACTGTGATGGGACAATTTATGTACGGGGGCACTCTGATGGGACAGTTCATCTATGGGGGCACTCTGATGGGACAATTCATGTACGGGGGCACTCTAATGTGGACAATTCATGTACGGGGGCACTCTGATGTGGACAATTCATGTACAGGGGCACTCTGATGGGACAATTCATGTACAAGGGCACTCTGATGTGGACAATTCATGTACGGGGGGCACTCTGATGGGACAATTCATGTATGGGGGCACTGTGATGGGACAATTCATGTACGGGGGCACTCTGATGGGACAATTTATGTACGGGGGCACTCTGATGGGACAATTCATGTATGGGGGCACCCTGATGGGACAATTCATGTACGGGGGCACTCTGATGGGACAATTTATGTACGGGGGCACTCTGATGGGACAATTCATGTATGGGGGCACTCTGATGGGACAATTTATGTACGGGGGCACTCTGATGGGACAATTCATGTATGGGGGCACTCTGATGAGACAATTCATGTACGGGGGCACTCTGATGGGACAATTTATGTACGGGGGCACTCTGATGGGACAATTCATGTACGGGGGCACTCTGATGGGACAATTTATGTGTGGGGGCACTCTGATGAGGACAATTTATGTATCGGGGCACTCTGATGGGACAATTCATGTATGGGGGCACCCTGATGGGAAAATTCATGTACGGGGGCACTCTGATGGGACAATTTATGTACGGGGGCACTCTGATGGAACAATTCATGTATGGGGGCACTCTGATGGGACAATTCATGTACAGGGGCACTCTGATGGGACAATTTATGTACGGGGGCACTCTGATGGGACAATTCATGTATGGGGGCACTCTGATGGGACAATTTATGTGTGGGGGCACTCTGATGAGGACAATTTATGTATCGGGGCACTCTGATGGGACAATTCATGTACGGGGGCACTCTGATGGGACAATTCATGTATGGGGGCACTCTGATGTGGACAATTCATGTACAGGGGCACTCTGATGGGACAATTCATGTACGGGGCACTCTGATGTGGACAATTCATGTACAGGGGCACTCTGATGGGACAATTCATGTACGGGGGCACTCTGATTGGACAATTCATGTACAGGGGCACTCTGATGTAGACAATTCATGTACAGGGGCACTCTGATGGGACAATTCATGTACAGGGGCACTCTGATGGAACAATTCATGTACGGGGGCACTCTGATGGGACAATTCATCTATGGGGGCACTCTGATGGGACAATTCATGTACGGGGGCACTCTGATGTGGACAATTCATGTACGGGGGCACTCTGATGTGGAAAATTCATGTACAGGGGCACTTTGATGGGACAATTCATGTACAAGGGCACTCTGATGTGGACAATTCATGTACGGGGGGCACTCTGATGGGACATTTCATGTATGGGGGCACTCTGATGGGACAATTTATGTACGGGGGCACTCTGATGGGACAATTTATGTATGGGGACACTCTGATAAAACAAATTTATGTACAGGGGCTCTCTGATGAGGACAATTCATGTACAAGGCACTCTGATGGGACAATTCATGTATGGGGGCAGTCTGATGGGACAATTAATGTACGGGGGCACTCTGATGGTACAATTCATGTATGGGGCCACCCTGATGGGACAATTCATGTACGGGGGCACTCTGATGGGACAATTTATGTACGGGGGCACTCTGATGGGACAATTCATGTATGGGGGCACTCTGATGGGACAATTCATGTACGGGGGCACTCTGATGGGACAATTCATGGTCAGGGGCACTCTGATGGGACAATTTATGTACGGGGGCACTCTGATGGGACAATTCATGTATGGGGGCACTCTGATGGGACAATTCATGTACGGGGGCACTCTGATGGGATAATTCATGTACGGGGGCACTCTGATAGGACACTTCATGTATGGGGGCACTCTGATGGGACAATTTATGTGCGGGGGCACTCTAATGAGGACAATTTATGTATGGGGGCACTCTGATGGGACAATTCATGTACAGGGGCACTCTGATGGGACAATTCATGTACGGGGGCACTCTGATGTGGACAATTCATGTACAGGGGCACTCTGATGGGACAATTCATGTACGGGGGCACCTTTGATGGGACAATTCATGTACAGGGGCACTCTGATGGGACAATTTATGTACGGAGGCACTCTGATGGGACAATTCATGTATGGGGGCACTCTGATGGGACAATTTATGTGTGGGGGCACTCTGATGAGGACAATTTATGTATCGGGGCACTCTGATGGGACAATTCATGTACGGGGGCACTCTGATGGGACAATTCATGTACGGGGGCACTCTGATGGGACAATTTATGTACGGGGGCACTCTGATGGAACAATTCATGTATGGGGGCACTCTGATGGGACAATTCATGTACAGGGGCACTCTGATGGGACAATTCATGTACGGGGGCACTCTGATGTGGACAATTCATGTACGGGGGGCACTCTGATGGGACATTTCATGTATGGGGGCACTCTGATGGGACAATTTATGTACGGGGGCACTCTGATGGGACAATTTATGTATGGGGACACTCTGATAAAACAAATTTATGTACAGGGGCTCTCTGATGAGGACAATTCATGTACAAGGCACTCTGATGGGACAATTCATGTATGGGGGCAGTCTGATGGGACATTAATGTACGGGGGCACTCTGATGGTACAATTCATGTATGGGGCCACCCTGATGGGACAATTCATGTACGGGGGCACTCTGATGGGACAATTTATGTACGGGGGCACTCTGATGGGACAATTCATGTATGGGGGCACTCTGATGGGACAATTCATGTACGGGGGCACTCTGATGGGACAATTCATGGTCAGGGGCACTCTGATGGGACAATTTATGTACGGGGGCACTCTGATGGGACAATTCATGTATGGGGGCACTCTGATGGGACAATTCATGTACGGGGGCACTCTGATGGGACAATTCATGTACGGGGGCACTCTGATAGGACAATTCATGTATGGGGGCACTCTGATGGGACAATTTATGTGCGGGGGCACTCTAATGAGGACAATTTATGTATGGGGGCACTCTGATGGGACAATTCATGTACAGGGGCACTCTGATGGGACAATTCATGTACGGGGGCACTCTGATGTGGACAATTCATGTACAGGGGCACTCTGATGGGACAATTCATGTACGGGGGCACTCTGATGGGACAATTCATGTACAGGGGCACTCTGATGGGACAATTCATGTACGGGGGCACTCTGATGGGACAATTCATGTACGGGGGCACTCTGATGTGGACAATTCATGTACAGGGGCACTCTGATGGGACAATTCATGTACGGGGGCACTCTGATGGGACAATTTATGTGCGGGGGCTCTCTGATGCGACATTTCATGTACGGGGGCACTCTGATGTGGACAATTCATGTACGGGGGCACTCTGGTGGGGACAATTCATGTACAGGGGCTTTCTGATGGGACAATTCATGTACGGGGGCACTCTGGTGGGGACAATTCATGTACAGGGGCTTTCTGATGGGACAATTCATGTACAGGGGCACTCCCATGGGGGCAATTTATGTAAAGGTTCCAACACACTATTCCCAATGCACATACTCCTTTAGAGTTGGCTGTGTATATAAGTGGGTGCTGAAGTGGCCACTTGCTGGAACTGTGAATAGTCAGAGAGAGATGTCACCAGCACACCAAGATCTCCAAAATGGGTCCAAAAGCTTTATTCCGCGATCACACCATTAAAGCAATTACAACGTTTTGGAGCCACACAGGACCCCTTCATCAGGCATGTAATGATGTGATCACTGAATAAAGCTTTTGACACATTTCGGACATCTCTCTCTGCCAGTTTATATAAGGGGGCACTCTGATGGGGACACATAATGTAATGGGGCACTCTGATGGGGACACATAATGTAATGGGGCACTCTGATTGGGACACATAATGTACACGGGCACTCTGATGGGGACACATGATGTAAGGGGGCACTCTGATGGAGATGTGATGTAAGGGGGCACTCTGATGGGGACACATAATGTAAAGGGACCCTCTGATGGGGATACGATATAAGGGGGAACTTTGATGTGGACACATAATGTAAGGGGGCATTCTGATGGTGATGCGACGTAAGGGGGCACAAAAACTAGCGTTTTTTTTTTTTATCTCCTAGAATCTGTTATTAGTTTTATTTTCTGCTCCTAGAAGCTAAATAGTGTTATCCTATGTGTCCATTCACACTACATTAAGCTATTAGTGTTTTTTGAGCTTCAGCATCTAGGAGCAGTGAAAAAAACGTTTTTGTAGAGTTTCTTGGAGCATTTTTCCAGCAACAAAAAATGTAAAAAAAATGCTGAATGCTACTAAATGCTCCTAACTGCTTCTAAAAACTACTAAAATACTTCTAACAATTTTTTTTGAGTTTTTTTTTTCTTCATGTACTGCAAAAAATGCTAATAAAATACTAATGCTCCTAAATACTAAAATTCTTCTAGAAGCTGGCACAAAAACGCTATTATCAGGATTTTTCATCCAGCGTTTTTTTCTCCTAGCTTTTTTGAACAATGCTAGTGTGCATTTTTTTTCTTCTTCTCTTTTTTTTTAAGGAACTGAAATAATGCAAATTAAACACTCTTAACCACTTCAGCCCCGGAAGATTTTACCCCCTTCCTGACCAGAGCCCCTTTTTGCGATTCGGCACTGTGTCGCTTTAACTGACAATTGCGCGGTCGTGCGGCGTGGCCCCCAAACAAAATTGACGCCCTTTTTTCCCCACAAATAGAGCTTTCTTTTGGTGCTATTTTATCACCTCTGCGGTTTTTATTTTTTTGCGCTGTAAACAAAAAAATAGCGACAATTTAGAAAAAAAAAGCAATATTTTTTACTTTTTGCTTTAATAAATACCCCCAAAAATATATTAAAAAAAACAAATTCCTTCCTCAGTTTATGCCGATATACGTATTCTTCTACATATTTTTGGTAAACAAAAAATCACAATAAGTGCATATTGATTGGTTTGTGCAAAAGTTATAGCGTCTATAAAATAGGGGATAGAGTTATGGCATTTTTATTATAATTTTTTTTTTTTTTTAGTAATGACGGTGATCTGCAATTTTTATCATGACTGCAACATTGCGGTGGACAACTCGGACACTTTTGACACTATTTTGGGACCAGTGACATTTATACGGCGATCATTGCTATAAAAATGCACTGATTACTGTATAAATGACACTGGCATGGAAGGGGTTAAACACTAGGGGGGCGATCAAGGGGTTAACTGTGTTCCCTTATTGTGTTTTAACTGTAGGGGGGAGGATGGGTTCTCTAGAAAATGACAGAGATCACTGCTTCCAATCACAAGGAGCCGTAGATCTCTGTCATGTTGCTAGGCAGAGCAGGGAAATGCCTTATTTACATAGGCATCTCCCCGTTCTGCCCCTCCATGTCATGATCACGGGCCACCGGCGGACATCGAGTCCATGGGACCCACGGGTGATGCACACCACGCTCACGTGACATGCACACATGCGCGCCCACTAGCCCCGTGATTTAAAGGGGACGTGCAGGGACACCCATTTGTACAGCTGTGCCATTGTGCCAATTAGATCGTCGTACGCTGGTAGGCAAGCTGTTAAACCCTCCTAAACACTCCTAAAATGCTACTACAAAAAGCTATTACCAGTGTTTTTTAT
The DNA here is from genome assembly GCF_037356315.1 of Lithobates pipiens. Lineage (NCBI taxonomy): Eukaryota > Metazoa > Chordata > Amphibia > Anura > Ranidae > Lithobates > Lithobates pipiens. Next base: position 23,157,112 of record NW_027507784.1, on the reverse strand, counting down.
CCAGCACTTTTTTTTTTTTTTTTTTAGCTTTAACAAAAACGCTAGTGTGCATGGAGCCTAACTGTAGGTACTTTGTGACATGTATGTAAAAATACATTAACACATTCAATTTTTTTTTTTCTTTTTCTTTTTTTAAATAAATACATAACTATGTCAAATGATGTCTTTTACGCTTGAAGTTTTGTTTTTAATAAACATTCTAGAAATTTTAACCTTTTACATTTTGTTTGTCGGCCTCCAACTCACCCATCGCATTGCTTGACAGTTATAGAATAAAGAAAATTAAAGGTGAGAAAAGTTTAGAAAAAAATAAATAAAAAATGCACACCTGCTCCAGGATGTTCACTGGAAGAAGCTACTGCAGAAGGTGCACGCCCGGTGCACGCCCGGTGCACGCCCGGTGCACGCCCGGTGCACGCCCGGCTCACCAGCCGCTACCAGGACAAGAAATTAAGTCCGGGTGGCTGCACTATTGGTAACAGGCAGATGCACCATAACGAGGCACTGTCCGCCCATTGTATACTAGTATCATGTGTTTTACACTGAAAAACCATAAGGAAAAACCTCTGTTAGCAGCCTCCTTTTCAAACAGTACTTTGCATACTGCATACATTTGCACAAAGTCACAATATTATTTGTATCAATTGTTGAGTTTACAGTGCGGCTTATTATTGGAAAATTGTTTGTGTATGCGTGTATCTTGCAGCAAAGTCGCAGCTGCTTCCGTTTATCACGATTTCTGTATTCTCCCTCCTGATTGGATTACCTTTACATAGACTATCCCCTCCTTCGGTCCATAATTAATGCCGCTGCCAGACTCATCCACCTTACCAGCCATTCAGTGTTCTCCACCCCTCTCTGCCAATCCCTCCACTGGCTTCCACTCAACGAATAAAATTCTAAGTACTAACAATAATGTACAAAGCCATCCATAACTCTGCCCCCAGCTACATCACTAACCTAGTCCCAAAATACCAACCAAGCCGCTCTCTTCGGTCCTCCCAAGACCTCTGGCTCTCTACCTCCCTTGTCACCTCCTCCCATGCTCGCCTACAGGACTTCTCTAGAGCTTCTCCCATCCTTTGGAACTCCCTACCCCAATCTGTCCGACTGTCCCTCAATCTATCCATCTTTAGGCGATCTCAGAAAACCCTTCTCTTCAAAGAAGCCTACCCTGCTTCTTATGCCGCGTACACACGATCAAACAATCCGGTGGAAAAGTCAAAAGACAATCCGCCCGTGTGTAGGCTCCGGCGGACTTTTTTTTACCCAAAAGTCCGGCGGACTAAGAAAGTAGTTTTGCACCAAAATATGTCCGCCGAACTCACAGTCAGGCGGACAATATGGCCGTGTGTGTGCTAGTCCGCCGTACTTTTGAAATGAACAGACTTTTCCCGCACGGGCTCACTTCTGCATAGAAACCAATGAGCTTCCAGGTTTTATTACCAAAGCTTAATTGAACAATCTGGGGTTAGAAGCTCATTGGTTTCTATGAAGAAGTGAGCCTGATTTTGCACTTTCCAGATTTAGTAAATAAACCCCCATTGTGTACTTAAAAGGTAGGTATGCCTGTATAAGGTGTATCCCCCTAGAAGCTTATCCTTAAAACCATATATATACAGTAACTTTTTTTACCCCAAGAGACAAGTGAGAAGTGGCGGAAACCCTCTTCTAAGTACAAATATCTTTTCCAATCTTCCTCCCGTCTAGGCAGGGGTCTCCAGTTGTTCAGGAACTACAAATCCCATCATGCCTAGTCATGTCTGTGAATGTCAGAGTTTTACAATGCCTCATGGGATGTGTAGTTCCTCAACAGCTGGAGGGCCATAGTTTGGCGATCCCTGGTCTAGGGGGTACCTGGCTTCTCCACCTAGTCCCCGATCTCTGCACCCCCCATCCCCGCACCCCCCTCTTCCTGTGTTAGTGGAAAAAAAAGTTAACCCCCCACAGACGCCCAAAAAATAAATAAATAAGCAAAACAAAAGCCAAAACAGAAAAATATGTAAACTATTTATGGTTTTTGGATTCTTAACTAAATGAATGGCACAGGTCTACTTCCTGCATTTTACATTGTAAATGAAGGGTGTTGTGATGACATGCTTCATTCACAAGATCGTCTTCCAGATAGAATAACCTGGGGGACATAAAAAAAGAATACATTGGTTGGGTTTGATGTTGAAGACACAGTAGATGACTGAAATTTGTGTCATCAAAATTTCAGCACCAGAATGAGCCCTGGAGATTTTTATCCCCTGAAAGGTAACATACCAAATGGATTTAGTTTTGATTGATTGTGTGTATTATTTATGTATCAATTATATTGTACAAACTAAACAAATTCAATTTTTATTTATTTTTTGCTTATGTCAGCCGGCAATGCATTTGGTGCTGAAGATTTCTCGGTCTGCGGTTCCCCGTTGGTGTCCAGTCGGATAGTTGGCGGTACGGATGCGTTGGATGGGCAGTGGCCCTGGCAGGTCGCTGTTAGAAATAAAGAATCCAGTGGATCATATTTATGTGGGGGCTCCCTGATCTCCCCCGAGTGGGTTATGACGGCAGCGCATTGCATCCACTAGTGAGTATAACATGTTACCTTTATTAACCAATTCTTCCATCAGACACCAATCGTTCTGCTTTTAGAAAATGCTTCTATAGCAATTTGTCACGTACATATTTAAATAGGGAGATGGAGATAGATAGGTAGATAGGTAGATAGATAGATAGATAGATAGATAGATAGATAGATAGATAGATAGATAGATAGATAGATAGATAGATAGATAGATAGATAGATAGATAGATAGAGAGATTGAGATGGCGATGAAGAGTGGCCTATACAATACCCTGAACTCACAGTTCACTACTTGTTTCTTACAAACCAGGAGAACACTTGGGGAATCATGAAGGATAGGAGATAGATGATAGATAGATAGATAGATAGATAGATAGATAGATAGATAGATAGATAGATAGATAGATAGATAGATACATAGGGAGATAGATAGGGAGACAGATAGGGAGATAGAGATGGAGATAAATAGATAGGAAGATGGAGATGGAGATAGATAGGGAGTGGGAGATGGAGAAAGATAGATAGATAGATAGATAGATAGATAGATAGATAGATAGATAGATAGATAGATAGATAGATAGATAGATAGATAGATAGATAGATAGATAGATAGATAGATAGCGATGAAGAGTGACCTATACAATACCCTGAACTCACAGTTCACTACTTGCTTCTTACAAACCAGGAGAACACTTGGGGAATCATGAGGGTACTTTGAATTTTTCTCTGCCTCGAACTATGCAAGGTCCAGGTCTAGAGGACTGCAGGAGGGTGTCCTAGCAGCGATTCTACAATGGGCCACTGTTACAACATTGCCGGATTTGAAGTATCTGAGATGCTGAACCTTCAGCTTGAGTCTTGGGATCATTTATCACAGTGTGGACCTGCACAGAAATTTGGGGGGGAAATTTACCAAAACTGGTGCACACAGAATCTGGTGCAGCTCTGCATAGTAACCAATCGGCTTCCAGGTTATATTGTCAAAGCTTAATTGAACAAGCTGACCATAGAAGCTGATTGGCTACCATGCACAGCTGCACCTGATTGGTTGGTTCTCTGTGATGTTAATCCCTTCCATAGTCTGAGCTCTGCTGTAGAGGGACTGTAAGAGGCTGGTACCCATTCAGATTCAGGTGCTTACACGTGTAATGGTGTATTAGTCAATACAGAGCTGCATTATTTTATATCCTTCATATTTTTAAGATTTTTTTGTCTTTTTTTTTCCTGTTCGATATATGTGTTTAGTTTTAAGCATATTATAATGCTTGAGATATAAACACAGTGGTCAAAAGTTTGGGTAGTAATACATACAACACACAATTCAGCCGAGCATAGTAAAATTAACAATCGAAGGCTAAAAGAAATGTAGAATATAGCCAATGGCTCAAGTCTCAAAACAAACAAAACTGGGGGAAATAGGAAACCCCTTGCAATTAAGGGGCTTCATACAAAGCAGAGAAAACTATTATATTAGCTTAAAATGGAAGTAAACCCTTCCAAACAACTTTGACCTACAGGTAAGCCTAGATTAAGGCTTACCTGTAGGTCCAAGTAATATCTCCTAAACCTATATGGTTTAGGAGATATTTGCCCGAAAATGGGCACCGCTGTCTACGGCGCATGCGCCGTAGACAGCGGCGCGCAGGCGCACTAAATGCGGCAAGTCCAAGAATGGATTTGCCTAATTTGTCGACTCCCGTGCGCATGCGCGGGAGTGACGTCATCGCGGCTCCGCCGAATGGCAGCGTCGGAGCTCCGAGACGCGACTCCCGTGCGCATGCGCGGGAGTGACGTCATCGCGGCTTCTCCGCTGTCATTCGTCGGAGCTGCGAGAGACGCCACAACCAAGATGGATGCGGCGGACTACAGGTGACAGCGGCGACTTCGCTGGCTCCTGTGTCAGGTAAGTGACACATAATGAGCTACTATGCGATGCATAGTAGTCCATTATGCTTTACCTTTGCAGGGAAAAAAAGAGGAAGTAAACCCATTAGGGTTTACTTCCTCTTTAAATACTAACATTAATAATAAATGGCAAGGGTCCGGGTTGCCTCAGAGAGAACAAGAAGAAGGGAAAACTGTAGAGAAGAAAGAAGGGAAGAAAAGGAGGGGAGGGTGAGGTAGGAAGGGAAAGGTTGGGAGGGGAGATAATATCCCAGAGGTCTATATGATGTGCAGTGGCGGCTGATGCTCCATTTTTTTTATTTTTGGGGGGCGGCAAACAAACCACCTGTCTCAGTCTATTGATCAAACCCTTACCCCCATCGCTCGTCGAAAAACCCCCCACCCCGTCGCTCGCCCGTCCGCCCACCAGCCCCACACTTACCCCATCCAGGTCACTGGCAGCTTCAGCGACTTCCCCCTACATCTCCTCCTCTGTGGCTTCCCCCCGTCTGCTCCAGGTAAATATGGTCACTTCTCATCTTGGCCAATCGGGTCTTAAGACCCGCTTCCTGATTGGCCGGGAGGAGAATCAGGAAGAGAACAGTGAATATTAATTTGCTATTGTCTCACAACTGAGTGGGCTCGGGGTGCAGTGCTCTGCACCCCGAGCCCACCATTTTTCAGAGCCAATTGGAGCCTCAGGCTCTAATCATGTGCTTCAACAAAAAAATAAATAAACCCTGTTGAAATCTGTGCATCCGGTGCTCTGCATGTAGATTAGAGGCCGGGCTCATGGATTAGAGGGGGGGGCATCGCCCCTAATAGAGTGGCCGCCACTAATGATGTGGACATGTGGTAGGTGGCTCTGTATTATTAGAGATGTTGAGTTGTCAGCATTAAAGCAAAAGCACAGGATCAAAGTGTGTATTTGTGGGGGGGGGGGGAATGATCCACCCAAGGCTGCCAGCTTTTGGTATAGCATGCGACCGTATTACGCAGGACTGCCACAACTTTAGCATGAATCATAGCCTGCAGTACTCTATTTTTAACTTCAACCAGGCTCGGTGAGGGGGGGTTCCAGGAAAGAGCTATGGTTTGTTTAGCAGATATTATCTTTTTTTATCCTTTTGGCTCTCTTCACATCTAGGTCGAAGCGAATCGCAGGTGGGTAACCGCGATTTTGCCCATGATCCCAATGATGGAAAATTGCGGGGTGCGCTTGCAATCCCTATCACCAGTGCCGGGACAAGGTAATCCAGCGCCCAGGGCAAAGATGCTAAACTGCGCCCCCTTTCCCTTAGGGTTAGGGTCAGGGTCAGGGTGCCCCTTACCCCTGCAATAAACCATTGCGCCAGGGGCAGCCGCCCCTCCTGCCCACCCCTTGTCCCGGCCCTGCCTATCACTTCAAATGGCATCCCAATCTCAGCACGATTTTGTCACGATTGTCGCCCAGCGAATCATGGTAAAGTCACGCAAACAGAATTGTGAGACGCCTGTTGCTCAGAAGTAGTTCCGGAACTTCTTTTGGACGACGGGCATCCCACGATTCTGTTTTTACCATGAATCGTCAGGCGACAATAGAGGCAAAGTCACACCACGATTGGGATGCCATTGGAAGTGACGGGCATCGCAAAGGTCCTCCCACGATTTGGTATCGCGGGCAGAATCGTGGCGATTCCGCCTGCGGTCCAGGGCACCTAGGTGTGAACGAAGCCTTTAGGTCCCACTTGATTACATACAATTGCATTCTATTTCTGAACTGTCAATAGAGATTCCTGCGACTTAACAACCACCTTGCCTACGTTTATAATATTGGACTTGTGTACATACAGGCCATTCATAGAGAACACATTATGAACAAATTGTATTTTATTCATTAGATTCTAAAGTTCATTGATAGTAATGATATTGCACTGCCTTCTGCAGCAGATGGGTCCTCATTTATACATGTTATGTTCTGTTTTCCTTATGCAGTCCTATCCAAGTATCGAATTATAAAGTATATTTGGGCATGTACCAGCTGGATGTCATCAGCCCTCATACAGTTATTGCCAATGTAAGCTCTATCATCGTCAATAGAAATTATACAAGCACTGGGAGCCCTGGAGACATCGCCCTGGTACGGCTGGCCACACCTGTCAACTATACTGAGTACATCATGCCAATCTGTCTGCCATCTTCCATCACCACCTTCCCCTGTGGTACGGAGTGCTGGGTGACCGGCTGGGGTACAAGATATTATGGAGGTGAGTCCATGAAATGATAAGGAAAAGTGATTTCACTCATTTAACATACTAAGAAACCAAACCTGTCACTCGCACCCAATACATCCTGTTAATTAGGGATGGGAGGGGGCAATTCTTGATACAAAATGTTGGCCATATTCAAGGCTAATACGCAAGCTAGTGTCAAGAAAAGGACATGGAGAGCTGGACACTGCCATGGGGGATATTTAACAAAGCAAAAAGAACATTTTTTAATAGAGCACAAAAGAGAAAGAGCCCTTTTAACCTCCCTGGTGGTAGGATTATGTCGGATTTTAGGTGCTGAAAGCGGTACAATTATTTTGCATGGAAATTTGGCGTTTTATATTGTAGGCCTGTAATTCTTAGGAATAACTCACTTAACCGGTTTCCGACCGGCACGCGCCGATGTACATCGGCAGAATGGCACGGGCAGGCAAATGGGCGTACCTGTACGTCCCTTTAAATTTGCCGCCCTGCCATCGCTCGTGTGCCGGTCAGGACCCCCGTGATTCCGGTCGCGTGTCCCGCGGACTCGATTGCCGTGGGCATACCCGCAGTCGTCTCACGGGGCGGCTGAATGGAGAAATGCCGTTGTAAACAGTATTTCCCCATTCTGCCTAGCAACTAGTGACAGCCCCCCCACAGTTAGTAACACACCCCTAGGAACACTTAGCCCCTACACTGCCACCCACTGGTTAACCCCTTCACTGCCAGTGTCATTTACACAGGAATCACTGCATTGATTGTCGCCCAACGAATCATGGTAAAGTCACGCAAACAGAATCGCGAGACGCCTGTTGCTCAGAAGTAGTTCCGGAACTTCTTTTGGACGACGGGCATCCCACGATTCTGTTTTTACCATGAATCGTCAGGCGACAATAGAGGCAAAGTCACACCACGATTGGGATGCCATTGGAAGTGACGGGGATCGCAAAGGTCGTCCCACGATTTGTTATCGCGGGCAGAATCGTGGCGATTCCGCCTGCGGTCCAGGGCACCTAGGTGTGAACGAAGCCTTTAGGTCCCACTTGATTACATACAATTGCATTCTATTTCTGGGTATATAGCACTGATTGCTGTATAAATGACAATGGTCCCAAAAATGTGTCAAAAATGTCCGATGTGTCCTCCATAATGTCGCAGTCACAATAAAAATCGCTGATCGCCGCCATTACTTGTAAAAAAAAAAATATTAATAAAAATGCCATAAAACTATCCCCTATTTTGTCAATGCTATAACTTTTGCGCAAACCAATAAATAATCGCTTATTGCGACTTTTTTACCAAAAATATGTAGAAGAATACGTATCAGCCTAAACTGAGGGAAAACAATTTTTTTATATATTTTTGGGGGATATTTATTATAACAAAAAGTAAAAAATAATGCGTTTTTTTTCAAAATTGTCGCTCTATTTTTGTTTATAGCGCAAAAAATAAAAACTGCAGGGGTGATCAAATACCACCAAAAGAAAGCTCTATTTGTTGGAAAAAAAGGACGTCAATTTTGTTTGGGAGCCACGTCGCACGACCGCCCAATTGTCAGTTAAAGTGACGCAGTGCCGAATCGCAAAAAGTGGTCTGGTCTTTGACCAGCAAAATGGTCCGGGGCTGAAGTGGTTAAAGTGGTTGTAAACTCTCCCCCACAACTTTGTCCCATGCAAATCAGCATAAAAATTCCTAATGAATACTGCTTGTAGATATCTCCTTACTTGCTGAGTATTGTTGTAATCCTTTTTGTTCTTTAGAATGACGTCACTGAGCATGCCCAGATCTCCCCTGATTTACAGCACACTCTCTATGTCTTATCTATCTGTTATCAGGACTTCCTACAGGACACAGCACTGAACTCCCAGGAGGCTGCATAATCACTCAGAGCTTCCTTCTACACACCATGTGACCATGTGACCTCACATACAGTGTAAAGCAGGGCATGGGACAGCAGTAATGCAGTCTTATCAGCTGAAGCTGATAGGACTCATACAGGCAAACACTAGATAATCAGCGTAAGTAAATACTATGAAATAAACAAGTCAGCTATGAACAGGGAAGCAGGGTTGCCATAGAAATGTTGGATTGAGAAGGAGGCTTGGTTAACAGTACAGGAAGTGCTCAATGTAAGGGCGGAAATACACTCCCCTGTGGACTCAGAAAACAATACTTAAGATGGCGCTGCCTAACCCCTGGAAACAAGTTTTTTAAAGTTTCTTTAAACAGTAATTAATATGTGATTTGTGCTGGATTACAGTGGCTATAGTCTGATAATTACTTATTATAATGGACTAAATGAAAAGAAGCATCAGAGCGGCAGAGTTTACTTCCTCTTTAAATCTGTCCAAACCAGAGTCTAGCAGACATCCCGGGTATGATAAAATTTGAAAAACAAAATCATAAATTAAAATATAACAAATAACTATAAATAATTATACCAAATAATAAAATAATAATAATAAAAATTATTCAATAATGTAATCAAATCAAAAACACTGAAATTTGCTGAGTTGCAGAATTGTCGCTGTCATTACTTTTCAGTGTTTGATGATGGATCTCCCCACAAATCACTATCCCTCAATTCTGCGAGTGATTCCAATTTATTATCGCTGTTTTCTAGCTGGTCTAAAACCATTTTTGATGTAAAAGGACAGTTTTGGTTGCTATGGACAATCTCCAGTTTCCAAGCATAAAGAAAAATATTTATAAAATAAAACTACATGCAGGACACTGTGCAGACCACTAGGGACAAAGTGGATGTGAAATAATTACATACAGCAATGTAATCTGTAAGATTATATTATACTGTATGTAATGTGTGTGTTTCGCTTTTTGAATTTGGCGCCATTCTCCGTCCCCGTGCGTCACAACGCTCGCAGGGAACGAAGTTCGGCTCTGTGATTGATCGTACTGCGGGGAGACATCGCAGGATCCAGGGAATAAGGTAAACATACTCATCGTGGATCCTGCGATGCAATCCCGAGTCTGGCTTCGGGGTTACCGCTTTTGCTTCTGAATTTTTTCACCACAGGAATACCGCCAGGGGGGTTAATGTGGCCTGTGACTTTTAGAGTGATATGAGAAAAAACGGAAAGTTACAAGCTTAAAGCTCTATGTACACTCGCAACTCGTAAACTTGAGTTTAGGACCTTTTGGCATCTTCTTGCCAAAGCTGCTAAACTCATAAATCGTAAAAGCCTATGGAGGTTACTTACGAAAGGAAAATCCACTTTGCACTACAAGGGACTGCACTTCCAAGTGCACTTTCAGTGCAATTTCAAGTGCGCTTTGCACTTGTAGTTTTCACTTGTAATGCAAAGTGGATTGTCATGCTTGTGGCTGTCAGAGTCTTGCTTTGCCTCATGGGACTTGTAGTTCTGCAACAGCTGGAGGTCCGCTAATTGCATATCCCAGATGTACACAATGGGGGTTATTTACTGAAGGAAAATCCACTTTGCACTACAAGTGCACTTGGAATTAAAGTCGTTGTAGATCCGAGGGGGACATGCAAGGAAAATAAAAAACAGCATTTTAGCTTGCACATGATTGGATGATAAAATCAGCAGAGCTTCCCCTCTTTTGAGATCTACCCCTTAGTTTTAGAGCCACTACACTTCCAAGTGCACTTGCAGTGCAAAGTGGATTTTCCTTTAGTTAATAACCCCCATAGGATTTTACTGAGTTTAGGAGCTTTGGAAAAACAATGCCAAAAGCTCCTAAACTCAACTTCGGGTCAAAGTTTGCCGCCATTCCACGAGCGGGCGCAATTGTGATATATTGGGTATCAATTTACTTGGCGTAACAGTATCTATCACACTATAAAAAAAAAAATGGGCTAACTTTACTGTTGCCTTATTTTCTAATTCAAAAGAGTGTATTTTTTCCAAAAAAATTGTGCTTGTAAGATCGCTGCGCAAATACGGTGTGACACAAAGTATTGCAATGACCGCCATTTTATTCTCTAAAATATGTTTGGCAGTTCTACGTAATTTAAAAAAAAAAAAAAAAAACTAAAAAAAAATGATTTTAACTTGTAAACAAGTTTGAAAAATAGGCTTGGTCCTTAAGTGGTTAAAGTAAATTGCAGTGTGGTGAGCTACATCGCGTGTTTCTCTATTACCCCCACAACTGTGTTCAATGTTCTTTATTGTACTACATATTATTGTGTATCCCGTCTGGATAGACCCAAAAGCCCTTTTGAGGATTGCCAATTTGCGTATATAATATATAGGGGGGTTATTTACGAAAGGCAAAACCACTTTGCACTGCAAGTGCACTTGGAAATGCAGTCGCTCTGAATCTGAGGGGTAGATCTGAAATGAGGGGAAGCTCTGCTGATTTTATCATCCAATCATGTGCAAGCTAAAAGGCTGTTTTTTATTTTCCTTGCATGTCCCCCTCGGATCTACAGCGGCTTTACTTACAAGTGCACTTACAGTGCAAAATGGATTGTCCTTTAGTAAATACCCCCCCAATGTTTGGGGCTTTTAACCACTTCCCGACCAGCGCACGACGATGTACGTCGACAGAATGGCACGGGCAGGCATATTGGCATACAGGTACGTCCAATATTCGATGCCGCCCTGCCATCGGGATCGCGGCGCCGGCGGCGCGCTCCCGCGCTGGTCGGGACCCCCGTGAGTCCGGTTGCGGGACTCGCGGACTCGATCGCCGCGGGCATCCCCACGATCGTCTCACGGATCGGCCGAATGGAGGAAATGCTGTATAAACAACATTTCTCCATTCTGCCTAGCAACTAGTGACGCTGATCTCTGCTCCATGTGATTGGAGCAGAGATCAGTGTTCACTAAATGAAAGCCCAACCCCCCCACAGTTAGTAACACTCCCCTAGGCTCACTTAACCCCTACACTGCCACCCACTGGTTAACCCTTTCACTGCCAGTGTCATTTACACAGGAATCACTGCATTTATATAGCAGTGATTACTGTATAAATGACAATGGTCCCAAAAATGTGTCAAAAATGTCCAATGGGTCCCCCACAATGTCGCAGTCACAATAAAAATCACTGATCGCCGCCATTACTAGTAAAAAAAAAAAAAAAAATTATTAATAAAGATGCTATAAAACTATCCCTATTTTGTAAACACTATAACTTTTGCGCAAACCAATCAATAATTGCTTATTGTGATTTTTTTACCAAAAATATGTAGAAGAATACGTATCGGCCTAAACTGAGGGAAAAAAATGTTTTGTTATATATTTTTGGGGATATTTATTATAACAAAAAGTAAAAAATAATGCGTTTTTTTCAAAATTGTCGCTCTATTTTTGTTTATAGCGCAAAAAATGAAAACCGCAGAGGTGATCAAATACCACCAAAAGAAAGCTCTATTTGTGGGAAAAAAAGGACGTCAATTTTGTTTGGGAGCCACGTCTCACGACCGCGCAATTGTCAGTTAAAGCGACGCAGTGCCGAATCGCAAAAAGTGGTCTGGTCTTTGACCAGCAAAATGGTCCGGTCTGTAAGTGGTTAAACAAATTTTCAGGCCTAAAATGTGTATTTGAACATGTGCTAAAAAACATGCAAAACAAGCTTTGGCAGTGAAAGAGCTCATAACACTTTAAAGCTGAACTCTGGGGTTAGCGTATAAAGTCTAAAAAGTATTCTTCTTACAAGTTGGGGTGCTTTGTGTATTTCATTCAGATCTGTGCAGTAATCTAGTGTTAAACTTTACCTCTGTGCAGGAGATTCCTGTAATAAAGACGGCTCACTGCCACTCCTTCTCCTGGTCTGGTCTCCGCCCCTTTCCTGTAATTTCCTTCAGGCAGCTTGTAGTGGGTGGAGCCTGCTCTCTGTACCGGCCACGTACAGCACATTGAACCATTTTTTTTTTTTTTAAATAAAGCGGCATCCAAAACACACGCTACTTTGTAGCCATGGGGGTTATTTACGAAAGCCAAATCCACTTTGCACTGCAAGTGCAAACTACAAGTGCAAAGCGCACTTGGAAGTGCAGTCGCTGTAGATCCGAGGGGGGACATGCAAGGAAAAATAAAAACAGTATTTTATCTTGCACATGATTTGCCGATAAAATCAGCAGAGCTTCCCCTCGTTTCAGATCTACCTCTTAGATTTACAGCGACTGCACTTCCAAGTGCACTTTCAGTGCAATTTCAAGTGCACTTTGCTCTTGTCATTTGCACTTGTAGTGCAAAGTGGATTTGCCTTTTGTAAATAACCCTCCCATGTCTTTTGTTGTGTGATTTCTCATGCACTTTAGAAAGGTACATTGGGCTACCATTACCAAGTTACTGTTACCATCTTCAAAACAGATGCCCTTTTGTGTGTGCTAAGGGGTCATGCACAATTTTGAGTGCATTCCTGCAATGCACAAGTGTGAAGGGAGCATAAAGGTGACATATATATATATCTGTCTATTAGCTTGTAATCTTTTTCTTCTCTATGTTTCATCACCAGGGAGCGTAGTTAGGAATGGAATCCTCCAGCAGGTCATGGTTCCTCTAATAGATCGCAATACATGCCAAACATATTATAATTTGGGAAGTTCCAACCAAATCCAGTATGATCAGATCTGTGCCGGCTACAAGGACGGGCAAAAGGACTCCTGCCAGGTGAGTGACAACGACAGCATTGCAGCATGGCTCACCTTCAGGTCTGTGGATTCCTTCACAGGAAGCAGAAGCAATGCATGACATCAGTTGAAGTAATAATAAAGCTTTTTTTTTTTTTCCTTAAATTAAAAAAGAGGCTATACTTACCTGCTCTGTGCAATGATATTGCACAGAAAGGTCACTTACCATGGCACTGCCAGCTCCTGCCTCCTGCAGGTGCCTCCTTAGCAAGCCTGGTGCTAAGTATGAACCCATGTGTGTGTGTGTGTGCACTCCTGGGCCATGCCCCCCGCTTCCTCCTCACAGGAGTTCACCTATGGCTCCCTTGCCCCCTGGTTTCTCCTGTAAAAACAGGAACTGTGACATGGAGCCAGGTGTTTAGGGATGAAATAGAAAATATATTGGGCCGTTAGACCCCTTTCACACTGAGGGCATTTTGCAGCCGCTATAGCATTAGAAATAGTGCCTGCAATCCGCCCTTAAACTGCGGCTCCTTGGTCTCCAGTGTGGGGCTTTTTCACACCGGAGCGGTGCGCTGGCAGACATCAGGAAAAGTCCTGCCAGCAGCTTCTTTGGAGCTGTGAAGGAGCAGTGTGTTTACCGCTCCCCTTTGAAATCAATGGGGCAGCGCTGTATTACCGCCGGCAAAACGCCGCTATTGCGGCATATTGCAGGCGGTTTTAACCCTTTCTCGGCCGCTATCGGGCAAAATGCGCTGCGAATCCGACGGTAAAACGCAGCTAAAAATAGCAGCGTTTTAACGCCGACGCTATGGGCTCGGCAGTGTGAAAGGGGTCTTAAGGTGGGGCATTAAGGTGAAAAAATTATTTTAATGCCTAGATCTGGCCAACATGTTTTTTTTTTTTGCTTGGAATAAATTGGATGGTCTGTCATTTTTATTCTATTTTTTTTCAAAAGAAGTTATTAATGATCTAACAATACAAAGATTTAATGAGAGTGACTCTTGTCATTTTAACCTTCCTGGCGGAATGATTAATTCAGATTTTAGGTGCTGAAAGCAGTACAATTATTTTGCATGTAAATTTGGCATTTTATATTGTAGTCCTTATGCCGCGTACACACAACTGGGCTTTTTGACAGCAAAGGTCTGACGGAACGAGTCCGTCGGACAATTTGATCGTGTGTGGGCTCCATCGGACCTTTGCTCGCCAAAAATCCGGCGGACTTTAGAAATAGAACATGTTTTAAATTTTTCCACCGGAACTCCGCCGGACCGAGAAATCCGCTCGTGTGTATGCTAGTCCAACGGACAAAAACCGACGCTAGGGAAGCTATTGGCTACTGGCTATGAACTTCCTTATTCTAGTCCGGTCGTACGTCATCACGTTCAAATCCGTCAGACTTTGGTGTGATTGTGTGTGGCCAAGTCCGAAAGTATGTCGGAACTCCGCCGACAGTCTGTTGGAAAGACTGTCAGACCTAGTCCCTCGAAAAGTCCGGTCGTGTGTACGCGGCATCAGGAATAACTCACTTAAATCTGTCCAAACCAGAGTCTAGCAGACATCCCGGGTATGATAAAGTTTGAAAAATTAAATCATAAATTATAATATAATAAATAGCTATAAATAATTATACCAAATAATAATATAATAATAATAAAAATGATTCAATAATGTAATCAAATCAAAAACACTGAAATTTGCTCAGTTGCAGAATTGTCGCTGTCATTACTTTTCAATGTTTGATGACGGATCTCCCCACAAATCGCTATCCCTCAATTCTGCGAGTGATTCTAATTTATTACCGCTGTTTTCTAGCTGGTCTAAAACCACTTTTCATGTAAAGGGATGGTTTTGGTTGCTATGGACAATCTCCAGTTTCCAGGCATAAAGAACAGTTTTTATAATATAAAACTGCATGCAGGACACCGGACAGACCACTAGGGACAAAGGGGATGTGAAATTATTACATACAGCAATGTAATCTGTAAGATTACATTATACTGTATGTAATGTGTGTGTTTTACTTTTTGAATTTGGCGCCGTTCTCCGTCCCCGTGCGTCGCAACGCTCGCAGGGAACAGAGCTCTGCTCCGTGATAGATCGAGCGGAGGACGGCTCGCTCGCACTGCGAGGGGGACATTGCTGGATCCAGGGGACAAGGTCAGTAACCTCTTCCCGGATCCTGCGATGCGGTCCCGAGTCTGGCTCAGGGTTACCGCTAATAGTACTGAATTTTCACCCCAAGCCAGACTCGGGAATACCGCCAGGGGGGTTAAGAGGGCTTCCAGATTCCAATAAGTCCTTCACCGACAGACCCCACAACCACTGGACCAGGATTGTGAAGAAGAGGCCCTTGTCTTCTTCAGCATGGGGATACACTGCTTGGTAGGGAGTCCTCCTTGGCAAACTACCCTCCTATGTTGAGGGTCTGGTATGGTTCAGGAAGGAGGGGGGGTCATATGCTGGCCCCCTCTTTGTCTTGGCCACCCAAACTGCATGCTCAGATAAAGTTCTGATATGGATTTTATAGGGGGGAGGGGGCCATATTTTTTTTTGCTAGTTTTTGCATGAGGTTTCATCTTAAAATCCTTACAAGACACAAAGGATCTGGAATGGAATTTGAAAGGGGGACCCCATGGCGTTTTTTTTTTCATAGGGACCCCTTTAAAATCCATATCCAACCTAAAGGACCTGGTATGAATTTTGAGGGACCTAATGCTGTTTTTTTCTCCTTCTATTTGTTTGCATTCACCTGTCAGTCAGGAATCGCTGAAAATGTTGGGTGGGGGTAGATCGCTGGTGGTTGGGATGGCGATAGGTGCTGGCTCCCTAACAACCAGAAGGAAGTTGTCACTTTTAGCAGTTGTAATACCACTGCTAAAAAATTTCGGTGAAGGTTTATTTGCTTATTCGCACAAGATTCTCCATAGGCTTCACACAATGCAGACGTCTTCCTCATAGTGTTTCAACTGGTGGTTGAATGTTCTTGGCCTATTAATTCTTATAGTCAAATGATTTTCATGCAAAAAATACATGAACATTAACAACACCGAATAGAAAAGGTGATTGGCGACATACCCAATATAAGAGTATAAATCAGTAACCATACTTTATTAGTAATAATAAAAATACAAATTCAATATTTGCATTCAATATTACGTTATCAAAAACGTTGGATGAAAATGCAGACAATTTAAATGTTGTGCGCTATTCCGTTCAAAGCATCATAGAAAAAACATCACAGCTTTAAAGTAGAGAAAAAAGAAAAAAAAAAAAAAAAAAAATCTGTTGCAGTATACATACCAAGGAAAGAAGATACAATTGTACAGTCGTGGCCAAAAGATTTGAGAACGGGGCGGACTGATCATTCGGGCACTCGGGCACTGCCCGATGGCCCCATGCCGCTAAGGGGCCCCATCAGGGTTGCCAGCCTCATAAAACCAGGGACAATATGTAAAAATTTGTGTTTTTTTTAAATCCCAAGATTATAGCTGCCCTGACTCTACAGTACCTTTTCAGTGTGTGTGTGTGTATGTGTATTCTGTGGGTGTATATTGTATGTCTGTGTGTGTGTGTATACTGTGTGGCCCCATAATCTATTGCCTGGGGGCCCCATAATCTCCTATTACCTGGGGGCCCCATAATCTCCTATTGCCTGGGGGCCCCATAATCTCCTATTGCCCCGGGGGCTCCATAATCTTCTTCTATTGCCTGGGGCCCCATAATCTCCTATTGCCCTGGGGGCTCCATAATCTTCTCCTATTGCCTGGGGGCCCCATAATCTCCTATTACCTGGGGGCTCCATAATCTCCTATTGCCTGGGGGCCCTGTAATCTCCTATTGCCCCGGGGGCTCCATAATCTTCTCCTATTGTCTGGGGCCCCATAATCTCCTATTGCCTGGGGCCCCCATGAGTTGTCAGTCCACTCGTTTGGGAATGACAAATATTCATTTTTACAAAGTCTGCTACTTCAGTGTTTTTAGATCTTTTTGTCAGATGTTACTATGGTATACTGAAATAGAATTACAAGAATTTTATAGGCGTCAAAGGCTTTTATTGGCAATTACTATTAGTTTATGCAGAGAGTCAATATTTGCAGTAGGGTTACACCAATACCACTTTTTTAAGACCAAGTACAAGTACCGATACTTTTTTTCCATTACTCGCCCATACCGATTACCGATACTTTTTTTTTAATGTCAAGTGACGGTTTTCAAAGCACAATACAGACTAACAATATCTTTTTTATAATTATGAAGACTGAAGGGCACTGATTTTCAGCACTGATGGGGGGCACTTATGGGCACTGATGGGCATTGATAGGTGGTACTGGTATGTGACACTGACTGATGGGCACTGATTTGCAGCACTGATAGGTGGCATTTATGGGCAATGATAGGTCAAACTGATTGGTAGGCAGTGGTGCTAAAATGCAGCACTGATAATTGCTGGCAGCCTACAATACAAGAGCCCATCTTGATACACCCTGCACTCGGCCTCAGTAAGCCTAGTCAGAATGCAGCAGTGGACATCTTGTTACACCCAGCCCATATAGTTAGTGAACTATATTGGGCTGGGTGTAACAAGGTGTCCACTGCCATCTTGTGACTGCAGGTTTACTAAGGCCGAGTGCAACGTGTGCCAAGATGAGCGTCACGGTGTACAGTCTCTGACGGAGACTCGGGCTGACTCGGCTGCCGTTAACGATTCTGATGGTGGCGGGTCACCGAATCTGATGGGCGGCACATGCACCTGCCACCCACACCCCTGCCCCATAAGTTTACCTTCCACTGCAAGGACTCGCTCTCACTGTGCCAGGACTCGAGCTCCGCTCCACCTTCTCCGCCCATCTCCACCCACTGACTTCCGAGATACTCTGCATGTAAAAGGTATCGGACTTTACGATGAAAAAGTCAGCTGGAGCCCACACACGATCGAATTGTCCGGCGGACTAAGTCTGCTGGACAATTCGGTCGTGTGTACGCGACATTGCACATTTATGGAAAAGGTGAATGCTAAGATTGAGACATTTTGTTGAATTATCTACAGATAGATGTTGGTGCAGCTGATGAATATTTATGTCTTACAGGGCGACTCAGGAGGACCTCTGGTGTGCAAGGTCCAGGGTGTATGGTACCAGGTTGGAGTTGTGAGTTGGGGAAAAGGATGTGCAGAAGCCAACTATCCTGGGGTGTATACATTGGTGACGGCCTACCAAGACTGGATCAGCACCTACCTGAACGTTACTTTCAATTATGTGTCAAATATCCCTACACCAACGATGACATGTGGAGGAAGCTTCAACGGCATGGGAAACACCACCACACTACCAAACACATCTGAAGGAAGCTCCATCACATCCAGCCTTTCACACCATCGCTGGATAATTCTGGTCCTAACTGTTCTGCTGACACTCATATAACCTAAAATAGCCATCGCAGATGACCTAGACAATGGGGTTTATTCTTCTAAAGGTGTTTGAAACATTTACTTTGCAAAGAATACCCAATCTAATCTAAGGGAAAATAAAACAAAACTGAATTTTAGCGTGCCCATTATTGGTTGATTGAGATCAGCAGAGCTGTACCTCACTGAGCTAAGTAAAGCGTTCACTTTACAAAGTGAGCAAGCTTTACTCCTTTAGGAAATAAACCACATTGTCTTCTACTCCCAACATTCGAAAACTGAGAAGCTCCATAAAGGCAAAATCTAAACCAAAGAACTTACAGGTCATTTGAAGTGGTAAATGCATTAAGGGCTGCTTGTTAGGACTTCCAACCACCTCCCTCTAGCATCATCCTCGTAGGTGGTGTTCTGTAGTCTACATGGGCAGGCCCAAGGCCTGGGCTGACAATAAGGCTTGAGATGTCAATGCAGCACAGACAGAGTGCACAGGAATTCAGGAGCTCACTGAATTTCTGGCAGATCAATAGGTACATTAAAATTTAACATTTAAAAAAAAAAGACAGATATGAGGAGACGTACATGTATTGCAGAGATGTTTTTTTTTTCTGTTTTTTATTTCTTTGATGTAAACTGGTGAGCACTGATTGGCACTTTTAGCTCTTTTGCAATGAGGAAAGCGCGGAATCTGAAATGAACTCCAGGCAAAAGGCTGCATACACAGATGTATGAAGTGTTTTCATTGAAAAAATTTATTTTAATCCCATCATGAGAATAAATATAAAGCATGGGGCCCCATAGCAACATTTTGTTGGGGGGGGCCCTAGCTATTTTATTGTCTAGCAGCTGGCGGTATCAACATAAATGATATCTAAGTGAAAGGAAGGCAGCAGGATAGCTGTCAGCATAGTCACTGCACTAATAGGGTCCAGTGCTTTCAATCAAATAAATAATAATAATAATAATAATAATAATAATAATAAATTATATTATGACAAGCATGGTCAATTCTATTTCAGCCACACTTCTCTTTTTGGGTCACAGAGTACAATTACTTTTATTCTCCTTTGCCCCGAGTCAGCCAATAGCAGGATACTGCCAAACTTCTCTTTAGACTAGGTTCACGCGGCTGCATAAGGGGGCGGCCAGGGGTGGTCTCTGGTGGAAATCAGTCGATTCTTATGCCGCGTAGACACGTAGCCGACTATCCGGCAGATTTAGTCCGACGGACTTCCCGCCGGACTTTCCGAACGGGCTACTTGCCCACACACGGCACTTTTTCAGCGGACTAATACGGCGTACTAAGTCTGCCGGACTATCCGCCGTACTTTTGAAATGAACGGACTCGCCCACACATGCGGAGGAAAGTCCGCTCATTTTGAGCACATCTCCAGGTAGGCGGGGCCCGCGAAGGAGACATCGCTGGCCCCGCCACCTGGTATGGACTTTAAGGGGAACCCCAACGCCGAAAAAATCGGCGTGGGGGTCCCCCCCAGGTCCACATCAGACCCTTATCCGAGCACGCTACCCGGCCGGCCAGGAAAGGGGGGGACCGTCACCTGAGCCGTACCAGGCCACGTGCCCTCAACATGGGGGGTGCCTTGGGGAAGGGGGGGGCGCACGGCCCCCCCACCCCAAAGCACCTTGTCCTCATGTTGATGAGGACAAAGGCCTCTTCCCGACAACCCTGGCCGTTGGTTGTCGGGGTCTGCGGGCGGGGGGCTTATCGGAATCCGGGAGCCCCTTTAATAAGGGGGCCCCTGGATACCGGCCCCCCACCCTATGTGAATGAGTATGGGGTAAAATGTACCCCTACCCATTCACCTGTGGAAAAAAGTAAAAATAAAACACAACACACAAGGGTTAAAATAGTTTATTGCACAGCTCCGGGGGTCTTCCATCTTCGGGGGTCTTCTCGCTGGACTCCTCCGCTATCTTCTGCTAGCTCTTTTGCTAGCGGAGGAGCCCGCCTTTTTTCTTCGCCGCCGCCCTCTTCTTCCGACTTCGGGGGTCTTGTCCCCCTCTTCGCTTCTTCTGTCGCCGCTGTCGCCGCCTTCTGTTCTTCTGTTCTTCTCTTCAGATGTTGCCTCGTCGCTCTCTCTGCTCACAATAACGGGGACAAGGCGCGCGGCGACTTATATAGGGACATCACTGGATGATGTCCCCGCCTATTATGATGTCACAGTCCCAGCATCCTCTGGGACTGTGACACCATAATGGGCGGGGACATCATTCGGTGATGTCCCTATATAAGTCGCCGCGCGTCGCGTCCGTGCCATTGTGAGCGGAGGATGCGACGAGGCAACATCTGAAGAGAAGAAGAGAAGAACAGAAGACGGCGAAAGCGGAGACAGAAGACCGGGCCACCGCCTGTAAAAGAGCTAGAAGAAGGCGCGGTGGCCCGGCAAGAAGAACCGAAGAGGGGGACAAGACCCCCGAAGTCGGAAGAAGAGGGCGGCGGCGAGGAAGAAAGCCGGACTCCTCCGCTAGTGAAAGAGCTAGAAGAAGATAGCGGAGGAGTTCGGCAAGAAGACCCCCGAAGACGGAAGACCCCCGGAGCTGTGCAATAAACTATTTTAACCCTTGTGTGTTGTGTTTTTTTTTTTTTTACTTTTTTTACAGGTGAATGGGTACCCCATACTTATTCACATAGGGTGAGGGGCCGGTATCTGGGGACCCGCTTATTAAAGGGGGCTCCTGGATTCCGATAAGCCCCCTGCCCGCAGACCCTGACAACCAATGGCCAGGGTTGTCGGGAAGAGGCCCTTGTCCTCATCAACATGGGGACAAGGTGCTTTGCTTCCCCAAGGCACCCCCCATGTTGAGGGCACGCGGCCTGGTTACGGCTCAGGAGGGGGGGGGCGCTCGCTCATCCCCCCCTTTCCTGGCCGGCCGGGAGCATGCTCGGACAAGGGTCTGTTGTGGACCTGGGGGGGACCCCCACGCCGATTTTTTTGGCGTTGGGATTCCCCTTTAAGTCCATACCAGGTGACGGGGCCAGCGACGCCTCCTTTGCTGGCCCCGTCTACCTGGAGACGCGCTCAAAATGAGCGGACTTTTGGAATGGAACAAATTAATAATAAATAATACTAATAATTATTATTTTTTTATTATTATTATTTTTTATTATGAATATGTTACGTTCCATTCGTCTAGAGATGGCATTCGTTATTTCGGATAATTCGTAGCTTCTGATAAATTTGTATTCGTAATGTTTTGTATTCGTGTTGTATTGTATTTGTATTGTATTCGTTATGTTCACTAGCAGCCAAATTTGAAAGGAAATTCCAATACCTATAATTTAATAGTTAATAATAGTTAAGTTATTACTAGTTAGCTATTATTTCAGATTTGCTAATTTTCGGGTTTTCAGATTTTTGAATTTACGAATTTTTGTATTTTTGAATTTACAAATATTCGGAAAAAAATCTTAATTGTTTCTTCATTAATTTGGATATTTCCGAATTAACTAATATATCTAAATTCCTTAAAAACCGGAACAAAATGAACTGCACATGTCTAATAGCCAGCACTACCACTGTTTGCATGTAACTTTTCATTAGAGCTGTTACATGTGCATAGAGCCTCCAACCAACCATGGACAAGAGGGTTGGTATTTCTGCAGAATGTATTGCAGCACACAAACTGGCCCTGCTAGTTTTACCTGTTCATAGCACAGAGTGTTGTTATGTCTAGAGGCTATGTTTAGCTATCCATATCCCTTTGTCTTTGTGAATGTAGCCTTGGTGATTTTGTACACACTTACGATTGGCGATTGAGGCGCAGTTTTACTGGACTACCCATCTTTTCACCTTACAGTCATACAATAAAAATGGCGTGGGGTCCCCCCCAAAAATCCATACCAGACCCTTATCTTACGTGCCAGTTGGATGGGGTGATACACATGCTGTAAAATTATACCCCATATTATGTTTGACGGGCAGCTCTGCCTCCAAACATGACCCATTCAAGTGTTGCTGGGAAAAGGAATGCAGGAGGCTGACAGAGAGGTGCCACGCACACCTTTTTAAGCTCCTGGAAGCACATGTCCATGTGCACTATTTTAGGCTAAGAGCAGAAAAAAATAGTTTTTACAGAGTTTCTTGGAGTGTTTTTTCCAGCAGAAACGCTCCTAAATGCTTCTAAACACTGTTAGCATTTTTTTGAGTTTTTTTTTTACCCTTTTTTAACTGCGCACGCCGATATACGTCGGCAGAATGGTGCTGGTAGACAAAAGGGGGTACAGGTATGTCCTCTTTAAAAAGCAGTGCTGCAGGCAGGCGCCCGCCCTGTTCTCCATGACCGTGACCACGGGTCCCTGGAACTCGATGTCCGCCTGTTGCCCACGATCTTGTCACGGAGGGGCAGAGCGGGGAGATGCTTTTGTAAACAAGGCATTTTCCCGTTCTGCCTAGTGACAGGACAGAGATCACTGCTTTCTATCATCGGGAGCAGTGATCGCTGTCATGTGTGTTGTAGCCTCTCCCCCCCACAGTTAGAACCACTCCCTAGGACACACTTAACCCCTTGATCACCCCCTAGTGGTTAACCCCTTCTCTGCCAGTGTCATTTACACAGTAATCAGTGCATTTTTAGAGCAATGACAAGATCCTGGCACACGCCCTTTTGACAAAAATCAGACACTAAGTTGGGGGTGTGTACGAGGCTTTAGTAGTGCACATTAGTATTTTTTTAAGCTCCTAGAAGCAGTTATTAGCATTTATTTTCTGCTCTTAGACGTTAAATAGTGTTCTCCTATGTGTCCATGCACACTACTTTAGGCTATTAGGTTTTTTTTTTCCTTTTTTTCCTTTAAGAGCACCCTCTTTCAGCAATAACAGTTTTGGACTGCAATTGAAGATCCATGGTGTGCTGGCAAATATGTGTACTGATCCGTGATATATCCATTGTCCAGCTGGTAATTGCTACACCACCCACTACCGATGAGCCTGCAATCCGAGAAAGTATGCAATGGGAATAATGACAAGACTAACGCCACACAAACTTACTCTCGGTCTTGCAGCAGTACAAAAGGCTCACTCTTAATCATGTAACAGTAGCACAGGCTAGGCTCGGTCTGAGTTTTTAAAGCGGAGGTCCACCCTAAAGTGGACCTTCCGCTTATTGGAATCCTCCCCCCCTCCGGCACCACAATTGGCACCTTTCAGGGGGGAGGGGGGTGCAGGTACCTGTACAGTACAGGTATCTGCACCCACTTCCGGGATAGCTCTCTGCGGAAAGGGGCATAGATTCTGCAGAATCTACGCCCCTTTCCGAAAGTCCCCCGCTGCCTGCTGGGAAACACACGGATCCCAGAGGTCCATCCTTATTGCACAGCGCGACTCGCGTATGCGCAGTAGGGAACCGGGAAATGAAGCCAAAAGGCTCCACTTCCTGATTCCCATACCCAAGATGGCGGCGGCAGCACCCGAGAGACGATTGAGAGATCGGCTTCGGGTGCCGACATCGCGGGCGCGCTGGGCGGGTAAGTGTCCTTATTTTAAAAGTCAGCAGCTGCAGTATTTGTAGCTGCTGGCTTTTAAAAAATAAAAAAAAACGGCGGAACTCCTGGCGGACTCCCGCTTTAAGTCATCTCAGGAAGTTCATGTGAGAAACAAAGAGTTCAAGGTTCACCAGAAAAAAGAGACAAGACAAGAAAGTCCAAAAGACCAGACAGGGAGCTGTCCAGAATCTCAGGGGGCTCAACAAGAAAAGCTAGTGCCAGGTGCAGCAGAGGTTTTGGGTTTTAAGTCCTGACACTTCCAAAACTGGATCAGAACCATCTTGAATGCAACATTCAATGAAATCCCATTTACCCCCCCACCCCACCCCACCAACACCACCACCAACACTGAATTGTGGAGGAAAAGCATGGAAGAAACATCCATCTGTTCTACCTTCACTGGACTATCTTGGTTACAGCTATTCTTCTCTCCTTTTATTTATAGCCAGTAGGGATGAGCCGAACACTCCCCGGTTCGGTTCGCACCAGAACTTTCGAACGGACCCCAAATTCAAAATTAAAAGTGCTAATTTTAACGGCTAATATGCAAGGTACTGTCCTAAAAAGGGTTTGAGGACCTGGCTCCTGCCCCAGGGGACATGGGTCAATGCCTAAAATGTTTTAAAAAATGGCCGAGCACTGATTTTAATGACGATTAAAGTGAAAAAAAGTGAAATATTCCTTTAAATATGGTGCCTGGGGGGTGTCTGTAGTATGCCTGTGAAGTGCCACGTGTTTCCCGTGTTTAGAACAGTCCCTGCACCAAATGACATTAAACGGAAATAACACCATTTAAAACTGCTTGCGGTTTTAATGTTATATCTGGTTCCTGCAATATGGTTGAAAATCATTGAGAAAAATGGCATGGGTAGCCCTCCCTGCCCATTAACAGCCCCTTTGGGTCTTGTACGCATATTAAGGGGAACCCTGTACCCATATTAAAAAAAGGAAATGCGTGTGGCCCCCAGGCCCTATATACTCAGAACAGCAGTATACAGGCGGTGCAAACAAGACAGGGACTGTGTAGGTTTGTTGTGTTAAGTTGAATCTGTTTGTAATTTTCAACTGGTACATTTTTAAAGTGTAGCTCCAGTCAAAAAAACTATTTTTAAGCTTTTTGGAAAACATAGGGAAGGGTTATCACCCCTGTATAATTTGTTTTGTCGTCCATCTTTTTTCATCTCACTTGCTGTTGTCTCCTTCCGTTTGCAAGTAGGAGATGTTTGTAAGTTGGATGTTTGAAAGTAGGGGCCTGCCCTATATGCTCTGCAGAAATGGCGGAACAAGGTGTTGGTTTTGCCACAACATTGTAAGCCCTCAAAGTGACTCTTGGTGGGCGCTAGAGCGCCCTGCTGTGAACGATTATATCAAGAATTGTAATTACATGCCATTGTTGAACAGTGGTAGAAAAATTGACCTTTGGTGGTTGTGGTGCTGGTGCCACAACACTATAAGTCCTCACCGTTACTCTGGGTGGGCACAGGAAGGGGCCCTCCTGTGAAATATTAAATCAAGAATTGTAATTACATGTCCCTGTTAAACAGGGGCAGAAAAATTGGGCTGATGGCATCAACCAGTACAGGCTTAAAACAGAACATGCTATTGGGTGGCATTGTCAAGGACCTGGCTTTAATGGTTGTGTCAGAATTCTTGTATGTTTTTAAAGAATGGTGTCTAAATCATGTTATTGTTATGATCTTTTAACTAATAAAGCTGTGACCATAATACTCCAATGAAAATAATTTGTGCCATATTGTATTATTTATGAGGTTTAATGTGTTTGGTTTTATTCAGTGGCGGCTGGTGTTAAAATTTTTTAGGGGGGCGCAAACAAACTTTAAAAAAAAAAATTTTGAAAAAAAACCCATCAAACGCAGCCACTTTGCCATCAAAGGCTGCCACTGTGCCATCAAACACAGCCAGTTGGGTAGTGTATATTGTGCTAGAGGCACACAACAACCACTAACTCCTGCAGATGCCTTTACTATAGAACAAATTTCAGCTGTCGGTGCTCTCGCATTTTGAATGACAATTATGCAGTCATGCAACACTGTACCCATATGAAATTTGTGTCCTTTTTTTCACACAAATAGAGCTTTCTTTTGGTGGTATTTAATCACCACTGGGTTTTTTATTTTTTGTGCTATAAATGAGAAAAACTGAAAATTCTGTTAAAAAAAAATGCATTTTCTCTGTTTCTGATACAAAATTTTGCAAATAATTTTTCTTCATAAATTTTGGCCAAGATGTATACTGCTACATATCTTTGGTAAAAAAGTAACCCACTACACAACAGCAAGATCGAAAATTGTCCGAAAACGATTGGTGTGTACTGTGTTGAAGGTACACAGAACACCCACTAACTCCTGCAGATGCCTTTATTATAGAACACCAGAGATAAAGGGGTATATACAGATGTATACTGTGCTGTGCTGGAGGCACACACAACTTCCAATAACTCCTGCAGATGGCAAGTGGGCTCAAATAGAGAAGAGCTATGTAGGTGGATATAGCGGTGTGTACTGGGTACAGAGCACGCAGACAGCACGCACAAGCTCCTAACACTACTGACTGCAAGCTCTATTATAAAAGATAGATCACTAGCTATATACAGTGGTGTGAAAAAGTGTTTGCCCCCTTCCTCATTTCCTGTTCCTTTGCATGTTTGTCACACTTAAGTGTTTCGGAACATCAAACCAATTTAAACAATAGTCAAGGACAACACAAGTAAACACAAAATGCAATTTGTAAATGAAGGTGTTTATTATTAAAGGTGAAAAAAAATCCAAACCATCATGGCCCTGTGTGAAAAAGTGATTGCCCCCTAAACCTAATAACTGGTTGGGCCACCCTTAGCAGCAACAACTGCAACCAGGCGTTTGCGATAACGTGCAATGAGGCTTTTACAGCGTCCTGGAGGAATTTTGGCCCACTCATCTTTGCAGAATTGTCCTAATTCAGTTACATTAGAGGGTTTTCGAGCATGAACGGCCTTTTTAAGGTCATACCACAACATCTCAATAGGATTCAGGTCAGGACTTTGGCTAGGCCACTCCAAAGTCTTCATTTTGTTTTTCTTCAGCCATTCGGTGGTGGACTTGCTGGTGTGTTTAGGATCATTGTCCTGCTGCAGAACCCAAGTTCGTTTCAGCTTGGGTACACGAACAGATGGTCGGACATTCTCCTTCAGGATCTCTTGGTAGACAGCAGAATTCATAGTTCCTTTTATCACGGCAAGTCTTCCAGGTCCTGAAGCAGCAAAACAGCCCCAGACCATCACACTACCACCACCATATTTTACTGTTGGTATAATGTTCTTTTTATGAAATGCAGTGTTCCTTCTATGCCAGATATACTTGGACACACACCTTCCAAAGAGTTCCACTTTTGTCTCATCGGTCCACAGAATGTTGTCCCAAAAGTCTTGGGGATCATCAAGATGTGTTGTGGAGAAATTGAGACGAGCTTTGATGTTCTTTTTGCTCAGCAGTGGTTTTCTCCTTGGAACTCTGCCATGCAGGCCATTTTTGCCCAGTCTTTTCCTGATGGTGGAGGCATGAACGCTGACCTTAACTGAGGCAAGTGAGGCCTGCAGTTCCTTGGACGTTGTTGTGGGGTCTTTTGTGACCTCTTGGATGTGTCGTCGCTGCGCTCTTGGGGTAATTTTGGGCGGCCGGCCACTCCTGGGAAGGTTCACCACTGTTCCATGTCTTCGCCATTTGTGGATAATGGCTCTCACTGTGGTTCGCTGGATTCCCAAAGCTTTGGAAATGGCTTTATAACCCTTTCCAGACTGATAGATCTCAATTACTTTCTTTCTCAATTGTTTCTGAATTTCTTTGGGTCTCGGCATGATGTAGCTTTTAAGGATCTTCTGGTGGACCTTACTGTGTCAAGCAGCTCCTATTTAAGTGATGCCTTGATTGTGAACAGGTGTGGCAATAATCAGGCCTGGGTGTGGCTAGAGAAATTGAACTCAGGTGTGGACAACCACAATTATAGTATGTTTTTTTTTTTTTTTTGTGCCACTTCAGCGAATTCTCATGAGGTCCAATCAGTTTAACGTTCATATACGTTATCCTCATCTTCACATCATTGTAGCATTAATTTTTCTAATTTGTATCCCAGACAAGGATTCCTCCTTTTTTTTTTTTTTTTTAAAGACAAAAATTGTGCAGGGGAATAAATATGCAGACAAACAAAAAGAAAACAATTTCGAATCCCACCCTACCAAGTTATCCCTTTCTCATCTCCCTTGCACCCCCCCCACCCCCCCCCGTCTCCCCCCCCCCCCGTCCCCCCCCCCCCGTCTCCCCCCTTACTACCTATGCGTAGAAATTTAACCCTTCTCCTATTCTTACATGCTTGGCGTAGCTCCATGATTTTTTAATTTTTTTCCACTCTAGCCATATATCTACTACTGACGATCCCTTGTCCTCATGACTTTCCCTTCGCCTAGTCATACGGTAGGTCTCTTCCACCGTATCAATCCATTCCCATGTTGCTGGACTTTCCTCTTTTAGCCAATTTTTTGGTATCAATCTTTTGGCTGCATTTAAAAGATGTGGCACCAATGATTTCTGATACTTTTTCATTTCCTCTCTAGTACCATGAAATAATACTACCCATGGATCCTCGGGAATTGAGATATTTGTAATTTATTTTATATAGTGTAAGATCCTTTTCCAGTATTCATTTATTTTAGGACAATTCCACCACAGGTGAGCCATTGTTCCTAATTCCCCACATCCTCTCCAACAATCCCTTGATTTACTTGGATCAAATTTGTGGATTTTATCTGGGGTAGCGTACCATCTAGAGATGCATTTATAATTAATTTCCGTTGTTCTGCTATCGGCTGCGGATCTATGTATAAGTTTAAAAATCTTACTCTGTGTGCTTTTATCACATTGTGTGCCCACTTCCCTTTCCCATTTCTGCATATAAGGTGGGCTCTCCAGATCCCCTTCCTCAGTCAGGAGCCTATACAACTTAGAGATTGTCCCCTTGGAATTTTCTGCTAAGCAAAGCTTCTCAAAAGGTGACCACTCCTCTTCCATTTTTAGTGGTTGTGGTAGGCTTCTCACAAAGTGAGCCAGCTGGAGGTACCGCCACTCATCTATCCTTCCTAAATCCCCTTTGTGTTTTAACTCGTGTAGTGACAAAATCTTTCCTCCTTTTATAAAGTCCCGAACCTGTGCCTTCTCTTTCAACCAATTCCCACTATTTATTTTTAACCCTGGAGGAAAATATTCATTTTCTTTTAATTCTATAAGTGGAGAATTGTATTGCCTATTTAGTTGCTTATAAACCCTGTCCCAGATCCTAAGTGTGTTTCGTGTCAATATGTTTGTGCCTGTGTCGAGTGTCCTGTGTTTAGGCGGATTCCAAACTATCTTATTCAGCTGTGTTTTACTCATCACATTCTCTATATTTACCCATCTTTTTTCCTTATTATTTTCTTTTACCCACTCTATTAATCTCGACAACACGATAGCATTGTAGTACTTTTGTATATCAGGTACAGCTAGTCCCCCTTGGCTTTTGCTTCGCTTCAATGTATTGAAGGAGACTCTAGGTTTTTTCTTATTCCATATGAATCCCCCTAACAGAGTCTTGATCTTCCTGAAATAGTACTTCGGTATCTCTATGGGGATCATCTGGAATTTATAAAGGATCTTAGGTACAATGTACATCTTCAGACTATTAATACGTCCTATCCAGGACAGTGATCTATTTACCAATCTATTGGTCTCTTTCTTGATTTCATCTAGCAATGGGACAAAATTTAATTTAAATAATTTCTCTAATGGGATTGTAAGTTTTATTCCCAGGTAATTTAATTCTTTCCGCCAAGGAAAACCAAATTTTTTTTGTAGCCGACTTTTTTCCAATTTACCCGTATTGATATTAAGTATCACAGATTTGGCTTGATTAATTTTAAAGTTCGAAAGTTGGCCATAATGTGTTAATTCCTCTATTAACTTGGGCATCGTATTACTTGGCTCCCTAATATAAAATAGCACATCATCTGCAAAAGCAGCCAATTTATGCTCTTCTTGTCCTATTAAAATTCCTTTGATCAGTGGCTCCTTACGGATCGAGGCAAGCAGAGGCTCTAGGGACAGCACAAACAGCAGGGGTGAAAGAGGACACCCCTGCCTTGTGCCGTTTTTCATCTCGAAGGGTGGGGACAACGTACCGTTAATCTTAATTCTTGAGATTGGGTGATAGTAAAGTGTCTTAATCCTTTGAACCATTTTGGGCCCCACTCCTATTGCCTCCAGGGTTCGGACCATAAATCCCCAGTCTACCCTGTCAAAGGCCTTCTGGGCATCAATCGACAGGAGTAGACTGGGGCTCCCTCTCTCCTCTTCTTGGGACAGAAGGAGCAATGTTCTCACTCCGTTGTCCCTTCCCTCCTTTCCGGATATAAAACCCACTTGGTCGGGATGAACTAATGTATTCATTAAGGTCCTCATTCTACTAGCCAAAACTTTAGCAAACAGCTTTGTATCGACGTTCAATAAGGATATAGGCCTATAGCTAGAGCATAAAGTCTCATCCTTTCCATCCTTCCGTATAACCATTATAGATGCGGTCCTTGCTTCTTCGCTCAATTCGTATTCTAGCCCAAGTCTATTTAAATAGTTGCATAGGTGGGGTATTAATATTTTCTTAAATTTATTGAAATAGTATACAGTAAACCCGTCCGGTCCCGGACTTTTACCAGAGGCAGAATCCATTAAAACCTTTTCCAATTCTTTCTCTGAGATAGGTCTCTCTAATATTTCCATTTCTATTTCAGTAATTTTTGTTAATCGAGCTCTTTCCAAATACTCCCCCATTTTTAAGTCCTTTTCTTCTACCTTTAGTCCTATGGGCTGATCTACTGCGTATAATTTCTCATAATAACTCTTAAATATTTCCACAATCTCACTTGTTCCGTGTACCATATCCCCTTCACTTGTCTGAATTTTCCCTATGTAATTTCTGGACTTTACCTTTTGTAATCTTCTTGCTAGATATTTAGTAGGTTTGTTATCTCCATAGTACCTATCCCTGTCTAATTGATTAAACGTTTTTTGAGTTTCCTGTTCCATCAAGGTTTTTAATTCATCCCGTTTAATTACAAGTTTTTGGAAGATTTCCTTATCCTGATTCAGGTGTTTTTTATGTTGTTGCTCTATTCTAAATATTTCTTCAATCAATATTTTAATTTTTTCCGATCTCTCTTTTTTTTTTCTAGCTCCCATTGATATCAGGATCCCCCTAATATAAGCTTTGTGGGCCTCCCATAGGTTCTGACTTGATATGTTCTCGGTGTTATTAATCATAAAATATTGTTCTAGTTCTTTACCAATCTTCTCCTCCCCCTCTACATCCTGGATTAATCCTTCATTTAACCTCCAGGTGAAGGGCTTACGCTCCCCACCCCTTAATCGCAGCTTCATCCTAACAGGGGCATGGTCGGTGAGTGTGACAACCTCTATCGAGGTCTCTTCGACCATTTCCAAAATTCTGTGGTCTACATAGATATAATCGATCCGGGAGTACATCCTGTGCACAGGGGAATAGAACGTAAAGTCTTTCTCGTTTGGATGCTGTATTCTCCAAACGTCCACTAGTTGACAAGTATGTAACTTTTGTTTTATTCTTTTTAATTGCACCTTACTAGTCCCCTGTGCCCCGGATGTACTATCCGATCCCGGATCGATGCAAAAATTCAGGTCCCCCATCAAAATTACTGGCCCTTTCCCAAAATCTATTAATTTCCCCAGCAGGCCCTCTAAGTATTTTGTGGGGTCCCGATTAGGGGCATAAATATTGATCAAAGTACATTCCGTTTCTCTCAGTTTACCTCTTAGGACTAGGTACCTTCCCTCCGGATCTACCAGTCTTTCCTCTAAGTTAACTGTATCTTCCTTGAAAATCCTATAGCCACTCCCCTTCCTCTACTTGTTATCGCATCTCCGTAGTACCACACTGGGAATTCATTTGAATATAACTTAATGTTAGCTCTGTGAGAAAAGTGGGTTTCCTGTAAAAAAATCACTTCTGCTTTATAATACCTAAGTTCCTTCAATATCTTATACCTCTTACTGGGCGTATTTAAGCCTTTGACATTATATGTCATGAAATTTATGGCTTGCATTTTGGCTCTCTTAGATGGCTATAAAAAATCTCCTTCTTGCATCTACACCGGGCACTCCCCTCTCTACCATAGGTTTCCCTTTCTTTACTCAGCTCCATTTCACTTTCGGTTGTCAGATCTTCCCTTGAATGGTCCCTGGTTTTCCCATGTTTTTTATCTTGGCCCTTCTTCTTCTCTGGTTTCGGGGGTATTCCTTCCACTCCCTCCCCTTTTGGGCTTCCCCCTTGGGTCAGATACTGTTTAATTGTACTGTCTGTTGTATTTTTTGGGGTTTTGAGGCCCCCCGCCCCCGCCCATTTTGTTTAGAAGATTTATTCATTTTGTATCGGGTTGATATGCTTGTTTTAGGTTATCTCAAAATGAATGGGTTCCGGGGTATACTCCTGGTTCAATCACCTACATTAATGCAGATCACCGCATCGATATTAGGTCTTCATTCAGATAGGGCCTTCAACTATCCCTCATTTTCCAGGTTTGGGGGGGGTTTTAAAGCAACATAGGTAGGGTATGGGTCACCTTGGTACTGTTTAAATGAATATCCAAGTAAATTTAACCCTTTATCAGCACCCCATTGGACCAAGAAACCACGAAGAGAGTGGCTCAACCCGGCAGTCTCACCTGACCCACTCCTTCACATCCTCATGTCCATGTTACCAGAGAGAGAAAAAGAAAAAAAAAATAACATTTAAATGTCGCCTCTTTCCAGCACTTCTTGTTCTTTCAGAATCTGTAGGGCTAGTTGTACGCCATAAATTTAATATAGCTCATAGCTGTGTTGCCTAACCAGGCTGGGATTTCACTCAAAGCATCAGGTAAACCAGCATTACCATTACAGTATTCACTAGCCAACTCTTGGTATGTACAATAACACTTCCTCCTGTTTTGGGATGTTAATTCACCCCCTGATCAAGCGACACCAGCAATAACCACCTATCCCATTCATCACAATCAAAACAGCCCCATCACAGTTCCCAGACTCATAGTGCTTATCTGCTCCACGTTGCTGCTTGGATCCACTCCTTGACCGGTCTTCCTCTATCAGTCCTCTCCCTCTTCTGGAGGTGTTGTGGCTGCGCAGCTTGTGAACCCCGTCCAGCGACAGGTGCTTGTGGGGCAAGGGGGGGGGGAGACAGCGGGGGTAAGGAAGCCCACGCCGATATCACCGTCCTGTCCGTCTCTCGCGTGGCATCCGGCGGGGGGGCGGTCTCCGGAGCGGCGGCGATTGGAAGAGGTGTTTCATCCAGCCGGAGCCTCTCACTCTCCAGCTGTCTTCCGCACGACGCGCCGTCTTTCGCTCCGGCCAGCCTTACACCGCCTCCTCCCTCAGAGCCTGCGTCCTACGTCATGACGCTGGGGTTAGTTATAGTATGTTTTAACAAGGGGGGCAATCACTTTTTCACACAGGGCCATGATGGTTTGGATTTTTTTCACCTTTAATAATAAACACCTTCATTTACAAATTGCATTTTGTGTTTACTTGTGTTGTCCTTGACTATTGTTTAAATTGGTTTGATGTTCCGAAACACTTAAGTGTGACAAACATGCAAAGGAACAGGAAATGAGGAAGGGGGCAAACACTTTTTCACACCACTGTAGGTGAGGTGAATATAGCGGTGTATACTGCGGTCATGGCACGCAGACAACAACCACTACACAACAGCAAGATCGAAATTCGGCTGAAAACGATCGGTGTGTACTGTGTTGAAGGTACACAGAACACCCACTGCTTCAGACGCCAACACACTACACAAGGCCGCCGCGCTGGCGGCCTTATATAGTGTGGGGCGTGCACTACACAGCCTGAGCTATGATTCGCCACAGGCATCCTGCCTGTGGCCAATCATGGCTCTCCTCGCTGCTGGCGCTGCGATTGGCCAAGCATGCGGGGTCACAGTGCATGCTTGGCCAATCATGAGCCAGCAATGCACTGCACCATCGCAGTGCATTGTAGGCCATAAGCGCCATGCGAATTTGGCGCGAACGGACCAAAATGTTCGGATTTCGCCAAACGGACGAACAGCCGATGTACGAGTCGAACGTATGTTCGACTCGAACACGAAGCTCATCCCTAATAGCCAGTTACTGTCCACCTGTGTAATCAGTAAACTCTCATCAAGGGTTTATTGGACAACACATTCAAACCACCTATCAGAGTAAGGCCCCTTTCACACGGTGGAGCTGCACAATTCTGGCTAAAATGAGAATCATGATTTTTTTTACTTAGAAGATAGATTGCGATTCTCTCACGATTCTCACGGCGTAACATCATCTTTCGCATTAAATAAAAAAAATTGTACTAACTTTACTGTTTCGTTTTTATTTTTATTTATTGAAGTGTATTTTTTCCCAAAAAATTGCATTTGAAAGACTGCTGGGCAAATACAGTGTGACATAAAATATTGCAGCAATTGCCATTTTATTCCCTAGGGCAGTGATGGCGAACCTTGGCACTCCAGATGTTTTGGAACTACATTTCCCATGATGCTCATGCACTCTGCAGTGTAGTGGAGCATCATGGGAAATGTAGTTCCAAAACATCTGGGGTGCCAAGGTTCGCCATCACTGCCCTAGGGTCTCTGCTATATATATATATATATATATATATATATATATATATATATATATGTATATGTCTGGGGGTTCCAAGTAATTTTCTAGCAAAAATATTGATTTTAACTTAAGAAAGAAGTGTCAGAAAAAGATTTAGACTTTAAGTGGTTAAACGTCCTGCATTTACAGTGGTTTAAAGCTTGGCAGACTGCCCAGATTATTTGTTTACACAAGAAGTTCTATCCCTTTGATCTAAGAAAGAAGCATTAGTTACAATGTTTCAAGTTCTAAACTTGGCAGATTGCCCAGGATGCTTTCTTTTGACAGCAGAGTGAGCAGATAATCTCTCCACTTGTTTATATGAAAGAATTGCCTACTCTCAGTGGAAGAGATCGTGGGGGGGGGGGGGGGGGTGAATTGAGGTCATGGTTTTTTAACGATTAATCGTGCAGCTCTATCACACGGGACGCCCCGGGAACATCTGCTCAGCGGGGGTCGCTCCATTGATCCTCGCTGAGCCGGTGGATGACAGGGCGGTCCCTGTACACTGTGCAGGGACCACCCTGTCAGATCGCCGCTCTTCTCTATGGGGGATCGGATGAACATGGACCATCTGTCCATGTTCACCCGATCCCCTCTGCAGACGGATAGAAAAATAGGATTTTTCTTCCTGCTTCTTCCTCCGATCCTCTGCTTCTTCCTTTGGTCTTCTCATCCGCATCTTCCTTCGGTGTCTTCTTCCCCACTTCGTTCTTCGGACGATCCGCATCCATGGGAGGTTCCCGCTGTGTAACGCTTCTTTTCTTCTGACAGTTCTTATATAACTGAGAGCGGGGCCACCTGGTGACCCTGCCCCCCTCTGATGCACGGGGACTTCACAGCACTTCCCTATGGTTTTCCCCATGATGTCAGAGAGGGTGGGGTCACCCAGTTACGCAACCCTCTGAGGTTGGCACAATTGTTACACATGACCTGGCCTGGCAAAAGATGGCATAAGATCAACTACATATCTGCTTGGCCCTGGAGAGCTGTCAAATCTCTGGCCCAGTGTATCTTCTGTCTCTTGGATATATCATCTACAAAACAGTGTCGCAGAGTTCTGCAAAAAATGAACGTTTGGTATGTGTGATAGACCTAGCTGGGACCGAGGCTCTTGGAGGGGACTGAATGCGAGCCTCTTGCCTTGATTGCCCGTGATTATGGGCCCCTGCATTTGGGGGAATGGTGCTCTTTGTGAGCTGTATGCCTGGGAACCCCTGAGGTGGTGTTACTTGGATTCAGATCCATGACCCCCCAAGACACACAGACTCTGGATATGTAAATGCCATGTTAGCAATAGACTGAATGACACTATTGGGACACAAACGCTTAGATGCTAATATCATCACCTTCCAGCCACCTGTCTGTGTCTTGTATAATGTAAATGAGTCTAGTCTGGCTTGACACAGATTCTAAAGAGTATTTCACCTATTGTTGTTTTGTTGTTTGTGCTAATTAACCTGCAATTGAATTGTTAGTGAGCTAGGAGCCGAAAAGTCTTATCCCTCAGTCAACTAATCTGAGTGTTGATTTAGATAATTAGCTCATGCTGAATAATGGCATATTCAAGGCTTTGGATATCTTTTTATATCCTTTTCCATCTTTGTAAAGTTTCATTACCTTGTTACGCAGGTCTTTTGACTGTTCTTTTCTACCTCCTCATGGCTCAGTGTCTAGCCTGCTTAGTGCATCCATGTGAGAGCTAACAAACTCTATTTTTACACAGACACTAATTCTGACTTCAAAAGCCACAAATGTGGGAAATTAACCTTTAATTGCCATTTTAACCTGTGTTTGCTGCCTTCTGTGTCTGTACCAAGGCCAAACATTCCAGGGTATGTAAACTTTGTCAGGGCCATTTGGGTGATTTCTGTTATCATTATGATTTAAAAAGGATCCAAAAAACGACGTGATAATAAATGGCTTCATGTGATTGCTATCCTTAACTGCTTGCTGCCCGTCCACCGTCATATGACGGCGTTCGCGGCTCTTTAACCATGTGATCGGCTGTGTCTCACATGCCTGTAATAAGGGCTCTCCTTGCCTCACACTGACAGAGTGTGTGGTGAGGAGAGCCGATCAGCGGCTTTTCTACATAGGGGGACATCTAGGATGATCAGTGCCCTGATTACAATAAAGAAATATAGTTTCACAAATCAGTGCCCACCAATGGCAGCATACAGTGCCCACCAGTGGCAGCAATCAGTGCCCACCACTGCCCACAAGTGCAACCAATCAGTGTCCATTAGCAATGCCAGTCAGTGCTGGCAATCAATGCCCATCACTGCTGTCCCTTGATGTCCATCAGTGTCGCCCATTCAGTGCCACCCATCAGTACCCATCTGTACTGCCTATCCATGCCACCTATCAGTGTTCACCAGTACCGCCTATCAGTGCCCACCAGTGCCACCTATCAGTGCCCATTAGTGCCACATATCAGTGCCACCTATCAGTGTCCATAAGTGTGGCATATTAGTGCCCATAAGTGCCACCTCCTCAATGCCCACCAGTTCAGCCCATCAGTGCCGCCTCATCAGCGCACATCAGTGAAGGCAAAAAATGACTTAGTTACAAAATGTACTGACAGAAAAAAAAGTAAAAAACATATTTTTTTCAAAATTTCTGGTCTTTTTTTTTTGTAAAGAATTAAAAACCCAGCAGTGATTAAATACCACAAAAAAGCTCTATTTGTGTGAAGAGAATGATAAACAATTTGTTTGGGTACAGTGTAGCATGACCGCGCAATTGTCAGTAACAGCGCTGAGAGCTGAAAAATGTCCCGCGCAGGAAGGGGGTGCAAGTGCCCGGTAGGCAAGTGGCTAAATAAAAGACAGTTTATTTGACATGATCAGTCGTATTTTCAATATTAATGCCAAAATTTCACAATTTCTGCCAGGGTGTGCAAACTTTTTTAACACAACTGTACATATCAAAAATCAACAGTAGTCATTTTCCAATTGACCCAGAAGCCTATTCCCTATATTCTCCTTGTTCATACAGAAAATTACTCAAACCCCCATAAGTCTCATACTGAAGTATATGTAGGCATTCACCATTTCTCCTTAACCCCTTCCCGCCGAGCGTACGCAGATGTGCGTACTCAGCTTCCGGGGGGGTATACCGGGATGATGCCCGCACCTGCAGGCATCATCCTGGTACCGTTTTTTTCCAGTGGGCGATTGGCTATCCAGCCATAACAACCGAAGCGGCTAAAAGCCGCTCGGCTGTTATGCCGGAGGAGCGGGAGGGGACGTCCCTTCCCCTCCCGCCGCCTCCCGCCGCTGTTACCGGTGCGCCCGCTCGATCGGGAGCACCGATTTAACATCCAATGCCTCCGGCTGCTGGGCAGGGACTGGAACGAAGCCGTAATCGGCTTCGTTCCAGTATCCTAATAGTAAACACGGAAGCGACGTCATGACGTCACTTCCCGTTTACTCGGCTGCCAATGGCGCCGATTAAAAAAAATTATACGGTATCCAGAATCGCCGTTTTCGGCAATCTGAATACATTGAAGTGTTTTTTAGACCCCCCCCAATCCCTCCGAAAAGAGTACCTGTCACCACCTATTACTGTCACAAGGGATGTTTACATTCCAATAAAAGTGATCAATTTAAAAAAAAAAAAACTATTTATTCATTTAAAAAATAATAAAAAATATATATATATACGGTATTCAGAATCGCCGTGTTCGGCGATCTGAATACATTGAAGTGTTTTTTAGACCCCCCCCCCCCATCCCTCCATAAAGAGTACCTGTCACCACCTATTACTGTCACAAGGGATGTTTACATTCCAATAAAAGTGATCAATTAAAAAAAAAAAAACTATTTATTCATTTAAAAAATAATAATAAAAAAAAATAATAATTTTTAAAGCGCCCGCTGTCCCCGCGAGCAAAGAAAACGCACACAGAAGTCGCGCCCGCATATGTAAACGTGAAGTATTGCCGCAATCGTCAGGGCGAGAGCAATAATTCTAGCACTCTCTGTAACGCTAACCTGGTAACCGTAAAAAAATTTTTTTTAAAGCGTCGCCTATTGAGATTTTTAGGTACCGTATTTTGTCGTCAATCCACGAGTGCGTGCAATTATAAAGTGTGACATGTTTGGTATCTATTTACTCTGCGTAACATTATCTTTCACATTATGCAAAAAAAATGGGCAAATTTTACTGTTTAGTTTTTTTTTTTTAATTCATGAAAGTGTCCCTTTTCCAAAAAAGTTGCGTTTAAAACACCGCTGCGCAAATACCGTGTGACATAAAATATTGCAACAATCGCCGTTTTATTCTCTAGAGTCTCTGCTAAATATATATATATATATATATATATATATATATATATATATATATATATATATATATATAATGTTTGGGGGTTCCAAGTAATTTTCTAGCAAAAAATATGGATTTTAACTTGTAAACACCAAATGACAAAAATAGGCTTAGTCATGAAAGGGTTAAAGGAAAGGTTTATCATAGTAGATCAGGTTGCAGGGATGCACTTATTTTTACAATGATACACACTATAAATAATATAAAATCTGTGCTGGCTGGCTCCACTTCCAACAAACAGAGGAATACCTTTCACCCCTTTTTCTAAAAAAAGGCTGAACCGTCCATTACTCCACAATGATTCCCAGAACAGACAGATGAGGTATAACAAGGGACTGTGTGCCTATTTCATACAGGCGTCCTGTCCTAAACACAGGAATTCCGCTAAAGAATAACTATGTTGCTTTTTTTTTTTTTCAAGTTGCACTTTGGACATTTTTCCATCCTACCTCGTCTAACCCTTCCCAGGCCTTGTCTTTTCTATCCACTCATAACTGCTATAGAACAATAAGTTACCTAATAAAAAAGAGAGAGGGAGATAGAGAATGACTTGTATATGACGTGTTCTTGTGACCGGTGTAAAACAAATAGAAATTTTATGAAACAAAAAAAGATTGCGGAAGCAGAAAAGGTTTACAGTTATGAAGGGAAAATTGTGTTCTTCCCAGATCAGGGAGAGGGACCTCTGCTGAATATCCTTCTCTCTGCCGGAATGGGAGCACTCGCTGTCCTCATCCTAATCACCACAGGTAAGTAGCTCACCTAGAAGTCTGCACTGACCTAAGGTCTGGTGGAGGGCTGACAATTAAAAACTTAAGGTGATACTAAAGGGTAGTTTTTTTTGTTTTGTTTTTTTAACCACTTTCAGCCCCGGACCATTTTGCTGGCTTAAGACCAGAGCACTTTTTTGCGATTCGGCACTGCGTCGTTTAACTGACAATTGCGCGGTCGTGTGACGTGGCTCCCAAACAAAAGTGATGTCCTTTTTTCCCCACAAATAGAGCTTTCTTTTGGTGGTATTTGATCACCCCCTGCGGTTTTTATTTTTTGCGGTATAAACAAAAATAGAGCGACAATTTTGATCAGGCATGTACTGGCCATAGGGACTATAGGGAGTTTCCCGGTGGGCCGATGGCTCAGTGGGCCAGTTTCAGTGGCAGCCAGTGGCATCGCTGGGGGGGACTTTTGGGGCTATAGCCCCGAATCTGGGGCCCATAGCCCCGAGTCAGTCAAAGAGTCCCCAACCACAGGGTCCCAGCCCACTACCTGCCCTCTTTTTGGTGACCCTATTGTAAGGAGGGGCTCTCTGGGGACCCTGATGTAAGCCGGAGGCTCTCTGGGGAACCTGATGTAAGAGAGAGGCTCTCTGTGGACCCGGTGGTAAGAGGGGGCTCTGTGGGGACCCGGATGTAAGGGGTTGGCTCTCTAGGGACCCTGATGTAAGGCGGATGATCTCTGGGGACACTGATGTAAGAGGGGCTCTCTGGGGACCCTGATGTAAGGAGAAGGCTATATGGGGACCCTGATGTAAGGGGAGGCTCTCTGGGGACCCTGATGTAAGTGGGGGGCTCTCTGGGGACCCTGATGTAAGGAGGGGCTCTCTGGGGACCCTGATGTAAGGAGGGGCTCTCTGGGGACCCTGATGTAAGGAGGGGCTCTCTGGGGACCCAGATGTAAGGAGGGGCTCTCTGGGGACCCTGATGTAAGGGGGACTCTCTAGGGGCTTTTTTGCCCAATTGCGTACACTGTACTGTACTGTTTTTTGCATGTTTGCAAAATTAAAGTGGGCCGGTCTGGATGAAGTCCAGGGCCAAATTTTTGTCCCAGTCCACCCCTGATTTTGATAAAAATGCATTATTTTTTTACTTTTTGTTATAATAAATATCCCCCAAAAATATATGAAAACATTTTTTTTTCCCTTTTTCCCCTCAGTTTAGGCCGATACGTATTCTTAAGCGATTATTGATTGGTTTGCGCAAAAGTTATAGCGTTTACAAAATAGGGGATAGTTTTATGCCATTTTTATTAATAATTTTGTTTACTAGTAATGGCGGCGATCAGCGTTTTTATTGTGACTGCGTCATTATGGCGGACACATCGGACATTTTTGACACATTTTTGGGACCATTGTCAGCAATCAGTGCTATACAAATGCAGTGATTACTGTGTAAATGACACTGGCAGTGAAGGGGTTAACCAGGGGGTGGTATTGTAGGGGTTAAGTGTTCCTAGGGGTGTGTTACTAACTGTGGGGGGCTGGGCTTTGTTTTAGTGAACACTGATCTCTGCTCCAATCACATGGAGCAGAGATCAGCGTCACTTGTTGCTAGTCAGAACGGGGAGATGCTGTTTACAACGGCATTTCCTCGTTCAGCCGCCCCGTCCGCGGGACCCGCGACCGGACTCACGGGGGGTCCCGACCGGCACACGAGCGCGCCGCCGGCGGCGCTCACGCGATGGCAGGGCGGCATTTAAAAATGGACATACCTGTACGCCAATATGCCTGCCCGTGCCATTCTGCCGATGTACATTGACGTGTGCCGGTCGGGAAGTGGTTAAATAACAAACATGTCATACTTACCTCCACTGTGCAGCTCGTTTTGCACAGAGTGGCCCTGAATATCCATTTCTGTGGTCCCCCGGCGGGTCTTGCGGCTCCCCTACCGCATTAGATTTGAGAGAAGTGACCTGCCGCAGTACCAAGTAGCAATGGCACACTTCCATCCCGGGTAAATTGTATAAAGAAAAAAGTGGGCAAGTGGGACTTTAAATTAAGCTTTTCAATTGAAAATAAAAATAATGAATACATGTGAGTAGATAAAATGATTTAGATTTCATTTATAGTCAATAACCCCTAGGGGTAGTCCATGATCTTAGTGCATACAATAATAATACAGTAATATAAATACAGATATAAAATTTATATATTTTGATATTAATATTCATCAGAGAATCTGGAGTACAGACAAATCAATGGACGTACATGGATGCTGTTCATATCAGAAAAAACATAAATTACCAATCAAAATCATAAAATCACATGAATGAGTACCAACTCAATAGGACAAAGTTGATATTATCAAGGATTAAAATAAGCTTAATTGGGCATCCTTAGTTTTGGAACCCGACGCGTTTCTTGTCTTTTTGTCAGTCATCAGGGGTGGGATGCATGTTTTTACTAAAAAAAGCAAATGAATGTGACAAGTATTAATATATGTGGAACCTCAGTTAAATAGAGAGAGTATCAAATTGATCAACTTGATTGAAAAAATGACTTACAATATAGTCCAAAAATTAGGCAGAACTTCCAGCAATGGGATCTGTTATAATCTGAGATATAACCGTCTCATCCGGGGTTGAGGCAGGGTTCCGTCCACCACCCCCAACAATGTCAGAGGGCAAGCCAGGGGGAACCGAAGCCGACCGACCCAGACGCCCTCAACACTAGTCTGAATG
Source organism: Lithobates pipiens (assembly GCF_037356315.1). Taxonomy (NCBI): domain Eukaryota; kingdom Metazoa; phylum Chordata; class Amphibia; order Anura; family Ranidae; genus Lithobates; species Lithobates pipiens. The sequence goes on along the minus strand of NW_027507784.1, from coordinate 23,114,424 downwards.
TATATATATTACCCAAATCTGTATTTATATTACTGTATTATTATTGTATGCACTCAGATCATGGACTACCCCTAGGGGTTATTGAGTATAAATTAAATCTAAATCATTTTATCTACTTACATGTATTCATTATTTTTATTTTCAATTGACATGCTTCATTTAAAGTCCCACTTGCCCACTTTTTTCTTTATCCTCCCCCCTTTAGATAACCCCCTTGGAGAAGAGCTCTCCCAAGGGGATCACCTTGCGGGCGCGCTCCTGAGTCCAGCATTCAGCGTCATTATGGTTACTTCCACATCCTGGATAATTCCCACTAGCAGAAGGTATCTGCCATCGGGGTCAGCTATCTGTTTAGTACAATTAAAAGGAATGGATTTACGAAAAGCTATCAATACTCTCCTCTGGTCGGTCCATTAGCTAAGAATACCTGGGGATATTGGGTGTCAAAGTACTTGGAGCTGGAGGTAGAGGAAAAATGAGTTTCTTGTAGACATACTACATGTATACGTTGCCTTTTTAGGTACTTAAATATTTTCACCCTCTTTTGCGGGGAGTTCATACCTTGAACATTTAATGTCATGGTGGGAAAATAATGAATTGCATAGATGTGGTTCTGGATGCAACCCTTAAGGACTCTGGGAGGATTGAGGAGAGGGGAGGTTGTGGGGAAGGGAGAGGTAAGTAGCAGAAGGAAGAAAGAAAAGTAAGCACAATAAAGCCGAGAACATCTCGGCACATCATACGTAAACAAATTGTTAGTGCAACTAGTTGTGGGTCCGGAGGCCCACCAATAGGTCGGTGATTGGCTAGGACGATAGTCCTAGACAAGTGCCAACACTGTGGGGGCGCAGTGGTCCACCGGGCCTCTTCGGCCTGTTAAATCATTAAACCATGAAACAAAAATGCATGAAAAAATGAGCACTTGATGTAACGTTAAGTATCAAGCCCAAACTATTGAAGAAAAAACAGTATTATCTAGATTAAGCCTAGAATTGGTAATGTCCCTTCCAGGTCCCACTAGGAACCCTGGAAAGGTCCCCGGGAGGCCTTCAGCCTGAAAAATAAGCAGGTTCAATTGTTATTACCATTTCCTAAAAATTAACTACTGTCAAGAAAACCATAACCAAAAAGACAAAGAACAGTGGGCATGGCTGGAATCATCCTTGAGGAGCCTAAAGGTTGGGGGTGCACCCGACGACCCAAAGTGGGCCCCGGGCATGCCCCCTTCCTCCATAATTGAAAATTGGCCTGGATTGCCTCCAAGACATCAGCCAGCTTGTCAACCACCGGTCAAACTCCACCCTGGCCGCCGTCAATCTGCTTGGGCGGCCCAGGGTGGTAGACCCGCAAACGACCAAGCCAGCCCTACTGAAAAGTCCAGCTTATAATTGGAACTATAAAAAAAATTGAAATATGGAAATAACATATGAAAGTTTGATACCAATGGTGCGGCTCCAGAGAGCCTCCCCGAGACTCAGGTTCATGCTGAAATGGTAACCCCGAGCATATGAAAGTTCAGTTCCTCATCCGTTGGGGACATCCTGGAAATGTTATGCTTGAAGTAAACGAAGGACATGGGAGCCTCGTTGGGATGCCTGCGAAGATTTGTGGAGAGGCTGAGACATCTATGGGCGTGAGGACAATGAGGTGGGGTCCTCTTGGGATGGAGGGAGATCCAGGTGAAGATCCTGAAAGTGGCTTTTTAAATCGGGCAGGGAGGAAAGAACCTTTGTAAGAAAAAGAAAGTTTAAAGGGGAAACTCCCATCTGTACTTGATACCATTGGTTTGTAGAACTTGGAGTTAAGGTTTCAGGTTCCTTCTTTTGACAATCGTGACTGGGGAAAGATCTACAAACAATTGAAGAGAGTGATTTTGAAAAGAGATCTCCGGATTTTCTCTCGCTGCTTGTAAGAGCCCTTCTTTAGTACAGTAGAAATCAAACTTTATAATAACATTCCTGGGTGGGCCCTCCGTGGGTTTAGGTGCCAAAGATCTATGAATGTGGTCAAATTCAAGTTGTTCCAGCGTGATCTCAGGGGCCAACTCCTGGAAGAAAGCCATGGCCGTCCCTTGTAAATCAGTTATGACTTCAGGTAACCCGCGGATTCTAAGGTTATCTCTGCAGGCTCTGTTTTCAGACTCCTCCAATTTGTCACGCAGGCTGTCCAGCTCAGCATTTAGCTTATCCACCTCTTCCTCATGACCCTCCAGGACTGTAGTGGTTAAGTCCATATGCTGTTCAGGCTGATTTGTGTGGTGGCCTAGCTCTTTAAGGCCCCGCATGAGGTCAGAAGAAAGTTTACGTGAGGCAATGGAGATTTCATCCCTTACTATAGAGCAGAACTTTGCTAACATGGCATCATCGTGTGCATCAGGGCTTACCATCCCTTGTGACAGTAATAGACAGTGAGAGGTACTCTTTAAGGAGAGATCTGGGGTCTATAAAACCCCAAATTCCTCCTTTTCACTTAAAAGTTTGGCTATTTTGAATACTGTCACTCTTTAAAATTTGGCGCCTTTAAGCCTTCAGTAAACTGGAAGGGATGTCATGACATCGCTTCTGGGTTACCAGATCCGAAACTTGGATTTGAGTCTAGTTTGGGTCTCCGGCCAGCAGGCGGACATGCCGGCTGGTCGCTGGGGCCTCCCGGTGGGACAGGAGAGCCAGGGTGAGCCATGGAAAGCGGCGGGAAAGGGCGGGGGAGACGTTCCCTCCCGCTGCCTGGGATAACTGCCAATCGGCTGATCAGCCGCATCAATTGTTGTCACAAGAATGCCGACCGTTGTCTCTAAAAAAACATACCGGGGTGATGCCTGTCTCATAAAAATCTGGTAATGTTCATAAAAAATTGCATTTTTTTATTTGCTTTGCAAAATCAACGGTCACACAGTTGCAGACGCAGCCGCTAACTGTAGTAGAAAATGGAAAATGTTCAGAATAACATCATGCTCAAATAGGCAAAGCGGAAGAGTGAGTATGACATATTTGGACAAATCTTATATACAAGGCACTTATTAATGTATACCAACATCAGCAGTAGCATGGCTACCTAAATAGAGAGGCATAGAGACAGTGAAAGAAACAATATAAGAGATCTGAGACTGAGTGCCCTGGTTCCTAAAATGGATACTAAGAGGCCCATGTTTCCCATTCCATGCCACAAAGGCACGGAAAGATCTTCGACATGGAATCAAGGATTTTTCGTGCAGATAGAGTATTTCCCTGAAAATAAGCCCTTCCCTGAAAATAAGTTCTAATAAAGTCCTTTTAAAAATATATAATACATTTTGTAAAAATATTACATGATGTTGAGTGTGTCTCCTTTTGTAACTTTATTGTGGAAAATCCCTGAGTGGCTCAAGGGAATTGGCAGAATCTCACGCACCTTGGTATGATGGACTCACTTCCAAACTATCGCTAGATGTTCGTCACTGATGGGATAGACCCAGCCTGATACCCCACACTGACCAGTTATTGATTCTTTCTCCAATACACACCCAGCCTCATCTTACTATCAGTCGACATGAGGCTTCCCACCCCTACCCAAGGGACGAGTATGGGAAGACCTTTGTCGGCTTGTTCAACTGAAACCTCATTAACAGGGGAGATTACCCTCCCCTACCCACCCCCTCCCTTCTTTGGGGGAGGGGGGTTGTGTGTTTCTTCCCCACCCCCTTTTATTTTTTTGTATTTATCCCCCATCACATTACTACACCATATATAGGTAATACTAGACCTTTAGCGGAGACTGAGGAGATGACTATCTTCCTTCCCACTCTCCCCATGCCTCTCCAGCCTCTCCTTCCCATCCCTGTCCCTCCCTTACTCCTTTGTTTTCCACACTTTCTATTTTACCTACCTTAGTCCAATTATTGGACCCCTATACCAATACATGTGGCCAACCGGCTGGGATGCTCTGTTGGTGACCCGTTTCTTACACTGTTCTATAACTTCATACAAACAACCAAAAACCCAACTAAGCATACGAAATTTGCTTTGTTTCTTTTCCCCTTAGCTCCAGACAGAAGACCTGTTACTATTATTGTAATTTATGTTGATCATCACTAGTTTAACTGTTGATGCCCCGTATGCCTTATCTTATACTTCCCGATTTCCCATTATATTTCGGGTTTAATAACTACTACAACCGTTGATGTTAATGTGCACTTATTGCTGTCTGATCGGTAATTAAGAATGCCTTTTGTTATGTCATCCTATGTATGATATTGCTGTAATTCTGATTACACCTTTCAATAAAAACTTTTTGGAAGAAAAAAAAAACGAGCTACATTTTTTTTCCAATGTCTAGTGAGGATTAGTCTATCTGAAAATAGTATGTTGGTAACTATTCCACAAAATTCAGAGGGATATTGGTCAATGCCAATATTAAGTAGGGCCAAGACGGAGTTTGTGGAAGTAATAATACCAGTAACCTCCGAGATCAAAGAATTTGTATCTTTTGAAAGCTAACATATAAATTAATATAGTTAATTTTTTTATGTGGAAGATAAACAAGTTCATACTAAATTTTTTATTTTTATTTTTGTTTGTGGCAGTTGGCAAGGCTTTTGGTGCTGCGGATTCAGTTTGCGGTTCCCCGTTGGTGTCCAGTCGGATAGTCGGTGGTACAAATTCATTGGAAGGGGAGTGGCCCTGGCAGGTCGGTCTCACATATAAACAATCAAATGCACAGTATTTATGTGGAGGCTCCCTGATCTCACCAGAATGGGTTATGACGGCAGCGCATTGCATCCATAAGTGAGTATAACATGTTACCTTTATACACCCATTCTTCCTTCAGGCACCAATCATTCTGCTTTTGGAAAATGTTTCTAAAAATCAGCCATGGGCATGTTTATTGATACAGTGTTTATTTTTTATAAAGCGTCCAATTTAAAACTGTCAAGTGTGCATCATTGATAATTATTGATTGGTTTACGGCTCTTGTATGAGTGATAAAATTGAGCCCCTCATTCCAGTTCTTTAGCTCATTCGTTGTGTAGAAATAAATGTTCAAAACATGTAGACCCCCAGAATATCCTTAACTCGTAGTTCACAACTTGGATATTACAAACCAGGAGCACACTTGGGGCATCATGAAGGGTGCTTTGAATTTTTTTCTGCCTAGAACTAAGCAAGGTCCAAGTCTATAGGAAAGCAGCATGGGGTCCTAGGAGCAGTATAAATGGACCACTGTCACAACATTGCCTAGATGTGAAGTCGCTGTTGTGGCGAGCCTTCAGTCTGAGCCAAGGGCTCATTTATCACAGTGTGGTAATGCAAATAACACAATGCTTCTGCTAAGAAGTACTGATGCAGGGACTATGTGCTTTCATACACCTGTTCCTCATTGAGTGAGGATCCAACATTGATAAGGTCCTTTCTACAGACAGAAGTTTGCCAGCCTACGGCATACTCCCAGATATCTGAGATAGGAAAGAGGGACAGCACAACATATGTAGGCAAAGGAAACGGCACTACCATACCCCCAAGTAAGTGAACCATGTAGAATGAATATGAAAAAATGAAGACTTTACAGTTATATATATTTTCCTTTATACTGACATTTCATAATGATAAATGCCCAGGACTGCTACCAGTGGTTGCATCGGCTGACAAATGAGACAATGGAGGAACATCCATTCCCTTATCATCTCAATAGTGTATGAAATCAGAAGGAACAAAGATTTTGTCACTTCCTGTTTCAGCTGTTTGTTTGCTAGCCTTTACTGGCTAGTAAAACAGCCAGTCGAACTGGTCTTGGTTTGATTGGGTTCCTTGAAGAGCAGAGGAGATATCTGTCTAATAGACTCCAGATCTCTCCATAAAGATGACCTGTCCAGTGGCTGCTGGTGTTTTTTTTTTCTTGGAGAGGGTGGCAATTGCCACCACCTCTCCCCGCCAGTGTCGTGTCATGGACTGCACCCAACACCCACCCTGATTGGCCGGCTGGGTCACGGACGGCACCACCCTCTGAGTCAGTCAGTCAGTAGGTCGGGGCCCCGCACTTACCCCATCCCGCGGGAGGCATTGGCTTCTCTCCGGGCTGTTCTCTCTGGCTGCTCCCTTGCTTCCCCTGCGTTTCCTCCTGGTGGCCAATCGGGTGAGTGGTCACTTCCTGATTCGCTGGGAGGAGAATCAGTGTTACAATAGCAAATAATAATCACACAACTGGGTGGGCTTTGGACGCAGTGCTTTGTGCCCCGAGCCCACCCTTTTTTGAAGCTTATCAGAGCTTCGGGGTCTAATAATGTACTGATTGGAATTCATGCGTCCCGCGCCCTGCATGTAGATCAGGCGGCCGGACTCATTGATAGGGTAGCGGTGCCCGTGCACCCCTAATGGATGGGCCTCCACTGAACCTGTCACAACCCATGCTATCATAAGGGATGTTGTTCATCCCTTGTGATGGCAATAAAGTTCAATAATAAATAATAAAAAAATAAAGAGACAGTGCAAAAAAAAAATGAAATAAAATAAATAGTAAAATAATGAAGAACATGTTAACATTTCCTCATTCCCCTGTGCTCATGTGCAAATGTGAACCCTCACACGTAGGCCCCACAAATGGTGATCACACCACACACATGAGGTTATCCCTGTGAATATATATATATATATATATATATATATATATATATATATATATATATATACATACCTCCTTTTTTACTCTAAAGTATTATCTTGGAAAATATGTGTGGGAGGCAATAATTTTACAATTTTGTGGGCCACATCCAGAATTGTAGACCAAAAATTGGAACACCCCTAGTGGTGGACTTTTTAGGTGGACTTCTTTACACCTTGCAGCTTCTTCGGCTAATCCTGCCGGGGCGACCACACTAGAAGGCTCCGAAAGGGAAAATAACGATCGGCAACATCCAACTTGGTATTCTGTCATGTTTTTAATTACACGTTCTATGGAATGTCTATTCAACACACTGTTCTGAATATACCTTTTCTTATACTACACATACCCCTGAAGAAGGAGATTTAGTCTCTCCGAAACGCGTAGGGTATTTTAAGTAATCAGTGTTTATGCAGATCATCAGTGTTTTTATGCATTCCTTGTTTTATGTGTTCTTCTTAATATCTTTTCAATAAAAAAAAAAACTTTTTTGTATCTCAAGAATCTGATATCTATTGTACGTGTCTAAAAAGTCCACCACTAGGGGTGTTCCAATTTTTGGTCTAAAGTATTATCTTCTAAAGGCTTTTAAAAAGATATTTAGGTACCGTGGTTTGTTGCTATTCCACAAGTGTGCGCAATTTTAAATCATGACATGTTAGATATCTATTTACAAAATTCCGATTTTTGTTCCTGATTTTGCACTTGATAAATAGCTAAATTTCATTAAAGAGTAATTTTCCCTGCAAACTTGCATTTTAAAAATGGTGGCACCAAAGACATGTGCAAAAGGAAAAAATTTGTTTAGTTTCGTTTCGTTTTAATTCGTTAATTCATTAATTACGTTTAGTTATATTCGTTAACTTCCTTAAATTAGTTTTCGGATTTCGTTTAGTTTTCTACCGAATTCGAAAAATCGGCCACATTCGAAGATATTTCAACCAAATTCGAAAATATTTCTACCGGATTCGAAATGATTTCAACATGATTCGACGTTATTTCAACCACATTCGAAAATATTTTGTGACCCGACTTTAGGGCCATGTATCTCGGGGTCACTTGGTGCTAGACACTTCAAATTTGGATATGTTGTAGTGCTAGTACTATTGTGTTTGCATACCAAATTTGGGGTTTCTAGCTATAAGTGACCCCGAGATATGTGGCCCCAAAATCGGGTCGCAAAATGTTATTCTCTGCTCTAATAACTAATAACATTTTGTGACCCGATTTTGGGGCCACATATCTCGGGGTCACTTATAGCTAGAAACCCCAAATTTGGTATGCAAACACAATAATACTAGCACTACACAACATATCCAAATTTGAAGTGTCTAGCACCAAGTGACCCCGAGATACATGGCCCTAAAGTCGGGTCACAAAATATTTTCGAATGCGGTTGAAATAATGTCGAATCATGTTGAAATCATTTTGAATGCAGTTGAAATAATGTCGAATCATGTTGAAATCATTTCGAATGCATTCGAAATTATTTGAACATGATTCGAGATTATTTCAACCACATTCGAAAATATTTTGTGACCCGACTTTACAGCCATGTATCTCGGGGTCACTTGGTGCTAGAAACTCCAAATTTTGATATGTTGTAGTGCTAGTACTATTGTGTTTTCATACCAAATTTGGGATTTCTAGCTATAAGTGACCCCGAGATATGTGGCCCCAAAATCGGGTCGCAAAATGTCATTCTCTGCTCTAATAACTAATAACATTTTGCGACCCAATTTTGGGGCCACATATCTCGGGGTCACTTATATCTAGAAACCCCAAATTTGGTATGCAAACACAATAATACTATAACTACAACATATCCAAATTTTAAGTGTCTAGCACCAAGTGACCCCGAGATACATGGCCCTAAAGTCGGGTCACAAAATATTTTCGAATGTGGTTGAAATAATGTCGAATCATGTTGAAATCATTTCGAATGCAGTTGAAATAATTTCGAATGCGGTTGAAATAATTTTGAATCATGTTGAATTCATTCGAATTCATTCGTTATATTTCTTTCGTATTCGTTGTAATTTGTTATTTTTTTTATTCGGACATTCGGATGCATCCGAATGTCCGAAAGATGCAAAATTCGGCCGAATTTCGATTCGTTACGAAACGAATTGCACAAGCCTAGCACCAATCTCACGTGACATAAAAAATTGCAGAAACTACCATTTTATCACCATTTCACCACCATTATCTGGGGCCTCTGATTAAAAAAATAAATAAAAAATATGTAATGTCTGGGAGCTCCAAGTAGATTTCTAGTAAAACATTTTATTTTACATATACTGTATGTGATAAATGTCAATTGACCCAATATTGAAGCGGTTAACCGTTTAGGTCTCCCTTGTTTACACACAATTTTATTCCAATTCTGAGCCATCAATAGAGATTACTTCTACTTACTATCACAGTAAACTGATGACCCTGCCTAGGTTCATACCATTGGGCTTGTGTACATACAGGCCATTCATAGAGAACAAATTATGAACAAGTTGTATTTCATTCATTAGAGTCTGAAGGTCATTGATAGTAATGACATTGCACTGCCTTCTGCAGCAGATGGATCCTCATTTATACACAGGGGCGGACTGACCATTTGGCCACTCGGGCACTGCCCGAGGGCCCCCGGGCCACTAGAGGGCCCCATTAAGGTTGCCATCCTCAGTAAAACCAGGGACAGTATGTAAAAATCTGGGTTTCTTTTACATTTGTCTCTGAAATGTCCCTTACCGACATCCTTTTGGTCTAAAAATCCTGAGATTATAGCTGTCCCACCTCTCCAGTACCTTCTCAGCCAATAGAAACATGTCTGTGTATACTGTGTGATTGTATACTGTGTGTGTGTATACTGTGTGGCCCCATAATCTCTGATTGCCTGGGGGCCCCATCATCTCCTATTGCCCGGGGGCCCCATGAGTTGTCAGTCCACCCCTGTTTATACATATTATGTTCTGTTTTCTTTCTGCAGACCTATCCAGCGATCGAATTATAAAGTATATTTGGGCATGTACAGGCTGGGTGAGATCAGCTCTCATACAGTTGTTTCCAATGTAAAGTCTATCATCATTGATAGTACATATGTAGATGATGGAGATCCTGGGGACATCGCCCTGGTACAACTGGCCACTCCTGTCAACTATACTCAGTACATCAAACCAATCTGTCTGCCATCTTCCACCTCCACCTTCTCCTGTGGTACGGAGTGCTGGGTGACTGGATGGGGTGCAAGATATTTTGGAGGTGAGTCCATGAAATGGTAATCAATAGTGATTTCACTAATTTTCCATGTTAAGAAGCCATGCCTGTCATTTACACCCAACACATCATGTTAATTAGGGATTTTCGATTTTACTTTGGTTAGATTTGTGGGGGGGCTGTTAAATCTTGTTTGAAATGCGTAAAAAAAAACATTCACTCTAAAAGTGGCAGCAGTCTTTTGTCAGTATGTGTTAGAGAGACCTGGAGCAAATAGGGGGACCAAGTAGAGATAGTTGCTGCTACCTGTGTTCACTATATGGTGTTATGCTACATTGGTGCAAATTACAGCGTGCTGGGCTACATATTATTGGGTACCCCTTTCTGCATGGACCCAATGGTCCTTTTACACTGGGGCAGTGTGCTTGTGGGGCATTAGATAAAGCTCTGCAAGCAGCATCTTTGGGGTGGGTTGGGAGCGCTGTAAATAGCGCTCCCAAAACACCCCTGCCCATTGCAATGAATGGGCAACGCTTCGAAAGCACCTGAAAAGCGCATCGGAAGTACTGCAAAATGGGTCTTTTTTCAGTTTTTTAAGGTCCTGTTGTCACAAGACCTTTAAAAAAAACATACCGCTACCGTTTTAGCAGTGCTTCGGTGTGAAAGTAGCCTTAGGTTTGCAATAGAACTCCTGAACAGAGAAAAGGTTCTGACTCGAAAAGCGAACCCCATTAAAGTCTATGGGAGCTAAACTGGAAGAATCAAAATCAGAATCATCATTTTGAAGGCGTATATGCAAGTAATTGGCCATAAAAAGACATGTATACAGTGGGGATCGAAAGTTTGGGCACCCCAGGTAAAAATGTGTATTGACGTGCATAACAAAGCCAAGGAAAGATGGAAAAATCTCCAAATGACATCAAATTACAGATTAGACATTCTTATATGTCAAAAAAAGTTAGATTTTATTTCCATCATTTACACTTTAAAAATGACAGAAAACAAAAAAATGGCGTCTGCAAAAGTTTGGGCACCCTGCAGAATTTATAGCATGCACTGCCCCCTTTGCAAAGCTGAGACCTGCCAGTGTCATGGATTGTTCTCAATCATCGTCTGGGAAGACCAGGTGATGTCAATCTCAAAGGTTTTAAATGGCCAGACTCATCTGACCTTGCCCCAACAATCAGCACCATTGGTTCTTCTAAGCAGTTGTCTAGAAAATTGAAACTGAAAATAGTTGACGCTCACAAAGCTATAAGAAGATAGCAAAGCATTTTCAGATGTCAATATCCTCTGTTTGGAATGTAATTAAGAAATGTCAGTCATCAGGAACAGTGGAAGTTAAAGCAAGATCTGGAAGACCAAGAAAAAAATCAGACAGAACAGCTCGCAGGATTGTGAGAAAAGCAATTCAAAACCCACGTTTGACTGCACAATCCCTCCAGAAAGATCTGGCAAACACTGGAGTTGTGGTACATTATTGCACTATAAAGAGATACTTGTACAAATATGGTCTTCAAGGAAGAGTCATCAGAAGAAAACCTCTTCTATGTCCTCAGCACAAAAATCAGCGTTTGAACTTTGTAAATGAACATATAGACAAGCCTGAGGTATTTTGGAAACAAGTTCTGTGGACCGATGAGGTTAAAATAGAACTTTTTGGCCGGAATGAGCAAAGGTACGTTTGGTGAAGAAAGGGCACAGAATTTAATGAAAAGAACCTCTGTCCAACTGTTAAGCAGGGGGGTGGATCAATAATGCTTTGGGGTTGTAGAAGGAAAAATGGATTCAATAAAATTTCAGCAAATTTTGGATGGTAACTTGATGCCATCTGTGAAAAAGCTGAAGTTAAAGAGAGGACGGCTTCTACAAATGGATAATGATCCTAAACACACCTCAAAATCCACGGGGGATTACATCAAGAGGCGTAAACTGAAGGTTTTGCCATGGCCTTCACAATCTCCTGACCTCAACATTATTGAAAATCTATGGATAGACGTTAAAAGAGCAGTGCGTGACAGACAGCCCAGAAATCTCAAAGAACTGGAACACTTTTGTAAGGAAGAATGGGCAAAGATACCTCAAACAAGAATTGAAAGACTCTTGGCTGGCTACAAAAAGCGTTTACAAGCTGTGATACTTGCCAATGGGGGCAGTACAAGATATTAACTCTGCAGGGTGACCAAACTTTTGCAGATGCCATTTTTTTGTTTTCTGTAATTTTGAAAGTGTAAATGATGGAAATAAAATCTAACTTTTTTTGACATATTATAAGAATGTCTAATCTGTAATTTGATGCCATTTGGAGATTTTTCCATCTTTCCTTGGCTTTGTTATGCGCATTAATATACATTTTTACATGGGGTGCCCAAAATTTCGATCCCCACTGTAAATGCAATTTTTTAAAAATAGTTTTTGGCTTTTCAGGAGTAGTGATTTTAATGACGTTTAAAGTGCAACAATAAAAATGAAAAAATCCTTTAAATATAGTGCCAGGGGGTCCCCCTAACTCTGCCTGTAAAGTGGCACATCTGTTGCCTGTATAGAACATGCTGCAGCAAAAATTACATTTCTAAAGAAAAAACAATGCATGAAATGACATTTAAAATGCCGGCAATACAATACCAGTGGCTGCAATAGAAAAATGTAAAAACAAAAAAAACAAAAAACAGACCCTTCTGGTCTGGTATAGATTTTAAGAGGAACCCTGCAACAACATTTTTAAAAAAATGGCGTGGGGGTCCCCCTAATATCCATAGGCCAGGAGGGGGGAGGGAAAGTGAACATCTCCCCTGAACCATACCAGCCTACATGCCACCCCCACCTCAAAGTACCTTGTTCCCATGTTGACACCAAAAAGTTTAAAAAAGAAATAAAAACACAGACAGTTTTTGACAATTACTTTATTAAACAAATACAAAAACAGTGTCGGCTGATGTAAATCCATCATGATGCCCGCCGCACCCAAAAAAGGAAAAGAAAAACGCTCCGCTGTCAACTAAGGCAAACCTCCAACTGTCTGGCTTGCCATTTGTCAGTTCCTATATAGGTAAGTGCGGTAAGTCACCTGGTGGCACTGACCCCTTTGTGGCATCACCAACCCAGCATGCACTGATCCGTAATGTCACAAGGGGACGATGCCAACAGGTGAAGTCGCCAGATGGCTCCGCCCCTTACCTATATAAGAACTGTCAAACGGTAAGCCAGGCATTTTGCGGTTTGCCATAGTTGACGACGGAGCGATGTTTTATTTTCTTTTTTCGGGTCCGGTGGTGGTGTTGTGATTAATGATGGATCTACATCAGGGGACTGTTTGCCAAAAATTGTCTGTGTTTCTATTACTTTTTGACACTTTGTTGGTGAATGGGTAGGGCCATACTCATTCACATGAGGGGGCGGGCTCTGGGGGCCCCCTTGTTAAAGGGGGCTTCAAGATTGGATCACTGGTCTGTACTTACACAGTACTCTATAATTCTTGTTTTTCAATAAGACCTTCCTGGCCTCTCCCTCTGAAAATGCAGCCTAGTAAAACTGTTTACCTACTGTACATCAATTCTGTATGATACTTCAAGCTACCATCAGGAAATGTGGCAAAGAGTTTCTTTTACTATGTATCCTCATACTGGGGCACTTTTCACTTTTCCACATGACAAGGAGGAGATATACTCTTAGATGGTGGCAGTAGAACCCTGCATGATTTTCCCTTTTATTCGAGGAAGGGCGAGATGTCACCCATAAAGCCTCCCCAAAAAATGTACTCCTCCTCCTCACTGCCAGCATCCCAACACTATTCCTCAAAAAAACATCCCATTCCTCTTACATTCTCATGGCATACCACAGGTAGGTAGAGGGCAAAGGTGGTAGTTTTGTACAATATTAATGGTGCTGGAGGCTTGGCGACCTGCCATTTTGTTGTAGCACACATGACAAAAAACAAATGCACATAAGCACTATAAGCAATAAACTATTGATGCTATGAACTCTTGAGGAGGAGGAAGAGGAAAATGGGTGTCTGTGGTGCTGGTGGAAGAGTTTAAAAAGGACAAATTATATGTTAAAAAAGCATGGCTTGCTATTCCCCCTAGATGAGGAAGGGGAGGAATAAAATTCTACATAAGGAATTCGTAGAAATACCTGGAGGGAAGGCATGCATTACCAACACTTGTAGACAAGTGGCTACTCTGAGGCCTGGAAGCAGGGCCATTTTTAAGGCAGGGCAAAAGGGGCAACTGCCCTGGGCCCTGTCATTGTTGAGGGGCCCAAAGCAGCTGCCTTATACTTGCCAGCTATCCTGGTTTATATTCCCTCTTCCCTTGAGGTTTTAGTCCTGTGCTGTGTCCCAATATCTCAGTGTGAAGTGCTGCTACTAATGCTGCCCAGCTCTACCCTATTGTTGTGTACAGCTGACTCACCTGCAGACCCTGTGTTTACATGTAAATTACTGGCATTCATATGTAAAGAGTGACAGCATTCATATGTAAATAGGGGATATCATGCCCCCCTGAGGTCATATCCACAGTAATCTCTAGCAACCAATCAAACAGAAATCATGTGCTGTAACCTCTAGCAACTAATTAGTGAGCCGTAATGTGTGCTGTAACCTCTAACAACCAGTCAGCGAGCGGTAATGATATGCTGTAACCTCTGGGAACCAATCACAATAGCTGCCTGATCTCATCCAGTAAACTGATTTTGAGTCTAACTGCTATTTATTGTATGTCTCAGAGCAGGTGGAGAGCAAAACTACATGGGGGGGGGCAATAAAAGTTTTGCTCGGGGACCATTTAATATTAAAGACAGCCCTGCCTAGTAGGATTTCACTAACTCCTTTTATCACTGCTGCCTGGCCTTCCCCTTGAGTAATCTGCAGCCTTTTTTTTATTTTTCATACATTACTCCTCCTCAATGCCCGAACCTCAATGCCAATGTGGTACTATGGTTTACACGACTTCATCGCACAAGGCGTAAAGTGAAACTTAACTTAAAGTGCATAATACTTTTTAATAAGCTGCCTGGGGGGTATCAAATGTTTTACATGTTGCTCCACAATCACACTTTAGGTGCTGGCTCCAAAGCCATTAATTGCACCAGCCACCGGAATCCTGCACACTGATATACAAAGTAATATCCATTCTTTATTTAAATAGCCAAGAGGAACCAGTTCTATTCCAACATGTTTTGTACTAGGCACAATATTTTTGCAAAGGATGACAAAGCCACTACCCATACAATTTGCCTTCCTGTGCAGGAACTTCCTGTAATAAAGACCGGTCAGTGCTGCTCTTTCTCCTTGTGCAGGGTGACTGGTTTTGTCTTGCCCCTCCTATAGTTTTCTGCAGGAAGCCTGTAGTGGGTGGAGCCTACAGGGTTCCCCCCACAGCTCTGCACAGGCTATGTACAGTGATGATGTCACTTTTCCTTTTTTAAGATAATATCTGGGTTTGCAAAGACATTTGGTACACAAAGTGGATTGCTATTGTTTGTGGCAACTGCAGAATATATTTAGTTGAATGTTTTTTGTCCCCAGAATGCAGCTTTAAAGGTAATCTATCTATATATAGCTTTGCTGTAGCTATGACCTTGTAATCATTGTCTTGTCTGTTCCATCCCCAGGGAATGCCATTCAAAATGGGGTCCTCCAGGAGGTCATGGTTCCCCTGATAGACCGCAATACATGTCAAAAAATGTATAACAAGGCGAGAGATTACTTTACTATACAGTATGATCAGATTTGTGCCGGCTACAAGAATGGGAAAAAGGATTCCTGCCAGGTGAGTGAACATTCCAGCATGGCTGGCCTTTAGGTCTGGATCTCTTCAAAGAAAGCCAAAGCAATGCATAACAAAATGTTCTTTTTTACCTGGAATGGATTGGAAAGGTTAATTGCTGTAATTGCTGTCTCTAGCCTGGATGGGGACATTTCTTACTGCCCTCTATTGAATTTTTTTGTAACTGTATTGTCTCCCTTTATTTTTTAAGTGCTGCACAAACTGTCACAGGAAAGGTCCAATGCCACCTCTGTCCCTGTGCCTTCTAAGACTGAGAATTGAGCAATCTAAGACCGCTGGCCACACACACACACACACAGGGGGACACTGGGGGGGAGAACGCACACACAGGGGGACACTGGGGGCAGAACGCACACACAGGGGGACACTGGGGGGAGAACGCACACACAGGGGGACACTGGGGGGAGAACGCACACACAGGGGGACACTGGAGGGAGAACGCACACACAGGGGGACACTGGGGGCAGAACGCACACACAGGGGGACACTGGGGGCAGAACGCACACACAGGGGGACACTGGGGGGAGAACGCACACACAGGGGGACACTGGAGGGAGAACGCACACACACAGGGGGACACTGGAGGGAGAACGCACACACACAGGGGGACACTGGAGGGAGAATGCACACACACACACACAGGGGGACACTGGAGGGAGAGCGCACACACAGGGGGACACTGGGGGGATAAAACGCACACACAGGGGGACACTGGAGGGAGAATGCACACACACACACGGGGACACTGGAGGGAGAATGCACACACACACAGGGGGACACTGGCGGGAGAACGCACACACACACAGGGGGACACTGGAGGGAAAACGCACACACAGGGGGACACTGGAGGGAAAACGCACACACAGGGGGACACTGGAGGGAGAACGCACACACAGGGGGACACACACACAGGGGGACGCGCACACAGGAGGACATTCACACAGCACAGGAGGACATGCAAATAGGGGGACACACACACAAAGCCAGGAGGACACTGTGGGGTGGGGGGACCCGGGCCCTTACATCTGTACACTCCCCGAGTCCCCCCCCATCACGTGTAGCGGCCCTGGTGTCTCGGCTTCACTCACTGAGTCACCGGATGCCGATAATAGTACTTCTAACAGCGTGCTGCTCCCCGCCAGCCGCTCCACTCTTCTCGTCCATCCCAGGGGATGTCACGACACATACAGTACAAGCACCTGGGACGGACGGGAGGGAAGGAGGGGCCGGTGGGAAGCAGCACACAGTTAGCTGTGTTATTTTTGACATCGTGGCATGTAATTCAGCCTCTGCAAGTGGCCTCTCATGTGGCCAAGTCCGGGTCCCTAATGTCCTCGGGCCCTCGGGCGGGGCCCGAGTGACCGACTGGTCAGTCCGCCCCTGCCAGTGACTGTCAGTGACTGGCTTTTTACTCTGCCCCTCCAGCGCTCACTGGAACGCTGAGCTGTGCAAGGGGCGGGTGCGGCTGGCTCAGTCTTCTAGCAGCTCAATAATAGGCTGAGCCAGCTGCCAGCTCAGGCATCTGAGTGGACCCTGACTGTAAAGTCAGGATTGATTCAGAGCCTGGACTGGCTGAGTGACACCAGCCAATAGGGATGAGCCGAACACCCCCCGGTTCGGTTCGCACCAGAACTTTCGAATGGACCCCACGTTCGTTACGAACGTTAGAACCCCATTGAAGTCTATGGGACTCGAACGTTCGAAATGGAAAGTGCTAATTTTAACGGCTAATATGCAAGATACTGTCCTAAAAAGGGTTTGGGGACCTGGCTCCTGCCCCAGGGGACATGGGTCAATGCCTAAAATGTTTTTAAAAATGGCCGTTTTGGCGGGAGCACTGATTTTAATGACGATTAAAGTGAAAAAAAAAAAGTGAAATATTCCTTTAAATATGGTGCTTGGGGGGTGTCTGTAGTATGCCTGTGAAGTGCCACGTGTTTCCCGTGTTTAGAACAGTCCCTGCACAAAATGACATTAAACGGAAATAACACCTTTTAAAACTGCTTGCGGTTTTAATGTTATATCTGGTTCCTGCAATATGGTTGAAAATCATTGAGAAAAATGGCATGGGTAGCCCTCCCTGCCCATTACCAGCCCCTTTAGGTCTTATACGCATATTAAGGGGAACCCCGTACCCATATTAAAAAAAGGAAATGCGTGTGGCCCCCAGGCCCTATATACTCAGAACAGCAGTATACAGGCGGTGCAAACAAGACAGGGACTGTGTAGGTTTGTTGTGTTAAGTTGAATCTGTTTGTAATTTTCAACTGGTACATTTTTAAAGTGTAGCTCCAGTCAAAAAAACTATTTTTAAGCTTTTTGGAAAACATGGGGAAGGGTTATCACCCCTGTATAATTTGTTTTGTCGTCCATCTTTTTTCATCTCACTTGCTGTTGTCTCCTTCCGTTTGCAAGTAGGAGATGTTTGTAAATTGGATGTTTGAAAGTAGGGGCCTGCCCTATATGCTCTGCAGAAATGGCGGAACAAGGTGTTGGTTTTGCCACAACATTGTAAGCCCTCAAAGTGACTCTTGGTGGGCGCTGGAGCACCCTGCTGTGAACGATTATATCAAGAATTGTAATTACATGCCATTGTTGAACAGTGGTAGAAAAATTGACATTTGGTGGTTGTGGTGCTGGTGCCACAACACTATAAGTCCTCACCGTTACTCTGGGTGGGCACAGGAAGGGGCCCTCCTGTGAAATATATCAAGAATTGTAATTACATGTCCCTGTTAAACAGGGGCAGAAAAATTGGGCCTTAGGCACTGGTGCCATCACACTCCAACCTCTGCCATATACTCTAGTTTTATTGCAGGAATTAGCCCTGCTGCAAAGCATTGCATCAAAAATTGTACTTAAACGCCCCTGTTAAACAAGGGCAGAAAAATTGGGCCTTAGGCACTGGTGCTGGTGCCACCACACTCCAACCTCTGCCATATACTCTAGTTTTATTGCAGGAATTAGCCCTGCTGCAAAGCATTGCATCAAAAATTGTACTTAAACGCCCCTGTTAAACAGGGGCAGAAAAATTGGGCTGCTGGCATCACCCAGAACCAAAAATGTTCTTCCAACATATCAGCGGAGGAGGAAGAGGATAGACAATCAACATAACAGGACAGTCACTCAGCATCAGCATAGGCAGTCTTGAAGGGATGTGATATTTCAAAAAAAATTATTCAGTTACATCAGCTTCAGGTGCTTGGTAGCTGTGGGTGATCCAAGACTGATTCATCTTGATGAAGGTCAGTCGATCAACTGATTCGGTGGACAGGCGCACCCTGTGATCGATAACAAAGCCACCAGCAGCACTGAAGGTGCGTTCCGAAAGAACGCTGGATGCAGGACAGGCCAGTAGCTCAATTGCATACTGTGCAAGCTCTGGCCAGTGATCCATCCTCAAGACCCAGTAAGCCAGAGGATTTTTAGTGGGAAAGGTGTCCAAGTCTGACCTTGCCCCTAGGTATTCCTGCACCATGTAAATTAGACGCTGGGGATGGGTGCTGGAACCAATCATACCTTGGGGCTGCGGACTAAAAAATTGTCTGAAAGCATCAGTCAGACGGCCACCTTCTCCACTGCTCCTTCTGACTGATGCCTCAGCAACATGTTGTCCAGGACCAGGAGTTTGTGACCTCCCAGTCTCTGGGAACGCGTTGCTCAGAGCTTTCTGCAAGGCCTCCCGGAGATGTCTCATCCTCTGCTCCCTCTGCGATGGCAAGATAAGGTCGGCAACCTTACCCTTGTACCGTGGATCAAGGAGAGTGGCCAGCCAGTAATGGTCCCTCTCCTTGATCCGAAGAATACGAGGATCCTTCCGCAGGCTTTGCAGGATCAGGGAGGACATGCAGAGTAGGTAAGCTGAGGCATTCGGTCCGGAGTCCTCTGGGTCACTAAGGACAACATGATCCGCAGCTACCTCCTCCCAGCCACGTACAAGTCAACGTGTTTCTTGGGACTGTAAATCATCCCTATAAGACTGCTGCTGCTGATGCTGATGCTGAGTGCCAGCCTCCACCTCCATGCTGACACAATCATCCTCCTCCTCCTCTTCCTCCTCCTCACCCTCTTCCTGTGTGATGGGTGGCACAGCAGGAACACTGTCTGGATAAAGGGGGCCTTGAGAGGCAAGGAAGTCCTCCTCTTCCTGCCTCTGTTCTGCCTCAAGTGCCCTGTCCATTATTCCACGCAGCGTATGCTCCAAGAGGTGGACAAGAGGTACAGTGTCACTGATGCATGCACTGTCACTGCTCACCATCCTTGTGGCCTCCTCAAACGGTGACAGGACAGTGCATGCATCCCTGATCATGCCCCACTGGCGTGGTGAGAAAAAACCAAGCTCCCCTGACCCTGTCCTGGTGCCGTAGTCGCACAGGTACTCATTGATGGCCCTCTGCTGCGTGTGCAGCCGCTGCAGCATGGCCAATGTTGAGTTCCATCTGGTGGGCATGCCACATATAAGGCGGTTCTTGGGCAGGTTCAACTCCTTTTGGAGCTCAGCCAGCCGAGCACAGGCATTAAATGATCGGCGGAAATGCACACAGACTTTACTGGCCTGCTTCAGGACATCATGTAAGCCGGGGTACCTGCCCAAGAACCGCTGCACCACCAGGTTAAGGACGTGAGCTACACAGGGCACATGGGTCAGTTGTCCCTGTCGGAGGGGGGAGAGGAGGTTGGTGCCATTGTCGCAAACCACCATTCCTGGCTTAAGCTGGCGTGGCGTCAGCCACCTCTCGGCCTGCCCCTGCAGAGCTGACAAAACATCCGCCCCAGTGTGGCTCCTGTCCCCCAAACAAACCAGCGCAAGCACGGCATGGCATAGTTTTGCCTGCGTACTTGCGTAGCCCCTGCAACGCCTACGGAGCACCGCTGGTTCTGAGGACAGAGCACTGGAAGAGGCCATGGAGGAAGAAGAAGAGGAGGGGGTGGAGGAGAGAGGTGTGTCACAACCAATAGTAGCATTTTGGAGGCGTGGTGGCGGAACAACCTCCAACACTACTGCACCTTGTCCTGCATCCTTCCCAGCAGCCAGAAGAGTGACCCAATGGGCCGTGAAAGACAGGTAACGTCCCTGTCCATGCCTGCTGGACCATGAGTCAGCGGTAATATGCACCTTACCGCAGACCACCCTGTTCAGCGAGGCAAGGACATTGCCTTCCACATGCCGGTAGAGAGCCGGAATCGCCTTCCGTGAGAAAAAGTGGCGTTTGGGGACCTGCCACTGAGGAACCGCACATTGTACAAACTCACGGAAGGGGGCCGAGTCTACCAACTGAAAAGGCAGCAGTTGAAGTGCTAGCAATTTAGCCAAGCTAGCATTCAACCGCTGGGCATGTGGATGGCTGGGAGTAAGCTTCTTCCGCCGGTCCAGCAGCTGGGACAGGGACATTTGCCTGCTATAATCGGATGTGGATGTACCACTAGCAGAGTTCCCGGAAGCACTTGGCTGTGACACACCTAATTCTACACCTTCATTCCTCTCAGAGCAGGTTTCAGAGAGGACTGAAGGTCTAGTGGGGTTGGAGATGCCAGCTGATGAGGAGCAAGGAGAGGTCCGCTTTGTTCTTTGGTGTGGGTCTTTGAGGTACGCTTGCCAACGAGCTGCATGGCAGGTCAACATATGTCTGGTCGAGCATGTGGTGCCCAAGTGGCTGATATTTTGGCCACGTGAGATACGCTTGAGACATATGTTGCAAATAGCAGCGGTGCGATCTGATGCACTCGTCTCAAAAAAGGCCCACACCAAAGAACTTTTAGAATAACGCGCAGAGGAAGCGCTCTGCGCAGGCGGAGCTCTGCGGTGTGATTCAGTCGGTGTGCTGCCCCTAAGCTGGCCCCCGGAGGGCATCCTGCCTCGTTGGACATGTGCCTCCTCCTCCTCCTCCTCCCTCCTTCCAGGCACCCACGTGGAGTCAGTGCCCTCATCATCCCCTCCCTCTTCATCGCTGTAGCAAACCTGGCAGTATGCTGCAGCTTGTGGAACATGACTGCCAGATTGCTGTCCTTCTTGAGCATCCCCTCTCTCTGCGCTCACGCTACTGCCTTCCTCTAGCTGAGTGTCATCATCAGAGCCCACCAAACACTGGGCATCCTCCTGGAGCATGTACGCAACACTGTGCTCAAAGAGTTCAGGAGACTTCTCAGGAGGACGTGGTGGTTCTAGGGAAGGAGTCACTGATGATGACATTGAGAGGAGGGAAGACGATGCGTTGGCAGCTGCTTTGCTACTACCCTGAGACTGGGTGAGAGAGGATGAGGAGGATGAAAAGGGCTTGGTCATCCACTCTACGAAGTCGGTAAAGAAGGACAAGCATGTCCCATGGCCACGTGCTGATGACAATGCACCGCGTCCACGACCAGCACTGTTGTCTCTAGACACAGAGCCTGCTTGCCCTCTTTTATCGGCTCGCGCCTGTCTGCCTCTCCTTGCTGGCCTTCCAGACATGGTAATGGCCTGAAGGGAGTTGGGTAAAACAGTAGTTGGGTAGTTTATATTGTGCTGGAGGCACACAACACCCACTAACTCCTGCAGATGCCTTTTTTATAGAACAGCAGAGATAAACGGGTATATACAGATGTATACTGTGCTGTGGTGGAAGCACACACAACTTCCAATAACTCCTGCAGATGGCAATTGGGCTCAAATAGAGAACAGCTATGTAGGTGGATTATAGCGGTATGTACTGGGTACAGAGCACGCAGACAGCACGCACTATCTCCTGACACTACTGACTGCAAGCTCTATTATTAAAGATGGACCACTAGCTATATAGGTGAGGTGAATATCACGGTGTATACTGCGGTCAGGGCACGCAGACAATAACCAGAAAACAGCAGAGTTAAAGGGGTATATACAGATGTATACTGTGCTGTGCTGGAAGCACACACAACTTCCAATAACTCCTGCAGATGACAATTGGGCCCAAATAGAGAACAGCTATGTAGGTGGATTATAGCGGTATGTACTGGGTACAGAGCACGCAGACAGCACGCACTATCTCCTAACACTACTGACTGCAAGCTCTATTATTAAAGCTAGATCACTAGCTATATAGGTGAGGTGAATATAGTGGTGTATACTGCGGTCAGGGCACAGACAATAACCACTACACAAGAGCAAGATAGGAAATCAGCCAAAAACGATTGGTGTGTAACTGTGTTGAAGGTACACAGAACACCCACTGCTTCAGATGCCAACACACTACACGAGGCCGCCTCAAAGGCGGCCTTATATAGTGTGGGGCGTGCACTACACAGCCTGAGCTATGATTGGCCACAGGCAGGATGCCTGTGGCCAATCATGGCTCTCCTCTCTGCTGGCGCTGCGATTGGCCAAGCATGCGGGGTCACAGTGCATGCTTGGCCAATCACGAGCCAGCAATGCACTGCGCCATCGCAGTGCATTGTGGGCCGTGCGCGCCACATGAATTTTGACGCGAACGGACCAAGAGTTCGGATTTCGCCGAACGGACGAACAGCCAATGTCCGAGTCGAACGTACGTTCGACTCGAACACGAAGCTCATCCCTACCAGCCAACAGTGGGCTTTGACTGAAAATGAGTCACAGGAATGGAGAACAAACTGCACTCCTGTGATTCCGAGGGGGGTATGTCAGGAGCATCTAGTGCTCCTGCTCCTCATTCCAGCATCTGGGTTTTGGCTATGGCACTTGTCTGTCTGTCCATCTGCAAGGTGATTAATGTGATCAGTCTCTGGGTGCAAACCAAATCTTTTATAGGCCAGCCAACCCCTCACTCGCATGCTTGTAATAGAGAGTGATATGTGTGCAATTCCTGATCAAACCCCCTGTCTGTCTGTCTGTCTGTCTGCCCTGCTAGATTTCCCTGTGTATGACCTTGTACTGGATGATAGGCTATTCCCTGAACTCAACCTGCCTTTTACCCGGACTGTCATAGAACCACATTACCTGTCTGCTTACTGCAAGTACCTATTTGCTTTGCTCAGTTCGCGCCTGCCCTGGCATGGTGGCCAGGCACTATAGCATTGTGTCTAGCTATACTTCTCCTTTAAAATAATTTATTTGTAATGTGGGGAAATGTGAAAACCTCTCACAGTGCCATTTTTGTTTCCATTTACTTTTATCTCTATTATTTATCTCTAGTCCTGGTGTCACTTGGTCAGTAGTGAGGGTGAAATTGGCCTCTTTAGACATAGACAACAATAAAATCTTGTAGGAAAATGTAGGAGAACCTCACCAAAAAAGCCAGTCCAAACATTATTTATTTTATTAAAATAATACAATAAAACCCACAAAAATATCCAACCCATTTTGTTAGAAAGCCCCCTTTATCAGGGATGAAATTTGCTAAAACATGACCCGAAAATCACATAAGCAAATGGGTAGGGAGTGAAGCGGGTAATGTAATTGACTAAATATGGCCATATGCCCATATTTGGGCAAAGATGTCATCACCATCCCTGCCCCTTCTTACCTGCTCTGTACAAAGTCATCGCCCAGGAGCCCCAATCCTCCTCATATTGGGTCCTCCGCTGGCGATCTTGGCTCCACACCCTGTCAAGTGCCTCCATAGCAATCCACTTGTCATGGAGGCACTCATGCATGCTTGCTCCCGAGCCCCACTCTTTATACCCATAAGACACATAAAGCAAGACTCGCCCCCACCTTACTGGCTCTGATTGACAGCAGTGGAAGCCAATGGCTCCTGCTGCTGTATCTAAGACAATGAGGAGCGAGAGACCTGAGAGAGCCTCAGCTCTTGTGCACATCGCTGGATTGAGATTAGGCTCAGGTAAGTATTTAGGGGTGTCGGGGGTGGAAGCTGCATGCAAACGTTTTTTTACAGGTGTAAGACCTCCTGCTTTTGCAACCACTTTAAGGCTCTGCATATATTCTGCGTCCACGGCTCACAGCATGGGGTCTAATACATTCCTATATTTGTATCTGAATTTGCACCTGAATTGGACCAGAAGATGCACAGGACCCTTCTTCAATGCGGACCGCATTAACCTGAGCAAGATCAATAAAGACATGGATGAGTGAGTTTGAGGTGGAGGAACTTTACTGGCCTGTACAGAGTCCTAACCTTAACCCAATAGAACATCTTTGAGATGAATTAGAGCGGAGACTGCGAGCCAGGCCTTCTCGTCCATATCAGTACCTGACCTCAAAAATTCACTTTTGGAAGAATGGTGAAACATTCCCATAGACACATCTCCTAAACCTTGTGGACGGCCTTCCCAGAAGAGTTGATGCTGTTATAGCTGCAAAGGGTGGGCCAACTCAATACTGAAGCCTACGGAGTAATACTGGGATGCTATTATGTATAAGTTCATGTGTGTGTAAAGGCCGTCGTCCCAATAGTTTTGGTAATATAGTTTGTGTGTGTGTGTATATATATATATATATATATATATATATATATATAGATAGATAGATATAGATAGATATAGATAGATAGATAGATAGATAGATAGATAGATAGATAGATAGATAGATAGATAGATAGATAGATAGATAGATAGATATAGATTAGATATAGATCTTAATGACTTTATATTTTATCCTGACCAAAATTAATAAAGAGAAAATTAAATGCTGTACATTCATCAACTTTGCCAAATCAAACTTGTATTGAGTGCCTATTTTTTCAGTTCCCGGAATAATGTAGATTCAGCAGATATTCACTAGGTGCTCAACTAGTTTGAGTATAGATTTATGAAAATGGCAAAATGTAATGAAATATTTTTAATTATTCTGAAGAAACAGTTGATAGATAGACTCTAGTAAAGCTAATGGTTGTTTCTGTCTTCCAGGGTGATTCAGGAGGACCTCTGGTGTGTAAGGTTCGGGGAGTCTGGTACCAGGTTGGAATCGTAAGCTGGGGAAATGGCTGTGCTGAACCAAATTACCCTGGGGTGTACACTTTGGTGACGGACTACCAAAATTGGATCAGCAGCTACCTGAACGCAACCTTCAGTGATGTCCAAGATATCCCCCCACCGACACTGAAATGTGGAGGCCACGGAGGAAGCATCCATCACTCGCACCTTCACTGGACCACCTTGGTTATAGCTGTTTTACTCTTCTTTTTTCTATAACCAATTCCTGTCCACCTATATAATCAGTAGACTGCAATAAAGGGTTTAACAGACCACAGAGACACGTCCCAACTGCCTTCTAAAGTCCCAGAAATGAACACAGGTTGATATTAGTTATGGATGTTATTTTTTACTTGTTTTTAATGTATATGAATAAAATAGATTGTTTTATTTTTGGAAAATTGCTGATGATCGGGGATTACTTCTACAAATTATGCAATGGGGGTTATTTATGAAAGGCACAGCCACTTTGCATTGCAAGTGCACTTGGAAGTGCAGTCGTTCTAAATCTAAGGGGTAGATCTGAAATGAGGGGAAGCTCTGCTGATTTTATCATCCAATCATGTGCAAGCTAAAATGCGTTTTCTTACTATCCTTGCATGTCCCCCTCGGATTTACAGCGACTTTACTTCCAAGTGCACTTGCAGTGCAAAGTGGATTTTCCTTTAGTAAATAACCCCCTTGGTGTTTTACACGCCAGGGATATACAGCACTTGTTTCCTTTTCCCTTCGAATGATGAGCCTTTTAACCACTTGCTGTCTGGGACAACTTTTTAATGTTTTCACACATGTAAAAATCTGACATTTTTGCTAGAAAAGTACTTAGAACAGGAAAACACTGTATTTTTTCTGAACGCAGAGGCCCTGAAGAAACAAAAAAAAAATCCCAATATAATACTAACTTTTTTGTAAAATGTAATAAAATGAAATAAATAGATACCAAACATGTCAAGACTCAAAAAATGTGTGTCTGTGAAAAGGGCAGCAAACTATGGTGCCTAAAATTTTTCATAGGTGAGACTTTAAAAGTCTTTACAGGTTATAATTTTATAGCTAACCATGAATTATGACCCTAGAATTATTGCTCTTGCTCTGATGTTTGTGACAACCCCTCACATGTGTGGTAAAACAACTGACGCTAATACTGACCCTGACAGATTTTTTTTTAGTTTTATTTTTTTTATTGAAAGCCTGTGGCGTGCAAAACACACTCAAAAACTTCACCCGGTGCATAAAAAATGTGCACACACATAAAGAGTGACACAAAAAAGTGCATACGGGTACACAAGCCCTATAAAATCAGAGGGTCTTGTCCTGAATCGCCCAGGGCTCCTGACAGGGACAAGGACACTTAAAACTTGGTCTTTCTGGCCGAAACCAGGCAGACCCCGTTCTTTGCCGAAACAGACCCACCCAAATACTAGGTGAGGCTCCCCCGAAGGGAGACCCCAACCCTAAGAGAGATGGAGAACTAAGCCAGAAGGCCATGTCCACCCCCTCCCCAGACTTCCAGGAAAGGCTCTGGGACCTGTGACCCTACTCATCACAGCAAATGTGCAAAGTGACAAAACAAGACGTAACAAACACACAAGAAAATAAATAAATAAAGTGGGGAAGGGATAGTGGAGAGTTGAGTGAAAAGGTGGCTATTGTGTGAAACAATGACCAGGCCCTCCAGGCAGGAATCAAACATTCCTCTGGTCCCAGCCAAAAGGCCCGGCCCAAGAGGCAGGTGCTAAAAAAGCGTGTTATGGTGCAGTTACTGTGGTGCCCAAAATCAATGTGACCCTCACTCACAGTGATACTTAGGCACCCCTGGACTGCCACTCCAGGGGTACATACTCCATAGGCTTTCAAGACCGCCCTGACCAACGGTCCGGACCACAGCAGCCCCCATCCCAGGCAGGAAGGCATGAGGATCAGGAAGCTTGGTGAGAGCCCTTTGCCATCAGGCTCCACCATCACTCCTACCTAATTACATTCAGGAAGTACTAACTGCTCCTCCCCCACAGCTTAGAGAGGAGTCGGTATTCCCTCCCGAAAGACTGTCCAGGGCTAGAACTACCCCAATCCAGGCCAGAAGGTCAGGTATTCGACCCTCTGGGTCAGACCAATAGCAGTACCCATTCTCACCAGGAGCACCCTTCCGGACGGCTCAGGCTCGACCATGCATCAGCCCCCAGTTTTCTGTTGGGCGGCACGACGTGGCCCCTACCGAAACCGTCCTTCCGAATGCTAATTACGCCATTGGAGAGTGCTGACCAAACCCTCTCTATTAGGGATGGAACAGCGCCTCCTTTGGCAACTGATAAGAACAGATACTACACTTGATCTTAGCCAAAAGGCAGAGAAGTGTAATTACATGTGTGACGACCCCTCACATGTGTGATAAAATAACTGATGCTAATACTGACCCTGACAGATGGGTGACCTGTCCCTACACTACCCACATGCAAATATGTGCCAAACCCAAGGGCCAGGATCTTAAATAGACTCTGCCACACCTAGGATGACTTCCAGAGTCACATGGGCAACCAGCATCCAATCCACAGAGGACCCATGTTCTTCATGACTTTCTCTTCCTCTGCATTGCTGCTGCAGTTGGAGACAAAAGACTGCACCTGCCTACACGTTAATTGTCACAAATTCTACACATCTCTCCTGTATATACTGATCACTGTCATACCCTCCACACACCTCTCCTGTAAATTCATCACATTAAACTCCCTGCCATCCTTGTGTGTTTGCTGACAGGAAGAAGTCCTTTCCCAGATAGATACGAGATAGCAGAGAAGTGTGTCCCTTTCTTTGCTCCTCTCAGGGAAATCGTATGCACAGTCATGCACAAAGACGTGCTTACTTGCGCACCTGCACATAAGAATTCTCGAGTGACAACTAGATGTGTCTTAACTCGCTAATGTATCTGCTCACATGCGTGAATACTTGGAGTTGTGCATCCCACGTTTGCCGGGCACTGCAGCCAATTAATTTGAATGGGCTGATGTGCCACATAATATGCACAAAAAAACGTGGCTGCAGGGAAACCGCATGGGTCTTTTTTGACCATATGGTTTCCTTGCAGTTCCTGTACCCATGATCACACTGCGGGCTGAGATGCATGGTGGTGGCATTCAGAATAAATTGCAGCCATGCATGTCTCGTAAGAGCAGTGCAATTCAGATGCGGGTGGTTGGTGTGGGAATAAATGCTAATCCCACAACCGAAACACGTGGCCCACACTAGTGTGAACCGAGGCTGAAGGCCCATTGCTGCTGGTGAAACCTTTGCAGCATGACCAACTATGAGTTCCAGTGCGTAGGGGTATCACTTATCAGGCACTTGTCAGGTAGTTTGTGTTACTGCTGCATTTCTGATAAGCAAACACATGTGTAATAATGGCACTAATCTCCTGTCCGCCCTTCAACAGGGAAAGTTAACACATGCTTGGCACATGTCCTCAGTTTGCTGGTGCAGCATTTCTTAAACAGGTACCCAGGGTTGCAAGATCTTCTAAAGCAGGCCAGAAGCGTCTGTAGCCATTTCAGGCAATCATACACAGCCAGTGTTCGGTTGGCTGAAATTCAGCAGGAATTCCAAATGCCCGTAAACCACTTGATGTGTTACATGTCCACCAGATGGAACTCAACTTTGGCAATCCTGCAACGGATGCATACGCAGCAGAGGGCCGTCAACAAGTACCACCATGAGTATGGAACAACGACAGACTCAGGGCAGCTCTGCTTTTTTCCCCACACCAATGGCTGCTGATAAAGTATGCATGCGCTGTACTGTAACCATTTGAGGAGGCGACAAGGATAGGGAGCCGTGACAATGCATGCATCAGTGATACAATCCCTCGAGTGTTCCTGCTGGAGCAAACTCTGCATGGCATTATGGACAGGGTACTCGAGGCAGAGCAGCAGGAGAAAGAGGAGGACTTCCTTTCCTCTCAAGACCTGCTTTATGCAGAGACCATTCTTGCCACGCCACAGAACACACAAGAGGGAGGAGAAGGAGGAGGATTCTTGCGGTTTTGGAGGTATTAAAGCAGAGGTAGACATACATTAAACCTTAAGAGATGGTTTTCCATCCCCAGAACCCTTGGGAGTAGTGCGTGGCTGGGAGAAGGCAGTTCCAGTTACTGTAAACCTCAGTAACCCCGAGGACTCTGTTTCTCATGCCTCCACAAACTTTCATGGGCACCCTTATGCTTCAAAGCCTGCAAAAAGACCAGAGAATTTTTGGAATCAAGAAGGAAAATTATTGGTTGACAACCCTCCTTGACCACCGTTACAAGGAGAAAGTCTCAGAACTCATCCCATTCCCACAGAGGGAGCAGAGGATGAAATATATCTTATGTAACACCTTTCCAGACTCTGCTAGGCTACAGACTCATGGAAAATCTAGTTTTGTTGCTTCTGTTGGTCAAAGGAGTAGCCGTGGAGAAGGGGGCTGCCTCAGTAACTCCTTTTTAAAAAAATGTTTAGTCCTCGGCGCCCAGGACTGTTAGCTTCCACATCCCATCAGCAGTGTCTGCATAATATGGTGGGAGATTATCTAAGGGAAAGAACAGCCCAGTATACAATTAAAGTGCTAGGCTGCCCTGCATCCAGCTTGTTTTCTGAATGCCATTTAGTGCTGCCAGAGATTTTGTGACAGATAAAAAAATCATGTCTGTCCACAGACTCTGTTGACCGGCTGACTTTTATCAAAATGAGTTATTCCTGGATTAGCAGCAGTTATCAAGCCCCTAATGTCGCCGATTAAGTGTTTTTGGATGTGGAATTTTCGCAAGACTGTCTAGGCTTCCTAGCTTTGTGAGCATTAATTTTATCGGGAAGAATATTTTTGGTATAGGTTTCATGGGCTCAATTAACACCCAAGGACCTATTTTTCTGCACATTTTTGACAGGTGCATACCATTTCAATTATTTACAGCAAGGCCATTTCTTGCTTTCATCAAAAGTACCTCCAGAAGGTTAGGGGGTGAAGGCATCACCAACACCCAAAGCCCAATTTTTCCCCCACTGTTTGACCGGGCATATAATTAATTTTTTTTACAGCAAGGCAAATTCTTTCCTTCATCAAGAGTATCTCTATATGGTTACGGTGTGAAGGCACCTCCAATACCCTAAGCCAAATTTTTCTACACCTGTCTCTTCTATCCAAAGTCTGGGAAACAGAAACCAGAACTTATCCAAAAAATCTGTGATATGAATGGAAGGCTCCTCTGTCACATCAATTCTGGGTCCCAGCTTCCGGTTTATTCTCCAGTGGCGGTGGAACGCACGCCGACTCCCAGGGTGAGCAGGGCAGAGTGCGGCTTCCTTACAGCCCATATGTGAATCATTACTAGTGCCGAGAGACAGGCACGAAAAAAATGTAAGCAAGCTCATTTATGTTTTATCCCCCTTTAGATTAAAAATAGAATTACGCTATTGGTGCTTCCTTGTTTTTCTCATCCCATATGTCAAACTGTGGTGTAGAGGAGAGCACAGTTTGGAATTTTCCTAATTCAACACCAGGTTGCAGGATTGCACACTCAAGAGCATTTAGACCTTCTTTTTAGTTAAAGGGGTCATGGCTATCTGGTGAGCAGGTCTTATTACTTGAGCACATTGGGTGTGATTTGGGCGTTTTATTAAGCGGTGGAGGAATCTATACTTTTTGTTTGAATATACAGTATTACGAGTTTTATGGTCATGGCACTGAAGATTATGAACTATTTTATTTAGACTTTTTTTTACTGTTAATTATATTTTATGAGTTTATGGCCATTGCACTGAAGTTTATGGATTATTGTAGTATAGATATTTTTTATACTGTTTAATAATATGTTAGCATAAACACATCTACAATTTTAGCGCCCTTTATCTACATTACATAGTTTGCCCATTGTATACAGGTGTCACAACCTTAAAACTGGAATTCCATATCGAAAAACCACAATAGCATTTTTTTTTCCAAGTTGTACTTTGTACCTTTTCCCTACTCTCTCGCCTAACCCTACTTAAGTCTTTTGTTTTTTATCTATTACTAACTGCTATAGAACAATAAGTTACACAATAAGAGAGAGAGAGAGAGAGAGAGAGAGAGAGATAATGACTTTTAAATTACACATTCTCCTGTTGTAAAACAAATAGAAACTTTATAAAACACCAAAAAGACTGAGGGGGCAAAAACGGTTTACATTTATGAACAGAAAATTGTGCTCTTCACAGATCGGAGAGAGAACGACGTCTACTGAATATCACTCACTGCACAGGAATGGGGACACTCACTGTACTCATCCTTATTGCCACAGGTAAGTGAACAAAGATAACCAGGCCGCAATTAGCTGCTCATTATCATATCTGAGAACTCTCTGCCTAATCTTGCTACACCAACCTCAAGATTCTTGAGATCATTGTAACTAGGGGTGATTTTAGCCAATTTGATTTTGCTGCTAAATTTCTGATTTCACCCTCAGCATATTTTTTGTTGTAGCTCAATTTTGCCCATTGAACTACTTAGACAAAATCTACTAGAAATAAGTCAAACAGATGTGTATTTAGATCAGACAGATGTCTGTTTAGAGCAAGGCTTCAGGCTGATGGCATGACATGCAGGGTCCTCTTTTCCTTCAGATCTACACCTTGGTGGTCTTTTACAGAGTCACTCTCTGCATTGCTGCATCCTGAATGAAGGTTACTATGGTCTCAGTCCTCCAGATAGAATGATGCTGGGTGTCAGTTAATCTAAAAATCGAATGCCACGTACACACGATCGAATTGTCCGGCGTACTTAGTCCAACATAAAATCCGGCGGATAGTCCGGCGGACTTTCTACCGAAATGGACTTGGCCACACACGGACAAACAGAAAGTCCGGCGTTTGCTAGCGTGATGACGTACAGCACGTACGACGGGACTAGAAAATGGGCAGTAGCCAAAAGCTTCCTTTTTCGTACTTGCTTCTGAGCATGCGTCATTCTTAGTCCGCCGGACTAGCATACTGACTAACGTATTGTCCGCTGAAACCCAAATTCAACGGGAAGATTGGAGTGCAAAAATACTTTCTTAGTCCGCCGGACTTCACGCTGGAAAAGTCCGCTGAAACCCACACACTATCGGATTGTCCGGTGAAATGGGTTTCATCGCCCTAAGTACGCCAGACCGCGTGTACGCAGCATAAGAATGTCTTGCATTCTAAAGGGGGGGGCAGCACCAGAGAAGTGGTGTGTATTGCAGCCTGAGCTCCTTTTTGCATTCCAAACACAAACACTGCCTGGTGGACATTTAAAAATGTGTTGGGCTTGATGTTGAAAGTACTGTACAAGGGTGAAATCTCTGTCATCAAAATCTTTTATGCCAGAATGGATCATGGATTTGTAGCACTTGAAAGCTAACATACAAATGAATATAGTTTAATTTTTAGTGTGTATTTTTTATGTATATATGTTTATGTATTTACAGTCTCATATATCATTATTTTATTGTAGAAGATAAATAAATTCAAATTAGTTTTTTTTTTTTTTTTTGCTTATGTCAGCCGGCAAAGCTTTTGGTGCTGCAGATTCAGTGTGCGGTTCCCCGTTGGTGTCCAATCGGATAGTTGGCGGTACGGATTCATTGGATGGGGAGTGGCCCTGGCAGGTTGCTGTTATAGATAATGTATTAGATGGAGAATATTTATGTGGAGGCTCCCTGATCTCACCGGAGTGGGTTATGACGGCAGCTCATTGCATCAACCAGTGAGTATAACATGTTACCTTTATAAACCAATTCTTCCATCAGACACCAATCATTCTGCTTTTGGAAAAATATTTCTAAAAATCTATGAGTTTAGGGTATTGTATAGTCTACACGTAATGTCTATCTATCTATCTATCTGTCTGTCTGTCTGTCTGTCTGTCTGTCTGTCTGTCTGTCTGTCTGTCTGTCTGTCTGTCTGTCTGTCTGTCTGTCTGTCTGTCTATCTATCTATCTACAGTGAGTAAGGAACTCATAATCCTTAGTCATGTACATGTGAGTAGACTCAGTGTACATATTTTATACTTTTTGAATTTACTTTTAATTTACTTTAAAACTGCCAAGTGTGCGTCATTGATCCTCGTTGATTGATAACTACATTGCCACCCAAATCCATACCAGACCCTTATCGGAGCATGTAGATAGATAGATAGACAGATAGATGTACATCAGATGTAGACTATACAATATCCTAAACTCACAGCTCACCATTTGGATAATACAAACCAGGAGCAGACATGGGGAATTTTGAACGGTACTTTGAACTTTTTTGTACCTAGAACTAAGCAGGGTCTACAGCAGGAGGGGGTCCTAGGGGCAGTATAAATTGGGCAAAGGTCACAACACTGCCTAGATTTGAAGTCTCTAATGTGCTGAACCTTCAGCCTCATCCATGGGATCATTTATTGCAGTGTGAAAATGCAGAAAAACAAAGTGCCACTGCTAAGGAGCAGGAGTCCCGAACAGGGAAAATGTTCTAACCCAAACTGCGAACCCTAGTCTATGGGAGCTGAACAGGAAAAAATTGAAAGTGCTCATTTTGAAGGCTTATATGCAAGTAACTGTCCATAAAAGGGGAGATGGGGGTCTGTGTACTGCCCTGGGGGACATGTATCAATATTTTTATTTTTTTAAAACAATCATTTTTCCTGGAGCAGTGACTTTTAATCACCGTATGCTTAAAGTGCAACAAAAGAAATTAAAAATTCCTTTAAATATAGTACATGGGGGGTCCCCTTATTGTGCCTTTAAAGTGGCATTCTGTAGCATGTATAAAACATTCTACAGCAAAAATTACATTTTGAAAGAAAAAAAAAAAAAAAAACGAGTCATATCCCACTTAAAATGACTCGCGGTTACAATTGCCAGCATCCAGCTATTGAAAAAATAAAGAAAAAACGGTATAGGGTCCCCCATAGTCCATACCAGGCCCTTTAGGTCTGATATGGATTTTAGGGAAACCCCACGTGCTCCCCCCAAAATCCATATCAGACCCTTATCCAAGCATGCAGCCCCGGCAGGTCAGGAAAGGAGAG
This sequence comes from Lithobates pipiens, assembly GCF_037356315.1. Classification (NCBI taxonomy): domain Eukaryota; kingdom Metazoa; phylum Chordata; class Amphibia; order Anura; family Ranidae; genus Lithobates; species Lithobates pipiens. Next base: position 23,079,886 of record NW_027507784.1, on the reverse strand, counting down.
GAGATAAGTAAGTGCCCCCCCCCCACCCCTCTCCTCTTCCTGACAACCCTGGGCTGTGGTTGTTGTGGTCTGCGGGTGGGGGAGGGGGCTTATCAGAATCTGGAATCCTCCTTAAAAAAGGGGGTCCCTAGATCTGCCCCTCCCCACGTGAATGGGTATTGGGTACATCATACCCCTACCGGTTCACCAAAAAAGTGTCAAAAAGTAATAACCACAATAAAGAGTTTTAGTCCTTAATTTAAAAAATGAAAAATAAAAAATTCACCGCCAATCACGACGCCCACCGGACCCGAAAATATAAAAACTCTCCGTCTCCAGGGAGGCCTCCCCCCCAACTGCTTGCTCTGTGCTTTGACAGTTCTTATGTAGGAAAAGGCTGGCTTCTTTACACAGTGTCACCCAGTGGCTACGTCACGCATGACTTCAGAAGGGGGCAGTGCCACCAGGTGACGTAGCCATGTATTCCCGCCCCTTGCCTATATAAGAACTGTTAAAGCACAGAGCGGGCAGTCAGCGGGAGGCCTTCCAGGAAGCGGAGCATTTTAATTTTTTTTCTATTTTCTGGGTCCGGCAGGCATCATGATTGGTGATGGATTTACATTGAGGGGCACTTTTTTTCTATTTTTGTTAGAGACCTTGCGCTCCTCCACCTTCTGTTTGAGGATGCCCCACAGATGCTCAATAGGGTTTAGGTCTGGAGACATGCTTGGCCAGTCCATCACCTTTACCCTCAGCTTCTTTAGCAAGAGTGGTCGTCTTAGAGGTGTGTTTGGGGTCGTTATAAAGTTGGAATACTGCCCTGTGGCCCAGTCTCTGAAAGGATGGGATCATGCTCTGCTTCAGTATGTCACATTACATGTTGCCACCATGCTTGACTGTAGGCAAGACACACTTGTCTTTGTAAATGTCCCCTGGTTGCAGCCACATACGCTTGACACCATCTGAACCAAATCAGTTTATCTTGGTCTCATCAGACCACAGGACATGGTTCCAGTAATCCATGTCCTTCGTCTGCTTGCCTTCAGCAAACTGTTTGCAAGTTTTCTTGTGCATCATCTTTAGAAGAGGCTTCCTTCTGGGATGACAGCCATGTAGACCAATTTAATACAGTGTGCGGCATATGGTCTGAGCAGTGACCGGCTGAACCCTCACCCCTTCAACCTCTGTAGCAATGCTGGCAGCACTCATACGTCTATTTCCCAAAGACAACCTCTGGATATGACACTGAGCACGTGACCTCAACTTCTTTGGTCAATCCAAGGTGTGGACAGTTCTGAGTGTAACCACCTGTCCTGTTAAACCACGGTATGGTCTTGGCTATCATGCTGCAGCTCAGTTTCAGGGTCTTAGCAATCTTCTTATAGTCTAGGCCAGGGGTAGGCAACCTCGGCCCTACAGCTGTTTTGAAACTACAAGTCCCATGAGACCCTGACAATCACAGGCATGACTCCTAGAAAATATTTACAAATATGTGAGGGGTGTACTCACTTTTGTGAGATACTGTATGTGAAAAATGTCAGAATTGGCTTAGTTTTGTTAACCTTTTAGGTCTTACTTGTTTACTCACAATTGTGTTTCACTACCGAGACATCAATAAGTGATTACTGCGACTTAGCATCTCAGTAAGCTCTGATGATCCTGCCTAAGTTCATACAACCGGGCTTCTGTACATACAGTCCATTCATAGACAACCCATTATGAACAAGTTGTATTTCATTCTTTAGATTCTGTAGTTCATTGATAGTAATGATATTGCACTGCCTTCTGCAGCAGATGGATCTTCATTTATAAATGTTATGTTCTGTTCTGTCTTTTTTTTTACAGTCCTATCCAGCTATCGAATTATAATGTATATTTGGGCATGTACGAGTTGGGTGTGATTGACTCTCATACAGTGATTGCCAATGTAAGCTTTATCATCACTGACAGCAAATATGTAAGCGATGGAGACCCTGGGGACATCGCCCTGATACGGCTGGCCACTCCTGTCACCTATACTGAGTACATCATGCCAATCTGTCTGCCATCTTCCAACACCACCTTCCCCTGTGGTACGGAGTGCTGGGTGACCGGCTGGGGTACAAGATCTTTGGAAGGTGATTATAATAAGCAAAAGCGATTTTATTGTCCATACTCCACAGCTATTTCTGTCATTTACACCCAAGGCATCATGTTAATTAGGGGTTTGCAGTTTTACTTTAGTTAGATTTTCAGGTTTGTTGAATCCTGCTTGAAATGCGTATCCCTCTAAAAGTGCCAGCAGTCTTTTGTCAGTGTGTAGAAAGACCTGGAGTAAATAAGGAGACCAGGTAGAGATAGTTGCTTCTACCTGTGTTCACTATATGGTGTTATGCTACATTGCTTTGAATTACAGTGTGTTGGGCTACATATTATTGTGTACCCCTTTCTGCATTGACCCAACAGTCCTTTCTTTTTCCTTTTACATAGTAGGGCCTTACCTACCATGAACATAAAAAAAATAATAATAATTGAGCTTAGAGTGTTGTAGCTCGACGACCTGGGGTCACAGAGACCCCAAATTTGGGGGTTATGTATTCTAAGTCCTACCATGCCACTAGACTCCTATGACCTGTAGTTCTAGAGATACGGGGCTCCTTGCACAGCCTGTCAGAAGCTGCATACAGATCGGCAGTATAAATAAAAGCTGGTGTCTTATCATATAAGGTCCTCCATCCGATAGTGTCTGCTGCGTACTGCGCATGCACAGTACACACCAACACAGATTCCGAAAATTGCCGAGGATGAACGAGGATGTCGTGAGTTCAGGTTCTATCCCCACTATCCAAGTGGACATAGAGTAGGAATATAAAAGAGCCGAGCGCAGCGAGGCTGAGCCCGAAGCGTGGCGAGCGAAGGCCGCCCGCGAGGGGCCCTCTAATATTCACAACTCTATGTCCGCTTGGATGGTGTGGCTACCACCTCCACTCACGGCGCAGGCGCCGTTCAGCTTCAGAGATTTTCCGAAGCTTCGTCTGCTCCGTACTGCGCATGGACACTATATGATGGCCGGACTCTATATGGCACAACAGCTTCTGACTTCTTATTAGAGGCACTGAGCTCAATGGACAGCTTGGAGTCTTGGACCAATAGTAAAGTACCATTGGTCCCAGCTGTCCAATAAAAATGCTGCAGTGGAGGCACGCCTCTCACTGGAGTGTCATAGAAGGGGGCGTGTGTCTAAAAGACAAATACTACCTTCCAGCCAAGCCCTCTTAACTACAAGGAAAATTGATTTATGTGTATAAGATTTACTCACAATCCCATGTTTTTTCTCACACAGTTAAGAGGGAGAAACTGATTCTTTTGAAAAGGTACTGTTATGTTCAAGCTAAATCATATATGTATATGCTATATGTTATAACGTAATCGTTTATTTATCTATTTACTTTGAAATTACTGGTTATAACTTCAAACTTCAGTAATTTGTCCATTAAGTCACCTGCTTGAGTACAGATTTTGAAAATATAGTAAATTACCTTAAAAACAATATATAATAAATATTTGTATATTGCTTACTTATGGTAATTAACCCCTTGCCACCCAGGCCTAATCTGACACTTCTCTCCTACATGTAAAACTTTTTTTTGACTAGAAATTACTCAGAACCCCCAAACATTATATATATTGTTTTAGCAGACACCCTAGGGAATGAAATGGTGGTCGTTGCAACTTTTATGTTGCACGGTATTTGCGCAGCAATTCTTTTAATTTTTTTTTGGGGGGGAAAAAACTGTTTCATGAATAAAAAAAAAACTAAAACAAAAAAAAACACTAACATTAGCCTGATTTTTTTTGGATAATGTGAAAGATGATGTTACGCTGAGTAAACAGATACCTAACATGTCACACTTTAGAATTGTGGAATGGCGCCAAACTTCAGTACTTATAAATCTCCATAGGTAACGCTTAATTCTTTTTTTTACAGGTTACATGTTTAGAGTTGCAGAGGAGGTCTAGTGTTAGAATTATTGCTCTCACTCTAACATTCATGGCGTATGTAACCTGCGTGTATCTGGATCTGATACTAGCCAGTGCCTCACCAGCCACTCACCTCACCGCACATCCCTGGTACTTACACAGTACTCTCTAATTCTTGTTTTTTAATAAAACCTGCCTGGCCTCTCCCTCTGAAAATACAGCCTAGTAAAACTGTTTACATACTCTACATCTACAAGTCTGTATGATATTTCCAGCTACCATCAGGAAATGTGGCAAAGAGTTTCTTTGCTATGTATACTGGGCTCTTTTCATTCTTCCATGATACAAGGGGGAGATCTACTCTTAGATGGTGGCAGTAGATCCCTGCATGATTTCCCCCCTTTATCGAGGAAGGGGGAGATATCCCCCATGAAGCCTCCCCAAAAATGTACTCCTCCTCCAACACTCTTCCTCAAACCCCTCCCATTCCTCCTACATCCTCATGGCGAACCACATGCAGGTGGAGGGCAAGAATTAATATTATTGTTATTATACAGAATTTATATGGCGCCAACAGTTTATGCAGTGTTTTACAATGTAGAGGAGGGACAGCACAATTACAGTACAGTCCAATACAGAAGGGACAGGAGGGCCCGGCACGTAGAGCTTACATTCTAAAGGGAGGGAGTGGTGGTAGAAAAGGCAATAGCTGCGGGGGATTAATTAATGAGGTGATTTGATGGGGCCAAGGATGGCCTTTTGTACAAAATTAAGGGTGCTGGAGGCTTGGTACCTTCAGGTAAGCACCTGAATAAAATATTGATGCTATGAACACCTGAGGAGGAGGAGTAAGGGGAAAATAGGTGTCTGTGGTGCTGGTGTAAGATTTGATAAAGGACAAATTAGATGTTAAAAAAACATGGGTTGCTGCATAAGGAATCCATAGAATTGGCTGGAGGGAAGGCATGCATTAGCCACACTTGTAGGTAAGTTTGCTTCGAGCATGAATGTGGGTCGAACATTGGTTGATGAACACCTAAATTGTTGGGGCGTTTGACCAGCCAAGCACCCACACAATGCACTTGCCATCAAACAGTGCATTGGATGCCCTGATTGACTGAAGCAATGAAGGATTTGTCCAATCAGAACACAGAACACTGTCAGAGCCATGATTAGAAAAATGAATGATGACTGTGCCCAATCATGGCTAATTTCTCATAGACCCACGCCCCTATTATTTAAAAGGTTCCTTCCCACAGCAGCCATTTGCAGTGTGGTATTGGAGTCCAGAGAGATAGAACAGAGCTTTGTTCATTGCTACTAGAAAGTTAGTGTGCTATAGTGTGCTGTTGTGATTCTATTGTGAGTTTAGAGTGTCAGTTTAGTGTGACTATAGTGATAGTGCAGTGCGAGAATAGTGTGACCATGCATTTTTACTTTAGTGTCAGATTAGTGTTTCAGGGCAGGTTTACTGTATTAAATTGAGGCGCATTCCTGCACATTTACTGCAGTATATTGCTGTGCGTTAGTGCACGTGTACTGCAGTATATTAACCACTTCAGCCCCGGACCAATTTTCAGCCTAAGGACCAGAGGTCTTTTTACAATTTTGCACTGCACTGCTTTAACTGGTAATTGCGCAGTCATGCAATGTTGTACCCAAACGAAATTTGCGTCCTTTTCTTCCCACAAATAGAGCTTTCTTTTGATGGTATTTGATTGCCTCTGCGATTTTTATTTTTTGCGATATAAATGGAAAAAGACCAAAAATTTTGAGAAAAAAAGATATTTTCTACTTTTTGTTATAAGAAAAATCGAATAAACTCAATTTTAGTCATACATTTAGGGCAAAATGTATTCAGCCACATGTCTTTAGTAAAAAAAAATGTCAATAAGCGTATATTTATTGGTTTGCGCAAAAGTTATAGCGTCTACAAACTAGAGTACATTTTCTGGAATTTACATAGCTTTTAATTTATGACTGCCTATCTCAATTCTTGAGGTGCTAAAATGGCAGGGCAGTACAAACCCCCCCAAAATGACCCCATTTTGGAAAGTAGACACCCCAAGGAAATTGCTGAGGGGCATGTTGAGCCCACTGAATATTTTTTTTTTGTCCCAAGTGATTGAATAATGACACAAAAAAAAAAAAGTTTACAAAAAGTTGTCACTAAATGATATATTGCTCACACATGCCATAGTTATATGTGGAATTGCACCCCAAAATATATTCTGCTGCTTCTGCTGAGTACGAGGATACCACATATGTGGGACTTTTTGGGAGTCTAGCCGCGTACAGCACCCCGAAAACCAATCACTGCCTTCAGGGTTTCTAAGGGTGCAAATTTTTGATTTCACTCCTCGCTACCTATCACAGTTTCGAAGGCCATAAAATGCCAAAATAACACAAACGGCCCCCCAAATGACCCCATTTGGGAAAGTAGACACCCCAAGCTATTTACTGAGAGGCATGTTGAGTCCATGAAATATTTTATATTTTGCCACAAGTTGCAGGAATATTAAATTTTTTTTTTTTTTTGCACAAAGTTGTCACTAAATGATATATTGCTCACACTTGCTATGGGCATAAGTCAAATTACACCCAAAAATAAATTCTGCTGCTTCTCCCGAGTACGGGGATACCACATGTGGGGGACTTTTTGGGAGCCTAGCCACGTACGGGACCCCGAAAACCAAGCACTGCCTTCCAGATTTAAATATAAAACGCTACCAAAAAAAACTGTTAGCGATCGCAAGGATCAGGCCTGACTCTGCGATCGCTGCAGTTATGTGTTTAGTGTTTTGTAAGTGACAGCGATCGATCGATACTGCACTTGGGTGGGCTGGGCGGAGGGACAAAACACAGGTGCTAGCAGGTATCTGGGCTGATCCCGCTAACAATGCGTTTTTTTGGAACCCTAAACTGCTGGGGACGCTAGTATAGATCTGATCAGATCAGATATTGATCTGTTCAGATTCTATACCACTACGGGAGGTTTATGCATTGCGCGTGGGTGTTAGCGGTACTGGCACTAAGCTAGCGCTGCCTGGGGCGACGCAGACCCTGACCCTAAAACCTAATTGATATCACCCGCCGGGTGATCAGGGGGTTAAACCTTTATTGGGTATTAATGGTGGGTGCCCTGATGCTATAAAAAGCAAACTAACCAGAGTCACCCAAAACACTTATACGGTGATCACTGGTGAAAGGGTTAACTAGGGGCAATCAGGGGTTTTTTAAATTTTTTATTAGGTAGTATATGGGGGTCCCTGGCGCTATATAAAAACCTGACGGGGAACCTAAATAACTAACTGGCTAACCAGCGTCACCAGTGACACTTATACTGTGATCGCTGATGAAAGGGTTAACTAGGGGCAATCAGGGGGTTAAAACCATTATTGGGTAGTATATGGGGGTACCTAGCGCTATAAAAACCTGGCGGTGAACCTAAAAAAATAACTAGCTACCCAGCGACACTAGTGACACTAATGCAGCGATCAGAAAAATGATTGCTTAGTGACACTGGCAAAAGGGGGTGAAAGGGTTAACTAGGGGCAATCAGGGGGTTAAAACCATTATTGGGTAGTATATGGGGGTACCTAGCGCTATAAAAACCTGGCGGTGAACCTAAAAAAATAACTAGCTACCTAGCGACACTAGCGACACTAATGCAGCGATCAGAAAAATGATCGCTTAGTGACACTGGCAAAAGGGGGTGAAAGGGTTAACTAGGGACAATCAGGGGGTTAAAACCGTTATTGGGTAGTATATCGGGGTACCTATCGCTAAAAAAACCTGGCGGTTAACCTAAAAAAATATCTAGCTACCTAGCGACACTAATGCAGCAATCAGAAAAATGATCGCTTACTGACACTGGCAAAAGGAGGTGAAAGGGTTAACTAGGGGCAATCAGGGGGTTAAAACCATTATTGGGTAGTATATCCGGGTACCTATCGCTATAAAACCTGGCGGTGAACCTAAAAAAATAACTAGCTACCTAGCGACACTAGCGACACTAATGCAGCGATCAGAAAAATGATCGCTTAGTGACACTGGCAAAAGGGGGTGAAAGGGTTAATTAGGGGCAATCAGGGGGTTAAAACCATTATTGGGTAGTATATCGGGGTACCTAGCGCTATAAAAACCTGGCGGTGAACCTAAAAAAAAAACTAGCTACCTAGCGACACTAGCGACACTAATGCAGCGATCAGAAAAATTATTGCTTAGTGACACTGGCAAAAGGGGGTGAAAGGGTTAACTCTAAGGGCAATCAGGGGGTTAAATCTTTATTGGGGGGTGGTAGGGGGCTACCCTGGACCTAACACTAACTGCCCTGACACTTTTTACTTTTACAAGTGACACTGAATGCAGTGATCAGTAAATAAATGATCACTGCAATCAGTGACACTGTGACTGGGGGGGAGGATTGGGGGGGTGATCGGGGGGGGGGGGGTTTGTGTGCCTGTGTGTTAGTTAGTGTCAGTGTAGTGTTTGGTGCAGACTTACTGTGTCCTCTCCTCGTAGTCCAGTCAATAAGACCGCCCGAGGAGAATGACATCACTTCCTCCCTGCCTGTGTATACAATACACAGTGGGAGAAAGCTTCTCGTTCGCCAGGAGCGATCGAGAGGGGATGGCCAGAAACCAACGGCCATCCCCTCATCCCGGATCGTGCTTGTGCCTGTACATGCCATTGTGATGACGTACAATGGCATGCGGCGGTCGTTAAGTGGTTAATGTGCGTTAGTACATATTTACTGCAGTATATTGTTGTGCGTTAGTGCACGTGTACTGCAGTATATTAATGTGCATTAGTACACATTTACTGCAGTATATTGCTGTGCATTAGTGCACATGTACTGCAGTATATTAATGTGCGTTAGTACACATTTACTGCAGTATATTGGTGTGTGTTAGTGCACATTTACTGCAGTATATTGTTGTGCGTCAGTGCACATTTACTGCAATATGATGCATTGCTCAACAAGGATGGCTTTACAAGTGAAGAAATAAAAGATACTAATTAAAAAAGTTTAAAACACACAAACAATATGTAAAATAATTGTATAATACAGTCACAAACAAAACTTTCAGTCTATGACAGCTGAAAACGCTTCCAGACTGCCTCTGCATGTTTACCCATCATAGAAAAATTTGGTGAATGGTGGGCAGTTGCTTCCCCTGAGCAATGGGCAGCCTATTTTCTTTTTCTCCTCCTTAATGCCAGAACCTTAATGCCCATGTGGTACTATGGATCACACTACTTCATGACCCAATGCTTAAAGTGAAACTTATCTTAAAGTGCAAATTTGGTTTTAATAAGAAACCTGGGGGTTTCAAATATTTTACATATTGCTCCACAATCACACTTTAGGTGCTGGCTCCGCTCATCTCCACCAAAGCAATTAGTTGTGCCAGCAACCGGAATCCTGCACACTGAGATGCAAAATGATATTCCTTTTTTAACCACTTCAGCTTTGGAAGGTTTTACCCCCTTCCTGACCAGGTAATTTTTTTGCAATACTGCACTGCGTTGTTTTAACTGACACTGCACCCAAATAAAATTGATGTCCTTTTTCCCCCATAAATAGAGCTTTCATTTGGTGGTATTTGAACACTGTTATTTTTTTGCGATATAAACAAAAAAGGACAATTTAAAAATAAAAAAAATAAAAAAAAATATATATATATATATATATATATATATATATATATATATATATATATATATATATATATATATATATATATATATATTTTTTTTTTTTACTTTCTGATATAAAACACATCCAGTAAAAAAATTAAAAAAATCAAATTTCTTCACCACTTTAGGCCAATATGTATTCTGCTACATATTTTTGGTAAACAAAATCCCAATAAGCGTATATTGATTGGTTTGCTCAAAAGTTATAACGTCTACAATCTATGGGATAGATTTATGAACTTTTTATAGTTTTTTTTATAGTTTTTAACTAGTAATGGCGGCGATCAGGGATTTTTAGCAGGACTGTGATATTTTGGTGGACAAATCTGACACTAAGTGACACTTTTTGGGGACCAGTGACACCAATACAGTGATCAGTGCTAAAAAAAAAATGCACTGTCACTGTATAAATGACACTTGCGGGGAAGGGGTTAACATCAGTGGCGCTCAAAAGGTTAACTTCTTCAAGATAATATCTGGGTTTGCAAAGACATTTGGTACACAAAGTGGATTGCTAGTCTTTGTGGCAACTGAGGAATGTATTTCGTTAAATGTTTTTGTGCCCAGAATGCAACTCTAAGGTGATCTATGTATGTATAGCTTTGCTATAGCTATGGCCTTGTAATCATTTTCTTGTCTGTTTCATCCCCAGGGGATGTCATTCAAAATGGGGTCCTCCAGGAGGTCATGGTTCCCCTAATAGATCACAAAACATGTCAAACATTGTATAACCATGCAGGAGATGACTTCACTATCCAGTATGATCAAATCTGTGCCGGCTACAAGAATGGGCAAAAGGATGTCTGCCAGGTTAGTGACACCAAGAACATTCCAGCATGGATTGCCTTTATTTCTGGATCTCTTCATAGAAAGCAGAAGCCATGCATAACAATATGTACTTTTTTTTTATCTGGAATGGATTGGAAAGTTTGAGATACTCGAATTATTGTCTTTGTCCCGGGCGGGGACATTTCTCCTCACTTCCTCCCCTGTATTAATTTTTTTTTTTGTAACTGTATTGTCTCCCTTTATTTTTTAAGTGCTACACCAACTGTCACAGGAAAGGTCCAATGCTACATCTGTCCCTGCGGCTTCTAATGCTGCGTACACACGATCGGAATTTCGGTCAGCAAAAGACCAATGAGATCTTTTCATTAGAAAATGCGACAGCGCCCGGGAATTTAGCTGGCCGAATTCCCGCCAGCAAAAATTTGAGAGCATGTTCTCAATTTTTCAGAAAAACTTTCTATCGGAAATTTCCGTTTGTGTGTATGCAATTCCAACACGTAAAAACTCACGCATGCTCAGATTCAACTACGAGACGGAATCTATTGGCTACTGGGTATTGAACTTCCTTTTTCTAGCCCCGTCGTACATCACTGCATTCTTGACGGTCGGAATTTGGTGGGACCGTGTGTATGCAAGACAGCTTGTGTGAAATCCCATCGGAATTCCGTCGGGAGACAAGTGATCATACAAAATAGTTACATTTATTGGTTGACTAAAGACAAATATTTACATGAAATCAAAATATTGATTGCGTCACATGAACACCTTGACAATTAATGGAAACACCTACAAAATGGGAGTGTAGTGCCTTGGATGGAATATCACCATGATCATTTCTCAGTAGAATCAATAACCTTAAAATAATTGACAATTAAACAGAGCGTTTTACACATTCAACCGTTACTATACTGCAGGTAAGTAAGTGGTTAATAATGTGAGAATAAATTAGATGTTTGTTTGTCAATAAAAGTGGCGACTATGCAAAAAGAAATATATAATGAAAAATTGAATTTAGAGAAAAAAAATCTAAAAGCCGGTTATTGATTCGGGAGAACGATTTTCAATAGTAGAATATTCAATACATAAAATATTTAAGAGAACATACAAGATATAATCAACATGGCATATTTACCCATTCCAATATGGCTATTAGTGTGGATTGCTGGTTCCCAGGATTTAAATTGGTTGTATACTCATTTTTTATAACTTTTACCTACAGGAAAGCCTATAATAAGGCTTACCTGTAGGTAAAAAAAAAATATCTCCTAAACCTGTACGGTTTAGGAGATATTCCCCTCAGTATGCGCCGCTGACTGCAGCGGCGCATTCGCACAAGGGGATTCTCGGCTGAAAGCCCGGCAGTGGCCGGACTCGGCCGGGATGAAATCTCCCACGTGCATGCGTGGGAGTGAAGATATCGCGGCTCCGGCCACTCACAGCGCCGGAGCCGCGATACCCGGAAGAAACGCTGAGGGAGCATGTCAGCTCCCTCGGCATGGATCGGACCAGATGTTGGGGCCTCGTTCTAAGGTAAGTATTTCATAATGAGCTAGTATGCGGTGCATACTAGCTCATTGTGCCTTTTCCTTTGCAGGTAGAAAAAAAAAAAACATCTGCGGGTTTACTCCCGCTTTAAAATGGCGGTTCAGGAATTTGATGAATGTTAAAATATGTATCCATGCATGGTGCATGAGTGTCAGTCTGTCTGGGAGTCTATGTATCTTCCCGTGTCCCCTTCTCAGGGTGGGTCCCTGAGCTTCCTCTATGTCATCTCTCTTGCTTCCTAAATATCCTCTTGAACAATAAGATCATAACATTATACTAAGTTCTGCCCGAAAGGTATGTGTTCCCTCCTCATTGGCAGGCAACATGTAATGATTACCTTTCCCAGGAGTCTAATGATTTTAAGGTAATAGCACCTTCAACCACCAGGTGTCTCACATGTGTTTGGTGTTTATCTCTTTAAAGCGGGGTCCCACTGCCCAAAATGTTTTTTTTTTTTTTTGTACAATCAAAAAGATTATGTTCTTTAAACTTATAACTCACTTATTCCAGGTTTTCAGTTTTAAAGATGTCCGTTTTCTCTTGCAAAATCAACTTTTAAATGTTCTTAGAGCTGGTTCTCATCTTGCCTGTGGGCATGTGAAACCCACAGGGATCCTCTTCTGGGATACAGTGCCGCTGATCGACCAGCATGCACGTTGTACCCCCGATCTCGCGCATGCGCAGTAACTTTAATTAGGAGCGCCGTCAACAGCTCAGGTTGCCATCGCAATGGGCGGCGTCGTCGGAAGTCCCACCCTGTTGTGATGGCAATGGAGCTGAGCCAGGCCACCGCACTGACTCCTGGGAACAATGACACAAGCTCGCAGGAGACAGTGCGGATAGAGGATATTACGAATTATCCGCACTAACCCCAATCATATCCGCAATCACAAGATACAGGAGCTAGGCAACATGAGAAGAAAAAAAAGGTACAGTAGAAAAAAAAACAAAAAAACTTTTTTGCTTTATGACATCTATTTAATCAGCTTGATATATTCTCTTAAAATCGGGTGGAGCTCCGCTTTAAGTTAATATTTTTTTATTTTTATAATATGCATTCGTTTTTTATATATGTTCTAACAAATATATCGCCAGTGTTCAAAAATGCTAGTAACCGATATAATTGAAAATACGCTTAACATGATTTTGAATAATCCCCATATATAAAATGGTTATATATATGTATATAAATGTATATCTATTAAATCTTTAGTCCATTTAGAAAGGACACAGGTTATATATATATATATATATATATATATATATATATATATATATATCACATTAAATTATTTATCTGGATAACTGGATAATTATGATATATCCAATTAACCACTTTCAGACCGAACCATTTTGCTGGCTTAAGTCCAGACCACTTTTTGCGATTCGGCACTGCGTCGCTTTAACTGACAATTGCGCAGTCGTGCGATGTGGCTCGCAAACAAAATTTATGTTCTTTTTTTTCCCACAAATAGAGCTTTCTTTTGGTGGTATTTGATCACCCCTGCATTTTTTATTTTTTGCGCTATAAACAAAAATAGAGCGACAATTTTGAAAAAAAAAACGCATTATTTTTTACTTTTTTGCTATAATAAATATCCCCCAAAAAATATATAAAAAACTTTTTTTCCCCTAAGTTTAGGCTGATACGTATTCTTCTACATATTTTTGGTAAAAAAAAAATCGCAATAAGCGATTATTAATTGGTTTGCGCAAAAGTTATAGCGTTTACAAAATAGGGGATAGTTTTATGGCATTTTTATTAATATTTTTTTTTTTTTTACTAGTAATCAGCGATCTTTATTGTGACTGCAACATTATGGTGGACACATCGGACATTTTTGACACATTTTTGGGACCATTGTCATTTATACAGAACTCAGTGCTATACAAATGCAGTGATTCCTGTGTAAATGACACTGGTAGTGAAGGGGTTAACCAGTGGGTGGCAGTGTAGGGGTTAAGTGTTCCTAGGGGCGTGTTACTGACTGAGGGGGGGCTGGGCTTTGTGTTAGTGAACACTGATCTCTGCTCCAATCACATGGAGCAGAGATCAGCGTCACTTGTTGCTAGGCAGAATGGGGAGATGCTGTTTACAACGGCATCTCCCCGTTCAGCCGCCTAGTGAGACGATCGCGGGGATCTAGTCCGCGGGACCCGCGACCAGACTCACGGGGGTCCCGACCGGCATGCGATGGAAGGACGGCATATTAAAATGGACGTACCTGTACGCCAATATGCCTGCCCGTGCCATTCTGCTGACGTACATTGGCGTGCGCCGGTTGGGAACTGGTTAATATTTGTTTATCTAGACTTAGGTTAAATTCTTATACAGTTATAATCACGATTATATGTTTTTCATAATATTAATTCGTTGCTAAAACACTTCTACTTATAATCACACTTTCATATATAATTTCTTTATGACAAAGTTGTTTAGATCATTGGATACTAAAATTATAATATCTCTATTTGTGACCTACAAATATCACATATAATTTGAATGACGTATAAAAGATCATAGGTACTTTGAAATATTTCTGTCTTGCACAAACTTCACAGCTTTCTAACATGTGTTGAGATGGACTTTGAGCAGTCTAGTAAATGTTTAGATAGCTTAGCTGTGTCCATAAGTTCATAAAAATTCATACAATGGGTTTTGTTGGACACAAGTGTATTCTACGTGATAACAATCTGTATAACCCTTTTTCCTATGGCTGTGTTTGTCGTGTTTGTTTATCCACTAAAACCAGGTAAATAACTCCTTCTTTTGTGACGAGAGCTACCATTGTTCCAGTTAGTTTCTGTTTCAATGCCCGCTCGTAAAGGTTTTTTTTATTATTGATGTAGTAACAACTTGTAAAAGAGAAAACAAGCTCATCTGCTTTTCAAGAGCAATAGTTCACTTCAATTTTGAGGTCTACGGAAATCTCTCATCTCTGCCAGTGAATATTAAATGTATTTCTTCATTAATTCACAACAGTGAACTGAGCAATCAAAGACTGCTGATCACTCTGATATTGGGGGGTTTATAAACAAACAATCAAACAAACAATTGTAAACATTAAATGCAGACTTCCTGAAGCCTTTGTACTATAATATATTCAAGAGGGAAAGAGAAAGCATGACACATTTTAAAGTAATGTTAAAGGCTCATTTTTTATTTTTTATTTAAAATAACAAACATGTTATAATTACCTGCTCTGGGCAATAGTTTTGCACAGAGAAGCCAAAATACTCCTCTTCTCTGGTCCCCTGACTGTGATACTGGCTCCTAGCTGCTTGTTATGGGTGCTAACTTGCTCCCAAGCCCCTCTCTGTATGCCCATAAGACACACAAAGCAGGACTCAGCTCCATCCCCTGCTCCCTCCTCATTGGCTCTGATTGATAGCAGTGGAAGCCAATGGCTGCTGCTGCTGTATCTGAGCCAATGAGGAGCGAGAAACCCAAGAAACTCTTGGCTCTCATGCACATCGCTGGATTGAGATTGGGCTCCGGTATGTATTTAGGGGTTGGCTGGGGGAGAATCTGCATGCAGAAGATTTCTTTACCTTACTGCATGTGTAGCAGCGACACTTTTGACAAGGTGTCCGCTTTGTACAAATTTAGTTTTTCCTCAGAACAGTAAAGGGGTTCTGAGGGTTGATTGTGCAGGTTTAACTTTGGCATCAGTTCAGCTGGGCTGTGTTAGGGTTCTGCCTGGTCATGTGTACAGTTAGGTGCACATGACAGGACCAGAATCAGGCCTGGTTGGACACTTTGAGTATCATCGTTCCCCGGAGCCAATCAGTGGGTGCATTTGGTCCCGCTGAGGAGTCTGGGGAAGGGTACTTAAGAGGCTGAAGTCACGTGTTTGGGGTTCGTTAGGCCAGAGCTGCCTGTTCCTGAATCTGGACCGGGGTAACCCTGCGAGGGGTCCCTGTCACGGGAGCGTGTGCAGCACCGCAACATGGTCAGTTTGACTAGCCCCATTAGACCCGCATGGTCTGGGGTAAGGATCCATCTGTTCCCAAGTCTCGGAACCGGCTGGTCCGAGGGGCAGTAACTGAGGGAGGGTTCAAGACGTCTGGGTGTGCTCTCAACTTGGAGGGGCACTGCAGCCAGTGTAAGTGATCGGGGGAGGACTCTTCGGAGGAGGGCCAACAAGCTGGCATCCCAAGAAGTGCCTGGTTGCTGGGTTGTCAAGGACACTAACAAATCCACGCTTTTCCAGTACTGCCAAGGAGACAGAGAACGTTCCTGAGGAAAGGTTCCTGTTCACTTTCGGTTGCAAATTTATTCAAGGTCAGAGACTTTGCATGTTCCGGATTAAGGTACTGACTGCCATGATCTCTGGCTAGAGATTTGTTCAGCTTTGAAGCACCCAGTTGCGAGTGGCTACGCTCTGGGTTGCATTAGAGACTTTCTAATGATTATCAGTTCAAGGTGCCTGAGTTTCTTCACCCTTGCCCTCTGTTCCCATACGAGACTGTGTTTGTTGGATGTTACCCCTGCAAATGACCTTTCTAAAGGACTTTTTTGGTGTCAGCGTCCAAAGTCGTTGGGTACTAATCCTGGGAACCCCTAGACCTGGAAGAACAAGCCAAGCGGAGGTAACTGGTAAGCCCAAAAGTCAAGGCCGCCCCATCGAGGGTTATGACCTCTACACATATATTGTAGCAATGTAAAAAAAACTTCTGCCTTTACAACCACTTTAAGCCTTTATCATATAGGCTGCACTTTTGGAAGAAGAGAGAGACATCAAATTGCGCCTTGAAATCTAAAATGTTTCTCTTCTTTGGAAGACTAAAAATGGAAAAAAAAAAAAATGAGACTTTTATAGCACAAATCCTAAGCCTCTATGGACAGCTTGCAATTTACATGCAATGGAACAGGCATTTACCAATTTTTTGGGTTCAGGTTTTAGGTTTTTAGATCCCGAAAATGAAAATAGCATACAGGTTTGCACTACGTCTAAAAAGCCTTTTTAAACAGGTGGCAATTTTTAAGAGCTTGAGCAGGAATATAGCATCTAAAAAAAAATGGTGTCTTTTTTTTGGGCACTGATAATGGAAATAGCATACAGGTTTGCACCACAGCAAGATAGCCTGTTTGAGCAGGCTGCAATTTCTGAGTGATTAAGCAGAAATTTGGCATCAGGAAAACAAACAATTTTTTAAACTCAGGATGTAAAAATTGTACAGCTTAGCAACACAACTAACAAATCAGTGTGTACAGTTTGCAATTTTTGAGGTATAGAGCAGGCAGGCATTTTACACCAGGAAAGAGTACATTATTAGTGCCTTTATTTTGGACACTGAAGATGGAAACATCTTTGGAACACGTCTTTGAAGCCTTCAATGTCAAGGTTTAAATTTATGAGGAAGAGTGTATCCAGTTTAGAATTTTCCCCAGAACATATTTTTTCTTTTGCATAGAGTGAGGAAGGACACATTTCATAGATTTAATGCACGCTTGCTTAAACGTTTTCAGACTGGCCACTATCTGGGAGAGTGAGAGAACAAATAGATTGCATCTTGCAATTGATTATTTTTTCTAACTCAGCAAATGCAAAAATTTAAGTACTTGGCAGTATAGTATTTATACCCTTTTTGGGGAGACCACTATCTCTGAGGGACAGAGCATGCAGATTTAACTTTAACCACTTTCTGGCTGCATTAGCTACAGTATAGGCTTCCAGTGGGCTGATCACATAACAGGGTAAAGGGCCAATCACAGCAGGTCCTTTGCCACATGATCAGCTGTCAGCCAATGACAGCTGATCATGGCAGTAAACTGGCCAATTATTGGCTTTTTTTCTCCACACAATCAGAGGACAGAAGCAGGAAGCTGGTAACAGGCTTCTGTTATAGGGGCATTGGTCCCTGCCTCAGTGCCCAGCTAATCAGTGCCTATCAATGCCCACCAGTACCACCTACTGTATCAGTGCCCACCAGTGCCACCTATTAGTGTCCCTCAGTGCCCACCAGTGCCACCTATTAGTGTCCACCAGTGCCACCTATCAGTGTCCATCAGTGCTGCCAATCAGTGCCTCACCATCAGTGTCACCTGTCAGTGCTGCCTATTAGTGCTGCCTACCAGTGCCCATCAGTGCCACCTATCAGTGCCCTTTAGTGCCACCTATAAGAGTCCATTAGTGACACCTATCACTGCCCATCGGCGCCACCTATCAGTGCAGCTTCATCAGTGCCCACCAGTGCTACCTCATCAGTGCCACCTCAATGTCCATCATGCTGCCTCATCAGTGCCCATAAGTACAGCTTCTTCACTGCCCATCAGTTCTGCCTCATCAGTGCCTATCAGTGCCCATTGCTGCAGCCTCATCAGCGCACATCAGCGAAGGAGAAAAATGACCTGTTAAATTTTATAACAAACTACAAAAATGTATATTTTTTTTTCAAAATTTTCTATCTTTTTTTTTCTTTAGCAAAAAAAGGAAAAAAACAAACAAACAAACATTGGGGATTAAATACAACCAAAAGAAAGCTCTATTTGTGTGAAAAAAATGATAACAATTTCATTTGGGTACAGTGTTTCGTGATTGCAAAATTGTCATGTGTTGAAATCTGAGGATTGGCCTGGGCTTTAAGGGGGTATAAGTGCCCGGTAGACAAGTGGTTATTAAATTAAATTAGACTGCATGTTTGTGGATTTCAGATAGAAAATATCGTTCTTATTAATGGGACACATAATGGGACAATTATACTGAATTTCCGCACAGAACATATCATTCATCAGAGGCATTTAAAAGGCATGTGACATATGTTCTAACAAGGGATTAGACCATTATGATATGCATGTACATTGTATTATGTCTGGAGTGATTGGGAGGTTTTTTGCAGTAAGGGCCCTGTACACAAGGGCTGTCCGATCAGGTCTGCCTGTCAGTTTTTCAGGCAAACCCGATCGGACCTGGGCAGGGAAGACATAATTTCTGATGAAGTGAGTAGGTTGGAACTATGTACCCTGTTTTCCCCGAAAATAAGACCTATCGTGATTGTCTGTGATGGCTGGTAATATAAGCTCTACCCCTCAAATAAACCCTAGTTTAAGTCCTTGTAGGTCTTATTTTCAGGGTAGGGCTTATTTTCGGGGAAACAGGGCAGGGCTTATTTGAAGGGTAGGGCTTATATTGCAGCCAACACCGCTAGGTTTTATTTTCGGAGAAACAGGGTATGGTGACATCAACACACAGCAGAAAGTGTCCACGAAAGTGCAATTTGGCCATTTTTGCATGTATTTACAATGCTATTATCATCTTTTATAAGTAAGTGCAGTGATTTTATTTAAATGAATATATTACATTATGTGGAGCACATGGTCTCCTTCTTTCTTGCATATTGCTCTGATGTGATGTCGGACTGAAGATAACCGAACCCCCAAACTCTGCTTGAGTGCTTCCGTCAGTACACTACTTCCTCCAATCTGCAGACAAAGCGCCAGATTTTTGTCCAAAGGGCGTTGGCCAGGAACTTGTCTTGCATACAAATAGCAAGGAATTGTCGGCCAACAAACACGAACGTATCGATGTACTACGTGGTTTTTCAGCTCTTTATCACCACCCTTTGGGAACCTTCTGCTAATTCTGTTGTGTTTGGTGAGGATTGCTTCCGACTGCATGCGTGTTTGTACTTTGGACTTTTGTCTGATGGACTTGTGTACACACGATAGGAAAATCCGACAACAGACCGTAAAATTATGAGCCTGCCATCCAACATTTGTCCGCGGAAAGTCTGACAGCAATTGTCTGATGGAGCGTACTAACGGTCGGATTTTAGGCCAACAGTCTGTCATCATACAATTCCCAGCGGAAAATCAGATCGTGTGTACGAGGCTTTAGACTTCCAGCAGTAGCACAATATAAGGCCTCATGCACACTGGACGTTTTTTGATGTTTTTAGAGCAGCTTTTTTTGGCTGTAGATGTTTTAAATGTTGTAAAAACGCTATTGCAAAAACGTTAAACTTTGAAATACTTACTGCAAAGCTACTGGCGTTTTTATAACGTTATTTTAACGTCCAGTGTGCATGAGGCCTTAAAAGGGTTGTAAAGGTTCATTTTTTGTTTTCTACATAGGTTCCTTTAAGCTAGTGCATTGTTGGTTCACTTACCTTTTCCTTCGATTTCCCTTCTAAATGTTTTTTTTCTTTGTCTGAATTTCTCACTTCCTGTTTCTCCTCTGTAAACTTCACACCATCATCCGAGCTGGTGGTTAGTCAGTCAGAACAGCTTACTGAACAGCTTACTGAGGAGGAACAGGAAGTGAGAAATTCAGACAAAGAAAACAAAGAAAAAAAACATTTAGAAGGGAAATCAAAGGAAAAGGTAAGTGAACCAACAATGCACTAGCTTAAAGGAACCTATTTAGAAAATAAAAAACGAACCTTTACAACCCCTTTAAGCTGTCACGTAGGCTCATTCGTGGTCTTTCGTTTTGTTTTTAGGTTTAGGGACATTTTAAAGCAAAAAAAAAAGAAAATATATTTTTTAATAACTTTAAATTTGGTCCTAACCAAAATTAATAAAGAGAAAATAAAATGCTCCACATTCATCAACTTTGCCAAATCAAACTTAGGTTGATTAAACTTGTGCACAACCGAAAATTTTGTTTAGTTTCGGTTCGTTGTCATTTGTAAAATACATCATTTCGTTCTGTTATATTCGTTATGTTACGTTAATACGTTTTCGGATAATTAGTTATTATTCGTAGAGTGTCGAATTCATTCGTTCGTATTCGTTGAAATTCGCTATTTATGTATGTATAGACATTCGTGATAATGATTCGTAGTTTGGAAAGTCGTTTTTTTATTGAATCTTTTAACACACACAATGACCACGTCTCTTCTCCTCGGCTCAAATACAATACAACACCCTTCTTACTCAGTTCTCAGGAATGCACTTTGCCAGTAATCCATCCTCCGGCACAAAATTAATTAGCTGATTGGACTATAAGATTTACTTTGAGCTGACCTTTTGTTTCATTAGACCTTAAAAGAATTACAGAATCACGTCAAATTCATTCAAATTCATTCGTTATATTTCTTTCGTAATAGTTGTTATTCATTATTTTTTTATTCGGACATTCGGATGCATCCGAATGTCCGAAAGATGCAAAATTCTGCCAAATTTTGATTTGTTACGAAACAAATTGCACAAGCCTTAGCCCCTGTACACACAGTCGGAGATTCTGCCAACCAAATCCGTCGGATTTTGTCCGTCGGATTTAGTCTGATGGATTGTGTCCGAAACTGTTGCATACACACGGTCGGACTAAGTTGACGAAAAATCCGATCTTTCAGAACGTGATGACGTAATTTCGTTAGGATGGGACTACGTTCAGGCTAGTAGCCAATAGCTTTGATGTAGGAATTTGATCTGAGCATGCATGGCACTTGGTCCGATCAAAATTCTCTACACATGATCGG
This sequence comes from Lithobates pipiens, assembly GCF_037356315.1. Classification (NCBI taxonomy): domain Eukaryota; kingdom Metazoa; phylum Chordata; class Amphibia; order Anura; family Ranidae; genus Lithobates; species Lithobates pipiens. The sequence continues at coordinate 23,058,484 of NW_027507784.1, read as the reverse complement.
ATTACGTCCGACCGGCCCAGTTGGTCGGGAAATATTTCCAACATGTTGGAAAATTGGGTCCGACGGAGATTCGGACGGAATCAGTCTGATGCATACCACACACAGTCGGATTATCTGACGACACGGTCCGATAAGACGCATTCCGAAGGATTCTCCGACCGTGTGTACGCGGCATAAGGTTGATTGCCTATTTCAGTAGATGTTCACTAGGTGTCCAACTAGTTTGTTTGAATACCCGTTTATGAAAATGTAAAAAGTGAATGACAGTTGATAGATAGACTCTAGTGAAGCTAATGGCTGTTGATGTCTTCCAGGGTGACTCAGGAGGACCTCTGGTATGTAAGGTCCGAGACATCTGGTACCAGGTTGGAATCGTAAGCTGGGGGAATGGCTGTGCTGAACCATATTCTCCTGGGGTGTACACTTTGGTGACGGACTACCAAAATTGGATCAGCAGCTACCTGAACGCAACCTTCAGTGATGTCCAAGATATCCCCCCACCGACACTGGAATGTGGAGGCCACGGAGGAAGCATCCATCACTCACACCTTCACTTTATGGTTATACCATTTTTTTTGTCCTTTTATCTATAACCAGTTACTGTCCACCTTTACCATCAGTAGACTGCAATAAAAGGTTTAATGGAGCCCAGCGAGTACATCCAAACTGCCTTCTAAAGTAAAAGGAATGAACACAGGTTGAGATTAGTTATGGATGTTATTTTTTACTTGTTTTTTAATGGGTATGAATGAAATGGATTGTTTTATTTTTGGACATTTGCTGATGGTCGGGTATTACTGTTACAAATGATTGTATTATTTCCCAATAAACGTAGCCACAGCCCAAAAAATTACACCGTGTCTATGTTTGACTTCCATTGTGGATGTAAGTAACTTGGAGTTTTACACTCCAAGGATATACTTCTTTCCTTTTCCCTCGAATGATGAGCCTTTTAACCACTTGAAAAATATGTAAACTAAATATACAAACTTGCGCTGATGGTATGACAAAAAAGGTAAAATCATGGTCCTTGATGATGCCCTGTGGGGAGGGCGAAATGTTGACGCTGTTTCCAGGAATCTTGACGTCAGTTCCGCTCCTTTGGAACGCTCTCCACTAACGACGGTTTCATACGATCTGTTCCATGCTTAAAGCGGAGGTCCACCCTAAAGTGGAACTTCCGCTCATTGGAACCCTCCTCCCCTCCGGCGCCACAATTGGCACCTTTCAGGGGGGGAGGGGGCTGCAGGTACCTGTACAGTACAGGTATCTGCACCCACCTCCGGCGTAGATTCTGCAGAAGGTACGCCCCTTTCCGAAGGTCCCCCGCTGCTTGCTGGGAAACACACGGATCCCAGAGACAGCGGGGACCATGCTTATTGCGCAGCGCGACTCGCACATGCACAGTAGGAAACCGGGAAATGAAGCCGAAAAGGCTCCACTTCCTGATTCCCATACCCAAGATGGCGGCGGCAGCACCCGAGAGACGATCGAGAGATCGGCTTCGGGTGCCGACATCGCGGGCGCGCTGGGCGGGTAAGTGTCATTATTTTAAAAGTCAGCAGCTGCAGTATTTGTAGCTGCTGGCGTTAAAAAAAAAAAAAACGGCGGACTCCCGCTTTAATGCTTGTTTTAATCCCTCTTTTTGTAAGTACCCATCTTTTTTGATGGTACTTCACTATTAGTTTTCTTTTTTACTTCTGGGTATATGTCTATCTGGCTCTAACTCTTCATTGAGGAACCCTGGATCTGCTGACCTGGCTTTCTACACACCATATGTACACACATCATCAAGCCCTAAGACCTCTAGAGTCGAAACGTGCGTCGGGCAGCTTTCTTGTACCCCACATTGCTTTTACTATTGTTTTGCCATTGTTCGTGATCACTTTTTTTTTTTTTTTTTCCCTGTGAGTGAGCACAACATGGTGCCGTGGCAGAGTCCTAGTGCAGAGAAACAGCAATATATTGCAACTGAAGTTCGGTAATACAGAACAGGCCCAGCGGTAAGCAACCCAACCGGAAACACTCACAGCATGTACCAGCGATGTGCCAGAAGAAGTAGGCCTCAGGTGTGTCAACAGCATCTGTCTCAAGGGGTGGAATGTTGCCTGGCCAGTCCATTTCCAAGGCTGGAGGCTTCCAGACAGGATGGTGTGTCCCTGCACTTTCCCTACTTCTCTGGAACCTTTCTATGACGCTAAGCACTTTCATTGTCAGACTGGTGACCTGTCCTTATAGCCACACGTGAAATGCACATCAAGCCTGGGAGCCAGGGTCTTAAATAGACTCTACCTGGCCCAATACGGCTGTCTGAGTCAGATGGAGCTCCAGCATCCAATTGGATAGCTGCTCCCTGTGAGCCAGGAAGCCATATAGGACCTAAGGCCCTTGCAATGCTGGGGTTAGTAGAGCACCACCTGCAGTAGAGAAAGCAGACTGCACCTGCCTACAATTCCCCTCACTAAATGACAGATCCTGGCACTAGGCTTCATGACATCATAACCATGTTTGGTTAAAGTCATCTACCGGGATCCCTAGTTGCCTGTTCACTTTTTCTTGTCTAAATACAGACTTTTTCCCAAAAAATTGTATGACCAGGAAACCATTTGTCAATGGCAACCTATAACATCCATGGCTCACTCACCTTTCTCGGTGAGGTGTGTTAGCATTTGAGCAATGCGTCAGCTAGCACAGAAAAAGGTTGCAGGTGGAATGCCAGACCAAGACTTAACTAAGTGGAATGTTATCGTCAATGGCTGGAGGCTTGATTGGGGGCCACACCTGATGTGTGTTGGCCAAAAATGTCTTCTACAGTGACGTTATCTTAAAGAAACCCAGAGCTTTTCTATCTGAACTATATTATTATCCAGAAGCTGAAAAGGTTTAAATTCATGAACACAAAATTGCACTCTTTATAGATCAGAGAGAGAGAGAGAGAGAGAGAGAGACAGATCTTCTGAATATCTTTCTCTCTGCCAGGATGGGAACGCTGACGGTACTCATCCTGATAACCACAGGTAAGTAGCTCACCTAAACGTCTGCACTCACCTGAGGTCTCACAGAGGGCTGCCAAATACAAAAAGCCAAACAGCGGCCCATTTAATATCTGGGAATGTTCTGTCTAAACTTTTTTTTGCTGACCGGAAGATTCCTGAGAGAATTTTAATCAGGGAGGAGCGGTGTGATTTCAGATAAAATTATTTTGCTGAAAAATTACTGATTCTGCTTTCGTTGAAGTTTTGCCGAAGTTGGAATTTGTCCCACCAAGCTGCTCAGGCAAAAGCTGGTAGAAGCAGGGGTGGACTGACCATTCGGGCACTCGGGCACTGTCGAGGGCCCCATGCCACTAATGGGCCCTATCAGGGTTGCCAGCCTCAATAAAACCAGGGACAGTATGTAAAAATCTGTGTTTCTTTTTTAAAACTCCCAAGATTATAGCTGCCCCACCTCTCCAGTACCTTTGTGTATATGTGTATTCTGTGTGTGTATACTGTGTGTGTATATTGTGTGTCTGTGTGTGTGTATACTGTATGTGTGTATGTATACTGTGTGGCCCCATAATCTATTGCCTGGGGGCCCCATAATCTCCTATTGCCCGGGGGCCCCATAATCTGCTCCTATTGCCCGGGGGCCCCATAATCCCCTATTGCCCAGGGGCCCCATAATCTTCTCCTATTGCCTGGGGGCCCCATAATCTCCAATTGTCCGGGGGCCCCATGAGTTGTCAGTCCGCCCCTGGGTAGAAGATAAGACATTCTACACCTTTATTTTATTTATTTAACAGATTTGAAGATCCAGGAGATCATTGTGAATGGAGATGAACAAAGTGATTTACCGTATATACTCGAGTATAAGCCGAGATTTTCAGCCTCTTTTTTGAGGCTGAAAGTGCCCCCCTCGGCTTATACTCGAGTCATCGCTGTCTGCCCGCTCGATCAGCGTGTCGAGCAGACAGACAGCGGCCATTCTATAATTCAAAAGCCGCGCCTCCGGCGCCGCCTTCGCCTGTGATAGGCGGAACACTGAATTTCCCAGCAGCCTGTGTTCCGCCTATCACGGACATCGTATCATCCTCGTACTACGGACGAGGATGATACGATGTTCGTGATAGGCGGAACACAGGCTGCTGGGAAATTCAGTGTTCCGCCTATCACAGGCGAAGGCGGAGGCGCGGCTTTTGAATTTTACAATGGCCGCCGAGGCGCCGACGAAGAGGGCACGGGACGGAGGCAAGGGAAGGCACGGCACGGGACGAGACGGGACGGAGGCAAGGCACGGCACGGCACGGGACGGAGGCTCGGGACACAGGTAGGCTGGACACACACACACACACACACACACACACACACACACACACACACACACACACACACACACGGATGGAGACACACACACACACAGGGATGGATGGATGGATGGAGACACACACACACAGGGATGGATGGATGGAGACACACACACACAGGGATGGATGGATGGATGGATGGAGACACACACACACAGGGATGGATGGATGGATGGATGGATGGAGACACACACACACAGGGATGGATGGATGGATGGACACACACACACACAGGGATGGATGGACGGACACACAGGGATGGACGGACACACAGGGATGGACGGACACACAGGGATGGACGGACACACACACAGGGATGGACAGGCATGTCTCACCCTCGGCTTATACACGAGTCAATAAGTTTGCCAGTTTTTTTGGGGGTAAATTGGGGGCCTCGGCTTATATTCGGGTCGGCCTATACTCGAGTATATACGGTAGCTAGATTGAATTACTATAGAGAATTACCAATTTCGCTCATGATATTTTACCAAAGTTGGAACTCTCAATTTCGTGTCTTGAGCCTCTTAGATAATACTTTCTAGAAAGTAAGATAATACTCTTTCCATTTATGTAGACTGTGCCTCTTTTTTTTTTTGTAATGTCTTTTTTTCATTGTTGTTTTGTATTTGTTTTTTTGGCATAAAGACATGTGCAGGATAGTTCAACTTCACATTTTAAATTGACTCCAATGTGTTTCGCAACAGTGAAAATTTCTGAGAAACAAGTCATTTTCACTGAACGCTAAAGCCTCGCACAAACGGGACGATTGTTGGCCAAGCGAGCGTCTGATTTTTGTCAAAAGAGGCGTGTGCCTGGATCCAGCACACAATTGTCGTGACACAAACATGAACGTAGTGACGTACAACGAGGAGTTTCAGCTCTTGAGCGCCACCCTTTGGGCCCCTTCTGCTAATTTTGTGTTTGGTGAGCATGCATGTTTGTACTTTCGACTTTTGTGTGACGGATTTGTGTACTGACCATACGAAAATCAGACACGGAGCTGTCCACCGAAAATTTACTAGCCTGTCATCCAACATTTGTTGTACCCAAAATTGAAAAACAATTGTCTAAAGGAGCGTACTAACGGCAAGAATTTAGGACAAAACTCTGTCAACAGACAATCCCCTGCCAACAATCGAACCGTGTGTACCAGGCTTAAATTACACCTCTTTAAAGGCTGCATGGGGGGATGTTAAGGCGGCGTTCCACCCACTTTTACAATCAGAAATTATTAAATAAATAATTTAATAATAATTTAATAACAATTTAAAAATAATTTAATAAATTCACAAACATATCTATTTTTACTTATTTTTTCTTACCTACCTTTTTACAAAGAATAAATTTACTACTCCTAGCCCAGCCGCAGCACAGTTTGTCAGCGAGCCCACCTCCTTCTCCGCCTCTGCCTTCTGGGACCCGTGTGTGTCCCAGAAGAGGAGGTGGCCAATCACAATGCCTACTGCATGCACAGTAGGAAACCGGCTGTGAAGCCTGAAGGCTCCATTGCCGGTTTCCCTTAGTTAGAATGGTGGCACCTGTACCCAATACTGTATGAATCTGCCTCGGGGGGGGGGGGGCAACATCCCCAGCTCCCTGAACAGGTACAGTAAGTGTCCTTATTAAAAGTCAACAGCTACAGTACTTGTAGCTGCTGACTTTTGAAAAAAAAATTGCAGCTGGAACTCTTTATATTAAAATAGGAGGAAAACTTTATAAACTTGCATAAGGTTTTATTATTTTTTTAGGGTTTCTTGGAAGAACTTTTCTGAGAAGAGATTCCATATTTTTATTCTGTCTCAGAACGTGGGATACATGTCACAGATCTGCACATTTGCTGCTGTCTCCATTCTCAAAGACCAACAGGCATGTTTGTACATGTAGTTCCATAGCTTTAAAGTGGAGCTCCACCCAAAAGGGGAGGCTCCGCTTATCTGCCCCCTTCCCTCTGCTGCCACATTTGTCACCTTTTGGGAGGAGTGGGTACCTTGTTTTGACAGGTACCCGCTCCCACTTCCGGCTGAATTTTCTGTGGCCCCTACAGCAGGGCCATTCACAAACTGAAGCATGCCTCACACATGCACAGTAGGGAAGCGGCAGTGAAGTCTTGCCTTCCCGTAGGCAAAATAGTGGCAGCAGCACCTGGGAGCTGATTGGATTAGTGGACAGGTAAGTGACCTAATATTAAAAGTCAGCTCATACAGTATTTGTAGCGGCTGACTTTTAATTTTTTTTCTAAAGGAGCCTGGAGCTCCGCTTTAACTTGCAAGGTTCTGCTTTTACCTGTTATCTCACAAGACATGTTCAAGACTGGTTTTCACCTGCTGTTGTTCCAATTATAGTTTCATAGTTAGTAAGGTTGAATAAAGACACCAGTCCATCCAGTTCAACCTGAGCAAGTGTCTACATTTGTCCCTGTATATTGCACACTCACATTGGTCCCTACCCTCAAGGAGCCCACAATCCAAGGTCCCCATTCATATACTAGGGCCAATTTTGGACAGAAGCCAATTAACCTACCTGCATGTCTTTGGATTGTGGGAGGAAACCAGAGTATCCGGGAGGAAACCCATGCAGGCACAGGGAGAACATGCAAACTCCAGGCAGGTAGCGTCATAGTTGGGATTCGAACCAGTGACCCTTCTTACTGCTAGGTGAGAATGCTAACCACTACACACCCAGTCCAACAAGGCCCTCTCCCTTTCTATTTAGGCATGGCTTATTGCCTCAGTCATTGCCTGAGCAACAGTTAGGCGAGTGCGACTTGTCATTAGACTTTGGACACATAAAGTCGCATAACAAGTCACAGCCCATTGATTTAAATGACAGCTGTTCCAATCTATGCGACTTAAAGTTGCAGCAACTTTGAAAAGGTTCCTGCACTACTTTGATGTGACTTTTGGTGCAACTTTAATCCAGAGACTGTAAAGTTGGATAAAGCTGCACTCAAAGTTGCATAAAGTTCCCACTCTAAATTGGGTGGCTTTAGGGTCGCAAAAAAAGAAACGTAGCCTTAGGCTGAGTTCAGATATGTCTGGGCACGATTTTCTTGCGATTTTAAAAATGGGTGTGGTTTTTTTCACCTGTTCAGGTGAGAATTTTTAAAGTGCATGACATTTGAATTAGGACCTTAACTGGACAGAAAATCGTACAGGACTCTTTTTAAAAATAGACCACGGCTATTCCGGACATAGAATGCTCATAGAAAGCTGGTTTGGTTCACATGTCATGAGAATTGAATGCGGTTCAAAAGGAATGAGCCTAATGCCCTGTAGATACGACCGGACTTTCTGGCAGACTAGGTCCGATGGGATCAGTCTGTCGGACAGTCCAATTGTGTGTGGGCTAATCCGATCGTTTTTCGGTAAAAAAAAAATCAGACAGACCTAGAAATAGAACATGTTTCAAATATGTCAGATGGACTCAATTCCTATCGGTGAAAACCATTCGTCTGTGTGCTGGTCCGACGGACCAAATACGATGCAAGGGCAGCCATTGGCTACTGGCTATTGAACTCCCTTTTTTTGTCCCGTCTTACATCATCACGTTCAAAACGAACTGACTTTCGAATGGACTTAGTCCGTTCATGTGTGGGCAAGTCCATTCATTTGGAAAGGTCCATCGGGACTCCCCCGAAAGTCCGTCTGGAATACCATCAGACCTTTTCTGCCGGAAAGTCTGGTCATGTGTACGCGGCAATAGTGTTCCTAGTGCCAGGTCCCCAAGAAGATTCCAAGTGGCCCCTTTGCCCTTTGTTTCGTAGTGGAGAAGATTTCCTAGTGTAAATGATTACTAATATACCCCCAGCGCTTCCTTATGTCCCTGGTTTTCTGAAAATATTGCTAATGTGCCCCCCAGTGTTTCTACCTCCCCTTAGTTTCCCGAGAAGTCTCCTAATGACTCTGATCTTCCTTGTGACTTTGTAGCTGTATCCAGTGGTGGCTGGTGGGTTCTCCTTTTGGGGGGGTGGCAAACAAACAACCCCTGGTAGCGTGGCATGGCACTGAAAAGCACAACCCCCCTCTCCTGTGGGTCATCTGTCACTTGCCTGCTTGTGTGGCGGGGCTGTGGTGTCCACTCCTGCTCTCCTGGAGTGTGAGCAGTGGCTGCGGTGGCTCCGGTGTCTGCTCCTCCAGCTTCCAGCATCCTCTGCCATGTCTCCTCTTCCACCAAAGCGGTAGGCATCCAATAGAATCATCTGATGATTTGGCCAATGGGGAAACAGGTCTCACAGACCTGTCTCCTGATTGGCGAGGAGGAACTTTAGTGTAATAATAACAAAAATTTGTTTGCTATGGTCACACAACTGGGTGGCCTTGGAGCACAATGCTCTGCATTCCGAGGCCACCCTTTTTTGAAGCCTATTAGAGCCTCTTAGAGCCTATTAGAGACCGTGCAATTGTCAGTTAAATCATTGTCAACGCAGTGGCGTATCTCAAAAAATGGCCTGGTCAGCAGGATGGTAAAACCTTTCAGAGCTGAAGTGGCTAAAATCCTCACAATTCAACTTATGCCGCGTACACGTGATCCAAAATTTGGCCAGCAAAAGACAGATGAGAGCTTTTGGTCGGAAAAATGCAATCGTGTGTATGCTCCATTGAACTTTTGCTGGCCAAATTTCGAGCAGCAAAAGATTGAGAGCATGTTCACAATTTTTTGGTCGGAAAAAGTTTCTATCCGAAAATGCGTTCGTGTGTATGCAATTACTACGTGCAAAAACTCACGCATGCTCAGATTCAACTACGAGACGGAAGCTATTGGCTACTGGCTATTGAACTTCCTTTTTCTAGTGTTGTACGTCCCCGCATTTCTGATGGTCGGAATTTAGTGTGACCGTGTGTATGCAAGACAGCTTGAGAGAAATCCCATCGGAATTCCGCCAGGAAAACCATCAGAGCTTTTTCCGACCAAAATTCCAATCATGTGTACGCAGTATTCGTTTTGCCTTCTCCATCGCCTTTGCCAAACCTCCCAATTTTCACAATAAAAATTTCAAGGAAATAAAAGTTTCATTTTGGAAATTTCCTACTGTCCCGCAGTATTAAGCAGGAAGAAGAACCTGCCTGTGTAATTTGCAGATATATCTACACATTGGAAAACTATATTGTTAATCTAAGCAGGTGCATTAAATCCTTGTCAGCTCTCTGTGTATCTCTAAGCATGAAATGTACAAGTACATAGAATAGCCAAATTTGTCCCCTCCTACTCAGCTCTCTGTTTTAGAGGCTGTACAGAGCGAAGTACACCCCTTCATATCTGATGGACATGCCCAATAGTCCAAGCCTTCTAGATTGATAATTTTGCTCTTGCTACCAAACTGTTTGACATCCTTACAACCAGACCCAACCACAGCACTTCTTAATCTAAACTTTACTCCCTGTCACCCACGCAATTTAAGCTCTTAATTCAACTTCTTAAAGCTGGAAAACAAACTATAGCTAAGGCTTGGAAAGCCCCCTCTTTAGTTGTAGATGGGACCAAACATAGAGTAACCCGTTCTATGATCCATGCCAAAATGGATGCCATGGAAAAAGATCAAGTCCCAAAATTTGACCGGATCTGGTAACCTGGATCAAGCAATGTTTACCACCAACTATCGACCTAACTGCCCTTCTCCCATGGTAATAATCACCCCACCGCCCCTACTAAGCATCTCCGTGGACTCCCTTCCTTTCTTCCTTCTCTCTCTACTCTCTTTCCCTCCTCTCTGGACGTGGAGCTCCGCCCCACTTTGTACAATACAAGCTTCATCTCCCCAGACTAAACCCCATCCTACTATCCCCAGTTCTCTTTATCCTGAAACTGGCTTTTAAAATGCCCGTTTTGCTGCGATTTTTACCGCGATCTAGCGGTATTTTACCGCGTTTTACCGCGTTTGCGTCTAGAAGCATTTAGTTAAGCAAACATCATAGACCCTCCCCAAGCTCAAAAAACTGTATTATTAACTATTTCAGCAATTTTGTTAGACCAGAGTGAGTAGCAGCAGCTGTGAGAGCAGCAGTGTACTTGTATTTAGCATGTCACTTGCCACGGCACCTGCCACAAGTTGTGGATTGTCCACTTGCCACATTACCTGCCACGTCACTTGCCACGTCACCTGCCACAAGTTGTGGATTGTCCGCTTGCCACATCAACTGCCACATCACCTGCCATGTCCCCTGCCACAAGTTGTGGATTGTCCACTTGCCACGTCACCTGCCACAAGTTGTGGATTGTCCGCTTGCCACATCAACTGCCACATCACCTGCCATGTCCCCTGCCACAAGTTGTGGATTGTCCACTTGCCACGTGACTTGCCACATCACCTGCCACAAGTTGTGGATTGTCCACTTGCCATGTCACTTGCCACAAGTTGTGGATTGTCCACTTGCCATGTCACCTGCCACGTCACCTGCCACAAGTTGTGGATTGTCCACTTGCCACGCCGCTGGCCACGTCACATGCCACGTCAACTGCCACAAGTTGTGGATTGTCCACTTGCCACGTCACCTGCCAGGTCACTTGCCACGTCACCTGCCACGTCACCTGCCACAAGTTGTGGATTGTCCACTTGCCATGTCACTTTCCACTTCACCTGACACGTCACTTGCCACAAGTTGTGGATTTTCCACTTGCCATGTCACTTGCCACCTGCCATGTCACTTGCCACAAGTTGTGGATTGTCCACTTGCAATTTAAATTGTTTAAAATATTTTTTTAATGGTTTTTCAGCATTTGCAATAATTTTTGAGATTTTTAATGTAAAAAAAATAGGTCACCTTTAAAAACGCTTATAAACGAAAACGTGGCAAAACGCGGTAGCAGCGTTTTGCCGTGTTTTGCGTCTGAAACATGAAAACTTTTGCGTCTGAACCCATTTTTTTGCTTCTGGAAAAACGAGGACTGCCTAAAAACGGCAAAAAACTAGACTGTGTACATGGACACATAGGATAACATTGAATGAGTTCAGGGGCAGTTGAAAAAAGTGTCCAACTGCCTCTGAACGCGCGTTTAACAGCGTCTCGTGTGCATGAGACCAACAATTTTCACCATATTAGTCCAGTTACAAGTTTATCTTACCACCTACTGTAAATGTCTGGTGGCCCGCACTATATCATGCTCCACCAACTCTGTTTACGCCTGATTGTGTTGGTTTAATTCCGATCTCTGTTATACTAATAAACCTAATAAAACCTCTTTAACAAGAAATATAGAAGTACAATAACATAACAGAAGTAGGTTGGCTGCCATGTCAAGCTTGTCACAGTTCTGAATGTAAAAAGCTGTCAAATGGTCAACAGCTCAATGACAGCTTACAGCTGATAATGCTGAGTAAACATGGTAAAAACCTTGAAGTGAGACAAAGGAAAGCTGATCATTGAGCCAGATACAAATGATCTGCACATCACTGGTAACTGGGAACATTTATAAGTCAGAGCTAATTGCTGTGTAAATACAATAAAGGGAAGTTGGAGAAGGCTTATCTATATTTATACTATACCAACAAAAGCCTCTGTCTTATCTGCTGTGAATTTGACATCTCAAAGCTTATACCTGACAAGATGACAATCTTAACATCTCAGCCAGCCTATTCAGTCCTTCTGTCTCGTTCTAAGGAACCCCTCGTACTGATCCATTGATGCTGCCCAGTGCCCAACACATTTGGGTGCCATTTTTCTATTCCATTTGAATATATGTAAAAGCTCACAGTACAGTGCTCTCCTCCTCTATGCTAATGAAGGGGCATGGACCCCAAAACATGTTCGTTTAGTGGAGTTACGGCGTAACCCTACACACAGAATCATCGTTATCTTCATGATCCAGCCTAGGACATTCCTTCAGTCTCTATCCTCATGGTTTTCCCAGTGTCCACCCCAGACTTTCCAACGTCCAGACCTTGGGCTAGTACCAAATCAAAAGACCAGAAGGACAGGAGATACCGCGTAATATCACTAAAGATCTAAGAAAAAAAACATACATGGACTTTCTCAGTAGCCCATAATAAACACATTCAACAATTTATTCCAAAATATATATTTTTTTTTTACCCTAATCAAGCTAAAAATCACAAATACATTATTAAAAGATCAGCCTCTACAATCATTGAGAGTATTTCTCTTGGCAACTATATAGGTATAGATCTGACACACCCCATCCTTGGGTGAGGTACAGTACAAGGGAACACAAACCATATTATGATCCTCTTCATGCTTTGCGGTGTGGCAGGCAGGTATGGCAGGAAGAACCCATGCAGAAATCATAAGCAGAACCCGGGCAATATCCTACTCTGGGGGTGGATGTGGTCTGCACTCTCCTTTCAGTTGGATTGAATAAGCCTTGGTTTACTGGTTAGTATGTTATCCTATATGCAGGGGTGTCCTGCTCTATGGATGTGCCCTATTTTAATTTATCTTCAAGATTCTAAATACATACTCTCACATTCACCGCCGGGAGGGATCTTGCCCAGGTTCCACTTGCGATTTCTGTGGGGGGTTCCTACCTCTCAAGCAGTGGTTAAGCCTCATGGCTTAGCCTGGTATTTACAAATTTACTGATGTTTTGTGTATGTGGTTTTCTGTTGTTGTTATTATTATTATTATTAATGTTTTGTTAAATGTCTTGGTATGCTGACGCCTTAAGAGTTCTCTTCACTAGTGTAGCACTAACCCCCGAAGGAGCTGCTGGAATTTGATTCGGGCTTGCACTCTGCTAATGAACCCCCCCTGAAATGGCTCAATCCCCTTGACACAGCTGTGGTGCAATGCAATACAGCACAATATAATGTAATGCAATATATCTGTATTGTATCCTCAGGATTCACTGGCTCGACCTGCTGGAAGAAAACAACACTCCACACAACTGGATAATTAACCAAGTATAGTTTACTGCAAATATATTTCAAAAGGTGGTTACAGTAATTGTGCTGTCATCCCAACATAGGACGACAGTACAATGAATTTCAACATAAAAAAATTGCAAGCAATTGCAAGCAAGTATATATTTATACCTGGGAGCTTTCCCTACTTCTAAAGCTATGCGTGAGATCTCACTTAAAGTACTTGGTCTTTGATCTTCTTGTCTTCGTTAGCTAAAGTAACTCTTTGTAATCCACAGATTAAAGTAAGTTAAGTTGAGGTAAAGGTGCTCCTGGTGGAACTTTAGTAACTATGTTACAAAACTTAGAAACGTCAGAGTAGTTAGGCCTCAGACCTGCTTAGTGTCAGTTACACGGCCCCTCCTCCGTGGAACTACAGATCCCAGTGAGGCCTGTGTATGAGTCTATCTGCGTGTGAAAGTTAAAAAACTGTGGGTATTGACCTGCTCACCAACTGGATCGGAACTCCGTGTAGTAGCTCTGGTCTGGTGACTGCAGCTTGCTTCTCCATCAGATGGCTCCGTCACTCTGTTCGCTATGCTGGGTGAACCCGATCCTCCGATGCTCAAACGAGTGTCTCTGGATTTCTCCAATCCGGTCAATGTGTCTCCTGCACCGTGAGGTCACTTACACAAGCTGTCGAAGTTGCGTTCTGTGATGGCTGTAGGCCTCTTCTCATGGGAGGCCTCCACACAGATCCTCACAGGCAGGCCACGCCATCCCAAGAGACCTAAAATGGCCACTCGGGTTCCTTTTATGTCCTACCCAACATGCACTGCAAGAGAGGGTGTCCATGGGTAGGTCATCAAGCCTTCTGGGTAAACGGGTCAACCTTCTAAACAAAACAACAGTCACTTCCTGTGTATATCTTGTGCTGTCTTCAAAGCAAAAACATTCAAGTTCAGTACCAGTATTTAGCCTCTAGATGGCGCCAAATACTAAACCAAAGAAACGTCCACAGACTTGTGATTAGCATGGAAACACACATTAATAGGCAAACATATGTCAGCACTACACTAGAAATAAGGGGCCAAGGCCAACACCTGAAAAAAGAACGCCACACCACAGTCTCCCCTCCACCAAACGATTTGGACCAGTGTACAAAGCAAGGTCCACAAAGACATGGATGAGCGAGTTTGGGGTAGATAAACTTGACTGGCCTGTACAGAGTCCTGACCTCAGCCCAATAAAACATCTTTAGGATGAATAATTATGGAGACTGCGAGCCAGGCCTTCTTGTCCAACATCAGTGCTTGACCTCACAAATCTGCTTCTGGAAGAATGGTCAAACATTCCCATAGACACACTCCTAAACCTTGTGGGCATCCTTCCCAGTAGAGTTGAAGCTGTTATAGTTGCAAAGGGCGGGCCAACTCAATATTGAACAAATGTTGCCCCAGATGATGTCCTAGGGGACAAAACATGTTGGGCTGAGCCTACACATGTGACACGGTCACACCACCCCAGACTTATAACCTTTGCTGTGTAGCCGTGTATGTTTATTAAACCTTTTAGCGGATTTATACCATTTGGTATCCTTCACTTTGACTCCTTGTGTATGTCTTCAATATATGGTCCTTACTGATTTCATGCAGCTTGGAGATTGAGTCAGTCAGATATACTGCCACTAAGTGATGCAAAAGCATCCCCTAAAGCCTCGTACATACAATTGGACTTTCCGACAACAAAATTGTGGAGTTTTGTTTGAAGGGTGTTGGCTCAAGCTTGTCTTGCATACACACGGCCCCACAAATGTTGGCCAACAATTCCGAATGTAGTGATGTACAAGACATACATGATGTCTTCATTACGAATGCTAATTTTACAAGACCAATCGCTTCCGGCTCGTCC
This sequence comes from Lithobates pipiens, assembly GCF_037356315.1. Lineage (NCBI taxonomy): Eukaryota > Metazoa > Chordata > Amphibia > Anura > Ranidae > Lithobates > Lithobates pipiens. Next base: position 23,043,434 of record NW_027507784.1, on the reverse strand, counting down.
TTGATTCCGAGCATGCGTGTTTGTTTTTGCCCGACGGACTTGTGTACACACGATCGGAAACTCAGACAACACACATTTGTCGGCGGAAAATTTGAGAGCATGCTAGCCAACATTTGTTGGCAGAAAGTCTGACAACAAATGTCCGATGGAGCGTACACATGGCCTGACTTACCGCCAACAAGCTCACACCCAACATTTCCCGTCAGAAAATCCAATTGTGTGCACGTATTTGCCAACAGGAGAATTGGACTCTCTAGTGTAGTCATTCCAATCTGGTAAGATTGCATTTTGCCTATTGATCATGGTTCATGGTAATGGATTAGCACGACCGTCGTTCAATTACATCCATGGTGTTGGTCGCCAAGGCACACACTTTGGACTCTAAATTCTTCACACAAATTCATATGTTATTCACTTTCTATTGGGACTTTTTGTTGATTTAGTATTTATTATCACTGCTTTAGTGCCGCAACATGCATGTTATAAACTCAATATTAAACCCTACCGACTAAGACTGGGATGCCATTAAAGTTCATCTGCGGGTAGAGGCAGGTGTCCCAATACTTTTGGTGCTTCAATGTACATACGGTTTTCTTAACACAAGTCAAAGTTGAAAAATTGTGCTTAGGTGTTAAGATTTGCTTAAGGCACAAAGAGGTAAAACATTGCTTGGGGGACATAAAAAAAAAAAAAATGTTGGGCTTGATGTTAACCACTTGCTTACAGGGCACTTAAACACCTTCCTGCCCAGACCAATTTTCAGCTTTTGGTGCTCTCACACTTTGAACGACAATTACTCAGTCATGCAACACTGTACCCAAATGAATTTTGTGTCCTTTTTTTCCCACAAATAGAGCTTTCTTTTGGTGGTATTTGATCACCTCTGGGGTTTTTATTTTTTGCGCTATAAAAGAAAAAAGACCAAAAATTTTGAAAAAAAACGCATTTTTCTTTGTTTCTGTGATAAAATTTTGCAAATTATATTTTTTTTTTCATAAATTTTGGCCACAATTTATACTGCTACATATCTTTGGTAAAAATAACCCAAATTAGTGGATATTATTTGGTCTTTGTGAAAGTTAGAGAGTCTCCAAGCTGTGGTGCGAATCGCACAAAATTGATCACACCTGATGTACTGGTGGCCTATCTCATTTCTTGCGACCCGAACAAGTCAGGAAAGTACAAATACCCCCCAAATGACCCCTTTTTTGAAAGTAGACATTCCAAGGTATTTACTAAGATGCATGGTGAGGTTTTTGATGTTGTCATCTTTTTCCCACAATTCTTTGCAAAATGAAGATTTTTTTTTTTTTTTTTTTTTCCTCACAAAATTTTCAATATAATAGGTTATTTCTCTCACGTGGCATGTGTATACCACAAATGACAACCCAAAATACGTTCTGCTACTCCTTCTGAGTATTACGATACCAAATGTGTGAGACTTTTACACAGCCTGGCCACATACAGAGGCCCAATATTGAAATAGCACCATCAGGCGTTATAGGAGCATAAATTACACATCTTATTTCTCAACCACCTATTACAGTTTTGAAGGCCCTGGAGCACCAGGACAATGGAAATGCCCACAAAGTGACCCCATTTTGGAAAGCTAACACCCCAACGTATAATCTATGAGGCATAATGAGTCATTTGAATGGTTCATTTTTTTCCAGAAGTTTTGGGAAAATGTGGAAAAAAAATGAAAACGCATTTTTTTTACGCAAAGTTGTCCATTTATAAGATATTTCCAACACATAGCATGTACATAGCAAAAATGACACCCCAAAATACGTTCTACTACTCCTCCTGAGTATAACGATACCAAATGTGTGAGACTTTTACACAGCCTGGCCACATACAGAGGCCCAATATTGAAATAGCACCATCAGGCGTTCAAGGAGCATAAATTACACATTTCATTTCTCAACCACCTATTACAGTTTTGAAGGCCCTGGAGCACCAGGACAATGGAAATGCCCACAAAGTGACCCCATTTCGGAAAGCTAACACCCCAACGTATAATCTATGAGGCATAATGAGTCGTTTGAATGGTTCATTTTTTTCCAGAAGTTTTGGGAAAATGTGGAAAAAAAATGAAAACGCATTTTTTTTACGCAAAGTTGTCCATTTATAAGATATTTCCAACACATAGCATGTACATAGCAAAAATGACACCCCAAAATACGTTCTACTACTCCTCCTGAGTATAACGATACCAAATGTGTGAGACTTTTACACAGCCTGGCCACATACAGAGGCCCAATATTGAAATAGCACCATCAGGCGTTCTAGGAGCATAAATTACACATTTCATTTCTCAACCACCTATTACAGTTTTGAAGGCCCTGGAGCACCAGGACAATGGAAATGCCCACAAAGTGACCCCATTTCGGAAAGCTAACACCCCAACGTATAATCTATGAGGCATAATGAGTCGTTTGAATGGTTCATTTTTTTCCAGAAGTTTTGGGAAAATGTGGAAAAAAAATGAAAACGCATTTTTTTTACGCAAAGTTGTCCATTTATAAGATATTTCCAACACATAGCATGTACATAGCAAAAATGACACCCCAAAATACGTTCTACTACTCCTCCTGAGTATAACGATACCAAATGTGTGAGACTTTTACACAGCCTGGCCACATACAGAGGCCCAATATTGAAATAGCACCATCAGGCGTTCTAGGAGCATAAATTACACATTTCATTTCTCAACCACCTATTACAGTTTTGAAGGCCCTGGAGCACCAGGACAATGGAAATGCCCACAAAGTGACCCCATTTCGGAAAGCTAACACCCCAACGTATAATCTATGAGGCATAATGAGTCGTTTGAATGGTTCATTTTTTTCCAGAAGTTTTGGGAAAATGTGGAAAAAAAATGAAAACGCATTTTTTTTACGCAAAGTTGTCCATTTATAAGATATTTCCAACACATAGCATGTACATAGCAAAAATGACACCCCAAAATACGTTCTACTACTCCTCCTGAGTATAACGATACCAAATGTGTGAGACTTTTACACAGCCTGGCCACATACAGAGGCCCAATATTGAAATAGCACCATCAGGCGTTCTAGGAGCATAAATTACACATTTCATTTCTCAACCACCTATTACAGTTTTGAAGGCCCTGGAGCACCAGGACAATGGAAATGCCCACAAAGTGACCCCATTTCGGAAAGCTAACACCCCAACGTATAATCTATGAGGCATAATGAGTCGTTTGAATGGTTCATTTTTTTCCAAAAGTTTTGGGAAAATGTGGAAAAAAAATGAAAATGCATTTTTTTTACGCAAAGTTGTCCATTTATAAGATATTTCCAACACATAGCATGTACATAGCAAAAATGACACCCCAAAATACGTTCTACTACTCCTCCTGAGTATAACGATACCAAATGTGTGAGACTTTTACACAGCCTGGCCACATACAGAGGCCCAATATTGAAATAGCACCATCAGGCGTTCTAGGAGCATAAATTACACATTTCATTTCTCAACCACCTATTACAGTTTTGAAGGCCCTGGAGCACCAGGACAAAGGAAATGCCCACAAAGTGACCCCATTTTGGAAAGCTAACACCCCAACGTATAATCTATGAGGCATAATGAGTCGTTTGAATGGTTCATTTTTTGTCCAGAAGTTTTGGGAAAATGTGGAAAAAAATGAAAACGCATTTTTTTTACGCAAAGTTGTCCATTTATAAGATATTTCCAACACATAGCATATACATAGCAAAAATGACACCCCAAAATACGTTCTACTACTCCTCCTGAGTATAACGATACCAAATGTGTGAGACTTTTACACAGCCTGGCCACATACAGAGGCCCAATATTGAAATAGCACCATCAGGCGTTCTAGGAGCATAAATTACACATCTTATTTCTCAACCACCTATTACAGTTTTGAAGGCCCTGGAGCACCAGGACAATGGAAATGGCCACAAAGTGACCCCATTTTGGAAAGCTAACACCCCAACGTATAATCTATGAGGCATAATGAGTCGTTTGATGGTTCATTTTTTTTCCAGAAGTTTTGGGAAAATGTGGAAAAAAAATGAAAACGCATTTTTTTTACGCAAAGTTGTAAATTTATAAGATATTTCCAACACATAACATTTACATAGCAAAAATGACACCCCAAAATACGTTCTACTACTCCTCCTGAGTATAACGATACCAAATGTGTGAGACTTTTACACAGCTTGGCCACATACAGAGGCCCAACCTGCAAGGAACACCATCAGGTGTTCCAGGGACACATAGCATGCACATACCAAGAATTACACCCCAAAATACATTCTGCCGAGAAAAGAGTAAACAAAAGATTACCTGTGGTTTTAGCAGCACAGTTGTCCACAGGATGTTAGCACTGGTCCAGGCAGCAGACAGGGACTTGGTCAGCAAAAATGAACACAATTTTCCAGGCAACAGGCAGGTATACTGTCCATAGTCAATATTGGCAGCAGGCAGGGATACTGTCCATATACAGTCCAAGGTCAGTGCAGGCAGAGATCGTCAGCATTGCCAAAATATTGGTCCTGGTAGTAGGCAGGAACATGGTCCATCCATGTTGTGTGGTCAGTTCATGCGACAGGCAGAGGCATGATGGTATAGGTCCTACAGGCAGCAGGCAGAAGTAGGGCCTTGTTCAGGACAGAATGGGGATAGGGGTAGAGGCTTCTCCCACCCAAATCTCTTTGAAGCCTCCGAGTCTCCAGACCCTAGGAATGAGAAAACAAAGGAAATTGTCTTCTTCATCCAAAAAATCTATTCTGGAGCCCCTCACATATGTGAGACCCCTGTTATGAATCCCACTAGTCCACAGAGGGTACAAGATCAGTCCAAGAGGCAGGCAAAAGGCATGGTCAAACAGTCCAGGGTCAGTTCCAGATCAGGCAGAGGTATGTACAGAATCAGTAGGCAGAAGCATGGTCGAATAATAGTCCAGGGTCAGTTCCAGATCAGGCAGAGGCATAAACAGAATCAGTAGGCAGAAGCGTGGTCGAATAACAAGCCAGGGTCAGTTCCAGATCAGGCAGAGCTTTGTACAAAATCAGTAGGCAGAAGCGTGGTCGAATAACAAGCCAGGGTCAGTTACAGAGCAAGCAGAGGCATAAGGGGTTTGAAGGTAAATGGCAGGAAGTGAGGGTTAGGGTTACCATACTTCACTAATAATTCACTAAAGTATGGTAACGGCGGAAACAGTCACCTATGCAGAGGCCTGGTTGGGAAGGGCATTCGGCACAATGATAAGTGGTGTCTCTTCTCACTCCTCGTTTGCTGCACACCCGACATTTTTTCTGATGTTTTCGGCCTGTTGGTTTGGGAGGGATTTTGTCAGGAAAGTGGCGTTCAGAGAGTCTGCTAATTACATCGGATCGAATGTTTTGTGGCGGGCCGTTGGGGTATATAAGGGCAATGGTGATTTCCTCCTGGTAGCCAAGGAAGGGTATGGGTCTTTCTGTGGACTTACGATAAATGACATATGTATTGTATATGGCCAAATTAAAGAAATAAATTGCAATTTTTTTATACCACTTGTATGTTCTTCTCATGGCAAGATAGGGTTCGAGCATCTGGTCGTTCAAGTCGACACCCCCCATGAACATGTTGTACTCATGGATACAAGTGGGTTTTTGTATTGGGCCATCCCTCCTGGTGATCTCAACAAAAGTGTTGTTGTGGATCGAAGAAAGCATATAGACATCCCTTCTGTCCCTCCACTTCACAGCCAAAATTTCCTCGTTCCGTAAGCTCGCCGCTTCGCCTTTTCTTAGCCTTTTGTTGACGAGGCTTTGAGGAAAGCCCTTCCGGTTTGTTCGTACGGTGCCACATGCTGGAGTTTGCTTTCTATGGAGATTGCGGAACAGGGGTAAACTTGTATAAAAATTGTCCACATAGAGATGGTAGCCTTTCTCCAGGAGTGGGTTTATGAGTTCCCAAACAACTTTTCCACTCGATCCGATGTATTCGGGGCAATTAGGGGGATGTAGCTGGGTGTCCTTCCCTTCGTATACCATGAAGGAATATGTATACGCTGTGGCTCGGTCACACAACTTATACATCTTCACTCCATAGCGGGCCCTTTTGGAGGGAATAAATTGCTTTAGGCCCAGCCTGCCAGAAAATTTTATCAGGGACTCATCCACACATATGTGTTGGTCTGGGGTAAACAACTGGGGGAAAATCTGAGAAAAATAATTTATTAGTGGCCGAATTTTGTAAAGTTTATCAAAATTTGGGTCATTCCGGGGAAGGCACTGGGTATTGTCGTTAAAGTGTAGGAATCTCATTATCGTTAGATATCTGGTCCGGGACATTATTGAGGAAAAGATGGGCATGTGATAGATGGGGAGGGTTGACCAATATGCACGTATTTCATTTTTATTGTTTAGTCCCATACAAAATGTGAGGCCCAAAAAAATTTTAAACTCCTCCACTGTTAGGGCTCTCCACTCGTAGGGACGGGCATAAGAGGACGTTGGGTTACTTTGAATAAATTGTTGGGCATATAGGTTGCACTGGACCACAATGGATTCAAGCAAGTCCTCTGTAAAAATTAGGTGGAAAAAGTCCATCAGGGAAAAATTTTGTGTGTCCACCTGGACTCCTGGGTTGGCAGTGAAAGGGGGAACGTTGGCTTCTCCTGAGTTAGGAGGAAGCCACAAGGGGTTCTGGAGGGAATAGGGAAGGCTGGCATGGGACCTAACCCTTTGGGGCCGAGTTGACACCCCACTGGTACGTGGCCTTTGCCGAGGTACTGTGGTGCCGGTGGATGGCACTGGGTTGCCGGTGGATGGCTCTGCGGTGCTGGTGGATGGTACCGCCTCCTCACCAGTGCGCCTTCGTCTGACGGGCGGACTATCATCTTCCTCCTCTGAGGCTGTCATGGTACCACTGCTGAGGACAGGCTCGTAGTCCACGTCAGAGTCACAATCTGAATATGAGGAGGAATCCGAAGCGGAAACCTCCCCGTTGCTCTCGTCGGCTGCAAGGATATCATATGCCTCCTCCGCTGAATACAATCTTTGTGACATCTTTATTGATCACAAATGGCACTGACAGGCGACGCTGATGTGGCAGGTGACACTGACAGCACTGATCACAGGTGACACTGACGACACGTGGCACTGACAACACGTGGCACTGGAGGCAGATGGCACTGGAGGCAGATGGGGCTGACAGATGGGGCTGACAGATGGGGCTGACAGATGTGGCTGACAGATGTGGCTGACAGATGTGGCTGACAGATGGGGCTGACAGATGTGGCTGACAGATGGGGCTGGCAGATGTGGCTGGCTGGCAGATGTGGCTGGCTGGCAGATGTGGCTGGCTGGCAGATGTGGCTGGCTGACAGATGTGGCTGACAGATGTAGCTGGCAGATGTGGCTGGCAGATGTGGCTGGCTGACAGATGTGGCTGATAGATGTGGCTGGCAGATGTGGCTGGCAGATGTGGCTGGCAGATGTCACTGGGGCTGGCACTGGCAGATGGCACTGGCTATTTGCTCTGGCAAATGGGGCTGGCAGATGGCACTGCGGCTGGCAGATGGCACTGGCACTGGCAGGTGGCACTGGCACTGGCGGCACTGGCGCTGACGGCACTGGGGCTGACGGCACTGGGGCTGACGGCACTGGCGCTGGCGGCAGTGGGGCTGACGGCATTGGGGCTGACGGCAGTGGGGCTGACGGCAGTGGGGCTGACGGCACTGGCAAGTGGCACTGGCGCTGGCAGGTGGCACTGGCGCTGGCAGGTGGCACTGGCGCTGGCACTGGCGGCACTGGCACTGGCGGCACTGGCGCTGGCGGCACTGGCGCTGGCGGCACTGGGGCTGACGGCACTGAGGCTGACGGCACTGAGGCTGACGGCACTGGGGCTGACGGCACTGGGGCTGGCAGGTGGCACGTGGCACTGGCAGGTGGTAGGTGGCACTGGTGCTGGCACTGGCGGCACTGCTGACAGATGGCACTGGGCTGACAGATGGCACTGGGCTGACAGATGGCACTAGGCTGACAGATGGCAGATGGCAGTGGGCTGACAGATGGCAGTGGGCTGACAGTTGGCACTGGGCTGACAGTTGGCACTGGGCTGACAGTTGGCACTGGCACTGGCACTGGGGCTGACAGATCTTAGCACAGTAATTCACAACTCACACAGATCCGCTCTCTCTCCTCACACGCTGTCTCTGTGTGAGGAGAGAGAGACAGGCAACGGGAGATGATCTCATTTGTTTACATTTGAGATCATCTCCTATTGGCAGCTGTGATCGCTCTGTGAACGGCCGCTTTGATTGGCCGTTCACGGCGATCTGTATTCGCCTGTCTCCCGGAGACACGGCGGATACAAAACTTCCGCGATGCGCGCCGCCGGGCGCGCGCATTGCGGAAGTAAACACAAAGCCGTCCAGGGACGACCGCCCGGACGAACCCGCCTGCCCCACGGCCGTATTTCGGCTATAGGGCGGGCGGGAGGAGGTTAAAGATATGCGGTTGAAATTTGTGTCATCAGACTCAACCCTGAGGCCGCGTACACACGGGCGGACTGTCTGACGGACTTGGTCCGCTGAAATGTGTTTCAGCGGACAGTCCGCTCGTGTGTGGGCTTCAGCAGACTTTTTCAGCGGACAGTCTGGCGGACTAAGTCTTTCGGAATTTCCGTAATACAGTCCGTCCAAACTTGGTTTCAGCGGACAGTCCGCTCGTGTGTAGGCAAGTTGGATGGACTAAGTATGGCGCATGCTCAGAAAGGATTTACGCGGCCGAAGGTTGCATTGCTGTGTATTGGACGTCGTATTTCTAGTCCCGTCGTACGTGCTGTACACGTCATCGCGCAAGCTTTCGACAGACTGTCTGTTCATCGTGTGTGGTCAAGTCCGTTCATTTGAAAGTAGGACGGACTGTCTGTCGGACTTAGTTGGGCAGACAATCCGCCCGTGTGTACGCGGCCTGAGGGTTTTTATACCCTGTAAGATATCATAGCAAAAATATGGTTTAAATTTTTGTGCGCATTATTTATGAATATATTTTATTGTGGAAGCTGTATTAATGTGAATTTTTTCTCTTTTGTCAGTTGGCAATGCTTTCAGTGATTCCGATTTCTCGGTGTGCGGTTCCCCGTTGGTGTCCAGTCGGATAGTTGGCGGTACGGATGCGTTGGATGGGGAGTGGCCCTGGCAGGTCGCTGTTATAGATAAAGAATCAGATGGAGAATATCTATGTGGAGGCTCCCTGATCTCCCCGGAGTGGGTTATGACGGCAGCGCATTGCATCCACAAGTGAGTTTATTATGTTTAAACATTTATATAAATGTTTCCAAGAATTAGTCATTGGCATGTGGATTGATACATTGTCCATCTATTATAAATGTCTACTGTCAAGGGCACATCATTGATCACCACTGATTGGTCTACATCACAAAAGAGCCCCTGAAGATAAATAGATTAGATCGATAGATAGATAGATAGATAGATAGATAGATAGATAGATAGATAGATAGATAGATAGATAGATAGATAAAGATGGAAAGATGGATGGATGGATGGATAGATGGATGGATAGATGGATAGATGGATGGATGGATGGATAGATGGATGGATGGATGGATAGATGGATAGATGGATGGATAGATGGTTGGATGGATGGATGGATGGATGGATAGATGGATGGATAGATGGATGGATGGATGGATAGATGGATAGATTGATGGATGGATGGATAGATGGATAGATGGATGGATGGATGGATGGATGGATGGATGGATGGATAGATGGATGGATAGATGGATAGATGGATAGATGGATGGATAGATGGTTAGATGGATAGATGGATAGATGGTTAGATGGATGGATGGATGGATGGATGGATGGATGGATGGATGGATGGATAGATGGATAGATGGATGGATGGATGGATGGATGGATAGATGGATGGATGGATGGATGGATGGATGGATGGATAGATGGATAGATGGATGGATGCATGGATAGATGGATAGATGGATGGATGGATGGATGGATGGATGGATGGATAGATGGATAGATGGATGGATAGATGGATAGATGGATGGATGGATGGATGGATGGATAGATGGATAGATGGATAGATACATATATAGGTTAAATAGGTACAGTGCCAAGGCAAGTTCATCTAGCACCCAGAGCAAAGATGTCAAACGGCGATCCCCCAAAATGTATGGGCATTATGTGTTAGCAAAAATCCCCTCCCTACAAAAAAAAATGAGCATTCATTTTCACACTTACCCGCAAGCATGAATTCCTTTTGCAAATCAATATTCTCCCCAAACAACCCCCCCTCTCTTCCAGTACAAATCCCTCCCCCCAAGCCCAAGTCCTCTCCCTCCCCAAATCACCTCCTCCTAGCACAAATCTTCTCACCCTCAAATTTCCCCTCTAAGTATAAATCCATTCCCCCACTCCAAATCCCTCTCTCCTAGATCTCACCCCCCCAAATCCTACCCCCAAATTCCCCCCAGCACAAATCCCCCCCAATCATCCCTACTGTTACAAATCCCTCTTCCAGAAATCCACTCCTCTAGTACTAGTTGCCCTCTTCAAATCAGCCATTCTAGGACAATCCCCCAAAATCTCCACTGCAGCCAGGGCAGCGGCCCCTCCTGCCCACCTATTGTCCTGGCCCTGGATAGATAGATAGATAGATAGATAGATAGATAGATAGATAGATAGATAGATAGATAGATAGATAGATAGATAGATAGATAGATAGATAGAGTGTCGGGACAAGGTCATCTAGCGCCCAGGGCAAAGATGTCAAACGGCGATCCCCCAAAATGTATGGGCATTATGTGTCAGCAAAAATCCCCCCCCCCCCTACAAAAAATTTAGCACTAATTTTCACACTTACTCCCAAGCATGAATTCCCTTTGCAAATCAATATTCTCCCCAAACAAAAAAAAAAACTCTTCTTCCAGTACAAATCCCTCTCCTCAAGCCCAAGTCCTCTCCCTCCCCAAATCACCTCCTCCTAGCACAAATCTTCTCACCCTTAAATTTCCCCTCTAAGCGTAAATCCATTACCCCTCTCCAAATCCCCCTCTCCTAGATCTCATCCCCCCAAATCCCCCCCAGCACAAATGCCCCCAATCATCCCTACTGATACAAATCCCTCTTCCAGAAATTTACTGTTCTAGTACTAGTTCCCCTCTTCAAATCAGCCATTCTAGGAAAATTCCCCAAAATCCCCACCGCACCTAGGGCAGCTACCCCTCCTGCCCACCTATTGTCCTGCCCTGGATAGATAGATAGATAGATAGATAGATAGATAGATAGATAGATAGATAGATAGATAGATAGATGTAAATATGCAATTTCTATACATTATGCATGGCTCCTGCAGAAACGGGTGATGGATTGAGCCAAACTGAACTGTTGGCTCCTCCCTAACTGTCATGGACCCACCTCCAGCCTGAAACTGGACAGTGAAGGAGTATCAGCTCATCGCTCTGTCATTTTGCTCTCTCCTCCTATCAGAGTGATCCATGTCAGCACATGAACTGATTGGCTGGCTCCTTGTGCTGCTTCTCCGTTCCCCAGAGTTCTGCTGTACAGGGCCGGTAAAAAGCTGAAACAAAGTCAGATTCAGGAGCTTACACTGCTTGCATTAAAAAAAAAATGCATGCAATGATGTATTTATGAAGACAGATCTGTGTTATTTTATAGCTTTAATCTCTACTTTATTTATTTTTATGTTGTTCTTTTCAACCTTTTAAGTCTCATCCACTTCTGAGCCATCAATAGAGATTACTGCAACTTAGCCTCACAATAAACTCTGATGACCCTGCCTACGTTCATACTATTAGGCTTGTGTACATTCAGTCCAATCATAGAGAACACATTATGGACAAGTTTTATTTCATTCATTAGGTTCTGAAGGTCATTGGTAGTAATGACATTGCACTTTCTTCTGCAGCAGATGGTTCCTCATTCATACATGTTATGTTCTGTTTTCTTTCTGCAGACCTATCCAAGTATCGAATTATAAAATATATTTGGGCATGTACCAGCTGGGTGTGAACAGCTCTCATACAGTTGTTGCCAATGTAAGGAAAATCATTGTCAACAGTAATTTTACAAGTGATGGAGATCCTGGGGACATCGCCCTGGTATGGCTGGCCACACCTGTCAACTATACTCAGTACATCATGCCAATCTGTCTGCCATCTTCCATCACCACCTTCCCCTGTGGTACGGAGTGCTGGGTGACCGGCTGGGGCACAAGATCTTATGGAGGTGAGTCCATAAAATGATAAGCGAAAGTGACTTCACTCATTGTCCATACTAAGAAATCAGGCCTGTCACTATTTTATGTTACATATGAATGGCCAATTCATATGGAGTTTGTTAAATTCTGTTAAAAATCCATTAAACTGGAACTCAGCAGTGAATCCTTTTGAAGTCTATGGAGAAGAGGGAAGGTGGGCAAGGGGGAGAAGGTCTTTTTAATGTGACTTTAAAGTGGTTGTAAACCCTTACAGACCACTTAGACCGCCTAGATTAAAGCTTACCTGTAGGTCCAAGAAATATCTCCTTAACCTACGCGGTTGAGGAGGAGATATTTTACAAAAAAAGGGCACCACTGTCTATGGAGCATGGGTGCCGTGCACAACGGCGCAGGTGCACTGGGCATGCTGCAAGTGAAGGTAAACATGCCATCACTTTACGGCTCCCATGCACATGGGTCGGAGTGATGTCAACGCTGCTCCGGCCACTCGCAGCGCCGGAGCAGCAAAACATGGAAGGAAGATTGACGCTTTGTGGAAGTAGGGACAGCGGTGACATCGCTGGCTCCTGTGTCAGGTAAGTGACACATAATGGGCTACTATGCGATGTGATGCTTTGTGATGCGATGCGATGCATAGTAGTCCATTTTGCTTTACCTTTACAGGGAAACAAAGAGGAAGTAAACCCATCAGGGTTTACTTCCTCTTTAAGGGTAATATGGAAAAAGCACCAATCCTTTCAATTACAAGCATGGGAGTGGGGGTGAGCATCGAACATGAGCTCAACCCAAACCGTTGTGGTTTTGGTAATGAATCTCCTTCACTGCTATAGCAACCAGTTACCAATATTTCATTTTCCTGGGATCTAAACTGGGTCTTGTGGCTTAAAAGGGTCAAAAATGAGAGTTGTCTTATATTTCAGCCCCTTCTCTATAAAATCAGGGTCCCCAGCAGTGATTTGTGTGTGTGTGTTGGAGAGACCTAGAGTAGATAGGGTAGCACTCTCTCAACTTTCCCTATTACGTTAGTGTTTTTAGGGTTGGGGTTTGTGGATTAGGTCTATTTTGTTTGAGATAGACTATATTTTATTTTAACATAAGTTTGCTTGAATCTTTATTTTTGCAACACATCACTGCATGCTATTGTTAAGTACACCAAAGCACCATATCCTTAATCCCCATTCTACCATATCTGCTGATAAAGTTGGGTAATCCCCCCATATTAGAAATGTTAGGCAAGCTTGAAGGGAGAGGCAGAGAATCTGAATGCACAGCTAGTAGAGGGTAATTGGGTTCTGCAGCTGCAAACAAAATAATGTGCCAAAATCAGATGATTCACTCTATAAAGTGAGGACCCAATGGACTTTTGGGTGTGCAGGCTGGACCACCAGTCTATACTCACACAGTACTCTCTAATTTTTACATGCTGTACATCATATCTGTACAAAATGTTCCAGATTTTCTTCTGTGAAATAATGCACTACCATATAATGTTATACCAAAGCTACTAACTTGGTGTGCATTGAGTTTCTGTAATAACTCTGGCTTTTTTCTTGTAAAATAATAAATTCTAACTTCAATGTATTGATAAAAGCTTGCCTTGTGTCTCTCTCTGAAACTGCTGCCTATTTAACTGTGCATGATGTCTTTAAAATATTTATGGTTATTTTCTCTGAAATAATGCAATATATATATATATATATATATATATATATATATATATATATATATATATATATATATATATATATATTTTTTTTTTTTTTATAAATTTTGCCTGATCTCTCCCTATTCAAGTGTGGCCTAACAAAGCTGTTTATATACTGTGCATTGGTTGCACAGTAATTATTACTATTGCTAGAGTTTGTACAATAAGGCTGACTCTTGTCTCTGAAAAAAACACAATTAAGTTTTTATTTTACACTAAAACATGTCTTGTTCCCCCCTCTTAAATTACTTACTAATGTATCTGTTTGCAACTGCACAATTATTTTGGAAAATAAATTATTTGGAAATGTTTGTAAAACAATACTCATGCCTGAGCAGATGCAATTATCTTGCAAGGAACCCATTGTTTTCATTTTTTTGTTTTCTGTATTTTTAACCACTGCTTTTCCCTCCCTCTAGGCCTGCCTTATAGTTTTAATGCAGGCTATTGCTCAAATGTAATGGCAGCAATGGCAATAAATACTGAATGTGGTACTATGGCTCACAATACTTCACTGCACAATGCTAAAAAATGAAACTTAAAGTGCTAAATTCCATTGAAAAACATGCTTGGGCACACTCTAAATCCTTCCACAAATCTCTCACCAACAAGCTTAAGGACTTTCAATTGATATATACTTGAATAGCTCACAATATTGGGGCCAAGGAGTACACATTTTACTCACATCCCCATAACTATGCTAGGCTGGACTACATTTTTTTTCAATCCCTATAGTCCTAGCTAACTCTACTGCAGCTTCTATCCATAACTATGGCTGGTCTGACCACCAATTACCTCATTGTCACTGAGTTTATCAAGCTTGCACCCACTCCATACACTTGGAGAGTGAATGAAGCTCTACTCTCGGATGCCACCATGAAGGCAGAGGTTTCAAAAGTGCTGGGTGAGTATTTTGAGTTAAACTCCTCTCAGGAGACCCCTGTTATGATTGGGTTGCACATAAGGCAGTTATAAGGGATATATGAATTACAGTGGTGTGAAAAAGTGTTTGCCCCCTTCCTCATTTCCTGTTCCTTTGCATGTTTGTCACACTTAAGTGTTTCGGAACATCAAACCAATTTAAACAATAGTCAAGGACAACACAAGTAAACACAAAATGCAATTTGTAAATGAAGGTGTTTATTATTAAAGGTGAAAAAAAATCCAAACCATCATGGCCCTGTGTAAAAAAGTGATTGCCCCCCTTGTTAAAACATACTATAACTGTGGTTGTCCACACCTGAGTTCAATTTCTCTAGCCACACCCAGGCCTGATTATTGCCACACCTGTTCACAATCAAGGCATCACTTAAATAGGAGCTGCTTGACACAGTAAGGTCCACCAGAAGATCCTTAAAAGCTACACATCATGCCGAGACCCAAAGAAATTCAGGAACAATTGAGAAAGAAAGTAATTGAGATCTATCAGTCTGGAAAGGGTTATAAAGCCATTTCCAAAGCTTTGGGAATCCAGCGAACCACAGTGAGAGCCATTATCCACAAATGGTGAAGACATGGAACAGTGGTGAACCTTCCCAGGAGTGGCCGGCCGCCCAAAATTACCCCAAGAGCGCAGCGACGACTCATCCAAGAGGTCACAAAAGACCCCACAACAACGTCCAAGGAACTGCAGGCCTCACTTGCCTCAGTTAAGGTCAGCGTTCATGCCTCCACCATCAGGAAAAGACTGGGCAAAAATGGCCTGCATGGCAGAGTTCCAAGGAGAAAACCACTGATGAGCAAAAACAACATCAAAGCTCGTCTCAATTTCTCCACAACACATCTTGATGATCCCCAAGACTTTTGGGACAACATTCTGTGGACCGATGAGACAAAAGGGGAACTCTTTGGAAGGTGTGTGTCCAAGTATATCTGGCGTAGAAGGAACACTGCATTTCATAAAAAGAACATTATACCAACAGTAAAATATGGTGGTGGTAGTGTGATGGTCTGGGGCTGTTTTGCTGCTTCAGGACCTGGAAGACTTGCCGTGATAAAAGGAACTATGAATTCTGCTGTCTACCAAGAGATCCTGAAGGAGAATGTCCGACCATCTGTTCGTGTACTCAAGCTGAAACGAACTTGGGTTCTGCAGCAGGACAATGATCCTAAACACACCAGCAAGTCCACCACCGAATGGCTGAAGAAAAACAAAATGAAGACTTTGGAGTGGCCTAGCCAAAGTCCTGACCTGAATCCTATTGAGATGTTGTGGTATGACCTTAAAAAGGCCGTTCATGCTCGAAAACCCTCTAATGTAACTGAATTAGGACAATTCTGCAAAGATGAGTGGGCCAAAATTCCTCCAGGACGCTGTAAAAGCCTCATTGCACGTTATCGCAAACGCTTGGTTGCAGTTGTTGCTGCTAAGGGTGGCCCAACCAGTTATTAGGTTTAGGGGGCAATCACTTTTTCACACAGGGCCATGATGGTTTGGATTTTTTTACACCTTTAATAATAAACACCTTCATTTACAAATTGCATTTTGTGTTTACTTGTGTTGTCCTTGACTATTGTTTAAATTGGTTTGATGTTCCGAAACACTTAAGTGTGACAAACATGCAAAGGAACAGGAAATGAGGAAGGGGGCAAACACTTTTTCACACCACTGTAGCTTAGTGGCTGCCCAGAATAGGGATAATCAACAAAACATTGTATACCTCATCCGAGAACTAGATCAACTGTATAAAAAGTGCATGGATCTCCACTCTGAGTCTATCAGACAACTCTATTGAGCTGAAGCGCTTAGAACTAGATTCCTTATTATCTGCCAAGGTAGAAAAAGCTCTGAGATGGTCTAAGGCAGGGCCGTTTCTAAAGCAGGGCAAAAGGGGTAGCTGCCCTGGGCCCTGTCATTGTTGCGGGGCCCAAAGCAGCTGCCTCATACTTGCCGACAATCCTGGTTTAAATTCCCTTGAGGTTTTAGTCCTGTGCTGTGTCCTGATATCTCAGTGTGAAGTGCTGCTACTAATTCTGCCCAGCTCTGCCCTATTGTTGTGTAAAGATGACTCACCTGCAGACCCTGTGTTTAGATGTAAATTACCAGCATTTATATGCAAATAGGGGTGGCCAGCGGCATGGCTATATATATCATGCCCCCCTGAGGTCATATCCACAGTAATCTCTAGCAACCAATCAACAAGCAGAAATCATATGCTGTAACCTCTAGCAACTAATCAGTGAGCCGTATTGTGTGCTGTAACCTCTAGAAACCAGTCAGTGAGCGTTAATGATACACTGTAACCTCTGCCAACCAATCGCAATAGCTTCCTGATCTGATTCAGTAAACAGATTTTGAGTCTAGCTGCTATTTATTGTATGTCTCAGAGCAGACGGAGAGCTAAACTGCATGGGGGGGCCCCCCAAGAAAAGTTTTTCCCAGGGTCCAATCAATATTAAAGACGGCCTTGGTCTAAGGCAAAATTTATTTGCATAGTAATAATGCCTCAACTATGTTTGCTAGAAAGTTGCACCAGTCACTCCCTCCCCCACATGTTTAGAATTTATACACCCCTACGGGTTTGACTACCTCCAATCCGCAGAAGGTTTTAAAAATGTTTGTAAATTTTTACTCATCCCTTCTAGCCCACCCCAAAGTGAACCCTTGGAGGACACACTCTCTTGGTTTGCCTCAATCAAGATTCCTACCCTTACCCCTTCACAATTGGAGACTCTAAACTCCCCAATTACTTTTCCCGAGGTCTCAGAGGTTTTTAAATCCCTAAAAATGGTCTCTGCCCCAGGTCCAGAAGGATTTTCCTCTCTGTTCTACACATTTTTTTCCTCCCAACTGGTCCAGCTTTTTAATCATATTATTCAATAGTGATGGCCGAACGGTTCGCCCGGCGGTCGTTTCGTGGCGAATTTTGGACGTTAGCGGTCCGCTCGTTCGGCGGACTATTGGCGCCGTTCGCCCGGCGGACCTTCGTGTTTAATGTGTAAAAGAACTTTGACCTATGATGACACATCCATCATGGGGTACAGGACAGCCAATTGAGACATGACAGCACATGGACACTTGGACATTCCCCCTAACCTATAAATACACCCGATCCGGTGGCCATTTTACATTCTTTCTTCTGTCACTATAGGGAAAGGTTGCTGTGTGGAGTAGGGAGAGATATATCGCTAGCTATTTGGTACACAAAAGTTCTTTTCAGGACTGGTATAGGTGTTAGGTGTATATAGGTTTGCTGTGCTACTGATTGTTGCAGCAGCCTGAGTGTCTTTTGTCAGTTTAGAGAAAGGGACAGGACGGTGCTGCAGGGAGTGTCAGATTAGTCATCATCATTATCATCATCATCATTAGCTGTTACTATCAGGTCCACAAAAGAGCTATTCCAGTAACCACTAATCGTTCCAGTCTCCTCTGTTTTGCCAGTTTGTATAGGTACAGGAAGGAAGCAGTGTGTCAGGCAGTGAGGGTCAGTTTAAAGAGTTGCTGTTACTATTAGTTCCACAAAGGTTATTTTCAGGACTGGTATCAGTGGTACAGTAATAGGCTTGTACACGTATAATATTCTTTCTTCCAAATATAGAAAGAATATTATACTTGACTGCTGCCCTTCTGCTGCAGTCTGCTAATCATTCACAACTCACTTGTTCCACAAAGCTCTTTATCAGGACTGGTAACTTGGTCTGTCTAGGGTGCTACAGTACATAGGGTTGAGTGAGGTACAGTCTGCTGTTCTGTAAGGACCGCTATCGGTCCACAATAGATAGGGTTGAGGTGCACCACTGCTAACCGCTGCCCTATACTGCAGCAGTCCTTCAGCAGTATAGGGACTGACGTACAGTCTGCTAATCAGTCACACCATCCCTGTGCTGTGCTGATTTACTCCTGGGGGTTCTTATTATGAGGGGATCACACCATCCCTGTGCTGTGCTGAGTTTCTCCTGGGCCTGCTTATTATGAGGGGATCACACCATCCCTGTGCTGTGCTGACTTCCTCCTGGGGCTGCTTACGGTGCTGCTGTCAGTGCTGTATATCACGGTGCTGGTGTGAGTGCTTAATGTCACGGTGCTGCTGTCAGTGCTGTATATCACGGTGCTGATGTCAGTGCTTAATGTCACGCTTCTGATGTCAGTGCTCTCTATCTACGTTCTGCAGTCAGTGCTGTATATCACGGTGCTGATGTCAGTGCTTAATGTCACACTTCTGATGTCAGTGCCCTCTATCACGGTGCTGCTGTCAGATGACTCTATCACGGTGCAGGTGTCATTGCTGTATGTCACGCTGCTGGTGATCATCTCCTGCACCCTCTTCTTTGCCTACTCTGGTCCCTGACCTTCCCTCTCCTCCATTGCCTTCATGCGCTCCACAGCCCTGAATTGTCAGAACAATTTCCCATATAAGAAAAGAATGCTTGTAGTTATCGATCCCAAATTCACCTCATACATGTATTATGTCATTGGCCATGTGGTGGGACTATGTTTGCCCAGCTAATAATTATTTGGTGGCTGCAAATTTGACCTAAAGGTTTGCAAAGTTCGCCTCCCATTGAAGTCAATGGGGCCCGCCGCGAACGTTTGGTTTCGCGAACGGTCGGCCCCGTTCGCGGTCCGCGTTCGCGAAACGTCCCGTCGGAAGTTCGTCCATCACTATTATTCAAGGTCATAAGGTTCCCTGAGGAGATGCTTTTAGCTAACATGTCTCTTATCCCAAAGCCTAAGAAAGACCATGCCTTGCCCCAAAACTATAGGCCTACCTCGGTGATCAAAAATTACCTAAAGATCTTTTGTAGAATCCTGGCTGATCACCTAGTAGCTATTATTCCTTCCCTGATCTCATCATTTCAGTCAGGTTTCATTCCCAACCTCCTTATCGTGGACAACATTCACATAGCAACAAACATTATCCATATTTTTGGTAAAAAAAAATCGCAATAAGTGTTTATTGATTGGTTTGCACAAAAGTTATAGCGTCTACAAAATAGGGGTTAGTTTGATAGCATTTTTATTAATATATATTTTTTTTACTAGTAATGACTGCGACATTATGGCGGACACATCAGACACTTTTGACACATTTTTGGGACAACTTTCATTTTTACAGCGATCAGTGCTATAAAATTGCACTGATTACTGTAAAAATGGCACTGGCAGTGAAGGGATTAACCACTAGCTGGCTAGGAAGGGGTGTGTCCTAGGGAGTGATTCTAACTGTTAGGGGGCTTGGCTATGAGTGACTCATCACTGATCACCGCTCCCGATTACAGGAAGATGTGATCAGTGACACTGTCACTAGGCAAAATGGGGAGATGCTTGTTTACATTAGTATCTCCCCGTTCTTCCTCTCCATGAGATGATCGTGGGTATCCCCGCAGACTCGATGTCCGCGGGACCCGTGATCCTACACACGGAGCTTGCGGCGGGTGCGTGTGCTCACCGACACGCACACAATGGCATTGTGGCAAATTTAAAGGGACATACAAGTACGCCTATTTTTTCAGCCATGCCATTCTGCCAACATAAATGTACAGGCAAGCGGTAAAGGACTTAGCAAAGTTTGCTAATCTATCGGGTCTCTCTGTGAATGTTTCCAAATCGATGGCCCTGCCAATCAATTTTATCCCTTCTGAGCTGGAGACGATTAAAGCATCCTTTGCTTTTATTTGTTCAACATCTTCCCTTTCTTACCTAGGGATCACACTTTCCGGAAACTATAAATCATTATTCAACAGTAACTACCACCCTCATTGGCCAAAATTAGACAATTGCTCAAAAATTGGACTGCCAATTACATTTCCTTTTTGGGAGGATCAATAGCGATAAAAATGTCTATTCTTCCCAAACTCCTTTACTTATTTTGAGCCCTACCTATTTTTATATCCAAGTCCTATCTCCTTAAAATCCAAACTGAATTGAACAACTTTTTCTGGCAGGGAAAATCTCCACAGTTTGCCAGGGCAGTTCTACATCATTCCCATAGATGAGGAGGTTTGGGAGTCCCTCAGATATGGTTGTATTAAATTGCAAGTAGATTCTTGCAATTATCCCAATGGAACATTATAGAACCTCATGTTGGCGTAAGGGTGTACTTACTTTTGTTGGCAGCGGTTTAGACATTAATAGCTGTGTGTTGAGTTATTTTACTACTTTACATTGTAGCAAAGTGTCATTTCTTCAGTGTTATCACATGAAAAAATGTAATAAAATATTTACAAAAATGTGAGGGGTGTACCAGGGGCAGACTGACCATTGGGCCACTCGGGCACTGCCCGAGGGCCCCATGCCACTAGGGGGCCCCATCAGGGTTGCCAGCCTAAGTAAAACCAGGGACAGTATGTAAAAATTTGTGTTTTTTTTTTTTTACATCTGTCTCTGAAATGTCCCTTACCAACATCTTTTTGGTCTAAAAATCCAGAGATTGTAGCTGCCCCACCTCTCCAGTAACTTCTCAGCCAATAGAAACATGTCTATGTATAATGTGTGATTGTATACTGTGTGCGTGTTTGTGTATACTGTGTGGCCCCATAATCTCTGATTGCCTGGGGGCCCCATAATCTCCTATTGCCCGGGGGCCCCATGAGTTGTCAGTCCGCCCCTGGGGCGTATTCACTTTTGTTAGATACTGTATATTGTTAATTTTTCTTTTTTTTTTTTTGGTTACTTTTTTCAATAAAAGTTTGTAAAAAACAAACAAAAAAAAAACATGCTTGGGGTGCCAAATGTTTTAATTGTCTAGTTGAAGTGTCTGTAGTTTTAAGGGAAGAAGTGAGAGGCCCACATCCCTAATTTAGTACACACAACTAGAAACATCCTCTGAATGGGACTTTTTAGGGTATCAACCACTTCAGTAAAAGTTAAAAGTATATTCCATAACAAAATACAATAAAAGAAGAGATGCAGCTCACATGACAGATAACCATTTGATCAGTCAACACATTGGTTTGACGAAGACAGTAATATTCCGAAGCATTTAGAAATTTAACACATTTTAGCCTTTTCTTCTTCAGGGGGCAATTAAATGTCAAAAGATGGTTATCTACAATACTGTCAGGGCTGGGCTCCTAGCCCTCCCTTCTCTGTGCTCAGGTTGCTCAGATGTCAGTTAATTGCCAGTACTCATCGTTCCATAGTGGCTCACCTGCTGATCATTTCTTGCTCGTTAGTCCAGCCTACAGCCAGCCCCTTTTGACCATTTAAACTGCCTGGCTCATTCCTTCTGTGCCTTCGCCTTGGTCAAACATATCAGGAGACTCTCTGCTGTGTTCCCGTTGAAGACTTGCCTGGCTGACCTCCCTTCTGGTTCCTGATCCTGTCTGCTGCCTCCGACTATGCTAAGCTCTGGTTTCCTGATCTACTGGCTTGTTCTTACTATCCACTTTGGATGCCGTACCCTGGCTATGTTTTGACTACATTTACTGATTTGTACCATTTCTACCATTATATTAAAAGGTGTGATTTTTTACTACATTTTCTGTCTCCGTCTGATTCATGGTTCCTGACAAATACAAAAAAAAAAGCATTAAAACCATAATCACTTTGAAGGAATATTAGATGAAAATACATAAGTATATCCACTGATCCGTTAAGGTGAGAGAAATTGCATATGGAACCGCAACAATACTTAAAAGGGAAAGCTTAGGTCACAGGTGGAACGGTATATGGTGGGGGGGGGGTGGTGGAGAGAGCACCCACTCCCCCAGCCACTGCATCACATCATTATGAGAGACGCTGTCACCGTGGAGAGGGCTTCCATCTTTACCTTCCAGGTTTACGGCCTCTGACTACATGAATGGCCAGGGGCACAATGAGATCACTGCCATTCACTGCAGGCTCTGAAGGTCTGGTATGCTTTGAGGTCACCTGCTGCACGCACTCTAAAAACCTCCGTACCTCTGTACCTGTAATTCACAGTACCTACGGGTAAGCCTTATTACAGGCTTACCTGTAGGTAAAAGATAAAAAAAGAGAATCTATCTACAATGTACAATATGTATAGCATTGCGAAGAATGACCTTGTTGTGAATGACCATTTTCTTCTCTACGTTTTATCACCAGGGAACTTAATTCGAAATGGGGTCCTCCAGGAGGTCATGGTTCCCCTGATAGACCGCAATACATGTCAAACAATGTATAAGAATGGGGGACGTACTGAGAAGATCCAGTATGATCAGATCTGTGCCGGCTACATGAATGGAGGAAAGGACTCCTGCCAGGTGGGTAACACCAAGAGCGATCCATCATGGCTCACTTTTAGGTCTGGATCTCTTCACAGGAAGCTGAAGAAATGCATGGCTTCAGCTATTTCCTAGATCTGACCAACATTTTTATTTTTTTTTACTTGGCATGGATTGGAAAGATCGAGATGTTCTTTTTTTTTTTTTTAGATGTTCTGTCACATTTTTAATTGCTGTCTTTGTCCTCAGGGAAATTTCTCCTCAGTTCCTGCCATTGTATTGGATTTCAACCTAACTGTATTGTCTCCCCTTTTGTTTTAGATGCTGAACAAACCATCACAGA
This sequence comes from Lithobates pipiens, assembly GCF_037356315.1. NCBI lineage: Eukaryota > Metazoa > Chordata > Amphibia > Anura > Ranidae > Lithobates > Lithobates pipiens. The sequence continues at coordinate 23,019,994 of NW_027507784.1, read as the reverse complement.
AAGATATAGTAAATCACTAAAATAATATATATATATATATATATATATATATATATATATATATATATATATATATATAAATATAAATATATATATATATATATATATATATATATATATATATATATATATATATATATATATATATATATATACTATTATATATATTTATTTATTTTATTGAAATAATCCAATGAAATCTGCAAGACAATCCAACAACCCATTCTGGGAGATCAAGAATGCCCCCCCCCCTTTTCAGAGATAAAATATACTATTATATATACTATTATATTCTGTATATATTGTGGGTGATTGGCTTCAAGCAGGGAGGAATGCCTTGTACACATGGTCAGACATTCCAACCAAAAAATCTTTTTCCAACGGATTTTGGCCAAAACTAGTCTTGCATACACACGGTCGCACAAAGTCCGATCGTTCAGAACAAGGTGACGTTCGTAGCGTACGATGGGACTACGTAGAGGCCCGTAGCCAATAGCTTTTGTCGCCAAATTTTTTCTGAGCATGAGTGGCACTTTGTGCATCGGAATTCTCTGCACACGATTGGAAAAGTCAGATCGGATTTTGTTGTCGGAAAAATTTTGATCCGGCTCTCAAACTTTTTCTGTCGGAAATTCCGACAGAAAAAGTCAGTTGGAGCCCACACACGATCTGATCTTCTGACAATATAATCTGATTGGACCTTTTTCGTCTGAATTTCCGACCGTGTGTATGGGGCATTACTTTAAGGGCTTTCTGCACATATTTTTATAAAAGAAAAATCAAGAGATAAACAACAAAATGTATTTAGCCTCCTGGCTTATAGAGAGACCACAGTACAGCTATGAGGCCGCGTACACACGCGCGGACTGTTCGCCCAACCTTGTTCGGCAAACAGTTTGTCAAACAGTCCGCTCAAAATTTGCATGAGCGGACTTGCCCACACACGAGCGGACTGTCCGCCCAAACACTGTTCAGCGGACAAGGTTGGGCGAACAGTCCGCCCGTGTGTACGCGGCCTGAGGAAAGATTTTCTGGACTGAGGAGATTAAGGAGGATACGATCACCATGTATAAATACATAAGGGGGATATGATCTCCATGTATAAATACATAAGGGGGATATGATCTCCACGTATAAATACATAAAGGGGGATATGATCTCCATGTATAAATACATAAAGGGGATATGATCTCCATGTATAAATGCATAAGGGGGGGATATGATCTCCGTGTATAAATGCATACGGAGGGATACGATCCCCATGTATAAATACATAAGGGGGGATATGATCTCCATGTATAAATACATAAGGGGGGATATGATCTCCATGTATAAATACATAAGGGGGGATATGATCTCCATGTATAAATACATAAGGGGGGATATGATCTCCATGTATAAATACATAAAGGGGGATATGATCTCCATGTATAAATACATAAAGGGGGATATGATCTCCATGTATAAATGCATAAGGGGGGGATATGATCTCCGTGTATAAATGCATACGGAGGGATACGATCCCCATGTATAAATACATAAGGGGGGATATGATCTCCATGTATAAATACATAAGGGGGGATATGATCTCCATGTATAAATACATAAGGGGGGATACGATCCCCATGTATAAATACATAAGGGGGGATATGATCTCCATGTATAAATACATAAGGGGGGATATAATCTCCATGTATAAATACATAAGGGGGGATATAATCTCCATGTATAAATACATAAGGGGGATATGATCTCCATGTATAAATACATAAGGGGGATATGATCTCCATGTATAAATACATAAAGGGGGATATGATCTCCATGTATAAATACATAAAGGGGGATATGATCTCCATGTATAAATGCATAAGGGGGGGATATGATCTCCATGTATAAATACATAAGGGGGGGTATGATCTCCATGTATAAATACATAAGGGGGATATGATCTCCATGTATAAATACATAAGGGGGGATATAATCTCCATGTATAAATACATAAGGGGGGATATAATCTCCATGTATAAATGCATAAGGGGGGATATAATCTCCATGTATAAATACATAAGGGGGGATATAATCACCATGTATAAATACATAAGGGGGGGTATGATCTCCATGTATAAATACATAACGGGGGATATAATCACCATGTATAAATACATAAGGGGGGATATGATCTCCATGTATAAATACATAAGGGGGCATATGATCTCCATGTATAAATACATGAGGGGGGATATGATCTCCATGTATAAATACATAGGGGGGGATATGATCACCATGTATAAATACATAAGGGGGGGGATATGATCTCCATGTATAAATACATAAGGGGGCATAGGATCATCATGTATAGATAAATGAAATAATGTAGTAAAAATTAGCGCTGGCAAGATATTCAATTAGCAGCTAGCACACATAAAGGTGAATATACAACCTCTAACAATCAACAAAATGGCAAATAAAGGTGCAGAGCTTCACAGTATTTAATAAATGTCCATGTAAGTTGATAGCTAGTCCCAATTGTAAACAAACTGTATAGGAGCCTTCAAATTGCCACCACCGTAAGCCTGTGCATGCTCAGGATCCTTTTCTGTTTGGTAGAGTAAGATTCAAGTTGTGTGCCTATGTCTTTGATGAAAATGAGTGCCTGAGGAGGAAACAGATGAACCTAAAGATGAATTAGAGGCATTTCCATCCTCCATCATATTGTGTTTCTCAATATCAGATCGAATAGTTGATGGCGATGGTAGCTGACGGTTGTTACTGTCTTCCAGGGTGACTCAGGAGGACCTCTGGTGTGTAAGGTCAAGGGAGTCTGGTACGAAGTTGGAATCGTAAGCTGGGGAATTGGCTGCGCCGAAGAAAATTACCCTGGGGTGTACACCCTGGTTATGGCCCACCAAAACTGGATCAGCACTTATGTGAACGCAAACTTCAGTAATGTCCTCAACATCTCCAAACCAACACTGAAATGTGCAGGAGACTTCAAAAGCAATGGAGGAAACATCTATCTCTCACACTTTCACTGGTCTCTCTTGGTTATAGCTACTCTTCTGTCCTTCTATCTATAACCAGTTATTGTCCACCTACATAAACAGTAAACTACGATAAAGGGTTTAATGGACCAGAGAGAGTACATCCAAATGTCCTACTAGAGTACGAGAAATAAACACATCTTAATATTAGTAGTGGGTGTTCTTTTCTAGTAGTTTTTGATCTGTATACATAAAATGTATTGTTTTATTCTTGGAACCTGGCTGATGGTTGGATATTACTTTTTTTTTTAACGCTTTTTTTTTTCATTTGATTTTATTTTTCATACCAGAAGTCTAACAAGCCTCCTATGTGATAGCATGGGCAGGTGTCAGATACTCTTTACGGAGACGTCAGGGTTCTTTTTTAACCACAATCCTCCAATGCAGCTAATCCAGAACTGATCATGCTTGATTAGCTGAATCCTTGGCTACAGACAGCTCTAAAAATGGAAGTGAAAAAATCATGCAAACCCCATGCAAAGGAAAAAAAAATAGGTCCCTCCAAGACAGGACCATCTTTGATATTGAATGGACCTTGGGCAAACATTTTCTTGGGCCCCCTCCATGAAGTTTCGCTCTCCACCTGCTCTAAGGCATACAATAGCAACTAGACTCAACATCCATTTACTGAATGAGATCAGGCAGCGATTGTGATTAGTTGTCAGAGGATACAGTGTATCATTATCGCTCACTGACTGGTTGCTAGAGGATACAACACACATTATGGCTCACTGATTAGTTGCTAGAGGCTACAGCACATAATTTCTGCTTGTTGATTGGTTGCTAGAGAATACTGTACACCAATACTGCTCACTGATTGGTTGCTAAAGATTATTGCACATCATTACTGCTTACTGATTGGTTGCTAGAGCTTACAGCACATCATCTCCTCACTACCTGCACACCATGGACTGGAGAGGTGAGTGGACTCATTAATATACAAAAAACTCCTAGGGATCCTAGGACTCCTGGGATCAGTGGCAGTGCTGGGGGAAGGGAAGTATATGATCAATAGCCATGCAGATTTTTTTTACCGACTACCAATATAAAGATGAATTTCAACACTGGGCACTAATATTATAGGGGTTTACACTGACCACTAATGTAATAGAAGCATTCACAGTGACCATCAATGTAAGGATGGATTTACACTGACCACTAATGTAATAGGAGCATTCTCAATAACCACCAATGTAAGGAGGGATTTACACTGACCACCAATGTAAGGGGGGCATTCACACTGACCACTAGTGTGAATGAAAGGATTCTACACCAAGCACCAATGTAATGAGAAGATTTACACTGACCACCAATGTAACTGAGACATTTAGCCTGCGTTCACATTTGTGTGTGTTGGGAATGCATGCAAAATTGCTTTCCTGACACCACAGAAATGTGCTGCCCTTTAGCAGATACACAGCAAACATTAAAGGAGTTGCAAAAGCAGAAGGTTTTTTTTTTTTTATCTTAATGCATTCTATGCATTGAGATAAAAAGCCTTCTGTATGGCAGCCCCCTCCAGCTCCCCTAATACTTACCTGAGCCCCATCTCTGTCCAGCGATGTCCACTAGCCCCTCAGCCGTCTCTCCCCCTTGTTTGGCTGAGACACAGCAGTGGTGCCATTGGCTTCCGCTGCTGTCAATAAAAATCAGTTAGCCAATCAGGGGAGAGAGGGGGCAAGGCCGGGCAGGGCTCCATGTCTAAATAGATACAGGGAGCTGTGACTAGGCCCGGGTGCACGCATAGCAAGCTTATTGCTGTGGGGGCATTTGACATGAGGGAGGGGCTAGGAGCAGCAAAGAGGGACCCCAGAAGAGGAGGGTAAGTATAACATGTTTTTTATTAAAAAAATCACTTTACTACAATAAAAAACACGAAAAAAATGACATGTCCCTTGATGTAAGCTCAAAGTCAATCATGTTGTTCAAAGGTGTAAATCCATTGTCAATAACAGCAATTTTTAATTTTTGATTTGACCAATGAGTCCTACAAGGAAGAAATTACCTCCAGGAACTGTATTCATATATACCCATGGGGCTGGAGTCACAGTTCAGTATTAGATAGTAAATGATTAAGCACCCTTTAGGGCATCTACAAATGTTCTTTCTGAGTAGATTGAGGTGGTCTTTTTAAAATTGTATTTTAAATGTTTGTTTTTTGTATACAATAAAGTGGATTGGTTTAATGATTTCCTTACAAATCTAATAAAGGAACCCATTTTTAGTCTTTTTTAGTCCATAACTAGTATTTTTGTCTTTGGTTTCTAACAGAATCCAGTGATGTAAACCCTCCTCAATTAAGACCCATTTCATTCTGAGGGTGGGCACAACATGGTGCTGTGGCAGAAAATGCTCAGGGTCCCAGTGCAGAGAAACAGGAATATATTGCAAACGAAGTTCGGTAATACAGGACTGTTTCTATAGCATCTGTCTCAAGTGGTGGAACGTGGCCTGCCCGGTCTGTACCCAAGGTTGGAGGCTTCCAGATGGGATTGTATGTCCCTACATTTTCCCTACTCCTCCAAAAACCTTTCCCTGATGCTAAGTACCTTCACTGTAAGACGGGTTACCTGTCCCTACTCAAAATGCGTCTCAAGCCTTGGAGCCAGGGTCTTAAATAGACTCTGACAGACCCAAGACACATGGGGTACCAGCATCCAATTGGATAGCTGTCCCCTGTCACCCAGGAAACCATAGAGGAATTAAGTTCCTCTCCATCTTCAATGCTGCTCAGTTGAGCACCACCTGCAGTAGAGCAAGCAGACTGCACTTGCCTACAACACCCCCCACTAAATGATGGATCCTGGCATAGCAGGAGTTCAACCACTTGATTGTTCTTACAGGCAGCAAGGAGGATATGCCCCCCCCCCCTCTACCCTCCAGTGTTTCTCTGGTCTCACCTGTGCGAACGGCGAGACAAAGAATGAATCGGTCACTGCTGGAAGTTAGCCATTGAGATTTCTGTTGACCAGATGGTCCCCAGCCATCTCTATGACTCTTAGCCCTGTGTAGAATGTGTCCTATCGGACCGTGTCGTCGGATAATCTGACTGTGTGTGGTATGCATCGGACTGATTCCGTCCGAATATCCGTCGGACCCAATTTTCCAACATGTTGGAAATATTTCCCGACCAACTGGTTTGATCGGACATACTCCGATCATGTGTAGAGAATTTTGATCGGACCAAGTGCCACGCATGCTCAGATCAAATTCCTACATCAAAGCTATTGGCTACTAGCCTGAATGTAGTCCCATCGTAACGAAATTACGTCATCACATTCTGAAAGATCGGATTTTTCTCTTAGTCCGACCGTGTGTATGCAACAGTTTCGGACACAATCCGACGGACTAAATCCGACGGATTTGGTTGGCAGAATCCCCGACCGTGTGTACAGGGGCTTAGAGGCCCCGACGTGACGTTATGATGGGGAAGCTGCTGGAAAGGCCGAGACAGCTTATTTATTTTTTTATCTTGTCTTTCCAGCCTGAAAGAGAGATCTGGGGTCTTATAGACCATAGATCTTCCCATAAAAAGGACCTGTCACTAGGGTTGCACTGTATCGGTGCCGATACTAAGCATTTGCACGAGTATCGGTACTCGTGCAAATACACCAATACTTAAAACCGATACCTACTGACTCGGTTCTTTCAGCTGTCAGCAGGATTCTCCCACTGACAACTGAAATATACACAAAAGAATTCAGCAATTATTGGTTGTTAAGGAGCGGGGCCGCCGCGTCCTTAACAACTGATGGCTCATTCATATGGCAGCGATAAATGTGATTAAAACCAGGGGCAGCTTCTGCTAGGATTCCCTGTGGGATCAGAACTCTCTCCTGCCACTCGATCTGTAGCCTGCAGTGCAGCACAAGAATGAGAGACGAGAGCCAGGATAAAAAGAAGCCAGCAGCTGGATGTGTGGCATGAGGAAGGGAATGGTGAGGTGGGTCTTGCTTGCCCTAATACCACCATCCTCCACCTCCTCCCAGACTGTCAGATCTATTGCTCTTCTTCGGGCCACCACCTCCCAGGTAATGGGAGAAGAACAGGCAGCATGGCAGCATGGCAGCACATAGATATTCAGCAATAGAGCAGTATTTAGTTCAGTGGAGAACTGATGTGCAGGGGGGAAGGGGGGCACAGTGAAGAACAGGTATGTAGGAGGTACAGTGGGGATTATGTTTGTGTGTGGGGAGGTGGGGTTAAAGTGGGCGAAGAGGGGTTAAAGAGGAAGTAAACCCTGATGGGTTTACTTCCTCTTTCATTCCCTGTAAAGGCAAAGCATAATGGACTACTATGCATCGCATAGTAGTCCATTATGTGTCACTTACCTGACACAGGAGCCAGCGAAGTCACCGCTGTCCCCTGTAGTTCCGAGCGTCCATCTTCTTGGTGGGTCTCTGTGGGTCTCACTGCTCCGGCGCTGTGATTCGCCGGAGCAGCGATGACGTCACTCCCGCGCATGCGCACGGGAGCCGAGACTTGCGGCATTGCCGTCATCGACGATGCCCCTCTCAGTGCACCTGCGCGCTGCTGTTTACGGCGCATGCGCCGTAGATAGCGGTGCCCGTCTTCTGGCAAATATCTCCTAAACCGTATAGGTTTGGGAGATATTTCTTGGACCTACAGGTAAGCCTTAATCTAGGCTTACCTGTAGGTCAAAGTGGTTTGTAAGGGTTTACAACCACTTTAAAGTGGCTGTAAACCCAATGTCATCCTTTCTAAACTACTGCCATAGGGGTTATCTATAAGGATACACATGCCTCCTGCAAGTATCCCTACCTGTCAAATGTCTCCCCTCTGTCTGTTATGAGAACCGAAAAACTGCAGATTCTGTGGGTGGGTCTGTTGTCTGGCGCTCGGTGGGTCAAGTTGTGATGTCAGTAGACTCCCCGCCCACCTCTACACTCCCTTTGTCAATATGCATTTTTTCCTGTGTATTTCTTACACTGAACTCCTGCTAACATCCAGTGAAAAGACAGGAAAGTCCCCACATGACTTCAGCATGCCCAATCATGCTGAGGTGTGGAACATCCAATCCTGGCAGAGCAGCAGAAGAAAGGAGTGGGAGGGAATTAAAACATAATGGATGTCTCTTAGTGCTAGTGCACAAGATATGTAAATCACCCGTCACTCACAGCAAGGGGGAGGATTTGACAAAGTTTTTCTCTGTTTGTCAAGATTTATCTCACTGAACAATAAGCCCTTGTACACACGGTCGGAGATTCTGACAACCAAATCCGTTGGATTTTGTCCGACGGATTTTGTCCGAAACTGTTGCATACACACGGTTGGACGAAGTTGTCGGAAAATCCGATCATTCAGAACGTGATGACGTTATTTCGTTACGACGGGACTACGTTCAGGCTAGTAGCCAATAGCTTTGGTGTAGGAATTTGATCTGAGCATGCGTGGCACTTTGTCGGAATTCTCTACACATGATCGGAGTATGTCCGACCGGAGCATTTTGTCGGAAAATATTTCTGGCAAGTTGGTCCGACAAATATTCCGATGCAGACCACACACAGTCGGAATATCCGACAAAACGCTCCGATCGGACACATTCCGTCGGAAACTCCGATCGTGTGTACAAGGGCTTAGAGGATTGCTCAGAGCTGGATTAACTCTTTGTGGCAAGACTGGGCTCATATGATAGGAAATCGTATACTCTACATTATGACATAAAAAATAAAAATACAATTTCGGGTTTACATCCACTTTAAGGATGGTACAGTGGGGAACAGGTGTGCAGGAAGGGGGAAGACAGGCAATCAGGGTAGTACAGTGGGGAACAAGAGTGCAGGGGCGGGGGGGGCTCAGTGGGGACCTGGGAAATAGGTATCGGTAATCGGTATTGGCTAGTGCTTAAAAAAGTATCGGTACTTGTTGCTAAAAAAGTGGTATCGGTGCATCCCTACCTGTCACACACTAATCTATATAATCGATGTTTACATTCCTTGTAATAGGAATAAAAGTGATCAAAAATAAATAAATTTAAAGATAAAGTGTAAGAAAAAATTTAATTAAATTAAAATATAGAATAAAAAAAAAATCACATATGTGAGGTATTGTCGCGTGAGAGCGAGAGCAATAATTCTAGCACTAGACCTCCTCTGTAATTCCAAATAGGTAACCTGTAAAAAAACGTAAAGCTTCGCCTATGGAGATTTTTAAGTACTAAAGTTTGGCGCCATTCCAAGAGTGTGCAGCCTTAATCAAAATATAGATGGATAGCTTGCTCCTGTTCCTGGGATAGGTATGCCTCACAAGATAAAGAGATAATGTCCCATAGTGTAGTAATTTAAACCAATTACATTTTATTTAAATATAGCGACAGGGTACTCACATTATGAGTGAATAAAAACTGCAGAAAAAGAGCAACAAGCAGAGTAACGAACGATTCGTTCCAATGTCCTTCCTGGTGTCTCTCTCACTTCCTTCCTTGCGCATTCGTCACTGTCACGTGACTTCTTTCCCTGAAGAAGTCACGTGACAGTGACGAATGCGCAAGGAAGGAAGTGAGAGAGACACCAGGAAGGACATTGGAACGAATCGTTCGTTACTCTGCTTGTTGCTCTTTTTCTTGTTGCTCTTTGCTTGTTGCTGCTTTTCTTGTTCCTTTGCTTGTTGCTCTTTTTCTTTTTCACTTCTTTCCCTGAAGAAGTCACGTGACAGTGACGAATGCGCAAGGAAGGAAGTGAGAGAGACACCAGGAAGGACATTGGAACGAATCGTTCGTTACTCTGCTTGTTGCTCTTTTTCTTGTTGCTCTTTGCTTGTTGCTGCTTTTCTTGTTCCTTTGCTTGTTGCTCTTTTTCTTTTTCACTTCTTTCCCTGAAGAAGTCACGTGACAGTGACGAATGCGCAAGGAAGGAAGTGAGAGAGACACCAGGAAGGACATTGGAACGAATCGTTCGTTACTCTGCTTGTTGCTCTTTTTCTGCAGTTTTTATTCACTCATAATGTGAGTACCCTGTCGCTATATTTAAATAAAATGTAATTGGTTTAAATTACTACACTATGGGACATTATCTCTTCATCTTGTGAGGCATACCTATCCCAGGAACAGGAGCAAGCTATCCATCTATATTTTGATTAAGGCTGTAACCTCACAGCCGTGAGGTAAGGGCACATCCGTCCACTTATTGGATAAATAGGAGGATAAAGTCACTGCACATGTATGCCTGCATGGGTCACTGAAGTTCAAAGCATAGTGCTTTCCTTTTAGAACACAGCACGTTCACAGGACTGAATATCCCAGACTGATTACCAGCACCTTAATTTTATGTGTTTACTACTTCACCTATGCTGTAACGTTTTTTTGCTGCCAGCACTATTTGCACTTTAAAACACTGCATGGAATATGTATTTTGTTTTATATAGGATTGATTGATATTTGTGTTTTTTCACTTGGCATGTCACATGGGATTGTGCTTATGTGATTACTCTTATTGTACACTTTCAGTCATATATTTTAGATCATCACCTTAAGTTATATATTTATTTACTGGTGGCATATCTTATTGCAGTTTTTCACAGCATCTATGGTTTATACGTCTATTGTTTTAGGCACTTATCTATTATTGTGAGTTTTATTTTTATGGCACTGTATTAGGATCTATATTTGACTGCCACCCTTTAATACTCATTTTAGTTCAGCACGTACTGAACAAGGATTTTTGCACATCCAGACACGTTCAACTTTACATTAGCACTCTTTGATCTTTACCCTTCTATCCTTTACCTGCATACTCATCTGTTCCCCTTCCCTCTCTTTCCCCTTTCCTTCCCTCCCCTCTTTTCTTTCCCTCTCCCCTCTTCCCTTTCCTCCCCCCCTCTTTGTTTTTTCTCTTTCCTCTTAACCCCCCCCCCCTCTCTCCCCCTTTTCTCTTGCATTTTCTCATTTGCGCAACACTAAAACAACTTAATTTACATTGCTCAGGGAGTAGGTTAAGCTCCCTTCAGTGTTTGCAGCATCCTTCCATTCTTCTTGTCAAGGTGGTTGGCGCAGAGGTATTTTATACATTAATTATATATATATATATATATAAATATTGTTTGGGGGTTCTAAATAATTTTCTAGAAAAAAAAAAAAGAAATGATGATTTTTACATGTAGGAGTGAAGTGCCAGAATTGGCCCGGATGGGAAGTGGTTAATGACATCATTACCATATATGGTCAAAGTCATCTACCGGGATCCCAAGTTGCCTGTTTACATTTCATGGGCTGAGAAGACAGGCTTTTTTCAAAATCATTTTGTAGTGAGGAAACCATTTGTCAAAAACCGCCTATAACATCCACGGCCCACTCACCTTCCTCGGTAAGGTGTGTTAGCATTTGAGCAATGTCTCAGCTAGCACAGAAAAAGGTTGCAGGTGGAATGCCAGACCAAGACTTGAGTAACTAGAAAGTCTAGGTCAAAGCAAGGCTGGAGGGCTGCTCCCCCAAAATATATTCCACAATGACATTAAAATACTTTTTATCTTAAAGAAAACCAGAGCTTTTCTATCCAAACAATATTATTATGAAGAATGCGGAAGCTGAAAAAAGGTTTAAATTCATCACCACAAAGTGGTGCTTATCATAGATCAGTGAAAGAGAGACAGATCTGCTGAATATATTTCTCTCTGCCGGAATGGAAACACTGACGGTACTCATCCTGATAACCACAGGTAAGTGGCTCACCTAAACGTCTGCATTCACCCGAGGTCTCACAGAGGGCTGCCAAAAACAAAAAAGTCAAACAAAGAAAATTGGGGCCATAGACAGCTGCCCATTTAATATCTGGGAATGTTCTGTCTAAACTTTTTTTTGCTGAATGAAGATTCCTGAGATAAGTGTAATCAGGGAGGAGCGGAGTGATTTCAGATAAAAATAATTTCGCTGCAAAATGACTGATTCTGCTGTCGGTGAAGTTTTGCCAAAATTGGAATCTGGCCCACCAAAAGTTGGTGGAAGATAAGACATTCTACTCTTTTCTTTTATTTACCGTATTTAGAGGATTTGAAGATTTAAGAGATCGTTGTAACTTCAGACGAACAAAGTCATTTTAGCTAAATTGAATTACTGTAGAATTACCAATTTCGCTCATGAGATTTTACCAAAGTGGGAACTCTCAATTTCACCTCTTGAGCCGCTTAGAAAATACTTGCTGGAAAGTAAGATAATAGTCTTTCCATTTATGTAGACCGTGCCTCTTTTTTTTTTTTTTGTGGCGTTTTTGCAATGTTGTTTTGTATTTGTTTTGTTTTTTTTGGCACAAGCACAGGTCTCCAATGTGTTTCTCTAGAGTGAAAGCTTCAAAGTCATTTTCACTGATCTAGCCTAAGAGATTATGGTGCAAAATCATCGTCCACTGCTGTTTTACATTACAAATATTTGAAGCCTCTATGCTAATCGCAGGCTCCTATATATACAAAAGTGTGATGTCTATGTGAAAATCGCCCTATCTGCCTAGAGAAATCTTTCCTTATTTGTTATTTCTGTCCTCTTGCACAACTGCTTTTTGGGTTTTCTTTTTCCCATTAAGAAAAAAAATTGATAAAGCTCCTGAGGAAGCGTTGGTAATAACGCGAAACATGTAGAGCACCAGAGTATATCTAAGATCGGTTCTGTAATTAATACCCTGTCCACTGTTCCCCCTTCTTCTCTGTATACTAAGTATTAATGTACATTTGTTTACCTTCCGGGTATATATATCTGATGGAAATAGATACGGATATGATGTAAAATTGTATGAAGATAGACAGGTTATATAAAAACAGTACTCGATGTGTTTTATAATTATTATTTTTTTTTTAAATAAATATATTTTTTTACTCTCAATACATATATATTTTTTTCTTTATTATTTTTTATGCTATATATTCAATCACAATAGTATGCCTAAAAAGTCCAACACAACCAACAATTTTTTGAGGTTTTTTGTGTTTTTTCTTTCTTCGTCTTCTTTTCCCCTTGTTTTATTTCAAATTTTCACTGATCTGTAACTGTAAGCCCTTGTACACACGGTCGGACATTCCGACAACAAAATCCGTCGGATTTTGTCCGACAGATTTTGTCCGAAACTGGTGTTGCATACACACGGTCGGACAAAGTTGTCGGAAAATCCAATCGTTCGTAACGTGATGACGTTATTTCGTTACAACGGGACTACGTTCAGGCTAGTAGCCAATAGCTTTGGTCTAGAAATTTGATCTGAGCATGCGTGGCACTTTGTTCGGTTGGAATTCTCTACAAACGATCGGACAAAGTCCGATCGGATCATGCTGTCGGAAAATTTTATAGCCCAGCTCCAAAACTTGTCGGTCGTATATTCCGACGGAAACAGTCCGATGGAGCCCACACACGGTCGGATTATCCGACAACGCGGTCCGATCGGACATTTTCCGACATTTGTGTGTACAAGGGCTTACACGTTTAGGCTTGTTTCATCCTATTGTGAATTGGATGTGGGTTTCCACTGACTGTGACCGTCTCTCAGCGGAGGCACTTCACACATCTCCAAGACAGCTGCGGAGTAAATTGCACAAGGGTCCTGTGTGTCTTCTGGTCCGTCTTCTGAACCGGTGACCGGGGGATGCACCGGTGAACAGGTCAGCCGCTCCGCACAGCAGAGTGAACCCAGCCTCAGAGGCGGCATGAGGGGGGGGGGGTGTTAAGGTTTTATTCATTTTTTAGGACTTCTTGGAAATACTTTTCTGAGAAGAGATTCCGTATTTCAATCTTGTCTCAAAACATGGAGTAGATGTCACAACAGTTGCTGCAGATCTGTCTCCTCTATTCCCAAAGGCAAGCGGGCATGTTTGTACTAGGGCTGCCAACTTATCCCTTTAAGCCCAAACACATATGAATTACACAGGTTCTGAGGCAATTTATTTATTTATTTTCTAAATACATTTTCTTTGATTTAAAAGTAAAAAGCATTTACAGAAATCCTTAACAGTTATACAATGAAAGTTTCTAGAACCACAGTATACCATTATGCCGCGTACACACGATCAGATTTTCCGACGGGAAATGTTGGATGTGAGCTTGTTGTTGGTAAGTCCGACCGTGTGTACGCTCCATCAGACAATTGTTACATAGAAACAAATTCACCCATGGGACTTTAAAATAAGTTGGGCATATAGGTCATCTCAAATAGGTATAAAGATATTTTTATTCAGATTCCAAGAAGAACATGGTAAAATGAACATAAACATAATAGCGTCATCAAGCATGATTTAACCATTGACATATTATTTACAGTAGTAAAATAGATCATTTACATATACAGCTTAATACTCGACGCGTTTCGCGAGCTCGGCTCGCTACCTCAGGAGTTGGTGTATATGCAGGGTATCTAAAAAAATATAGTAGGTAGCAGTAAGATATAACATTCAATGGTAATTTTGGTTAAAAGAAAAGCATGTGGCCTCATAAGAGGCACCACATACTCACAATGTGGACAATGGGTCCAAGGCACCGATCCATATAGGCAGCGGCAGAAAACATTCAAACCGGGAGCTGAAGAGGCGTAACCAACAGAAACCAAACCGGGGTCCGGCAGGGGGCAGACTAGGCGAGAGAGGAGGGTGGAAGTGAGGTGTATCCTGAAATGCTCCACAGACCACGGGTGTAATAGTAGCTGTAATAAAATTATGTATGTATCTAAGTAGGGTAGAATTAATAACTACTACAGAGTAAATTTGATGTAGTATCACTGTTTTGTAGACAAAACTATGATATTGTGGGCATGGATGCGGACAGGAAAGAAAAAGGAAAGAAAGAGGGAGTGTGCAGGGGGAAAAAAAGAAAAAAAGAGGGTGAAGAAAAAGTGAATGAGCGAGATGAGCAGGTGGCTGTAAAAAGAGAAGGAAGAGATACTAATCCTAGGTGTGCCTCGTTAACCATACGCAACATAGATAAAAACATTGGCAAGAGGTTGTTTGTAGATATTGGAGTAATCACCAAAATGGTGGAGTAACAGTATAAAATATATATATATATTGATAATATCCATATAATATGCTGGTAGGGGAAAGGAGCACAGACAAGCATAAGTAGAAGGAAGATATAAAAGGTGAAAGAAATCGGTCAAAATAATAAAGAGGGGGAGAAAAGGGTAAAAAGTGTGTCCTATTCGATAGTAGTGAGTAAATACAGTTCGCACCCCTATATGGGACCTCTCAGGTGTGAGAGGACAATCCGAGTGAAGGGAAAAAAAAGGAATTCGCCATGTCTGAACCCCCAGCTTAAATCCCCGAGTAGGAGCGTTAGGCCACACCCCTAACACCATACTAACGTGGCTACGGTACGTGCCCGCACTGCGCATGCGCGGGAACCCCCGGCCAACGGAATGACGCACTACACACCAGTGCGTGGAGACGTATGACTTTCCGCCAACAAATGTTGGCTAGCATGTGCTCAAATTTTCCGCCAACAAATGTGTGTTGTCCAACTTTTCGATCGTGTGTACACAAGTCCGTTGGACAAAAGTCCAAAGTATAAACATGCATGCTCAGAATCAAGGACGAGCCGGAAGCGCTCGGTCTTGTAAAACTAGCGCTCGTAATGGAGGTATCACATGACTATTGAACTTCCTTTTTATCAGCTCGCCGTACTCCTTGTATGTCACTACGGTCGTAATTGTTGCCCAACATTTGTGTGACCGTGTGTATGCAAGACAAGTTGGAGCCAACACCCTTTCGGACAAAATTCCACGGTTTTGTTGTCGGAAAGTCCGATCGTGTGTACGGGGCATTACAGAGAAAATTCTGTCACTTTGACATAAATTTGTACGTGGCAGAGGATCTGGACCCGTCATGTGATTCTGATATTCTAAATTTCATCAGCCAGCATTACCTTAGGGGGGGTGTCCAAAATAAGTTCGGTCTGAGGCTAATTTAATGCAGATAAGGCACCAAGTGAGTTTAATTAGCTACAGAACCTGTATAATGAATATGGATTCGGTTTTAAAGGGATAAGGTGGCAACCCTAGATTGTACATGTAGCTGCATTGCTTTAACTTGCAAGGGTCTACTTTTAGGTTGGGTTCACACCAGTGCGAACTGCATGTGGGTTTCCTCCGCATCCAATTCGCACAGCAGGAGATTGTGACTGGCTCTCTATGGAGCTGGTTCACACATCTCCGGGGCGTCTCTTGTGGGATTTGCACAGGAGTCCTGAGCGTCTTTTGGTCCATTTCAGGTCCGAATTCAGCACCAAAACTCGGGTTGAAATTGGACCTCAAATTAGGGTTGCCACCTTTTCTTCAAGTCAAACCCGAACACTTAAGCGGTGCACAGCAATTTTTTTTAATAGTATAAAATATACATATATTTTTCTATTAAATAACATTTCTAGTCATATGAAGTTAATAACAAGAGTCCCCCTTTATATCAGAGTCCACAGAGTTCCCCTTTACATCTGAACTCGTAGAGTTCACTTTCACTGTAAGGGGGGACTCTGCAGACTCTGATGTAAGGGAGAACTCTGGGGCCTATAACATAAGTGATGCTCTGGGAACCCTGATTTATGGGGGGACACTGAAGACTCTGATGTAAAGGGGAAACACTGTGGCCTCTGGTGTAAAGGGGAACTCTGATGTAAGAGTTGCTCTGAGAGCCCTGATTTGCCTTAGTGTACTTACTCAGATGTGGGAGAGAGAATGGGAAGACTTCAGTCACAGATAGGGATGGATGGTGAGCTCAGAGGTGTAAATTGAGCCCTCTCTCCTCTCCTGCCTGTGTGTGTGTTGGGGGGGGGGGGGGGTTGTCAGTGCTGGCTTTGGGCAGTGAGAAAGGGTGTAACACACACTTATAGCCAGAAACCCTGCTGGTAAGCCATAGCCCAGTCTAAATAAAGTGTCCGGGTTTTAGGCAGTCTGAAACCTGGACACATGATTCCAAACCCGAACTGTCCGGGTGAATCCTGGACAGGTGGCAACCCTACCTCAAATGGTGAACGGAGCTGCACTGGACCCCTGCTGTGAGCCTCTGCATGCTCATATGCGAACCCAGCCTCACCTGTTATCCCACAAGACTTGTGTTCAAGACTGGTTATCCACCTGCTGTTGATTCAATTATCTACACATCCAGCCCAACAAGGCCGTCTACATTTTAATTTAGGCTTGGCTCGGTGTCTCAGTCATTGCCTGATCAACAGTGATGGCCCATACACATGATCATAAAATCGTGTGTACAGGTCGTCCCATTTTCTTTGCACGCTAATCGCATATCAAAAATGAAGAGTTTACTAAAGTTCAGAGAATTCTCGTATGACAGAATAAAAAATCGGAAGTGATGTCACGGGTTGTAATGTATTTGTATTGTATTTTTGAACGACAACTGTACTGATTAAACAAAAATCGTATCATCTGGTATTGTACTGCAAAATAATGTCTTGCTTGTCCGATTAGATAATATCAGATAAACTGTTATGATTGGCTCTCGAAAGCTCTGTGCTAAGGATCTGATTATCGATTGCTTTCGAAAGTTGTATTTTTCATCCAATTTTCGGATTGTGTGTACAGGCCATAAGGCTCAGTTCTTATACGTCAAGGCACGGCTTACTTGCGACTTTTCAAAGGGGTCTGGTGTGGTTTCGTACACCGGTTCGGATGGAAATTTTTTAAAGTGTATGCCACTTGAATTTGCACCTGCACTAGACTGAAAATTGTACAGGACTCTTTTTAAATATGGACTGACACGGACATATGTGACTAGCTCTAAGGAAAGCTGGCTCGGTTCACATGTCATGTGAATCAGATGCGGTTCAAAATGCATCCAATTTGTATATTTCTGAACAGAGCCTTAGTCAGGGCTGTCTTTAATATTGATTGGACCCTGGGCAAAAATTTTCTTGGGCCCCCCCCCCCCATGCAATTTCAATCTCCATCTGCTCTGAGACATACAATAAATAGCAGCTAGACTTAAAATCAGTTTACTGTATCAGATCAGGCAGTTATTGCGATTGGTTGCCAGAGGTTACAGCATATCATTACTGCTTACTGACTGGTTGCTAGAGGTTACAGCACACATAACGGCTCACTGATTAGTTGCTAGAGGTTACCAAAAACTATTTCTGCTTGTTAATTGGTTGCTAGAGATTACTGTACAGCAATACTGCTCACTGATTGGATGCTAGAGGTTACAGCACATCATCTCCTCACTGAATGCCACCTTTATTTACATATCAATGCGCTGACCGCAGCCGTTTACTTATGAATACCACCTCTATTTACATAGGAATTCCGGTTATTTACATGTAAACACAGGACCTGCAGGTGAGTCATCTGTAGACAACAATAGGGCAGAGCTGGACAGGATTAGTAACAGAACCTCACACTTTGCCCTTGTACACACAGTCGGAGATTTCGACGGAATGTGTCCGATCGGACTGTTTTGTCGGATATTCCGACTGTGTGTGGCCTCCATCGGACTGTTTCCGTCGGAGTATCCGACGGACCAAGTTTTCCAACTTGTTATTAAAATTTTCCGACAAAATGCTCCGATCGGACATACTCCGATCATGTGTAGAGAATTCCGATCGGACAAAGTGCCACGCATGCTCAGATCAAATTCCTACATCAAAGCTATTGGCTACTAGCCTGAACGTAGTCCCATCGTAACGAAATAACGTCATCACGTTCCGAATGATTGTATTTTCCGACAACTTTGTCCGATCGTGTGTATGCAACAGTTTCGGGCAAAATCCGACGGATTTGGTTGTCGGAATGTCCAACTGTGTGTACAAGGGCTTAGATATCGGGAAACAGCACAGGACTAAAACTTCAAGGGACAAGGTGATTTAAACGGAGATAGTTAACAAGTATGAGGCAGCTGCTTTGGGCCCCACAACAATGACAGGGCCCAGGGCAGCTGCCCCTTTTGCCCTGCCTTAAAGACGGCCCTGGTCTTAGTGCTCCTAGTACCAGGTCACCAAGTCATTTTCAAGAATATTCCAAGTGGTCCCTGTGTTTCCTGGTGGAGAATATTTCCTAGTGTACCCCCTATTCCTAGTTTAAATGATTGCTAATATACCCCAAGTGCTTCCTCATGTCCCTGGCTCCCTGAGAAGATTGCTAATGTAACTCTCCAGGGTTTCCCCGTGACCATAGTTTTTCGAGAAGACTCCTTATGACTCTGATCTTCCCAATGACCTTGTGGCCAGATCCCTCTTATTCCTAGTCTCTGTTTGCAACCATCTCCCGGTGCTCTCCAGTGTGACCTCTGTACTCCCAGTGTCTTCCAGTCCACCCCCTGTGACTCCAGCTTGTTTCTTCTTGCAATCTGTATTTTTGCACCTGTTGGGTCCTTTGAAAATTCCAATGTCCTTTGTTTTCCTTGTATACCTTTGCCAGCTTTCAGCCTCTCAGCACCTCTGTGATAATCTGTGTATTGCTGCATGTTATGTGTTAGTTGCTAACCAGTCTCCCAGCAGACATGTACTGGCCATTAGGACTACTGGGAGTTTCCCGGTGGGCCGATGGCTCAGTGGGACACTCCGATGTAAGGGGGCTGCTGATGGGACACTCTGATGTAAGGGGGCTGGTGATGGGACACTCTGATGTAAGGGGGTGCTGATGGGACACTCTGATGTAAGGGGGTGCTGATGGGACACTCTGATGTAAGGGGGTGCTGATGGGACACTCTGATGTAAGGGGCTGGTGATGGGACACTCTGATGTAAGGGGGTGCTGATGGGACACTCTGATGTAAGGGGGCTGGTGATGGGTCACTCTGGTGTAAGGGGGCTGATGATGGGACACTCTGATGTAAGGGGGCTGGTGATGGGACACTCTGATGTAAGGTGGCTGGTGATGGGACACTCTGATGTAAGGGGGCTGATGATGGGACACTCTGATGTAAGGGGGCTGATGATGGGACACTCTGATGTAAGGGGGCTGGTGATGGGACACTCTGATGTAAGGGGGCTGATGGGACACTCTGTTGTAAGGGGGTACTGATGGGACACTCAAAATGTAAGTGGGCCGGTCTGTATGAAGTCCAGGGCCAAATTTCTGTCCCAGTTCAGCCCTGTCTCCCAGTATATTTCTAGTCTTTGGTGTCCCCGAACACTTCTACCTGTTTCTAGAGATTCCTGTTTGTCACCTTATATTCATTCCTAGTTATCCTGTGAGTCTCTCTGCACCTGTCAGCTGTAGCGTGCACATGTGCGTTCTCTGAGCACACCACCAACCCAAGCTGCATGTCACAATCCCATGTTAAAAAATGACCCCAGTAAGCAAGTGGTTAAAAATGGAAAATAATCCTGCTGTGATAGTACAGGACTCCATCAAAACTGAACCTTATATTCCCCCAGGTACCTAACCCCTGTGGGGCGTATGAGGGTACTCTTCTTCATATTTTCTGGGAACTCTCCTAAATTACATGAGTTTTGGAATGAAGCAGAGTCAATCAAAACCCCAACGGGAGTAGAGTTGCCACCCCATCCCTTTAAACCCGAACACATATTGATTACATGGGTTCTGTGGCTGATTAACCACTTCCCGACCGGCGCATGCTGATGTACGTTGGCAGAATGGCACGGGCAGGCATATTGGCGTACAGGTATATCCAATTTTAAATGCCGCCCTGCCATCAGTGAGCTCACGTGCCGGTTGGGACCCCCGTGTGTCTGGTCGCAGGTCCCGCGGACTCGATCGCCGCAGGCATACCCGCAATCGTCTCATGGGGCAGCTGAACGAGGAGATCCCATTGTAAACAGCATCTCCCCGTTCTGCCTAGGAACAAGTGACGCTGATCTCTGCTCCATGTGATTGGAGCAGAGATCAGTGTTCACTAAAACAAAGCCCAGCCCCCCACAGTTAGTATCACGCCCCTAGGAACACTTAACCCCTACACTGCCACCCACTGGTTAACCCCTTCACTTCCAGTGTCATTTACACAGGAATCACTGCATTTGTATAGCAGTGATTGTTGTATAAATGTCAATGGTCCCAAAAATGTGTCAAAAATGTCCGATGTGTCCGCCATAATGTCGCAGCCACAATAGAAATCGCTGATCGCCACCATTACTAGTAAAAAAAAAAAATATTAATAAAAATGCCATAAAACTATCTCCTATATTTGAACGCAATAACTTTTGCGCAAACCAATCAATAATCGCTTATTGTGATTTTTTTTTACCAAAAATATGTAGAAGAATACTTATCGTCCTAAATTTAGGGAAACATTTTTTATTTTATATATTTTTGGGGGATATTTATTATAACAAAAAGTAAAAAATAATGCGTTTTTTTTCAAAATTGTTGCTCTATTTTTGTTTATAGCGCAAAAAATAAAAAACGCAGGGGTGATCAAATACCGCCAAAAGAAAGCTCTATTTGTGGGGGACGTCAATTTTGTTTGGAGAGCCATGTCGCACGACCGCACAATTGTCAGTTAAATGGACACAGCGCCAAATCGCAAAAAGTGCTCTGGTCTTAAGCAAGCAAAATGGTCCGATCTGTAAGTGGTTAAGGTGCTAATTAAACTCACTTGGTGCCTTATCTGCATTAAATTAGCATCAGAACCCATGTAATTCATATGTGTTCGGGTTTAAAGGGATGAGGTGGCAACCCTAAACGGAAGCGACCCTCAGCAAAAACCCAGCTGCTTGTCTCCTGATAAGCACTCCACGTATCCAACATAAAAATGCAAAAATTCCTTACTCAAACATTTGGACACAGCGGGGAAGGCTTGTATTCCTGTATTATTGCAAAGTACAATTCCCGACATTAGCTCATTGGAAGGTGAGGATTGAGGAGATCCAAGAAATGGAAAGCCTTAGGCCGCGTACACACGGGCGGACTGTTCGCCCAACTTTGTCCGCTGAACAGTGTTTCAGCGGACAGTCCGCTCATGTGTGGGCTTCAGCGGACAGTTTCAGCGGACAGTCCGCTCATGTGTGGGCTTCAGCGGACAGTTTCAGCGGACAGTCCGCTCATGTGTGGGCTTCAGCGGACAGTTTCAGCGGACAGTCCACTCATGTGTGGGCTTCAGCGGACAGTTTCAGCGGACAGTCTGACGAACAAAGTTTTTCGGAATTCCCGTTAGACTGGTTTGAGCGGACAGTCCGCTCGTGTGTAGGCTTGTTCGTCAAACTAAGTCTTGCGCATGCTCAGAAAGAATTTACACGGCCGAAGGTTGCATTGCAGTGTATAGGACGTCGTTTTTCTAGTCCCGTCGTACGTGCCGTTCACGTCATCGCGCACGGTTTCAGCGGACTGTTCGTTCATCGTGTGTGGTCAAGTCCGCTCATGCTAATTTTGAGCGGACTGTTTGTCAAACTGTTTGACGAACAAAGTTGGGCGAACAGTCCGCCCGTGTGTACGCGGCCTTACTGTGATTTTGAAGGAAAGGGAGGACAAATACTGGAAGACTTGGACTCCCTATTTCTTTTAGAGAGACCAGACCCCTCTTGCCATGAACAGTTCCTTTGGCATGTGTCCAGCTTCTTTAACCTTGTCACTAGTATCATCGGAGAGGCAGAAAGTCCCCTTCCCTCCTTCTCTTTTCTTCTCTGGCCATACCTCCTTTAGTTCTTTTCTTTTACTATTGCTCCTTTCTGTTACTCTTCTCTGTGCTGTACCTATTATAAGGATTATTCGCGGAATCCACTTGCTCGGTGGGGGATTTCTCTGCTGATCCCCGCTGAGCAGGCGGATGACAGGTCCGTGCGCGCTCCAATATGCAGAGTGGACACAGAAACAAAACCTGTTTTGCTTCCATCTGATGCCATCCGATCTTATTCCGCCGTACGGATGAGGAATAGGACCACTAACCGTCTGTTTTTGGCGAACATGATCAGATCGGATGGCAGCGGGTATCAATGTACATGTGTATGCTGACATCCACTGCTCCATAAAAGAGACTGGAGGATCTGATCAGGTCCGCCTGGAAAAACTGACAGGTGGATCTAATGGCACAGCCCATGTGGAAGGGGCCTTACTATGCCTGTCCTATACGGTGCCTTGAAAAAGTATTCTTCTCCCTGATGGGTTTACTTCCTCTTTGATTCCCTGCAAAGGTAAAGCATAATGGACTACTATGCATCACATTGCATCGCATCGCATCGCATAGAAAAGTCCATTATGTGTCACTTACCTGACACAGGAGCCAGCGATGTCACCGCTGTCCCCTTGTGTACAGAGCATCCATCTTCTTTGTGAGTCTTGCTGCTTTGGCGCTGTCATTTGCCAGAGCCGCGATGATGTCACTCCCGCACATGCACACGGGAGCCGCCACTCGCAGCATATCGCCGCTAACTGCGGCGCACTCAGTGCGCCTGCACGCCACTGTCTATGGCGTATGCACTGTAGACAGTGGTGCCTGTCTTTCTGCAAATATCTCTTAAACCATGTAGGTTTAGGAGATATTTCTTGGACCTACAGGTAAGCCTTAATCTAGGCTTACCTGTAGGTCAAAGTGGTTTGTAAAGGTTTACAACCACTTTAAATGTATTGTATTGGGATTTCATGTAACAGACCAACACAAAGTGGCACATAATTGTGAAGTGGAAGGAAAATGGAAAATGGTTTTCCAAATTTCTTACAAATAAATATGTGAAAAGTGTGGTGTGCATTTGTATTCAGCCCCCTTTACTCTGATACCCCTAACTAAAATTCAGTGGAACCAATTGCCTTCAGAAGTCATCTAATTAGTAAATAGAGTCCACCTGTGTGTAATTTAATCTCAGTATAAATGCAGATGTTCTGTGAAGCCCTCTGTTTTTTTTTTTAGAGAACCTTAGTGAACAAACAGCATCAAGAAGGCCAAGGAACACACCAGACAGGTCAGGGATAACGTTGTGGAGAAGTGTAAAGCAGGCTTAGGTTTTTTTTTTTTTAAATATCCCAAGCTTTAAACATCTCACCGAGCTCTATTCAATCCATCATCGGAAAATGGAAAGAGTATGGCAGAACTACAAACCTACCAAGTCATGTCCGTCCACCTAAACTAACCGGCCGGGGAAGGAGAGCATTCATCAGAGAAGCAGCCAAGAGGTCCATGGTAACTCTGGAGGAGCTGCAGAGATCCACAGCTCAGGGGGGAGAATCTGTCCACAGGACAACTATTAGTCGTCTCTCCACAAATCTGACCTTCATGGAAGCCATTGGAGAAAGAAAGTCATAAGAAGTTCCGTTTACAGTTTGCGAGAAGCCATGTGGAGGACACAGCAAACATGTGGAAGAAGGTGCTCTGGTCAGATGAGACCAAAATTGAACTTTTTGGCTTAAAAGCAAAACTCTATGTGTGGCGAAAAACTAACACTGCACATCACCCTGAACACACCATCCCCACTGTGAAACATGGTGGTGGCAACATCATGTTGTGGGGATTCTTTTCCTCAGCAGGGACAGGGAAGCTGGCCAGAGTTGATGGGAAGGTGGATGGAGCCAAATACAGGGCAATCTTAGAGGAAAATAGTCTTTTTAGCCCTTGTACACACGGTTGGACATTTCCGACAACAAAATCAGTCGGATTTTGTCTGACGGATTTTGTCCGAAACTTGTGTTGCATACACACAGTCGGACAAAGTTGTTGGAAAATCTGATTGTTTGTAACGTTCGTACGACGGGACTACGTTCAGGCTAGTAGCCAATAGCTTTGGTCTAGGAATTTGATCTGAGCATGCGTGGTACTTTGTCCGATCGGGATTCTCTACAAACGATCGGACATGTTGTTGGAAAATTTTTATATCCAGCTCTCAAACTTTGTTGGTCGGACATTACGATGGAAAAAGTCAGATGAAGATGAAGGTCAGATGAAGGTCGGATTATCCGACAGCACGGTCCGATCGGACATTTTCCGTCAGAATGTCCGACTGTGTGTACAAGGGCTTGGAGTCTTCTTAGAGTCTGCAAAAGACTTGAGACCGGGGCGGAGGTTCACCTTCCAGCAGGACAACGACCCGAAACATCCAGCCAGAGCTACCAAGGAATGGATCAGATCAAAGCATATTCATGGGTTAGAATGGCCCAGTCACAGTCCAGACCTAAATCACATTGAGAATCTGCTGAAAAACTTGAAAATTGCTGTTCACAGACGCTCTCCATCCAATCTGACAGAGGTTGAGCTATTTTGCAAAGAAGAATGGGTAAAAATTTCACTCTCTACATGTGCAAAGTTGGTAGAGACATCCCCAAAAAGACGTGCAGATGTAATTGCAGGGTGGTTCTACAAAGTATGGACTCAGTATTAGACAAAATGTGGAAAATTGCAAGGGGTATGAATACTTTTTATATACAGACAGCCACTAGATGGAAACTTTACAAAGGTATATACAAAACAATTGTAAAAATTTAGCACCAAGCTTTAATGCAAGAGTTACATGTACAATGACTTTCACGTAATGGGTCCATGGGCACACTTTGGGGGGGGGGGGGGGGGGGGCTGTCCTTGATCTTGACAAGCATGGAGTGGATTTAGTTGGGCCATTTGCCTTCACTAATGCCATCCCATTCTTGACAAAATTATGGACAATTTTTACCTGGACAGCCCCCCAAAGTTGGGCCACCTTAACATACTGACCATTCCCTGATTTCTGGTCATTTTCAATGCTAATACGAAACCAAGTTTGTGTCTCTTAGCCCTTGTACACACGGTCGGAGATTCCGACAACCAAATGCGTTGGATTTTGTCCAAAACTGTTGTATACACACGGTCGGACGAAGTTGTCGGAAAATCCGTTGTGATGACGTTATTTCGTTACGACTGGACTACGTTCAGGCTAGTAGCCAATAGCTTTGATGTAGGAATTTGATCTGATCATGCGTGGCACTTTGTCCGATCGGAATTCTCTACACATGATCGGAGTATGTCCGATCGGAGCATTTTGTCTGAAAATTTTACCAACAAGTTGGAAAACTTGGTCTGTCGGAATCCGATGGAGACCACACACAGTCAGAATATCTGACAAAACGCTCCGATCGGACACATTCCGTCAGAATCTCCGACCGTGTGTACAAGGGCTAACACTGGGCAGGTTCAGGTAATTATGTGATTAATGTATGTAAAAAGGAAAAATATGACATTTACAGGAAAGGTGCCTGAGGGAGAGTCGTCTTTGTCCTTGACTTAGAGCCATGACATCATTACGTGAAAGTCATCGCACATGTGACTCTTGCATTATAGCTTGGAGGTACATTTTTAGAACTGTTTTATATAATACAGCTCTGCAAAGTCTCCATCTAGTGTCTGTCTGTAAATCCTCACAAACCAATTCTGAGATTAATGGACAGGCACAGTAAATCATATTCACTTTCTAGTAGGGGTCAGCAGAGTCATTTCAGCAAAACTGATTTTGTTATTTGCGACATTTTTATTGAGATTTTTGGTCTTCTTGGGTGAAATATGCTTCATTGACACAATTTTTATCGTCTTTTCAAAATATGTACAGATATGCCATATTTCGAGTAATGTAGCTTATTTCATTCGGTCTGGTGTCTTTTTTTTTATTTTTATGTGTTGTTTATATGTGCATGTATTTGATTTTCCTGACGCATCATGGCAGCACACACAGTGGGTTGTGACTCCGCCTCCACAACCTGATAGGACAGGTTAGCTATAAGATTTGAAGAGGAGTCCACCGTTGCATTCTCCTTTTTTTCCTCACCTGTATGGGACATTACGTTCGAGTTCGGTTAGCAAGGAACCCCTTACCGCACCACCCCAGCTAGGTTCAGCCTCTCCTACTTGGAAGTCCCTGTCCGTACGGTCTCTAAATGAGCCATAACGCAGGGAGCCCCACTCTGGTGGTCTCAGGGGCAAAAAAATTACTAAGCAGCAAGCCTTTTAAAAAAAAAAAAAAAAACAACCTTAAAAAGGTTATAATAACTGCAGCGGTCTCCCCCCTTTCCTATCTGTTGAGCTCCCCAACATGTCTCCTTTCTCTGCCTACCTTCTGTTTCAGTCCTCAGTTTTCTTTCCTTTTTTTTTTGCTTCCTTTTTCCACTCTGGGCATGCTGAGCCCTGTAGTCCCACGGCGCTGTGTCCCTTCCATCATGGCGGTTCCGTCTGGACGTTCGGCGCTCAGGAAGTGACACTTTCCCTTGCCCTCTGCATTTGCCAGCATCCAAGATGGCGCAGGGCGGCGCAGGCGGCCAGTGCGCATGCGCGGCGGTGACGTCATTCCTCCAGCGACGGCGGGCTATTTAAAAAATGTCATTTTCGTTTTGAAGTGCTGCTTGTGCCTTCCACACCATCTACCAGCCTGATCTCTGCACACAGCCTGCTGCCTTGCAAGACAAGTCCTCCTGAACTCTGGTAAGCTGCTTTTCTTTCATCCTTATGCACTTTGCCATTCATTTATTTGCTGCACCTTCTGCCCATACTCTGCATTGGCTCTTATACTGAAAACCTCTGGTCACAGGTGTACTCTATTCTTCCTCATGGAGACCGCTGCCTTAGTAGACCATCCTAGAACCATAAGGTAAGGGGGCGTATGGATTGGTAAGTAGCGAAGAGGAGAAAAAGAGAGCTCTGCCACTAATACCTTTCATTTTGGTAGCTCTGGCAGGTCTTCGGGGTCATCCCATTCTAAAAGAAAGGAACGTTCCCCCTCAAGACACTCTCACTCTCGGCGAAGTCGGCAAGGTCTTCCCGTCATCACAGAGAATCGCCATCCTCACATCGAGAGGAACACCATACCCGTCCTACGGTTAATACCTGCTGGGTCTGCGGAGCGCAAGCATTACCTAGTAAGCTTGTCTGCCAAGTCTGTCTGGAGGAAGCAACCCGGGACAAGGAAGCGGACGCTAGAGAAGCCTCCAATATTATAAGAGACTCAGTTAAGGAAACGATCCTGCAGGTGACAGCTTATGACCCAATTAGGTCATCTAACTCAGCCTCAACCTCTCATTCTCCTCAGGATCCAGATGACTCCCCAGAGGATGAGGATCCTCTGACCCCTACAGTTTTTGACTTTGCGTTAATAAACCCCTTTGCGAAATCGGTTAAGGAGGCGATCGGTTGTGAGGAAGAGAGAGACGTTCCGCCTAAGTTAAGGAAATACTTCCCTAACCTAAAAAAAGACCCTGAGGTCTTCCCCTTTATCGAAGAGCTAGAGGAGCTCATAAGAGATGAATGGCAAAAACCAGAAAAGAAATCCGGCTTAAATAACAGATTAGCGAAGCTCTATCCCCTAAAAGAGCCAGCAGTGAACCCTCTTATCTCCGCTCCCGTGGTAGACTCCTCACTGATGCGCTTAGCGCGCCATGTAACCCTACCAATAGAAGACGCCGTAACCTTTAGAGATGTGATGGATCGCAAAATCGATCTCGACCTTAAGAAGGCCTACTCAGCAGCGGGGGGGGGGGGCCTGTAGGCCCGCAATCGCCCTAGCAGCGGTCGGTAGAGCCATCACCTCCTGGACATCTGGAGTTAAAAAATTAATCGCAGAAACGGCGGACCAAGACAAAATTATTTCAGCTCTGCAGGAACTTAGCCTTGCGGGTGATTTCGTAGCGGAGGCGGCGGTGGACATTATTCGGTCATCAGCAAGAGCAACGCTGGCCTCAGTAACTTCCAGAAGGGCTCTTTGGCTAAAACCTTGGGTTGCTGATGCGACTTCCAAATCCAGCTGGTGTAAGATCCCTTATGATGGCACTAACCTTTTTGGCTCAAAATTAGATTCCGCAATATCAAAGGTCACGGGGGGAAAATCGGGTCTAATACCATCGGACAGAAGATCCAAGCAGCAGAAAAATCCGCCTTTCAGACGTCACCTTCCGGAAAGGTACCGGGACGTAAGGTCCTATAGACCCGGCAAAGAATTCAAACGGAATTGGCGAAGCACACAACCCTCTTTTGTAAGAGTCCAAAAATCGAAGACAACCGCGCCGGGAGACCAACAAAAATCTTTTTGATGCCACGCATGCCCAGCCCGCAATAGTTGGTGCGAGGCTGAGGCTATTTGCCCAAACTTGGATAGACAAAATAAAAGAACCCTGGGCGATATCCACCATTCAGCAAGGTCACAGGTGGAAATTCAAGCAAAAACCGCCAAGAAACCACTACAAATCCACCAAGCTACCCCTTTCGCGCCTGAAGCGAAAGCTTTTAGTCAGATACATTATGGAGTTGCTCCAGAAGCAAGCAATTATAGAAGTTCCACAGGAGCAGAGAGGAG
Source organism: Lithobates pipiens (assembly GCF_037356315.1). Lineage (NCBI taxonomy): Eukaryota > Metazoa > Chordata > Amphibia > Anura > Ranidae > Lithobates > Lithobates pipiens. The sequence continues at coordinate 22,990,835 of NW_027507784.1, read as the reverse complement.
AGGGGTTCTACTCCCCCCTTTTCTTGGTGTCAAAGAAAACAGGCGACCTGAGGCCCGTGTTGGATTTAAAAAAGTTAAACCAAATGATTCTAGTCGAATCATTCAAGATGGAGAGTCTCCAATCAATATTACTAGCAATAGGGGAGAAAGATTGGATGCTCTCGGTCGATTTATCCGACGCTTATCTACACATTCCAGTGCATCAAACCTTTCAAAAGTACCTACGCTTTGCGATAGGCAAACAACACTTTCAATTCAAAAGCCTCCCATTTGGGATATCAACGGCACCCAGGACCTTCACAAAGGTGTTACTTCCGGTTATAGCACTACTGAGAGAAAGAGGTCTAAGAGTCCTACACTACCTCGACGATATTCTTCTTCTAGCAGACACCCGAGAAATACTTCTACGACATCGTTCAATTCTGATTTCCACACTCCAGCAATTCGGGTGGATAGTGAATTGGAGGAAGAGCAGCCTGGTCCCAGTGCAGAAGATGGTCTTCCTAGGAGCCGAATTGGACACCAGATCCAACACGGTGGGGCTTCCCCAGGAGAAAATTCGTCCTCTTATCCGCAAAGTGAGAAAACTACTATCAGTAGAACACCTATCTGCAAGAAAATGCTTAAGTATTCTGGGCTCAATGTCATCAACCTTTCTAATGGTTCAGTGGTCTCAATGGAACTCCAGGGTATTTCAGAATTCGTTCCTAAAACAATGGAACGGGGTGTCCATGTCACAACAAATAACAATCACCAGAGCAGTCAAGGAGTCAGTACGTTGGTGGACTCAAACCAACAATCTAACTCGCCGTCGTCCTATCGTTCATCCACTCCCAGAAATAGTAACGTCAGATGCCAGTTACCTTGGCTGGGGTGCGTATCATCTAGATCGGGGAGCACAGGGCCGCTGGCCCTTCTGTCCACAGGGGATAGTCTTGAATGTTCTGGAACTCAGGGCTGCATGGCAAGCACTTCTAACTTTCAGTCCTCTCCTTTCAGGGAAGAATGTCCTCCTGCGTATGGACAACACAGTGGCTGTGAATTATGTCCACAGGCAAGGGGGCACAAGAAGCAAAGTCCTAATGCGGGAAGTACGACCTATAATCGAGTGGGCCCAAGTCTACCTGACGGATCTGAAGGCAGTATACGTACCCGCAATTCACAACCAACTCGCGGACGATCTAAGTCGAATATTTATTTCAAACAACGAGTGGTCTCTCAGTCACAAGGCCTTTACTCTTCTGACACACAAATGGGGTGTTCCCGATATAGATCTGGCAGCGACTCCAGCGAATCGCAAATGCACTCGCTTCTTAGCAAGGACCGCCTATCCAGCAGCAACAGGGATCGACTGTCTCCACCATCCTTAGGAGTTTCGCCTTGGTTACATATTCCCTCCGGTGCCCTTGATAGCCAGGTTTCTGGCCAGACTGAGGACTTCGTCTTCCACGGTAATAGCAGTGTTGCCCTTCTGGCCCAGAAGACCGTGGTTTCCGGCCATCCTGCAATTGAGCACAGAAGAGCCTCTCCCACTTCCACTGTCCCCAGACTTGCTCTCACAGGGGAAATTTCTACACCCGTCACCAGAACGACTACACCTGACGGCTTGGAAACTGAAAGGGAAAGGTTACTAGATCAGGGTTGTTCATTAAGAGTAATATCCACCTTACAACAAGCAAGGAAGAAATCGACAAACGACATATATAATAAGATTTGGAAAAGATTTTCTGCAATAGCCCAACTACAGTCCTGGAATCCCCTCTTCTCCTTCAGTCTCTCAGGTGTTAGAATTCCTACAACTAGGCCTAGAGAAGGGCTTAAGATCAAGCACTTTAAAAGTTCATGTCTCTGCCATATCCGCAATGACAGGAATCAAGTGGGCCTTAAACCCCCTCATCATCCAATTTCAGAAAGCATGCCTAAAAATAAGGCCTCCTAGAAAACCAATTTTTCCGACCTGGGACCTATCGATTGTCCTGGAAGCTTTAACCAAAGAACCTTTCTCGACGGGGGGATCAATATCCCTATGGGACTTGACACTGAAACTATCGTTTCTAGTTGCAATCACATCGGCCAAAAGGGTCTCCGAGCTGCAAACTCTACTAATCAAAGAACCACACCTAGTTTTCTTTCCAGACAGGGTCGTACTCAGACCTTCGGAATGGTTTGTGCCAAAGGTAGCTTCTAGCTTCCACTTTAATCCGGAGATCAATCTTCCCGTATTTCTCAACACAGATGGAAATCCACACCCTCTGGACGTGAAGTCTGCAATATCCGCCTACCTGGAGGCTACCGCTCCATTCAGGAAGTCAGAAAACCTCCTAGTCATTCCGCATGGCGCCAAAAAAGGTCAAGCGGCTTCCTCAAGAACAATATCCTCATGGTTGATTAAAGCCATCAAAAAGGCATATCTAGTTCAACATCTTCCAATACCGGAAAACCTGAAAGCGCATTCGACGAGAGCGATGGCGACCTCATGGGCAGCATACAGCAGAGTATCACCAGAGACTATTTGCAAGGCAGCAACTTGGTCATCAAAAACCACATTCATGTCTCACTATAGAATAGACCCGGCTCAATTAACCACGGTTGAGTTCGGGAGATCAATTATTCAATCAAACTCATCTATATCCTGTACTTGAGTAAATAAAAAAACTTCTAAAACGCACCCTCCCATGTAGCGAGTTATTTCCCACTGTGTGTGCTGCCATGATGCGTCAGGAAAACGGAAAATTGTATACTCACCTTTCCGTAATTTTCCTTTCCTGACGCATCCCATGGCAGCACACAGATCCCACCCCTCTAAGGTGATAGTTACTGAGAATGCAACGGTGGACTCCTCTTCAAATCTTATAGCTAACCTGTCCTATCAGGTTGTGGAGGCGGAGTCACAACCCACTGTGTGTGCTGCCATGGGATGCGTCAGGAAAGGAAAATTACAGAAAGGTGAGTATACAATTTTCCGTTATTTGATTGCCTTTTTTTTTCTTTCCAAAAGAAATACATAAACAAATGCTGGTAATGAGAGGCAATTGTTTGGCAAAAAACAGGTCTTGGATAGTTGAAAGGAGTTTCTGTAACCCTCAGGAGCCCTCTAACCATTCTTGCGTTTCTTTTTGCACACATGTTTAACCACTTCCCTACCGGCCTATTATAGAATGGTGTCCGCAAGGTAGCTCAGTTATCCTGACTGGGCGTCATATGATGTCCAGCAGGATAACCCGCTCGTGCACGCCCCCGGGGGCATGCAGAGTGGTGCGGTGTGTGACGCTCTGACACACCGCATCTCCAATCTTGGTAAAGAACCTATGACGTAGGCTCTTAACCACGTGATCAGCCCTGATCAATCACAGTTGATTACAGCGGTAACCGGGAAGTACCTGTAATTGTCTTTCCTCAGTTTGAGCCTACAAGGTGCGAGCAGAGGAGAGCTGATCGGCAGCTCGCCTGACAGGGAGGGGGGGGGGGGGGTGCTCGCTGATAATCGGTGCATTGATTATCGGCGCAGCCCCCATCAGAGGTAGCCATCACAGATGTCAACCAGCACCCATCAGATGCCAATCAGTGCCCATCAAAAATGCCAATCAGTACCCAACAGTAATGACTGTTAGCGCCCATCACAGATGCCAATCAGTGCCCATCAGAAATACCTGTTAGTGCCTCCTCATCAGTGCTGCCTATCAGTGCCATCTATTAATGCCCATCAGTGCCATCGATCAGTGGCACTTATCAGTGCCCATCCTTGCCTGCCTATCAGTGCCCAACAGTGTCACCTTTCAGTGCCACCTATCAGTGCCCAACAGTGCTGCCTATCATTGCCCATCAGTGCTACATATCAGTGCCCATTAGCGCTGCATATCAGTGCCGCCTATGCATGCTTCAAATTAGTGCCTCCTAATGAGTGCCCATCAGTGCCGCCTCATCAGTGCCCGTCAGTAAAGGAGAAAACAGCAGTGACATTTGTAACAGTCAACCTCTTTTTAGACTCAATCTGTCTAAGTTTAAATGTCAATAATCCTGACGTAACGTCCTTTTTCTTCTTATTATCATATTTGGTTACTTCAAATAAAAACTATTGAAATTAAAGTGCACTGTTTCGGAAGTCACACAGGACCCCTTCATCAAGCATCACATGCCTGACAAAGGGCTCCTGCGTGGCTCCAAAATGTTGCACTTTCTTGCATGTCATGTGATCATGCTGAAATAAAAAACGTTCAGGCTAAAGATCCGAGGTGTGCTGGCAAATATATTCTTTGTGGCGCTCATGATCCAGTCTCCAGCTGGTGGTCAATACAGCACCCAGTATCCTAGAGCTTTCCCCAGGAGCGTATGCAATGGGAATATGGACTTTTTCATGCAGCCGCTGTGTTCCAATTGACATGAATGGGATTGCCTACACAGAGATGGACCTGAGCACATGTGCATCTCCATGCAGGTAAACGCAGCCCTCACACGGGTGTACACTGTAGTATGCCCATGTGAACACGGCCTTACTTGTCACGTCTGGGCTCTTATTAGATAGGGGAGCTCCGTGAACAGACGTTAGCTGGTTTCTCTCTCCTCTACCCAGAGGCCATCCCAGTCCTGGGTCTGCAGATGGGAGTGCGGAGCCTGGGAAACATGCAAAGTCAGCTGTTCCAGAGAAGTGTGGAAGCAATGGCAAGACTACACAGCTGCCCCATCTGATAGCCGACATTCGGCTTGTCAAATTTACATACACTCCTAGCTGCTGTGTGTAAAACCCCCGCTGCTGCCAACTAATGATTATACCTCAGTGGCTGTAAAGGGTTAAAGCTCATTGCAACGTTAAAATCCTGACAATCCAACTTAGTTTTGCCTTCTCGGTCTACAACAATTTCAAGGAAATAAAAGCTTTATTTCTGCTATTTCCTACTGTCCAGCAGTATTAAGTAGGAAGAAGAGCCTGCCTGTGTAATTTGCAGATACTTCTACCCATTAATAAATAATGGTATATTGTTGATCTAAGCAAGTGCCTTAAATCCTTGCCAGCTCTTTGTGTGTCTCTAAACATGGAGTATACAAGTACAAAAAAAAAGGCTGGCTGGGATTTCAAGCTTGTCACAGTTTTGAATGTAAAAAGCTGTCAAATGGTCAACATCTCAATGACAGCTTACAGCTGATAATGCTGAGTAAAACACAATAAAAAAACAGGGGTGGCCCATATGATGACTCCCCATATAGTTTAAAATGCTGCAATAAGTGAAACAATCCATATATAGTGTGCTAATTAATTAACTTGATAAAGATGTCATAAAATGCTGCAGCATGAATAATGCAATCCAGTAAAACAAGCAAACTCAGACAGACTTACTATAATGGCTGCCAAACTGGAAACCGAAAACGCCTGCGTGACATCAGCACGTAGGTTCGTGTTTCGTGCACACGCACGTCCTCATGGCTCCACCTTTATTTTTGTTTACACTAATCAAGTTAAAAATCACAAATACATTATTAAAGAGGAAGTAAACCCTGATGAGTTTACTTCCTCTTTCATTCCCTGCAAAGGTAAAGCATAATGGACTACTATGCATTGCATCGCATCGCATCGCATAGTAGTCCATTATGTGTCACTTACCTGACACAGGAGCCAGCGAAGTCACCGCTGTCCCCTGTAGTCTGGCGCATCCATCTTCTCGGTGGGTCTCGCTGCTCCGCCTCTGTCATTCCGGCTAAGCCGCGATGACGTCACTCCCGCACATGCGCACGGGAGCCACCACTCGCAGCATATCGCCGTTGACCGCAGCGCGCTCAGTGCGCCTGCGCGCCGCTGTCTATGGTGTGTAGGTTTAGGAGATATTTCTTGGACCTACAGGTAAGCCTTAATCTAGGTTTACCTGTAGGTCAAAGTTGGTTGTAATGGTTTACAACCACTTTAAAGGATTGGCTTCTACAATCATGGAGAGTGTTTCTTTTGGCAACTGGACAGGTATAGATCTAATACCCCAATCCCAGGGTGAGGTACAATACAAGGGAACCACATTATGATCATTTTTATTTAATTTTATTATGATCATCATTGTTTTTTAAAAAAATTCTATAATAAATGACATTTAACTCTTCCTTCTCAACCTTATGTCCTCCTCCTCCAGTCTCATCTCCGCATCCCATGTCCTCCTCTTCCAGTCTCATTTTCCCATCCGATGTCCTCTTCTTCCTCTACCCCATGTCCTCTTCCTCCTTCATCCCTTGTCCTCTTCCTCCTCCAGTCCCACCTCCTGTATCCCATGTCCTCCTCCTCCAGTCCGATCTCCACAGGAGGGGAGCAGTGGGACAGGTAGTGGGCAGTGGGACAGGTGGGAGGCAGCAGGACAGAAGGGGGACAGTGTTACAGAAGGGGGGGGGGCAATGGGACAGAACCAGTCCTCCCAGCTTTCACCTGTCCTGCAGATCCCTGCACACACCTGGGATTCTGCCCGGGGCAACTTTCCCACGTTAATGACGGCCCTGGTTGTGGCCTCGGCTTCTTGGGACACCCCATCTCCCTCCGATGGCAGCCCTGACGCTGGATGCCAATTAACCCATAAGACTTGGAGGAAATCATGTGACAAAGAACACAAAGAATGACTGTGAGAGACAACACCAGAGAAGAGGGGTTTATTGCAGCCTGAGCTCCTCT